>NC_069072.1:53742066-54386366 GCF_025698485.1 Gossypium arboreum
TCTGTTTCTCATTTTTAAGATGCAGGGGACATACAGCCAGACCACATGCCTATTGGACAAGCCATGTGTCACACACGACTAAGACACTTGCCCGTGTGTCTACCTGTGTGGACAAAATGAAGCCATCTCCTAGCCTCATTTGCCACCCAAAACTTACCATTTTCTTGCACCAAAACTCATAAGCATATATCCACCAATCCAACATCATATTTAAATAAATTTAGCCATCAATCATGTGGTATTATCTCATGCATCAAAGGATATAAACTTACTCTTATCATAAACTTATATGCTAACATATTCCCAACAAACTAACACATAATAAGCACTTATGTGATTACCAAAATATTACTTCAAAAGTAGCCAAACTTAGACCACCACTAGCCTCTCCAATGGCTAGATTACAAAACAACAATTACAAGCCCTCATTGGCCAAATAAGCTTATACATTCCATTATACCAAAATGAGATTTCTATTTATACCAAAATGAGATAGTGGATCTTGTGATGACTACTCCAACCGACTTCCAACTTTTGTGAGCTTTGAGCACTATAAAGTAGGGAAAATTAAACGGAGTAAGCATTTTATGCTTAGTAAGTTCGTATAACGGAAAATGAACTTACCGATCATATTTATTAATACAAGCATACATAAATTTACATTCCATCGATTTTGGGTAAGTTACCTAAACACATACACTAATTCAACAAGTTAGTTACATAATCTCATATGAATATCATGTAAACATAGATGAACTCATCACATTACAAGCTTCCATTAATTTCACCTTTCCACACTTCAAGAGTCATTTTCGTCGAACTACTAAAATCTTGATGGATGTTCAGATAATAGACACATGTGCAAAGGTACCCATTAGGGTACATAATAAAAAGGCACAGTCTTGAGCCGTAAATTTTACGGTAGGATTACCGATCTAGGCTAAATCCTATCCATAGCATATGCCCTAGAAAGCATAATTTGGATTTCCCGTCTGGGCTAAATCCAATTTATAACCTAAGCTCAAGAGGGCTTACATTAGAATTACCCGTTTGGGCTAAATTCTATTGCAACATATGCACTATTATTCTTAACCTATCGAAATTCAACATGAAACCGGAACATGATAACTTGTCCATATTACTCAACTTAAGACTATTTCATTATGTATATATCATCTAACACATATCAACACAATCATGCAATTTAATTCAAGCATATTAACATACATTTTTAAGTTACACGAACTTACCTTAAAAATGGTTCATATTTGAATTTCAACTAATCCGAAACCTTTTGCTTTCCTCGATCTAGTTCTGTGGTTGGTCTTTCCAAATCTATATGGGTAAATTTAACTATTAATCTATCACATTTCATATACATTTGCATCCTATTACATCCCAGGTAAAATTACCGTTTTGCCCTATCTTTTTCAAAAATTTTGATTTCATCCTTAGGCTTAGAAAATAAAATTCATGAAATTTAACCCTCTTTCCAAGCCTAGCCAAAATTTATATACTGCATTTACAGCACATACATTTCACAAAATTTTAGAATTTTTTATGGGTTTTACCACTTTTTCATTTTAGTCCCTAAATCAAGTTTTCGTAAAAAATTGCTTTGTAAAAGTTGTTTATTTAGGAATAACTTTTCATTTCCTACAATAAATTTCTAATTTTCAGCATATTCATCCATGACCCAAATTTCACACCTTGATAACTTTTCAAATAAATCCCCTAAATAGAAAGATTAGACTATCCCAATTCCAAAAATATAGAAATTACTAAAAATGGGACTTGATTTCTTACCTTATTAAGCTTGAAAAGTTTTATTCCTCTCTCCTAGGGTTTCCATAGAAAAATTGGGGAAGATGATATGAAAATAGATGATTTTTTTCTTTTTAATTAATTATCATCTATTAATTTTATTGATTTCCAATTTAGTCCCTACACTTTTCTAATTTTTCCATGGATGAGTCATTAAAATATCTACTAACTACTCTTCAATGGTCTAATTACCATATAAGAACCTTAAGTTTTGAATTCCACAGCTATTTGATACCTATAGCTACTAGAACCCAACTTTTCCATTTTATGCAATTTAGTCCTTTCCCTAAGTAAACACATAATCGGTAAAATTTTCATACCAAAATTTTCATGTGACCTTCCTATCATGATACCAATCATAAAATAAAATAAAATAAAATAAAATAATTTTTTATTTTGGCTCGGATTTGTGGTCCCGCAACTATTGTTCCGATCTCACCAAAAATGGGCTGTTACAAAACCTATCATCTTTTTCATTTTCTTCTGCCTTGGCCGAAATCACCATTAAAGGGGGGAAGCTTTGGTTTGGATTTTCTTTATGCATGGTATGTAGTTTTGTCCTAGTTTTAATGATTATTATGTTTTTAAGATCATTGCAACTAGGTCTAGCTAGCCCGTACCTTCGTTTTTGAATTTGTTAAAAATTTTGGAAGTTACCATTCATGAATCTTGGTTTTTTATGATGATAATTATATATTTTAAGCTTTGATTATGATATATGGTTGTTTTGTAAAGTGGTTTTGGTTAGATTTTGATTTAAGGATTAAATTATTAAAATGTCAAAATTTCAAGGTTTGATGGTGAATTTTATGTGTAATAGGGACTATTAAAAGGCCTAAAATAATTAGTTGTAGTTTGATTCTTAGAAAATGGTTAATTTGATGATTTTCGGGTTAGAGGACTAAATTAAAAAAGTTGTAAAAGTTTGGGGAAAATGTGTAATTAATGAAAAGTTAAGGGTTATATACATTGAATGGAATGTGAAATATGTATAAGATTAATATATTGTATGTAATTATTATATAGATCAAAACATGGATAAAAAAGACAATAACCGATGAAAAGAAAAAATAGTGAATTAGCCCCTGCGTCTTGATCGACATTAAATAATAGGTAAGTTCATAGTATTTCAATACATAAATGAATTTCTATTTGTGTTCTTATATTCAAATTCATTACTTAATATGTCTATAGAAAATTATTGTATGATTACACTTACGCTGATTGTATTTCGGTACCGATGATTGCACTTACATGCCCCTGTTTGTACTTCGATACACCTAATTGCACTTATGTGCTCCTGTTTGTGCCCTTGATTGCACTTATGTGCCCCTGTTTGTACTTCGGTACCCCTGAATGCACTTATGTGCCTCTATTTATACTCTGATAACTCTGAATCAAATAGAATGTGAATTGTATCTCATTGTATTTAGGTTAAATGCTATACTATGTCCTTACTAAGTTGTGTAACCTTACTGGTTCTTGTGGATTGTTTTGTAGATAATTGTTGCTGACATTTTGGAAGGATCAATCATCTAGCTCACACTATCTATCTATGTTGGTAGTTTTTGTAACTCCTAGGGTACTGGCATGTATACATAGATGAATATGTGGTTGAAATATATAGGATGTTATGTAATGGTGATTTGGGAGTTTAAGTTGAATTGGTAATTGAAATGTCTTACCAAAGTATGTCATTTTTGTCACTTATAAGTGCATGTATATAAGGTTATTTTGGTTTGTTTGAAATGGCTTGATAATGGTCATTTGTGGTGTGTTTTGGCACTTATTTGAACTAGGTATTTATGCAAGAAATGAGGTCAGGTTAACTTGATTTGGTAAATGTTGTTTGATGCAATTGCAGTGCCTTTTAATGGCACGTTGGTTAGGTAATATTAGGTAATTGAAATTGTAACAGCTCGATTTAGACCCTAATCAAAACGGTGGTTTTGGGACCACGAATCTGAGTCAGAAAAATATTTTAAAATTATTTTCCGTGTTTATTTTGTGTGAATTTATATCTATAAAATTTTCATGATTTAATTTTGTCGTTTAGGCATCTGATTTAATAAAAGGACTTAATCGCGTAAATTAAAAATTGGTAGTTTAATGTATAAAGGGTCGAATTATTATTGGCTTTATAGAAGGAAGCCCTTAAGTGGTAAATAGCCCATTGACTTATTAAATGAACAGTAGTGGACATATATTATATGATTTTGTTATAATTTTAGTATGGTTAAATAAGTAAAATAAATTATAAGTTAATAAAATATATTATAACATAAAACATAAAAAAAACAAAAGAAAGCCATGTTCATATTATTTTTGTCATTGCTGAAACTAAAACAAGAAAGAAAAAGAAAATAAAACCTAGGTTCAGTTGCTTTTCAAGCTCAATCAAGGTAAGAGTTCAGCTCAATTTTTGATGATTTTTACGTTTTTGAGATCGTTGCTTCTAATTTTACAAAACCCATGCCTGAATTTTTGATTTTGGTGAATATTTTGAGTTATGCTGTTGTTGAGAGCTTGTGATTTTTGTTGTTTGATGATGAAATATGAAATATATGTTTTAGATTAACATATTTTGTATTAGAGTTTTTGATGATTTTTAGTTATTGGAACTAAATTGAAAAAATATTAATTTGAGGGACTAAAATGTGAAATAAATTAAATAATGGACTTGTTTGAGAGTGGGAAAAATTTGGCTCATGTTGAAATTTTGTGTATTTTGTGTTTTGTGCAAAAAAGACTAAATTGTAAAAAGTGTAAATGTCAAGGGTAAAATGGTAATTTGCCTATTTATGTGTTTTTGGACTAAATTGAATGAAAATATGTTTGAATGAGTTTAATTTGAATATGCTTAGATCAAGAACCAAAGAAATCAAATTGAGATTGGGGAAAAACGAAAGTTGTCGCCTAGCCGCTCCGTTCCGTTTTACATCGTCTGAGGTAAGTTTATAAGCAAATAGACGTGCCTAATTGTCCTTAAATGATAAATATATATGCTGGTATGTAATGTATGAATTTATTAATGTTATTGTTGAATGTGTATAAGCTTGGCAAGCATATTCAAGCATTTGTTTTGACCGAGTTACGACGTCCGAAAGCCCCGTATGAACCTTAGGAATAATTAGGATACATATGTCATGACATAGGATTCTAATATATGTGTACGAGTAAGACCATGGCATCGATATGTTACTACATGTAAGACCACGTTTGGGACATTGGCATTATACGATTAGTGTGATTATCCAAGTGTCCTATTCAATTCTGAATGGTTCATCGGGCAAAGGTAAATTGAGTTCGAATGTGTAAAACGAGCTATATGCCAAGTATGATTTAACTCGTTACCTATTTGGGGTAAAGTAAGTAAGTACCTTGATTAATTATTGCAAATCTTGAAAGGGTAGAAATGAAGAATATATGTATATGTGATATGTGTATTTGACTTTGTGAGTTAGTTAACTTGTTTATCATGAATCATCTTTAAACATGTGCATATATGATTAGGTAATTTCCATTATATATTTAATATATGAATATGATGAATTATTTTAATACAAGGGCTTACGTAATCAAGTGTAATTGGCCTTGAAATTATTATTGAAATGAAACTTAGTATTAGGCATGCATGATTATATGTATTCAGCTTCATGGTTAATATATGCATATGAAACTATGTGATTACATATGAGTTTATATGTTAATGGGTATGTGAAGTAAGTTACAGTGACTAGTTGGTTGTGGAATATAAATGGTAATAATGATAATTTAGCTTCATGAGTATTTTGCCAGGGTGATAATTGAGTATGAAAATATATTTATAATGCATATATGTGGATCTGATATATTATGATACTATAATTTAGTTTAGTTTATATAAGTTGATAATAATTTTGGAATTTTTAATTGCTTATGACTTACTAAGCTTCAGAAGCTTACTCTATGTTTTTATGTGTGCTTCTATTTTATAGATTTTGGATTCAAGTTACAAGCTCAGGGATCGTCAGCAAAGTCTATCACACTATCTACAGCTTCGGTATTTAAATAATCAACTCGAATTATGGCATGTATAGGCTGGAAATGTGTTTTGAAATGTTAGATTTTGGTTTTGTATAATTTGAGCCATCCGAAAATGGCTTAATTTCCATGTTAATTTCGGATATGTTTGCTTATGCTTTGAGTTTATTTTGGCTATGGTATCTTATGCTATGGATGAATAATTTTTGTGATATGTGTTTTGTGGAGCATTGAAGTTGATTAGTAATTTGGATGTGTTTTGGATGATTCTGCTATAACAAATCCATAAGTATGAATTATATTTGCTATGTTACTCTTGATTAAAATGATTTGGCTATGCCTTGTAATAATAATAATTCCATTTGGTTGACAAGTACATTTGGTTAATTGTTGAAATGAGACAATGAATATATGTTTGGATATTATTTCGGTATATATATACTTGTGAAATGTGGTTGATTATAATGCTAATGGTTGTTTGTACAATTAGTCATGTTAATTTTGGTATTCGGTTATTATTTTCATGTGGTATATGCTTTGGAGTTGGTTGATGATTACAGATATATATATATTGTGGATGAAAAATCGGCTATGATATACATATATGCATATTCATAGGTATATTTAATTGACTCAACCATGTTTCATGATAACATATAATATATATATATATGTGTTCTTATAATATGGATGATATGTTTACGGGTTTAGTTAAATAAATTTGTTGGTTATTTGTAAGGTTTATGTTTTGAATATATGACAACTTGTAATTCGGTATTTGTTTATATAAATATTATGCACATGATGAATGGATTTTATATATATAACTCATCTTAAGGTATATATTTATATAGGTAAACTTTGTTATCTGAATAAACAAAAGATAAATATGGTTTTGTATCGATCTCTAATGGTATATTATTTTAAATTTCTAGTTAGTTTATTTGAGTAGTATAATTTGGTTGGTAAATACATTCAATGGAATGTGAATTTAGGTAATGAAAATGTTGATTGATGATTTGGCTTTTTCACTTATGTAATTAAGTAAATAATGTTTCAATTTGATATATGTAAGTGTATAAATATGATGTTGAATATATGAATTTAATTTTAGTGAATAAATATGGTTGTTTGAGGTATTTTGGTTGATTTTCATTATTGACTTATATTTTGATATGATTTATATATTATATTATGATTAATAAAATCATGCTTTTTATTTTAATTGAACTTATGTTTTATATATATATGAATTTGGCTTGTATAAATGTGTGGTTGTTTGAAAATGTGTTTTTGTTCATTAATGCCTCGTAATCCTAATCCGGCCACGGATACGGGTTAGGGGTGTTGCAGAAATGACATGTTTATGTATGTTTGAAAGGTATTTGAACCCCTTGAATGTGTGCCAATATAGTTTAAGTTATTAGGTATGAAATGGACTTGTAATGGTTTGATTTTTGGTACATTTTGGGTTCACATGGCTTAGGATAGGGGAGTGTGACACAATCGTGTAAGGTGAATGGCCTGGTGACACGACCGTGTGTCATCAGAGAGTTTCTTAGTGTACAAGTCAGTGAGTTACATGGCCCAGCACACGGCTTGGAACATGGGCATGTGACCCTACTCAGTGAGTTATACGAGTGAGGATACGGGTTGGGATACGACTGTGTGTCCCTTGTTCGAAAGTTACACGGCCTAGGGCTATGTCACACGACTGTGTGACCTCTATTTCCAATTTTTGCTACTTCTTCCCTAACTTTCTGTTTTGTTTCAAATTAGCCCCAAATTATCTTTAAACTATTTTTAGAGCCTCGAGGGCTTGGTTTAGGGATGAACTGTATGTGATTGAATGGTTTATAATAGATTTAAGTTATTGAATGTTACGATACTTAAATGTTTTTGATCGTACGACGCTTTATAACCGTAATCCGACAACAGAGATGGGTTAGAAGTGTTACATTCCTACATTTGAGACCCTTAATACTTATATGTTTTTTAATATACTGAACCTAGGTGCTTAATTCTAAAAGTGGTAAGTTAGCTATTGATCATGCCAAGATTCTATGTAAATATGAAATGCTTATTTGTAACACCCCAATCCCGTGACCGTTACCGGAAATCGAATACGAGGTGTTACCGAGCTTACTTCATTTATTTCCCCCTATTTTTTTTTTGTTCCAGGCAAGCTGGCTAACTGTATCATAGTCGCTTTAAAAATCATATCTTGAGTTCTGGAACTCAAAATCCAATTCCGTAAATTTTCTCCGAAACTAGACTCATATATCTATATGGGGGAATTTTTGTAGAATTTTTGGTTGGGCCAATTAGTACAGTTTATTCATTAAAGTCTCCCCTGTTTCAAGGTTCGACTACACTGACCTCTGTACCTTACGATTTAAATATCTCCCTATAAAGGGCTTCAATGCCTATACCGTTTGTCTCTAATGAAACTAGACTCGATAAAGAATCTGTACATATAAGGCACGACCTCTAATTATCTTGATAAAATTTACGGTGAATTTTATAAGTCGAAACAGGGGATCCAGAAATCGCTGTATCCCTGTTTCACAAGAATTTAATTCTCTCCTAACATACAGCTCATATGGTAGTTTCGTTTCTTCCATATGGAAATAGACTCATCAAGCTTCGATTACATAATTTATTCATTATTTAATTCCATTTCTACTATTTTTAGTGATTTTTCAATCTCACATCACTGCTGCTGTCAGCATCTGTTACTAAAGCAAACTATGCCTATTTCATGATTTTTCCTTGATCTAACTAATAATTCATCATACATATTACAAATTATGACCATGACTAGCCATGCCAAAGGTTAATCATCACCGAGCATCTCCCTACTACACTATTACCAAATCATGAATTTAACACCGAAAATAATCAGCCATGACATATGGCATAATAATCGAGTAGGCCTCAACCAATACTCAACCAAAACCGAATTACCAAGACTTGTGTCCAAACATCATAGAACCAAATCCAACCGAACATTATGCCATTTTCGCATGGCTAAAGTTTACATACCAAATTTCAACAAAACATAATAGCCTATACATGCCGAAATGTTCTCCTAGACCAACTAAAAAGAAGATACCAAAAGTTGCTAGCCGGTGTGATGACTTCGATAACGGTCCCAAGTACGCAAAAAGTCGAGTCCAAGAAACCTAAAATAGGTGACAAGCAAACACCGAATGAGTATATAACTCAGTGAGTCATAAGCATTACACTACCTTCCATTAATAAAATTTTCACAAGAGGAAACAACGAAATGAGGCTAAGTACTCCATCCATACCGAACTATGCCATAGTTTCTTAGACCTTACGATTCAATCTCATTCCAAGTCCTACATTGACATTTCATACGCTATTCAATAGAGTAATTGAGGCATTTCCATACATCATTTTATTTTCGTTACAATCATACAACTAAACGAACTTTCACCTATTCCACAATGAACCTTATGTACGTGACTTCAATTATAATCATCACATAGGTTCAAAACTTACCACGCTCAACTCCAAATATAAACATAGCACCTATTAGCCATGAACTCAAGGTACTTACCCTTTTCGCTGTCCAAAATTGACTCGGTAAGGTCGCACCATTAATGTAAATAATCTATAGAAAATACATAGTGGGTTCGCACACATAGTGCTTAATAATCAGCCGCGCACACTTAGTGCCATATACTTTAAACTCGCACACTTAGTGCCATGCATTTCAAGCTCGCACACTTAGTGCCATGCATTTGAAGCTCGCACACTCAATGCCAATCTCTCAACCGTGAACACTTATTGCCCACACACTTAGTGCCAAAAACCAGCCACTCTATACGCTTCATTTCTTTTTTTACATTCGACAATTTCATCTCTACATACATATACATTTGTATACATTTCACCTCATTAAACACAATTGCATAGGTATTACGATCGTTTAAATGAATACCAAATATATGCTTAATGACTTACCTTGTGTTGGGTAGAACGGTTCCAACTCGGCTATTCGATTGCTTTCTCCTTTCCTTTATCCGATTTAGTTCCCCTTTGCTCTTGAGCTTAATTTAACAATTAAATTGATTTAATCATTTTGAATATCAAAGAGAAATTCAAGGTACTCAACCCTTATTTTTAATAATAAGACCAACCATACACCTATAATAACATCCAATTCATTAATTATTTTAGCACACGCATGGCACATAAGGTTAACTAAAGCTACATTCACTTATAAGATAGCACCCTTAATGAGCTCATACCATGACTATACCTAACCGAATTCAAATAGAGAATTTAGTACAATTACACATTCTTACTAATGTATAATTCTAGCATGCTTTAATATTTTATACACCTCATTCGCCCTAACCATTCACTTAACTTATATGTACAAATTCCATCTCAAAATTAAGAGTTGCAACTACAATTAGGTTACAACAATGCCCATCAATGACCGAATGCTTAAGCACAACTATACTAAAAATTTATCCAACATCATTTTAATTTGCCCTTCACTATTTTTTTTCTAATCATCAAATACAAAGTGATTTACATATATATATTAAACCAACCTTGCTAGCACACAATATTCCTTAACCGAATGTCATAAACCCAAGCCACACATTTTGTTCATTAAGACCCTTCAATGACCACATTCGGTACCCCCCCTTATGAACAAACCAATTTCAACCTTCAAGAAAAAGTATATGTACCAAGAGCTTCAAACTACTTGGCCGAATATCAAACCTCCAAACAACCAAACTTAATCCATGGAATGAGTAGAACTTGAACTAATCACCTTATTTATACCATAGTTTGGAAGCAAAGGTTTCGACCTAACTTTGTTTTGGATGCATGGTATGAAATTCTTGTTCGTTTTTAATTATTTTTTATGATTCTGAGTTCGTATTAGCTTAATTTAGTTAGCCTGGGGTCAATTCTTAAAATTTTTAAAATTCTAGGGACTTACCATGAATGAAGTGAATGTGTTTTGAATTTGGTTGATAGAATATTTAGCTTGGTTGATGAATAAACTGATTTTGTTAAGTGGTTTTAAGGTTTAGGGATTAAATTGTTCAAAGAGTAAAATTCAATGAATATAGGGTGAATTGGTGAAAGTTATGGTGTAACAGCCCGATTTAGACCCTAATCAGAACAGTGGTTTCAGGACCACGAATCCGAGTTAGAAAAATATTTAAAAATTATTTTCTGTGTTTATTCTGTGTGAATTTATATCCGTGAAATTTTCGTGATTTAATTTTGTTATTTGAGTGCCCAATTTAATAAAAAGGGCTTAATCACGTAAAATGAAAATTTGGTGGTTAAATATAAAAAGGGTCGAATTGATGTTGTCTTTGTTGCATGAGGTACTTGTAATGTAATTAGGCCATGATTAAAATGGATGGACGGTTGTGGTATTAAATAGCATGGTATTATATTAATTTTAAAATGGTAATTTTATAATACGGTAATAATGTTATAATTATAAAAACACAAAATAAAGTTGCATGCATTCATTTTTTTCTTCAAAAGCAAAAAATACCTAAATAAAAAGAAAACCACATTCGGCCATTAACAAGCTTGATTTAAGGTGAGTTTTAGCTCGATTTTTGATAATTTTTAGGTTTTTGAGATCGTTGCTTCGAATACTATCCGACCCTTGTTACAATTTCTGATTTTGATGAATATTTTGAGTTATGCCACTAATGAATATTTGTGTTTTGTGATGTTTGATGATAAATTATGAAGGATATGTTTTGGATTAATATGTTTTGTATTGGAATTTTTGGTGAATTTGAGTAATTAGCGCTAAATCACAAAAATAATAAATTAAAGGACTAAAATGTAAAATAAATGAAATATATGGACTAGTATGAGTGTAAGGAATATTCGGCCTAACTATATTGTTGTGAGATTCTGCATATTTTGTGTTTTATGCAATATGAACTAAATTGTGAAATATCAGAGGTAAAAGTGTAATTTGCCCATTTGTGTGTTTTTGAATGATTTTGGTTGAATATTTGATTTAATAAGTTTAATTTATATTAGTTTAGATCAAGAAAAGAGAAAATCAGATTTAGATCGGGGGAAAATAAAGTTGTCGACTAGCCGATCTGTACTGGTTTTTCATCGTCCGAGGTATGTCTTTAAGCAATGAAACATTGTTACTTTTAAATAAATATGAGTTCTATATGCTGAAATGAATTATTTGAAAATATATTTATGTAAGCCGAATGTAAATAAGCTTGGGAGCTATGTTAATGAGTTTGTTACGACTGAGTTATAACATTTGGAAGTCAGTATGAACTTTATGGAATATCTGGAATTTTCGATATAAGAATTGTTTATGAGACAACTTTATATTATTGACATTCGGGCTTTGAGCCTAGCAAGCCTTGTGCTGGTGAATTAAGTCAGGCTTTATGCCTAGTAGGCTTATTGCAGGTGTATAAAATTAGGCTTCGAGTTTAGCAGGCCTTGTGCTGGTGTGTGATACAGGCTTAGGCCTAGCAGGCTTTATGCCAGTGAATTATTATAAGTTTATGCTTAAAATACTTTATGCTGACGTGGAAATTGAATACGTTAAATGAGCTAAAATGACCAGGTATGAGCTTAGCTGATTACTTAATTGAAACAAGTTAAGTAAGCTTCTTGATATCTATTATAAGATATGTAAGATATAAGTGAACAATGTGGGTAGATAAGAGAAGTATGTTTGACTATATATATATATGAAATTGAGTTTTGATTCATGAGTATATATATATTTGAATGTAAGCATACTTGGTGTAATGTTATTTTAGGAATGAAAAGTTGAATGATATTATGCTAAATGTGATACATTAGCATTTGGCCAAGGTAACTTATTTGTGTAAAAGTATAAGTTATAAATAAATGAGATGATATGTTTGAGATTAAGTATAACAATAATGTTATAATTTGGCTTGTTTTAAATGCTTTTATTATTCTTTTTAAACTTATAGCGTGTATAGGCTAGAACATGTTTTGAATGGAAGCTCATTATATTTGGTGTGAATATGCAATATATACAAGTTTCATATAGATTAATATGTTGGTGTCGTATATATATGTATAAAAAAAGTTGGTAATGTATATTTTATTTCAAATGGTCTATAATTTATGCATGTGCAAGACTTTTATGAAAATAAGTCTAATAGTCAATAATGAAATTATTGATGTGTTATATGTTCTGTATATGTATAAATGATGGGTTATGTGTAATTTATAGCATGCTATGAATGACATATATTATGAGTTTCGTTAATTGATTAACTATAATAATTGATATGATTAAAATTTTGAACTATATTATGTTATGCATATCTGTGTGAATTGTAATATGTTCGGTAATGCCTCATAACCTTAATCCGGCGACGGATACAGGTTAGGGATGTTACATATCGGCTGTTTCAAAACCTATTAAAAATCGGCTAGCATGGTTTATAGTAAAAAGTGGTTAATTTTTAAGTTTCAGGTTTGGGGACTAAATTGCACAAAAGTTAAAATGTTAAGGGTAATTTCATAAATTCATATTAAAACGGGTTATAGGCTTGAATTAGTAATTTTAAGTTATTTCAATTGTTTAATTGAATGAAATTATTATTTAGATAAAGAAACAAACCAAACAGATCTAAATGGATCTAAAGTGTCAGATTAGTCATCGGCTTCGTTTTTACAAATATTTTTGTTGACATAAGTTCGTATAAGTATTAGACTTATTAATTGATGTCTTGATAGTATGTTAATTAATGTTACGCTATGTATAATTTAATTTTATAATTGTGATTTAATTAAATTGGATGGTTTAATGGTCCCGTTTGAACCTTGTGAATACTTAGGATACAAATGACATGTCATTAGGGATTATACGGTTTCAGGTGTTGGTCCTGGATTTCTTATCGATGGCTGAGGTCCTGTATTTGTTGCAGATTCTCCATAGCTTGTGTGAGCAGCATTGTGTAGCTAACATCCGGACCTACAGCTCGTGTGAGCATTATGGATATAGTTATAGTTACATGTAAATCACACTTTGTGTGAGCATTTCCCGAGTATCTGATGTTATTCTATTTAGTTCAACGGGTAATTAAGGTTTAAAGAAGAAAGGTACGTATATGAAATGAGCTATGTTAT
Organism: Gossypium arboreum; assembly: GCF_025698485.1. Classification (NCBI taxonomy): domain Eukaryota; kingdom Viridiplantae; phylum Streptophyta; class Magnoliopsida; order Malvales; family Malvaceae; genus Gossypium; species Gossypium arboreum. Next base: position 53,756,086 of record NC_069072.1, read on the forward strand.
TGAGCATATGAAATGGAAGGTATGATTTGTGTAATTGGATTGAAAAGGGAACAAATTGAATATGTGATGGATGGTTTGTATATTGAAATTCATTTCATGATATGTTCCATGTCTCATTTGTTAATATGTTCTTAAGTATATCTACTAACTATGTGAAGTGTTGTGTATAGGAATGGAAAATATCCTTGTGATCTAATGAACAATGTTTGAATGATTTAATTATTTTATGTTTGGTAAGTTTAAGTTTCCTTTATATGAGCTTACTAAGCACTAGTTGCTTATATAGTTGATTTTCCTTGTTTTGTAGATCATTGGAAGTTGGATCGGCTGGAATCACGTTGGAGTATGATCACACTATCCAATCACCATATTGGTAGCTTTTGGCTAATTTGTGTAATGGTTATAAATGGCATGTAATAGGAGTTTTCAATTATACAAATCTAGGTTCAATAACTCTCAGACCTAGGTGATTGTTGTCTGTTTGGAGTTTCAAAACTTATGAGTCTAAATTTCTATCTTTTCTTGGAATTGTGATAAAACTCTGTTTGAATTGCATATAGTGGTTTGAAATGTTGTTGATTGAATTTAATGTGGGATAAGAATGAAAACACATTACTTTAACCCTAAATTTTTCTTGCAGGAATGAGACTTGGATCATCTCCTCGCCACTTACACTGTTTGTTTCTTTATTTTATTGTTTGTATGTTAAAACAGATTCGATATGTCTCGTAAATGTGTTAATGTGAATGTGAAGGTATTCATCTATTCTAAGTGCATTAGCTAGAAAGTTGGAAATTCGAGTAAGAGTGCTCGATGAGGGTATTTTTGTTTTGTCATCAATTTCTTTATTTTTGTTAGTAGACTTAGGTACTATGCCTTCATAAATTTTGGGTGACATTACTAACAAGTACAGAATTCCAATAAAGACTATTGATTTAAGAAAACAATGGTTATGATATTTATAAATGAGAGTGTCATAGTGTCGTAGAATAGTTCATGTTAGTGAATAGAATCATTAAGGAAAGCAGTAGAAAGTTAGAGAGAATGAGAATTAGAGTGTGCAGCGAAAATGTGACAGTTAGGTTATGTAACAACCCAGTTTTAGATAAATTAGAAAAGTGGTTTAGAAACCACAAATTCAATGTTGGAAAATTATTTTAATATAATTTTATGTGTTTACAGCATGATAGAAAGTATCTGTGAAAATTTCGTAAAGAAATTTTACTGTTTGAATGGTTAATTTGATAAAAAGGATTAGATCGTGTACGTTGCAAAACTTGAGGTCTATAAGTTAAATGCACTAATCAGTTATAGAATGAAATATATGAGCACTTGCATGGTAAATAGACCATTCATATTGTAAGTGGACATTTTTGTGCATGGTTAGGTGAATTATAATAGCTAAAATTTAAGGTTATTTTTGTGCATGGTTAGCTAAATTTAGCATAAGAAAAACCCATAAGGGAAACTTGAAGGTTTAACCATTAATTCATATTGTAACTTATCGATTGAGATCCTTGAATATCCAACTTTTTTTTCGAATGGTTCAACAGGAAATTGAAAGATGTGGACTAGAATGAGATTCTTACATGTTGGTACAGGTACGTACGTAATGTTTATTAATATTGATTCCATGAAATGGATCAATTCTTGGTAAGCTAGTGAATGAATTACCAAATGGCTTGAGATTTAATGTATTTTTATTATCTTGAACTTCTATTGTTTGAATTGTGAATGAATAGTGAAGTTGCTCATTATGTTAATACAAACGTACTAAGCTGTGAAGCTTACTTAGTGTTATTTTCTTATGTTTTATAGAGAATCAAGACTAGCTCAGATCCGGGAGTCATTGGGAACATCATCACACTATAGGACATCTAATTTGGTAGTTTTAAGTTGCGTAATTTTGGTATATGGCATGTATAAGCTATTTTGTATTTTGGTTGTGATTTTAGCCATGAGATTTGGCTTGTAAATGATGTTTATATTGATATGTGTTGGCTATTATAAATAGCTTGTAAATGTGTATGTTTTGGTATATATATAGTTATGAAAGATGGCTTATTTTGGTATTTTTTGGTATGAAAGCTTGTTGTTTATAAGGAAGTTATGTATGTATGAATTATGGTAAATGAACCATAAAGTTTGATTTTATATTAGCATGTGTTTGGCTAAGTATATGGTAGTGAATTGAGATTTGGAATAGATGAGAGTATAATGGCATGAAATATGCAGTTGGTTGATGATTTTGACTGCTTGGTTGCATGATGAAATGGTACCACTTGAGTGTTTATAGGTATGTGCAAAATGGGTGGCAAATTGGCCTTGAAAATGACCTATTTTTGTCCACGCGGACAGAGACATGGGTGTGTGTCTTAGCCGTGTGCAACACACAGTTATGCTACATGGTCATGTGTCCCCTGATGTTGAAATTAAATTGAAGTCAGTATGCTCCACATGGTCTCACACATGGGCGTGTGACTGGCCGTATGGTATAAGTCAGTATACCCCCCAAAGGGCACAGAGGTTAGACACACGGGCATGTGGTTGGCCTTGTGAGCCAAATCAATATACTCTCTAGTTTTCACATGGCCTGACAAATGAGCGTGTCCTCTGCCATGTGATACAAGTTAGTATGTATGCTCTGTTTCCACAAGGCCCAAGACACGGGCGTGTCTACTAGCCGTGTGAGGCACACAGCCTGTTCACACAGGCATGTGACCCTTGTATGATTGAAAATTTTCTAAGTTTTCAAAAATTTTTGTATGTTATCAGTTTAGTCCCGAATCACTTCTAAAGCCTGATTAAGGCCTCGTAGGCCTTTATAAGGGACAAAGTGATTGTGTTGAATGGTTTATGAGATTGTATGTTTTTTGTTGTGATTGATCTGTAATTCCTCAAAACCTTATTCTGGCGACAGACATGGGTTAGGGGTGTTACATTTTATTGGTATCAGAGCTACGTTTTAATCGATTCTAGGACTAACATAGCGTGTGTGAGAGTTTAGCTGTACATACCATAAATACTCTGCGATAGTGTGATGATTCCTGATAGTTTAAATTGTGTTTTCGTATAGTAATAGATCCTGAATGAGTTGTAGCCGATGATGTAGAAAGTAATGTGCCAGCTCCCGCTCAAGGGATGGTGCCATCTGATTCGAGGCTTGTAATGAGTAGCCACAATAGAGAAGCTAAACAAGCTTTTTTCTAGATGATGAATCAGTGGTTCACTTAGTATGTCCGGACAAATCCTACTGTTCAACAACCTCCACCCCTACCTATACCTCAACAAATTCCTATTATTCCTCAAGTTGTGGATCCGATACAATTGAACAAACTGCCAGTGGACAAGATTCATAAACATGGAGCTGAAGAGTTCCAAGCTACTGTGGATGATGATGCTAAGAGAGTTGAGTTCTGGCTCGAAAATACAATTCAGGTATTCGATGAATTATCTTGCACTCCTGATGAATGCATTAAATATGTTGTATCCTTACTGAGAGACACCGCATATCAATGGTGGAACAAGTTGATATCTATGGTTCTGAGAGAATGAGTGACCTGGAAATTCTTTCAGACGGAATTCTAAAAGAAATATATAAGTCAGCGATTCCTTGATCAAAAGTACAAAGAATTCCTAGAATTAAAACAATATTGAATGACTATCACCGAGTATGAAAGAGAATTTGTACGGTTAAACAAGGATGCCCGATAGTATGTGTCTACTGAAGAAATAATGTGCAAGCGGTTCGTGGATAGGTTGAATGAAGATATAAAACTACTAGTCGGAATTCTAGAATTGAAAGACTTTGTTGTTCTAGTTGAAAGAGCTTGTAAAGACAAAGATCTCAGCAAAGAAAAGAGAAAAATAGATTCTGAAGCTAGAGACTCGAGAAAAAGATCAATGAGTAAGCCGTATCAATCATCACCAAAGAAATTATGAGATTCGCATAGCCAATGTAATGCATCAGTGGGATATCGGAATAGAGATCATGGAAATCAGTATGTGAGTCCTAAAACTCAAGCTACTTCTATTTTGATTGTAGGTAGTGTTAGAAATAATAAACCTGAGTGCCAACATTGTGGGAGACGACATTTTGGAGAATGTTGGAATAAGAGTAAAAAAGTTTGTTTCAAATGTGGCTCACTAGATCATTTTATTAAAGATTGTCCTGAGACGGTGGAGAAAGATAGACCCTAAAATGTGAGATCAAGTAACATGTTGACTAGAGGAAGACCACAAAGAAATGCTGGAAATGTGAGTGGAAGTCGAGGGGTGACAAAGTACTCCACAGTGAGATCTGAGGTTAGAGCACCTGCCAGAGCCTATGCTATTCACACTCGTGAAGAAAGGTCATCTCCAGATGTTATCACATGTACTTTCACTCTTTATGATACTAATGTGATTGCATTGATAGATCCAGGATCAACTCATTCTTATATATGTATGAATTTAGTATCCAGTAAGACTTTTCCTGTAGAGTCTACTGAATTTGTGATTAGAGTATCGAACCCCTTAGCCAAATGTATGTTGGTTGATAAAGTTTACAAGAATTGTCCGTTAATGCATCAAGATTTCTATTTTCTGGCTAATTTGATGTTGCTGCCGTTCGATGAATTTGATATGATTTTGGGTATGGATTGGCTAACGATGCATGATGCTATAGTGAATTGTAGACAAAAGATAATTGAACTGAAATTTCAGAACAATGAGACTATTAGAATTGAATCTAATGATCTGAATAGTTTTCCAGTTGTGATCTCATCTATGTTATCTCAGAGATTTGTGAGAAAGGGGTGTAAAGCTTATCTTGCCTATGTACTTGATACGAAAGTGACAGAAACAAATATTGAATCAGTACCATTTGTGTGTGAGTATCCAAATGTATTTCCCAAAGAGTTACCGGGTTTACCACCTATCAGAGAAGTTGAGTTTGGTATTGAATTAGTGCCGGGTACAATGCCGATATCGATAACTCCGTACAGAATGGCTCAGGTAGAGTTAAAAGAATTAAAAGCTTAGTTGTAAGAATTGACAGATAGAGGTTTTGCTAGACCGAGTTTCTCTCCTTGGGGTGTACCGGTGTTATTTGTGAAAAAGAAAGATGGCACAATGATAACGGCAGCTTAACAAAGTGACGATAAAAAATAAATATCCTTTACCACGAATAGATGATTTGTTTAATCAGTTAAAAGGGGCAACAATGTTTTTGAAAATTGATTTGAGATCGGGTTATTATTAGTTGTGAGTTAAAGACTCCAATGTGCCAAAGACTGCATTTAGAATGAGGTATGGACACTACGAATTTCTTGTTATGCCTTTTGGACTAACAAATGCACCTGCTATTTTTATGGACCTGATGAACCGAATATTTAGGTCGTATTTAGATAGATTTGTAGTTCTGTTATTGATGACATTTTGATCTATTCTCTTGATGAATCTGAACATGCTGAACATAGAGAATTGTGTTACAAACTTTGAGAGATAAATAGTTGTTTGCAAAGTTTAGCAAATGTGAGTTTTGGCTACGAGAGGTTGGTTTTCTGGGACATATAGTTTCAGCCAAGGGTATCCAAGTTGACTTAAGCAACATCTCTACGATTATAGATTGGAAGCCTCCTAGAAACATATCTGAAGTTTGTAGTTTTCTGGAACTAGCCGGTTATTATAGATGGTTTGTGAAAGGTTTTCTCAATGATTGTGACTCCGATGACACGGTTGCTTTAAAAAAATGTTAAATTTGAGTGGTTAGAAAAGTGTCAGCAGGGTTTCGAACAGTTGAAAATATTATTGACACAAGCACCAATGTTAGTTCAGCCTGAGTCGGGTAAAGAATTAGTAGTTTTCAATGATGCATCGTTAAATGGCCTGGGTTGTGTTTTAATGCAAGAAGGAAAAATTGTAGCTTATGCCTTGAGACAGTTGAAGCCACACAAAGAATTATCTGACACACCATCTAGAGTTAGCCGCGATAGTGCTCGCATTGAAAATTTGGTGTCATTACTTATTTGGTGAGAAATTTCATATTTACACCGACCAAAAAAGCTTGAAATATCTGATGACTTAGAAAGATTTGAATTTACGACAGTAGAGATGGTTAAAATTACTAAAAGACTATGAATTAGTGATTGACTATCATCCGAGGAAAGCAAACGTAGTTGTTGATGCTTTGAGCGGAAAGTCCTTATTTGCTTTACCCGCTTTGAAAACACAATTATCCTTGTCAGATGACGGTTCGATAGTAGTCGAGTTGAAAGCGAGACCGTTATTTTTACAGTAGATTTGTAAGGCTCAAAAATTTGATAATGAAATGCAAGCAAAGCGAGCTCAATGTGAGTCAACTTCTGATTCTGAGTTTCAAATAGGGTCTGATGACTGTTTGATGTTTCGTGATATAATATGTGTACGAAGAAATTTTAAGCTTATTCAGAAGATTTTAGACGAAGCACACAGTAGTCGTTTATCAGTACATCCAGGAAGCACGAAAATGTATAATGATTTGAAACAGTTTTACTGTTGGCATGGTATGAAACGAGATATCTCAAAATTTGTTTCGAAATGTTTGATTTGTCAGCAAGCTAAAGTTGAGCATCAAGTTCCATCAGGATTATTACAGCCAATTATGATTCCTGTGTGAAAGTGGGATAGAGTAACAATGGATTTTGTATTAGGTTTGCCCTTATCACAGAAAAAGAAAGATGTGATCTGGGTTGTTGTTGACAGATTAACAAAATCGACTCATCTCATTCCTGTACGTATGGATTATTCACTTGACAAATTGGCTGAGTTATATATCTCAAAGATTGTTCGATTGCCTGGAGTGCCACTATGTATTGTTTCGGATAGGGATCCAAGATTCACTTCACGATTTTGGAAGATATTGCAAGAAGCTTTAGGTACAAAGTTGCATTTTAGCACTACATTTCACCCGCAAACTAATGGTCAATCCGAACGAGTTATTCAGATACTTGAGGATATGTTGTGTTGCTGCATTCTTGAGTTTGAAGGTAGATGAGAGAAATATCTACCGTTGATTGAATTCGCTTACAACAATAGCTTCCAATCGAGTATAAAGATGGCACCACACGAAGCTCTATATGGTCATAAATGCTGAACCATTGTATTGGACGGAGCTTAACGAGAGTAAGATTCACGGGGTTGATATATTCAAATAGACAGAAGAGAAAGTAAAAGTAATTCGTGATAATTTGAAAGCGGCATCAGATCGACAGAAATCATACGCAGATTTGAAACGAAAAGATATTGACTTTTAGATCGGGGATAAAGTGTTTTTGAAAATGCTGCCGTAGAAAAAGATATTCCAATTTGGTCAGAAAGGAAAATTGAGTCTGCGATTCATCAGACCGTATGAGATTACCGAACGAGTTGCGCTAGTGAATATAAACTATCTTTACCGTCTGAGTTAGAGAAAATACATAATGTGTTTCATGTATCAATGCTTCGATGATATCGATCTGACCTTTCACATATTATTTCCCCAAACGAGGTTGAAATTCAACTAGATATGTCATATGCTGAAGAAGTGATTCAAATTTTAGCTCGTGAGATCAAACAGCTGAGAAATAAGAGAATCGCATTAGTGAAAGTATTATGGCATCGACACGGGGTTGAAGAAGCTATGTGGGAACCCAAGGGTGCTATAAGAATACAGTACATGAACCTATTCATTGGTAAGATTTTCAGGGACGAAAATCCATAAGGGGGAGAGTTGTAATAGCCTGATTTTAGCTAAATTAGAACAGTGGTTTCAGAACCCCAAATTTGATGTTGGAAAATTATTTTAATATTATTTTATGTGTTTATAGCATGATAGCATGCATGTGTGAAAATTTTGTAAAGAAATTTTACTGTTTGAATGGTTAATTTGATAAAAAAGATTAAATCGCGTACGGTGAAAAACTTGAGGTCTATAAGTTAAATGCACTAATTAATTATAGAATGGAATATATGAGAACTTGCATGGTAAATAGACCATTCATATTGTAAGTGGACATTTTTGTGCATGGTTAGGTGAATTATAATAGTTAAAATTTAAGGTTATTATAGTAATTGGATAAGTATGTGTTAGTAAATTAATAAAGAAACAAAAGGGGTCATCATCTTGTCTATATTCTAGCCAAATTTAGCATAAGAAAAAGCCATTGGGGAAGCTTGAAGGTTCGTCCATTAATCTTTAAGCATGTAAGTCTATTTCTGCTCTATTTTTGATGATTTCTATGTTTTTGTAATCGTCATAGCTCAATCTAGCTAGCCCGTATCTTTAATTTCGATACTATTAAAGATTTTGAGAGTTGCCATTATTGAATCTATGTGTTCTTTGATGTTTAATGTTGAAATATGAAAGATTGATGATAGTTTTACATGTTTTGTTAAGAGATTTTGAGTAAAAATGCCAAATAAGGATTTATTTATAAAAATGTAAAAATGTGTGGTTAAATATGTGAATAAATGAAAGTTATGGGTTGTTATGCGTATAAGAGAAATTCGGCTAGTATAGTTAAGGGCCTAATTACATGAATTTTCATTTTTACGAACTAAGGACTAAATTGTTAAAATGTAAAAATAGTAGGGGCAAAAATGTAACTTTTCCATAAGGTGATTTTTGGCCTAAATTGAATGGGTTGATAATTAAATAGGTTAATTTTGAATTCATATAGATCAATAAAGAAAGAATTCAGATTAAGATCGGGGGAAAAGCAAGGTTGTCGAATAGTCGATCCGATCCGTCAATTTCAAACACGATATAAGTTCGTATGCAATGAGCTTATTTATAATTGTTGTAACGCCCCGTACCCGAGACCGTCGCCGGAGTCGAACACGAGGTGTTAACAGACTTAATTCATTACGTAAACAGCTCAAACAATTTATTTTTAAAATTTTCAGTCAAGCTAGCAATCTGCATCATAGTTGCTTAAAAATTCATATCTCGAGTTACGAAATTCAAAATCCAATTCCGTAAATTTTCCCTGAAACTAAACTCATATATATTTACTAATTTTTTTCTAGAATTTTTGGTCAAGCCAATTAGTACATTTTATTAGTTAATGTCTCCCTGTTTCAGGGTTCAATTGCTCTGACCTCTGTGTATTACGAATCAGATATCTACCTGTACAGAGTTTCAATGACTATGCCGTTTGTTTCTAATAAAACTAGACTCAATAAGGAATCTGTACATATAAATCATGACTTCTAATTATATTTTAAAAATTTATGGTGAATTTCCAAATTCAGAATAGGGGATCCAAAAATCACTCTGGCCCTATTTCACAAAAATTTAAACATCTCATAAAATATAACTCATATACCTGTTTTGTTCCATCCATATGAAAATATACTCATAATTATTCAATTACATATTTTATTCACCATCTAATTATATCTCTACTATTTTTAATGATTTTTCAAACTCACGTCACTACTGCTATCTGAATCTATTTTATGGTAAATTTTACCTATTTCATGTTTTCCATGGATTAGCTAGTAATTTAGCATACATAACACCAAATATGATCATGATTAGCCATTCCAATGGCTAATCATTACCAAGCATTTTCATACCACTCAATAACCATATCATAAGACTATATATACAAAATGATTATAATGCTATACATCCCATACTCAAAATATGCAAGCCATTATGCCAAGATGGTATATGGATATAGTGTGAGCATGCCTCCGACCGTTCCCGATTTCCGAGCTAGCTTGTCAACACTACAAGGAATGAAAAGGAGGAAGTAAGCATAAATGCTTAGTAAGCTCACATGAAAATAGAAAGTAACACAACTATATAAGCAAACAAAAAACATCATTTGCATAATCATCACCGAGACATTCATATCACATTTTCATTTATTATCTTACCATATTGTTGTTATATCGAGTTTTCAACTTGAGGGTTAAGTACATCCTGTTCAAAGTATTCATTTCACAACACTTACCAATACGTCCCTTTCATCTCGAGTATTCCTCCATTTGAGTAGAATTTTACCCGTTGAACACATCGGAATATAATTCGGATACATGGAAAGTTTGCACATATGTTCCACATATGTAGCCAAGCTACCATGTAACCCACCCATAAGTGAACTCGGACTCAACTCAACGAGCTCGGGCGTTCGTATCCATAAGTGAACTTGGACTCAACTCAACGAGCTCGGATGCCTAGTTACATATCTCTAACTCGGACTCAACTCAACGAGTTCGGACATTCGCATCCATAAGTGAACTCGGACTCAACTCAATGAGTTCGGATGCCCAAATATCCTTATGACATGTCACTTGTATCCTAATCTATTCCTAAGGTTCAAACGGGCATTTTCCTCAATCACACATCTTTGCCATCTTCCACGGAATATCGAAATTGATACTTCAGTGATAGTTCATACTCATCAAGTAATTCACATAATTACATATTATTCAACAATAACCACAAAGCATAATATTTCATGATAATAATCAGCATCATATCGTATAAACAACATTAAATTGCTTAAAATGACAATTATGTTACTACATTTACACATGAACTTACCTCGTATGCGAAAATGGCTACTTTTACCATTTCGTCCACAACTTGGTATTTTCCTATTTTAGCCAATTTTAGTTTTCCTTGCTCTATCATTTAAAATATAGTCTAATTAGGAGTCACATTATTCAAATTGACCCAAAATCATATTTTGGCAAAATTACGCTTTGCCCTAAATTTTGCATATTTACACTTTTTCCCCAAAGCTCGTAAATTAAACTTCAGCATATTTTCTTATGTTTTATGACATGCTGATCACTTTTCCTTCTATGGCAACATCAAATTCTCACTCTAACATGTACTTATGACTATTAGGTATTTTTACCGATTAAGCCCTTTTGCTAGTTTTCGCTTAAAACCGAGTAGCACAAGTTGTCTAACATAATTTAAAACCTCATATTCTATCATAAAACACCAAAATACACAAATTTCACCTATGGGTATTTTTCCAAATATAAACCCTAGGTTAAATTATTGCTAGCATAAGCTAAATCGAGCTCTTGGGACTCTAAAACGTAAAATCATTAAAAGCGAGGCTAGAAACGGACTTACAATCGATCTTGGAAGCTTGAAAAACCCTAGCCATGGTTTCTCCTTGCTATATTCGGCCATGGGGTTGAAGATGAGCAAAATTGGCTTTTATTTTTGTATTTTAATTCATTTTACCCCTAAATGACCAAAATGCCCTTACTACTAAACTTTCCAAAAATTCCATCCATGTCCAATTTTTGTCCATAGACTTAGAAATTGGTAAAATTCCTATTTAATACCTCCTAATTAATATTTCAAAACAATTTCATACTAGAAACTTCTAGAATGCAAATTTTACAAATTATTCGATTTAGTCCCTAATTTCAGTTTAAGCACTTTATGCATAAAATTTCTTCACGAAATTTTCACACAATCATGAAATCATATCATAGACCTAAAAATAATCATAAAATAATTATTTCTATCTCGGATTTTGTGGTCACGAAACCACTATTCCGACTAGGCCCAAAATCAAGATATTACAATTGTATTTTAAATGCTTTGATATAGCATGAATTGTAATTATATGATTACGGATAATTTTGGAAATGATTCGGCAGAAATTAGAAATGATTTGACTACGATATGGTATTGGAAAAACCCGATTGAACTTTAAGAATAGTCTAGGATGCTAGTGACATGTCATTAGGTTATTGTGTTGGCTCCAGGCCATGATATCAGCACTTCGGGTGTGAATTATACCTTGATTTGGCTACAGGCCATGGTATAGGTATTTTTGGAGAGGAGTTACCTTGATTTGGATACGGGCCATGGTATATGTACTTATCGATTAAGATCCTTGAATATCCAACTTCTATTCCGAATGCTTCTTGAAAGATGTGGACTAGAATGAGATTGGTACAAGTTGGTACAGGTACGTACATAAAGTTTATAAATATTGATTCCATGAAATGGATGAATTCTTGGTAAGGTAGTGAATGAATTACCAAATGGCTTGAGATTTAATGTATTTGTATTATCTTGAACTTCTATTGTTTGAATTGTGAATGAATGGTGAAGTTGCTCATTATGGTAATATGAACTTACTAAGCTGTGAAGTTTACTTCGTGTTATTTACGTATGTTTTATAGAGAATCAAGAATAGCTCAGATTTGGGAGTCGTCGGGAACATCGTCGCACTATCGAACATCTAATTTGGTAGTTTTAAGTTGCGTAATTTTGGTATATGGCATATGTAAGGTACTTTGTATGTTGGTTGTGATTTTAACCATGAGATTTGGCTTGTAAATAATGTTAATATTGATATGTATTGGCTATTATAAATAGCTTGTAAATGTGTACGTTTAGGTATATATATAGTTATGAAAAATGGCTTATTTTGGTATGTTTTGGTATGAAGGTTATTTATAAAGAAGTTATGTATGTATAAATTATGGTACATGAACCATAATGTTTGATTTTATATTAGCATGTATTTGGCTAAGTATATGGCAGTGAATTGAGATTTGGAATAGATGAGAGTATAATGGCATGAAATGTGCAATCGGTTGATGATTTTAACTGCTTGGTTGTATGATGAAATGGTACCATTTGAGTGTTTATAGGATGTGCAAAATGGGTGGCAAATTGGCCTTGCAAATGGCCTACTTTTGTCCAGTGGGTAGAGACACGGGCCTGTGTCTCTACCGTGTGCGACACACAGTTATGCTACATGGTCGTGTCTCCCTTGGTGTTGAAATTGAATTGAAGTCAGTATGCTCCACACGGTCTCACACATAAGTGTGTGACTGGCTGTGTGGTATAAGTCAGTATACCCCCCAAAGGGCACACGGGCTGGACACACGGACGCGTGGTTGGCTGTGTAACCCAAGTCAGTATACTATCCAGTTTTCACACTGTAACACCCGTAACCTATATCAGTCGTCGAACTAGGGTAAAGGAGCATTACCGAACATATCTAAACATCTAGCATTCATTACACAATCATCATAACACTATAAATGATACATCAATATCAAGTCCCTTATATTTGGTCAACGAGACCTTAAACATGAAAAAAAGGGGTTGGGACTAAACTGAGTTCATACAAAATTTTGCAAAAAGCTTAATCATTTTTCAAAGTTATACAGGTCACACGCTTGTGTGAGCGGGCTATGTAATTCACATAGCATTAGACATACCCGTGTGTCTAAGCGTGGCAAAACAGGGCATACATACTGACTTCACCACACAGGCACAAGACATGCTGTGTGCCATGGCCATGGTCGAAACTGACTTGGGTCACACGGCCAACCACACGCCCATGTGTCTAGCCTGTATACCCTTCAAAATGGCCACATTGTAACAGTTCGGTTTTGACCCTAGCTGTAATAGTGGTTTTGGGATCACCAATCCGAGTTAGAAAAATATTTTAAATATTATTTTCTGTGCTTGTGATATGTGAATTAGGATGTGTGAAAGTTTCGTATTAAAATTTAACCGTATCTATGTTTAATTTGATAAAAGGATCTAATCATGTACAATGTAAAAGCTGTGTGCTAGATGTTAAAAGTGCCAATTTGACTTGGCTTTGTTTATGAGAGGTCCTTATGTGGTTATTATGCCTTTTAAAATGTTAATGGACATATATGGCCTTATTTCAAATGATTTATATATGTATAAATAAAGGGCAAAATGGTTATTTGTTTAATAATTATAAGTTAATTAAAACAAAGGCATGAAAATCAAGCCATTAGTGTTCATCCTTAGCCGAAAATAAGAGAAAAAGAAAAGAGAAAAGCTTTGGCTAGGGTGCAAGCTTTGATTTAGGTATGTTTTTGCTTCGGTTTTTGATAATTTCTACGTTTTTGTAATCGTTGCTTCGTATATTACCGAACCCATGCCTTAATTTCTGATTTTGATGATGATTTTGAAATGTGCCATGGATGGATTCATGAGCTTTGTGATTTTATAAGATGAAATATTAAAGTTTGATATTGGATTTACATGTTTCATCTTTGGATTTTTGATGAAATTGAGTATTTTGGGCTAATTTATAAAATTGTTATTTTGAAGGATTAAAACGTGAAATAAATGAAATGTATGGACTTGTATGAGAGCTATGAAAATTCAGTTAAGCTTGTGTATAAGCAAATTTTGTGTATTTTGTGATTTTGTGAATTAGGGACTAAAGTTTCGAAATGGGAAAATGTGAGAGCTAGTTTGCAAAATGCTCCAAATATGAGTTTATGGATTATTTTGAATAATTTGGTAAATAAAAGGGTTAATTTTGAATACATTTAGATCAAGAAAAGAGGAATTCAAACTTAGACCGAGGGAAGTCGAAGATTATAGAGTAAACAATATGGGTCGACAAATTCTGAGTACGAGGTAAGTTCGTACTTAAAACATGATGTTAAGTATATTTTGATGTTTTGATCATATATACATTGTATATATGTTTGGTTTGGATTAATACGATGATAAATCAATAGTATTTCACACTATATGTGCGATTTAAACTAGCTTCGGCTATGTGAGGCACTAAGTGTGCGATATCAACTTAGCATTGGGTAATTGAGATGGCACTAAGTGTGCGGAATTGTTCTAGCTTCGGCTAACTGTTACAGCACTAAGTGTACGGATGTTCAAAGCACAAATAATTTATGGAAAGTCATAAAATATTTAAACGAAAGGTGAGAATGAAAGTGAATAAGTGTGTGAATATTCAGGTATGTACAATACCTATGTGGTAGATGATACTATGTATGTGAAGCTCATAGATTTGGTATGAACATATGGATTATGCTGGTATAGATTTGATAGATGATTTAAGAATTTATAAGTGCTTATGTATTGATGATTTTTGGTACGAGCTTAGTAAGCTTTTTAAAGCTTACTTTGTGTGTGTTTGCATTGTTTTATAGATATCGAAGCTACTGCAAGCTCAGGAATAGTCAAAGATCGTCACCACACTATCGAACCTGATTTTGGCATTTTGAGATTGTATATTTTTAAGTATTGCATGTATAGGCTAGTAGTTGTGGGATTACGTTTTGTGATGTATATATATTTAGTCATGATAATTTTTTAGCATGAGTTATGTCTGATTTGGTATAGATATTGGCTGAAATGGTTGAGCAAATATGCTTGTTTCTTGCTTGTAGATTGATTCGTTTCGGGGTGGCAAATTGGTTATTCAAATGGCCTAATTTTGTCCACATGGGCAGAAAAACGGGAGTGTGTCTCAGCCATGTGCGGCACACGACTATGTTGCACAGCCGTGTGTCCCCTGGGGTACCCTACAATTTTAAGTCAGGCCCGAACACGGCCAAAGAACATGGGCGTATGGCTAGCTGTGTGGCCCAAGTCAGGCTCGACCACGGCCAAGGCACACGGGCGTGTCTTGTAGCAGTGTGAGCAAGTCAGTAGCTATGACCTGTTTTGCCACGGCTTAGACACATGGCCGTGTCTAAAACCGTGTGAGGCGCATAGCCTATTCACACGGGCGTGTGACCTTTTAAAAGTTGAAAATTTTTATAAGTTTTGGAACTTTCGTATGTATCCAAATTGATCTTGAAGGTATGATTAAATCTTGATTGATTGTTTAAAATTTTTGTTGCATATGAACGCTTTTTATCTTGTTGAATTGAGATTATTTTTGTTATATGGTTGTTCGAATCTGAGTTATAAGTCAGGTAATACCTCATAACCTATTCTGGCGACAGTTATTGGTTAGGGGTGTTGCACACACACACCCATGCACCAAGACTGTGTGTCTCACACGGCCACCAGACATGCCCGTGTGTCTAGGCCATGCTCGAGACTGACTTGAATAGCTAAATTACAACAAACACATGGTCGAGACACATGCACGTGTGCTCAACCATGTTGGGTGAAATTAGGCTTGGTTTAAGCCACATTTCTTGCCTATCTCAAGTATTCCAAAACCACAACATTTTAAGCATTATTTGTATACATTCATAGGCAACCAAATCAACCAATTTATATATATTTCAGGCCATTCAATTACCATCCAATTCACCACTCAATTTCACAACCAAAACATACTAAATCAATGTACCAAAAATCACCACAACTTACATAAGTTTCAAATACATAAACTCATCATTTTATCACTTACTTCATACTACAAAACTTACTAATTCAACATTCCATATTCAAACCATCACATAAACATTATATATATCATATAACTTACCTATCAAACACATCGTGTAGACCAACTTAAAAGGCCATACATACCAACATTTACAAGCCAAATCTCATGGCTAGATATTCACATCACAACACATACCAAAATACTTCTAGCCTATACATGCCATATACCATATATACAACTCTCAAAATGTACAAAATAGATGTCCGATAGTGTGATTGATGTCGCTGATGATCCCCAGATCCAAGTTAGCTTAATAACACTAGAAAACAAAGAATCTTTCACACAGTAAGCTTACAGCTTAGTAAGTTCGTACCCTAAATTATCAACAGTTTATAATATACGAAACATCAACTAATAAACACTTAGTAATTCACAATTCATCCATTATTTCTATTCTATTCACAATTCATATGTTCATACGAATTCATCAAGCTTTATACATATAATATCATCTACCACATAGGTATCGAAATACTTGAACTTTCCCGTATTTATTCATTTCATTCTCACCTCTTATTCAAATACCTTAATTCATTCAGAAGTCTTTCCATGCTTTAGGCAATCGCACATTTAGTGCATCAGTGATTTGTTGAAGCCGTAACAATCTCGCACACTTAGTGCCATTTCAATAAACCAAAGCTATCTCGGTATTACACACTTAGTGCCATTTGTAGCTGAAGCTATTTCAAACTGCACACTTAGTGCCGAACATAGTCGATTATCATCATGCTCAAACTGTAATCAAATATTTATACAATTTATGCATTATCGAAGCATTAAAACATAATTATAACACCATTTATGATGTATGAACTTACTTCGTACTCGGAATTGACGATTCAGATCTTTTACAAGATAATCTTCGATTTTCCTCGATCTAAATTCGAATTCCTTTTTTCTTGATCTATATGTATTCAAAATTAACCCTTTTAATCACCAACACATTCAATTTAATACACAAACACATCTTTGGGCATTTTTACACTTTAGCGCCTAAAATTATACATTTTGACATTTTAGTCCTTATTACACAAAACACCATATATATCATGCCTTAGCCGAATTTTCCTATGGTCTCTATCAGCCTATATTTATCATTTATTTCACATTGTAGTCCATCAATTTCTCATTTTTATAATTTAGTCCAAGATACTCAAATTCATCAAAAATCCCAATACAAAACATGGTAATCTAACACATATCTTCCATTTACTATCATCAAACTTCATAAAACTCACATTATTAACAATAGCTCAACTCAAAATCATCAACAATTTCCAAAATTCGTACATGGGCATGATAGTATACAGAGCAATGATCACAAAAACGTAGAAATTATCAAAAATCGAACAAAACTCAAACCTTAATTGATGTTTGAACTAGCCGTACCCTAACTATCTCTTTTTCTTTTTTTTTTCTTTGATTTTTGGCAAAGGATGAACACAAATGGCCTTATTTTCATATTTATTTTGTTCTAACACATATTAATAATCAAATACCAATTTTTCCCTTTGTTTAAAACATTATAATTCATCCATTTTAAGGTCATTTATTACCAATCCCACTAACCATGGTCAAATTACAACATAAGGACCTCACAATTAAAAAGCTACAACAAATATGCACACTTAACATATAGCATGCAAGTGGTACAATTTACGCAATTAAGTCATTTTATCAAATTGAACACACAAAAAATTAAATTTTCACACGAAACTTTCACAGATATAAATTCACATATTATAAGCATGAAAAATAATATTAAAATATTTTTCGACCTCAAATTTGTGGTCCCAAAACCACTGTTCTGACTAGGGTCTAAACCAGGCTGTTACACACACGGCCTAGCACACAGGCGTGTTCCCGGCCGTGTGATGCAAGTCAGTATGTATGCCCTGTTTCCACACGGCCCAAGACACTGGCGTGTCAACTAGCCGTGTGCCTTCACGGGGGTGTGACCCTTGTATGATTGAAAAATTTCTAAGTTTTCTGAAATTTTTGTATGTTATCAGTTTAGTCCTGAACCACTTCTAAAGCATGATTAAGGCCTCATAGGCCTTTATAAGGGACAAAGTGATTGTGTTGAATGGTTTATGAGATTGTATGCTTTATGTTGTGTATTGATCGGTAATGCCTCATAACCTTATTCCGGCGACAGATACGAGTTAGGGGTGTTACATGTTAAAAGTAGAAATATCATATCTTGTGATTAAGCAAATGATGTGTCATTAAGGAATTTCGAGGACAAAATTCTTTTTAGAGGTGGAGAATTGTCACATCCCAAAATAGGGCCTAGGAGTTTTAAGGGTATTTTAAGAATTTTAGCCTTAGAGCTTTTGAAATTTTGGTACATGATATACTTGTAATGTTTTCGATTATGATTTTTAGAAAATTAAATCAATTTCTAAAAATAAGTTTTAAATACCTTTAATTTCACAAAAAGGACTGAATTGTAAAAGAGTCAAAACTTATAGTTTTTAATAGGAAATTAAACCAAACTTAAAAATCAACCTATTTTCCCCTTCATCTTTATAAAACCCATGATAGTTCCTCTGTAATACCCCTCACTCATATTCAATGCCGAATTAGGGTTACTGAGCATTACCAGACTTATAAAAAAATTAAACTTTCATTTCACATACAATTTCGAAATTTCATGCAATCATCATTGAAACTCAATCACATTGTCCCTAATATGGGCCTACGAGTCCCTAAATATGCTTTAGAAATGGTTCGGGACTAAATTGATGGCTTAAGAAATTTTTGAAACACTTAGAAAATTTTCCAAAATATAGGGGACACACGCTCACGTGGCCCAGCCATGTGTCTCACACGACCAAATACACGCCGGTGTCATAGGCCGTGTGGACATTCAAAATGGAAGCACATGGCCCTGTTCCAGCCCGTGTCCTACCCTGTGTAACTCTCTAACTTGGGTCACACGGCCAACACACACACTCGTGTGCCCTAAAAATGGTCACACACACCTGTGTGCCAGGTCGTGTGCTAGGTCGTGCCAACCCTGTAAGGTATATCGACTTTTGCCACATGCCCAAGTCACACACCTGTGAGCTGGGCCATGTGGAGTTTACTGACCTAATTTTTATATCAACACTAGAGGATACACGGTCTTGCAACATAACCGTGTGTCACACACAGCTAAGACACACGCCTGTGTCTTTGCCCGTGTGGACAAAAAAATAGGCTATTTACCTAGCCATTTTGCCACCCAATTTGCATGTACCTACATCAACTCAAATGACACAAAACATGGCATAACTAGACATATAAATCAACTCCAAAAAAACTCAATTCATACCATTTCAATATGACCCATTACAAATTACCCAATTACCATAACTCACCAACCAATTTCACATCAAACTCACTTTTACAATACATCAAAATAACCAATTCCAAATATGCATTATTTGCCTAGATTCACTAGCTTACCAAATTCACTTCTCAATCATTTAATAGCTATAGTTACCAAATATCAGTAAGCATAACATATCCATAATCAAGCACAAAACAAGAACCATTTACACAACCAAATCAACTAGAATAAGCCAACTCTCATGGCTATATACAAAACCAAATATTAAACATTTACAAGCCAACTCAAATGGCTAAATTCATAGTTAAGACTTATGTACCAAAATGACCAAACTCCTATACATGCCAATACTCAAAATACTTAAGTTCAAAAGTACTAAAGTGATAGTAAGATAGTGTGATGAAGTCTCCGACAATTCACGAATCTGAGCTAGCTTTGAATTTAGTATAAAACATGAAAAAACAAACGATGTAAGCTATAAAGCTTAGTAAGCTCGTATGAAAATAATAAGCAAAACTCACCATTTAATTTACCATTCAAAATATGCATATAACATACCACAAAATAATTAACCACAATGTTAACATGTATTCAATCATCTCTATAACCATGAGCTCACTTCTTTCCTATGTTCGCTGCATATACAGTTTCCGTACATACCTGTTCTAATATGTATCTATTCTTACCATTTCATATCTTCGATATAAACGTTAAACCATTTGGAATAATACAGGATACTCGGGAATCTCGTACCCTAAGTGCCAATATATATAGCAGGAAGCTATCTTAATATCATCAATAATGCTCACTCTCGAGCTATCAATGGATCTGCTTACACAAGCTGATGGTCATGACATTACTACACGGTGCTGCTCACACAAGTTGACGTGAATCCACAACACATGTTGGATAACTCAGCCACCGGTAAGACGTACAGACCAGCACTCAAAATAATAAGAACTCGTAAAGACATGTCAAATGTATCCTAATGTATTCCTAGGGTTCAACTGGGATTTCCAACGCCGAATCTTCGTCGAATAGGTTCACAATGTCATATTCACAATTTATGTAATATTAAAGCATTTTAAAATACAATTAAAACAAAGCTTATTACATAGGAACTTACCTCGATTTAAATATGTATTTTGCCTTTCTTGATCTAAATGTAATCAAAATTAACAAAATTAACTTATTTAATAATCTATCTATTCAATTTAGTCCAAAACACATATTAAGGCACTTTTTCATATTTGCCCTTAACATTTCAACATTTTTACAATTTAGTCCTTATTTCATAAAATCACAAATTCATGCAATTTAACAAGAACTCATGCTAGCTAAATTTTAATTAGGTCCCTAGCAGCCCATATTTTTCATTTATTTCACAATTTAACCACAAAAATTACACATTTCACAATTTAATCCCTAATTGGACATTTTACTAAAAATCAGTTAACAAATGTTGTTTATCTAACAACGACCATGCATTTTCTACCATTAAACATTCATCAATGGAAAAACCCTAAACATTTAACAGTTTTGTAAATTAGTCATTGGGCTAGCTAGATTAAGCTGCAACGATCTCAAAAACATAGAAATCAATAAAAAGGGGACAAAATCACTTACCTAATAGCAAGATGGAGTAGGTGAACCTAGGAACCCTAAAATGGTTTCTTATTCCTTCAATTTCAGTTAATGAAGATGATAATGGTTGAAATTTTTGTGTTATTTTTACTTATTTTACTTATTTTAACTTTAATTTCTAAATACCAAAATTAACCTTTAAAATTAATTCAATTTACAACATTACCATGCCCCTATCATCCACTATCTCAAGAAAACAGTAATAGTCTCACCCCGCAAGTCTATCAGGCATCTCTGGTCCAAAAATGGCAAAGGAAAGTGATCTTTCCTAGTCGCCTTGTTTAGCTTCCGGTAATCAATGCGAACTCTCCATCCCGTGTAACACCCCTTACCCGTTACCGTCGCCGGAACAGGATACAAGGTATTACCAGAACATAATACATACCATTAAACGTAACCGAAATATAAATATGTCATCCAATTTGATAGTGCATCGTATAATATATGTCTTGAACAATATTAGCCAACTTTAATGGCTTGAACAAATTAGCTGGTCGAGTACTGTAACTAATATTTTAAACCTAGACAAATATGACACGTAACAAAATAATTAAGCCTACTATACATGCCATAATTCAAAACGTTTAGTTCAAATACCCTAAAGTATGATAGTGCGGATAGATCTTCACGATCCTTAACTCCTGAGCAAGCCGAAGAATACTATAAGACAAAAGAGAGAAACAAAGTAAGCTTATAGCTTAGTAAGTAAGTATGTAAATACTAATTAAAAAAAAAATCTAACATGTTTACACAACAATTCAAGTATATCTACTTTAACTTCACTATTCATTCCACTTTGATTAAGCTGTCTCTGCTGCGTCATATTCACTAAATAAATCATAACTCGAGTTACAAAACTCGAAATTCAAATCCGTAAAATTTCCCTGAATCTAGACTCATAAAGCTTTTTGCTAATTTTTTCTATAATTTTGGTTCAGCCGATTAGTACAGTTTATTAGTTAAAGTTTCCCTGTTACACAGCTAGACTGATATGACCTCTGTTCACTACAAATTGAATTTCTCTCAGTACACAATTCAAACAACCCTGAAGTCTGTTTCATTTAAAACTAGTCTCAATAAGGAATTTAGGCATGTAAACTATATTTCTTAATTTGCTTTGTACAATTTTTAATGATTTTTCAAAGTTGGAACAGGGGATCACGTATTCATCCTGAGCAAGTCACATTCAATTGTAAATATCTCAAAATATAGAATTCCTTTGCTTGCTCTGTTTCTTTTATATGAAAGTAGACTCATTAAACTTTAATTTCACATCTCATTCAACCTCTAATTATATTCCTCCTATTTTTGGTGATTTTTCAAAATCACGTCACTGCTACCATCTAAAAACAGTTTTAATGCTAATTTCACTCTTTCACACATTCTTTATGCTAACCTCATTTTATCTTATATATGTATATACCACAAATCATTTTCACCACATTTCATTCACCATAAGTGTAGGTCCAAACCACAATATCACCACAAAACCATCCCGTTGAACAATTCGGATCAATCCTCGATATTTAATGGTTTCAGCACACAGACCCACCATCATACTTCGTTTAGTTCGGCTCTCTTGTACACATGGTGAACACTTAGTACCACTCATGCGACCCAACCGATTTGTCTCGTAGCTCTCTTGTCTACATGGTGTCCTTCACTTGGAATCACGCATGCGACCTAGCTACATTTATCTTTCACGTAGCTCTCTTGTCTACATGGTGTCCTTCACTTGGAATCACGCATGCGACCTAGCTACATTTATCTTTCACGTAGCTCTCTTGTCTACATGGGATACATCTCGTATCACACATGTGACCTAGCTACTACAGGGTGTCTCGTAGCTTTCTTGTACACATGATGTGCACTCAGCATCATACATGTGACCTAGCTACGCTCCCTCTATTTCATTCGATCTCTCCGAATGTTCAACCGGGATCTCTCTCTATATTTATTTCCATTCTTCCAATAGTCGATTTACATTTTAACATCAGCTAGTATGTTTATATAATAGGCTGAAATATAAGAATGTACATGAAATTATTGTAATATTTACATACAAACTTACCTTGGTGCAAAATGTGGAAATTTTGCAATTTAGTCCAAAACTTTTTCCTTCCCCCGTTCGAGATCAATTCCGCGTCTTTCTTGATTATGGAGCTTGAAAATTGAAGAAACCCTAGCTATGGAGAGAGGAGAATTCGGCAGCAACTAAGGAGGATGATGATCAATTTTGTGTTATTTTTCCCATTTTATTTCATTTAATATCCAAATGACCAAAATGCCCTCCTTACTAAACTTTCAAAATTCCTTCCATGTCCTAATTTTGTCCATGAACTTAAAATTGGTCAAATTGCTATTTAAGACCTCCTAATTAATATTCCAAAACAATTTCATACTAAAAACTTCTGGGATGCAAATTTTGCAACTTATTCGATTTAGTCCCTACTTTCAATTTAAGCACTTTAGGCATAGAATTTCATCACGAAATTTTCACACAATCATGCAATCATATCATAAACCCCAAAATAATTATAAAACAATTATTTCTATCTCGAATTTGTGGTCACGAAACCACTATTCCGATTAGGCCCTAATTCGGGTTGTCACAATTCTCCCCCCCTTTTGAGATTTTCGTCCCCGAAAATCTTACCGGTAAAGAGGTTTGGGTACTGTTTCCTCATAGCTTCCTCAGGTTCCCACGTAGCCTCTTCTATCCCATGTCTGTGCCACAATACTTTCACTAAAGCTATACTTTTATTTCTTAACTGTTTAACCTCTCGAGCCAAAATCTTTATTGGTTTCTCCTCATAGGTCATATCCGATCGAATCTCAATTTCGTTGGGAAATCACATGTGAAGGATCGAACGATAACGTCATAACATTGATACATGAAACACGTTATGAATTCTTTCTAACTCTGCCGTAAGGCCAACCGATATGCCATGGTCCAATTCTCTCAAGAATCTCGACGCCCAATAAAACGCGGACTCAACTTGCCTTTTCGACTAAATCTCGAATCTTTTCCATGGTGACACCTTCAAGAACACTTTATCACCCACCGAAATTCAATCTCTTTTCTTTTTAAATCAGCATATGACTTTTGTCGATCTGAAGCGACTTTCAAGCAATCCCGAATTACTTTTATTTTCTCTTGGTTTCTTTAACTAGATCAACTCCATGAATCTGCTTTCTCACTAAGCTCGGTCCAATATAAAGGAGTTCGACACTTACGACCATACAAGGCTTCAGACAGTGCCATTTGTATACTTGATTGATAAGCTGTTATTGTAGGCAAACTCAATCAAAGATAGATATTTCTCCCAACTACCTCCAAATTCTAAAACACAAGATCTAAGCATATCTTGAGTACCGGATTACTCTTTCCGTTTGACCATCTGTTTGTGGATGAAATGCGGTACTAAAGTTCAATTTTGTACCCAAAGCTTCTTGTAACTTTTTCCAAAATCTCGAGGTAAATCTTGGATCTCTATCGATATTATAGACATAGGCACTCGTGCAACTTCACAATTTCAGAATATATAATTCGCTAATTTATCAAGTGAGTAATCAGTGCGTCTTGGTATAAAGTGGGCTGACTTTGTTAATCTATCAACCACTACCCAAACAGCATCCTTCTTTTTAGGAGTTAAAGGCAAACCGGTTACAAAATCCATGGTAATCTTGTCCCATTTCCACTCAGGCACCATTACCGGTTGAAGTAATCCTGAAGGCACTTGATGTTCAGCTTTTACTTGTTGACAGATCAAACACTTGGTTACAAATTCAGAAATGTCCCTTTTCATACCTGGCCACCAATACAGCTTCTTTAAATCATTATACATTTTTGTGCTACCAGGATGAACTGATAAACAGCCATTGTGCGCCTCATGTAATATTTTCTGAATCAATTTATCGTTTTTCGGCACACATATCCTGTCTCGAAACATCAAACAGTCATCTGGTCCAACTCGAAAATCTGAGTCGTAACCTGATTCGCATTGAGTTCTCATGATCCGCAACTCACTATCATTCTTTTGAGCATCACAAATCAACTGGAGAAATAACGGTTTAGCTCTCATCTCTGCTAAGATTGACCCATCATCGGACAATGCAAACCCGTGTTCATGGCTCTCAAAGTAAAAAGAAATTTTCGCTCAAGGCGCCAAGAACTACATTTGCTTTTCCGGATGATA
This sequence comes from Gossypium arboreum, assembly GCF_025698485.1. Classification (NCBI taxonomy): domain Eukaryota; kingdom Viridiplantae; phylum Streptophyta; class Magnoliopsida; order Malvales; family Malvaceae; genus Gossypium; species Gossypium arboreum. The sequence continues at coordinate 53,781,468 of NC_069072.1, forward strand.
ATCAATCACTAAATCATAATCCTTTAATAATTCAAGCCATCTTCATTGTCGCAGATTCAGATCCTTTTGATTCATCAAGTACTTCAAACTTTTGTGATCGGTAAAAATTCGGCATTTTCACCGTACAAATAATGTCGCCAAATCTTCAAGGCAAAAACAACAATGGCCGCCCAAATCATGTGTAGGATAGTTCTTCTCATGCGGTTTTAACTGTCTCAAGCATAAGCTACCACTTTACCCTCTTGCATCAACACACATCCAAGGCACATCAATGATGCATCACTATAAATTACGAACTCCTTTCCGACTCGGGCTGTACTAAAATTGGTGCTTCATCAATCGTGCTTTCAATTTTTCAAAACTTTGTTGACATTTATCAGTCCATTCAAACTTAACATTCTTTTGCAACAACTTAGTCATAGGAGAGGCAATCATCGAAAATCCTTCAACTAAACGTCTATAATACCGGCTAAGCCTAAAAGCTTCTAACCTCGGATACATTCTTGGGCGGTTTCCAATCAACGATCGCAAATCTTGCTTGGATCCACCCGAATACCATCACCGAGACTATATGCCCCAAAAATCCGACTTCACGGCCGAACTCACTTTTACTAAACTTGGCAAACGGTTTCTTTTCTCTCAAGATCTCGCAATATAGTTCTCAAGTGTTCGCATGTTCGGACTCATCTCGAGAATAAATTAAAATGTCATCTATAAACACTACTACAAACTTATCCAAATATGGTCGGAAGATCCGATTCATTAAGTCCATAAATATAGTGGAGCATTTGTTAAGCGAAAGGCATCACAAGAAACTCATAATGTCCATACCTTGTCCTAAAGGCGGTTTTCGCACATCGACTCCTTAACTCTCACCGGTAGTAACCGGACCTCAAATCAATCTTTGAAAACACTGTGGCCCCCTTTAACCGATCGAATAAATCATCAATCCTCGAACGGTACTTGTTCTTTATAGTCACCTTATTAAGTCGACGGTAATCAATGCAAAGTCTCATTGAACCATCCTTCTTCTTCTGAATAATACAGAGCACCCAGGAGAGAAACTCGGTCTCACAAATCCCTTGTCTGTTAACTCCCCTGAATCGAGCCTTCAATTCTTTTAATTCATTGAGCCATTCTATATGGAGCAATCGAGATCGGTGCGATGCCGCAACAAATCAATGGCAAAATCTATCTCTCTTCGGAGGCAACCTGCAATTCCTCGGAAATACATCCGAAACTCACAGACTATCAGATCGATTCAAATTTCAGTTGAGGCAACTTGATATTCATTACATAAGCGGATAAGCTTCACACCCTTTTCTCATGTATTTACGTGCAGACATGTGCGAAATCACCATAGGCAATTTATTTGATTCATCTGTTTCAACCCACGTAATTTCTCCATTTTCACATTTCAACTCTAGTGTCTTTTGTTTGCAATCTACCTTAGCATCATACAATGTTAACCAGTCCATTCCCAAGATAACGTCAAACTCACCAAATGGTAACAAAGATCAAGTTGGCGGAAAACAAAGGACCTTGAATCATTAATGGGCAATTCTTGCAAACCTTGTCAACTAGCACATATTGGCCTAAGGGTTCGACACTTTAATCGTAAACTCAAGAAATTCAACAGCAACTTTTATTGGATACTAAATTCATGCAAATATAGGAATGAGTGGACCGGGATCAACCAATGCAATAACAATAGTATCATAGAGAGAAAATGTACCAAGAATAACATCGAGATGATGCATCTTCTCGCACGATAGCATAAGCTCTAGCAGTGCTCTAGCTTCGATCTTGCCGTTAAATCTTTCATCACCGTTTTACTACTAGTCCCACCTCCAGATTTCTCGGTGGTCTACCTCTACTAGCGGTGGTATTCATCTAGCACTCAAATCTTTCTTCTTTAACTTTCTCCGGACAATCTCTAATAAAATGCTCATGAGAACCGCACTTTGAAACAAGCTTGCTCGGTCCCCAACACTCACCATAATGTTGCTCGCCACATTGTCGACACTCGGCTTTCTAGGTCGCACATTACCCACACTTGCCACCAAGTAGCTTGAGCTTTAGACCCGAATATGTTCTACCACGATCTCTGTGAATCCCCAATTGAAACTGTCATTCGAGGGTTTGTCTCTTTGGACCTCTTTGGTTGAGATTGAAATGGCTTGCTTATCTGTCTTTTTCTGACATCTCGGGCCTCAATAGCAGCTTTTCCTCTTTCTTTGTTCAATTCTTCGGCTTTAAGAGCTCGATCAACCAATACTACAAATTCTTTCAACTCCAAAATTCCTACAAGCACTTTAATGTCCTCATTCAGCCCATCTTCAAATCTTCTACACATAATGGCCTCGGTGGACACACATTCCTGGGCATACTTGCTTGAGTCTTACAAATTCGCGTTCATACTCTACTACGACATTTTCCCTGCTTCAATTCAAGGAACTCTTTCCGTTTTGATCAATAAATCACGACTTATGTATTTCTTTCTAAATTCTTCTGGAAGAAATCCCAAGTAACTTTTCTTTTGGCACCACGCAACCAAAGTCTTCCACCGTGGTAAGTCAATCTCTCAAAAGTGATACAAGACACTTTAAGCATTCCTCGGTGTACATGAGAGCTCATCAAATACACGGTAGAATTTTCAAGCCGAATTCCGCTTTCTCGGATCATCATCGACCTTTGCTCTAAACTCTTGACCCTTGTTTTCGAATCTTGTCAACCGGAGGCTTGTTCATTCTTACCAAATCTATACCTTGAGCAACTCAGGAATCGTCGAGGTATAGGAGGGGTGGAGGAGGTTGAGCATTTGGATTTGCTCGAATAAATTCAAGATACCAATTGTTCATCATTTGGAGAAAGGCATCCCGAGCCTCATCTCCTTGTCTCAATGTCTCAGGTCTACTTTCCACAGGCGCGGTCCCTTGTGCGGGAGCCGGCGCATTACTAGCAAAGATCATCACCGCAGTTCCTTCGGGATCCATTACTATATTAAAACAAAACACGCTTTAGAATAATCGAGTCACCACACTATCACAATATTTTTATGGCATGTATAGCTAGACTTTTACACACACTTTATTAGTCCGAGAACCGACTAAACCATAGCTCGATACCACTAAATGTAGCACCCTTACCTGCTTACGTCGCGGAACAGATACAAGGTATTACCGAACATAATACATACCATTAAACGTAATCAAATATAAATATGTCATCCAATTTGATAGTGCATCGTATAATATATGTCTTGAACAATATTAGCCAACTTTAATGGCTTGAACAAATTAGCTGGTCGAATCTCGTAACTAATATTTTAAACCTAGACAAATATGACACGTAACAAAATAATTAAGCCTACTATACATGCCATAATTCAAAACGTTTAGTTCAAATACCCTAAAGTATGATAGTGCGGATAGATCTTCACGATCCTTAACTCCCGAGCAAGCCAAGAACACTATAAGACAAAAGAGAGAAACAAAGTAAGCTTATAGCTTAGTAAGTAAGTATGTAAATACTAATTAAAAAAAAATCTAACATGTTTACACAACAATTCAAGTATATCTACTTTAACTTCACTATTCATTCCACTTTGATTAAGCTGTCTCTGCTGCGTCATATTCACTAAATAAATCATAACTCGAGTTACAAAACTCGAAATTCAAATCCGTAAAATTTCCTGAATCTAGACTCATAAAGCTTTTTGCTAATTTTTTCTATAATTTTGGTTCAGCCGATTAGTACAGTTTATTAGTTAAAGTTTCCCTGTTACACAGCTAGACTGATCTGACCTCTGTTCACTACAAATTGAATTTCTCTCAGTACACAATTCAAACAACCCTGAAGTCTGTTTCATTTAAAACTAGTCTCAATAATGAATTTAGGCATGTAAACTATATTTCTTAATTTTCTTTGTACAATTTTTAATGATTTTTCAAAGTTGGAACAGGGGATCACGTATTCATCCTGAGCAAGTCACATTCAATTGTAAATATCTCAAAATATAGAATTCCTTTGCTTGCTCTGTTTCTTTTATATGAAAGTAGACTCATTAAACTTTAATTTCACATCTCATTCAACCTCTAATTATATTCCTCCTATTTTTGGTGATTTTTCAAAATCACGTCACTGCTACCATCTAAAAACAGTTTTAATGCTAATTTCACTCTTTCACACATTCTTTATGCTAACCTCATTTTATCTTATATATGTATATACCACAAATCATTTTCACCACATTTCATTCACCATAAGTGTAGGTCCAAACCACAATATCACCACAAAACCATCCCGTTGAACAATTCGGATCAATCCTCGATATTTAATGGTTTCAGACACATTTCCACCATCATACTTCGCTTAGTTCGGCTCTCTTGTACACATGGTGAACACTTAGTACCACTCATGCGACCCAACCGATTTGTCTCGTAGCTCTCTTGTCTACATGGTGTCCTTCACTTGGAATCACGCATGCGACCTAGCTACATTTATCTTTCATGTAGCTCTCTTGTCTACATGGTGTCCTTCACTTGGAATCACGCATGCGACCTAGCTACATTTATCTTTCACGTAGCTCTCTTGTCTACATGGGATACATCTCGTATCACACATGTGACCTAGCTACTACAGGTGTCTCGTAGCTTTCTTGTACACATGATGTGCACTCAGCATCATACATGTGACCTAGCTACGCTCCTCTATTTCATTCGATCTCTCAGAATGTTCAACCGGATCTCTCTCTATATTTATTTCCATTCTTCCAATAGTCGATTTACATTTTAACATCAGCTAGTATGTTTATATAATAGGCTGAAATATAAGAATGTACATGAAATTATTGTAATATTTACATACAAACTTACCTTGGTGCAAAATGTGGAAATTTTGCAATTTAGTCCAAAACTTTTCCTTCCCCGCTTCGAGATCAATTCCGCGTCTTTCTTGATTATGGAGCTTGAAAATTGAAGAAACCCTAGCTATGGAGAGAGGGAGAATTCGCAGCAACTAAGGAGGATGATGATCAATTTTGTGTTATTTTTCCCATTTTATTTCATTTAATATCCAAATGACCAAAATGCCCTCCTTACTAAACTTTCAAAAATTCCTTCCATGTCCTAATTTTGTCCATGAACTTAAAATTGGTCAAATTGCTATTTAAGACCTCCTAATTAATATTCCAAAACAATTTCATACTAAAACTTCGGGATGCAAATTTTGCAACTTATTCGATTTAGTCCCTACTTTCAATTTAAGCACTTTAGGCATAGAATTTCATCACGAAATTTTCACACAATCATGCAATCATATCATAAACCCCAAAATAATTATAAAACAATTATTTCTATCTCGGATTTGTGGTCACGAAACCACTATTCCGATTAGGCCCTAATTCGGGTTGTCACATCCCGTAACCGTTCTAGTTGGTATCAACTTGTATTCTCGTTTTCAATTACTATAATACCTCCTTTATTTGGCACGCACTAGACTGGACTTACCCATGAGCTCTCTGAGATGGGGTAAATTATACTTGCATCTAACCACTTGATGATTTCTTTCTTTACTACGTTTTTCATGATAGAGTTCAGTCTTCGTTGTCCATCACTCGTCCCTTTTTTACCATCTTCAAGGATAATCTTGTGCATGCATACAGATGGACTAATACTGCTAATATCAGCTATGGTCCATTCGATAGCCTTCTTGAATTGTTTCAATACAAAGATGAGTTTCTCTTCTTGCTCACTACTTAATTCTGCTGAAACAATCACAAGCAATGTAGAAGTGTTACCTAAATAAACATATTTTAAATGTGAATATAGTACCTTGAGTTCTAATTTAGGCGGCTCATCAATTGACGCTTTTGGTTGGGCATAATAGCTTTTCTCTAATTCCATAGATTCAAAATAGGATTGCGGATTAAGTCCCTTTTGATTAGCTTCTAACAAAGCTAAGTATTCATCCTCCTCTTCATCATTCAGAGGATCTGATGTCAAAATTTGTTCCAACAGATCCTCAACGTAGTTGAGCTCCTTCTCCACTATTAAATCCTCTAAATCAGATACTGTAGAACAATCATCAATTGTGTCAGGAAATCACATAGACTTAAAAACATTAAATGCTACCTGATCATCCTGAATATGCATAGTAAACATGCCCTTCTGCACATCGATAGGGTCCTTCCGGTTGCCAAGAACGGTCTTCCTAAGATAATTGGCACTTCTTTGTCTGCTTCAAAGTCTACACGTACCAATACATCCTCAATTTTTCCTTCTAGATGTGCTAAGGATCGATCTGCTAATTGAAGTGTAACCGTAGTAGGTCTAACTTCACCAATCCAAAACTTCCTAAATATTGACATAGATATCAAAATAATACTTGCACCTATGTCACATAATGCCTTACCACAATATGTTGCTCCAATGTTGTAAGGTATGGTAAAACATCCAGGAACCTTCAACTTTGGGGGTAATTTGTCTTGAAGATATGCATTGCATTCCTTCGTCAGAGCTACTATCTTAAATTCTCCAAGTTTTTGGATAGGATATCCTTCATGAATTTGACGTAGTTCGGCATTTGCTCAAGTGCTTCAACCAACAAGATGTTGATGTGAAGTTTCTTGAGTACGTCTAGAAACTTCTTGAATTGAATCTTCTACTTCCGCTTTTGAAGTCTTTGAGGGTAGGGTGGTGGTGGTTTCTTTACTGGAACTAGTTGATTCGTCTTTTGTGGCAATTCTACATCTAATGGAGTTATTAGTTGGTCAGAATTAGCTTGTTCTGAAATTACCTTGTCGGGTTTTGCAGATTCAGGTTCTTGTGAAACTAGAATTTCCATATTCGATTGAATTTCCTCTGAATCTTAAGCATCAGCTTGCTCCTTTTCACCTTCGATGGTGCCGAGCTCTATTTCTTTCCACTTCTCAATGTCAACGCTTTGCAACGCTCCTTCCACGAATTTCTTAGATTCTCCGTATCACTAGGTAAAGCACCTTGTGGTCAGTTCCTAAGTTTAGTAACAACTTGGCCCACTTGATTCTCCAAATTCCTTAGAGTGGTGTCATTTTTCGCCATGTATGCCTTCAATAAATTCTCTAAGCTATTGGATGATTCAGCTTGAGCTGGTTTCTGAACTTGTTGGGGGAAACTAGGCAGCTGCGTTAGTCTAGGTTGGGCGTAAGTGTTACTGATTTCAGCCCCTTGGTTACTCTAGGAAAAATTGGAGTGATTTCGCCACGATAAGTTATAGAAATTGGATTACAGTCCTTGCCTTCCTCCGTTTTGGTTCTGGTTACCCATATACTACATGGATTCTGGGTTCAATGGACATTTTTTAAACAAATTTCCTTCCCCACAATAGACACAGGCTATACTTTCAAATTGATTTGGTGGTTGTGCTGCAAAACTGTTAGACCCATTAGTAGTAAGATTTTTTAACATTGAGGATATTGATGATACTTGAGATGCGAGTGAAGTAAAAGTGTCTACTTCATGTATTTCAGCAACTCGTCTCCCTGACGCTGCTTGATTGGTTGGTCATTGGTAATTGTTGTTGGCAATCCTCTCAATGATTTCATAAGCCTCATTATAAGACTTAGAAAGGAGAGCACTGTTAGCAAAAGTGTCCACTACCATCCTCGTGTGAGCATTGAGACCATTATAAAATATCTCAAGTTGGATGCAATATGGGATTCCATGATGAGGGCACTTCTGTAATAATTCTTTGTACCTTTCCCATGCCTCATACAAAGACTCATCATCCATTTGTTGGAAAACTGTGATCTCATTCCTTAACTTAGCATTCTTGCTAGTCGGGAAATACTTCATGAGGAATCTTTCTGCTAACTCTTTCCATGTGAAAATTGAATTTGGTGGCATTGAGTTCAATCAGGCTCGAGCTCATTCCCTTAGCTAATATGGGAATAGCTTCAATCGTAATGCATCTTAGGGTACTCTAGCTAATTTGAAAGAATCGCTCTCCTCCATAAATAGTCTTAAGTGTAGATGAGGATCTTCGGTAGGCATTCCACTGAATCCGCCCACTGTCTGAAGCATCTGAAACATGAATGGCTCTAGCTTGAACTGTTGTGCCTCAATTTCAGGCCTCCTAATACCCGGATTAAGATCATGAAATACTGGCATGGCATACTATCTTAAAGCTCTATCCCTATCATCAACAATAACAATGGGATTTTGTGTAGGGTTTGCTCTATTTCCTTAATTCAAATTTTCAAGGTTCATTTCTTTGGTCCTTCTTTGATTCGCTTGTCTTCTTCGCTCTCGAAAAGTTATTTCTATCTCAGGGTCTATAGGAAGTAAGTCAATAATTCGATCAATACACATAAACACCTGAAATAATCACAGAAAAATTAATTAAATTAAAAATTAAACAGAAAAATAAACCAAAATGTAAAACTAACAAATTCACAAATAATGACTTTTTAAAACAGTCCCCAGCAACGGCGCCAAGAACTTGGAACGACGGAAATGTGCAAGTGTACACAATAGCAACAAGTAATAAAGTGACAAGTAAATGTCGAGTTATCCTACCCATAGGGACTATGAAAAGAATTATTTATGAATTCTATTTAAAACACTTTGATGAAGAAAAATATTTTGTTGAAGAAGGAGATTAAAAGAAATAGATTTCAGACTAAATAAAAATAAAAGTTCTAATGCACGATTTCAAAATACGATTTAATCCAGTGAAATAATTGTGTTGGATTAATTACATTTCTTTAACTTAGAACTATTAAACTCATGTTTATGTTGTTACGAATAAATTCACGGCAACTCAATAATTTGTTAACTTATGAACATATTCACCTACACAAATCCATTCATCTCTTAACATATCCCTATGTTAATTCACACGATTAAACAGATTCTAATACACAAACATGTTATTGCAGATACATACTCATTAAATTGAACTAATCTCTTGCATATCCCTATGTCAATTCAAACGATTAATTAAATCTAATAAGCACATAAAAGACTATGTGAGGTAACAAGGTATCCTTACCTTGAAACAGTTTAATCACAATAACCTTGCAACTTACGCAAGGCAAGTGTATCGCCAGATACATTGCTAATTTAACCTTCAGCTACCTTTTGAAGAATAAACATGCACTGATTAAGTATTGCGTCAATTAATTATAATTTCAATCCGTTTAAATAATTAATTCATTAGCTACCTCACAATTGTAATGCAAGAATAACTTAGGCATGATTCTACTTAATCAAACATTTTACCGAGGCCTATAATAGCATAAACACAATTTTAATAATTTAAGCAGATGAAATGCAATCAAACCAAAAAGAATTAAATTCAATCTAAGCTGATTAAATTAACCATTCCAACAACATAAATATTCATAGATATGTTCATCATAACAACAACAAAAATTAAAGAGATAGGGAACAAGAATAAAATCTGGTGTTTCTCCGTGGCTTGACTAGGTTGCTCCGTCTTCATTCTCTGTTGTCCTCGCCGATCAAGGATGCTATGAACACTCAATTTTGCTCCAAAATGGCTAATGAATTCCCCTTTTTCCAAAAGGAGAAATCGGAATGAGAGCAAGGGACTTGGAATGGGAAAATGAGATGGGAAAGTGAGAGAGGAGAGAATAGATGTGAATGAATGAGGGATGCTTTGAATGATTAGCCAAAGGGTGTTTTTATAGCTGAATGTGGCAGATAAAATTTGCTAAAAATAGCAGCCAAAGAGCCATCCCTTGGCCAACCATCTATGTGCCAAAGTTGATGGCTTCAACTTTGCTAATATATGGCTTGGGCCAAATCTTCAAAGCCACCAATTGTGGAGGGGCTGAATTGAAATTTGAACAAGTCTTCAAGGGCTTCTCTGTAGCTTAAATAATCAGCTAATGAGCTGAATTGGGTCAACACTTGGACGGTTTTGGGCTGTCCTTTCTTGGCCGGTTCGGTTCACTTGGTTCGGTTCAATCAGACTATTTTTGTCATAATAAATTAATAATAGTTTATTAACCCAAATTAACTTGGATATAAATTAAAAGTAATTAAATTATGAATTAATACACATAATTTTGGACCGTCTTAGGCTGGAAATTAGTTTGAGTCGGCAATTCAAATTGCTTCTCGATTTTGTGCTTCTAGTAGTGTCCGCCGAGCCATTTTTCGCCCTTTGTGCAATTCTGTCGAAAATAACCAAAATTAATCAAAAATAATTATGAAATTAACTAAAATTCAATATGTTCATATTTTAAGTGCACCTTAATTAGTTTATAAAAATTAATTATTTTTCAACAAGAATTTAATTGAATTCGCATGAATTTAAGTTAAAAAGGGTATGAAAAAGTGTGTAAATTTTTGTGTTTCCACCAAGCCGTGTGGTTCACACGGCCAATAACACCCCATGTCCCAGGCTGCATGGCATTCGATGTGAGGCACACGACTGTGTTCTAGCCTATGTCCTTACCCGTGAAACTCTATAACTTGGGTCACAAGGCTAGCCACACGCCTGCGTTCTAGACCGTGTGGACAATTTAATTTTCAAAAATTAAGTGAAGGGGTTACACAAGCAGGATACACGTCCGTGTCTCTACCCGTGTGCTGAATTCTGAGCATTCTATTTCTCTAATTTTAAGATGTAGGGGACACATGGCCAAACCACACACCTATGCGCATGGCCGTGTATCATACACGATTGAGACACACGCCTGTGTGTCTGCCCATGTGGATAGAATAAGGCCATTTTCATAGTCTTATTTCTCACCCTTTTTACCTTGCACCTACATCATCACTTCAAGTATATTCACCAACCAATTCAAGGCATATAAATCAATCTAATGATCAATTTTTATGCATGACACATTTACTCATGCTTTCAAGTTATCATATTTACATTAAAATTATATATTTACCTAACAGTGATTATATCTAAGTTATTAATCCACACATACTCACATACCAAGCATAATATTACTTCATGCATAAATATTTTAAATATGTTATCAATATTCATTCCAATGGCTACATACAACCAAAACATTTACATACCCTCATTTGACACCATTAGTCTGTACATGCCATTATACCAAAGTACGTTTCCTATTTATACCAAAATGAGCTGGAGGATAGTGTGATGATGCTCCAACCAATCTCTAATCTTTACGAGCTTTTGAGTACTATAAAATAGAGGAAAATAAAAACAGAGTATTTACATTTAAGATTACCATACAAAACATGCATCCAATCATTTTGGCCAATTGCCTAATCACATATACTCATCAAAATAGTTACCCATGTAATTCAGATGAATTTGAAGAAAATAGAGATGAGCTTATCAAACGTAGATTTATAAGTATTTCAGGAATTTCCTAGATATAATCCATTTAATTCTTATATTTTTGTCACATCAGAAATTTTGTCCGTTCAATTATTGAAATATTGATGGATACCTAGGTAGTATACTCAAGGTATACAAATCAATGATCCGTCAACTCATGTACAGGGGTACCCGTAAGGGTACATAATCAAGAAGCACACTTTTGAACCATATATCAGGATGCTCAGATGAGCAATGTAATAGGACGCTTATACGGGCTAAACAGGAAACTCATAAAAGTTTAGAACAGGAAGCTCATTGAGCTTAACAGGTAACTCCAAAGAGTTATTATTAGGGAGCTCCGGATGGCATAACAGGGAGTTCAGGCGAGCCATGTCAGGAAGCTCATAAGAGCTTATATTAGGACACTCACGTAGAGCTGCGTTTGTGTCTGCAATAAATTTTGGATCACAACCGATCAAATCATGTAACAGGATGCTCACAAAGTGCTGCGGTAGTGCTAACACATGCAGGATCACTACAGATCAGGATGCTCGCAGGAACTATATAACAAGACACTCGAGAGGGCTTATAATAGGATTGCTCGTCCATCAATATGGGAAAATATTGTATCCGTCGCATCTTATTATTCAAACAAGACTTATCATTTATCTAACAATATCAAGTATGTGATTAATTTCATACATTAAACATTTATGCAATTCACAAAAATACAACTTTCGATTCAAACATATTAATATACATATTTAAGTTACACAAACTTACCTCAACACTTGTTCGTATACAGAAATCTACTAATTCGACACTTTTTATTTTCCTCAATTTAACTTCGTATTTGAGTTTTCTAGATCTATATAAATGAATTTAGCATAAATTTAATTCACTTTATACTCAATTGAATTCAATTCACATGTTATGCAAAATTACTATTTGGCCCTATTTTTTTCATAAATGACAATTTTGTCCCTAAGATCGGAAAATGAAATTCATGCAATTTAATCTTTATATCAAGCCTAACTGAATTCTACATGTTACAATAATAGCTCATGAATTTCACAAAAATAAGAATTTTTCCATGGATTTTACCATTTTTCAATTTGGTCCCTAAATCATAATTTCATCAAAATTCTCTTTGTAAAAATTGTTTATCTATCAACAACCTTTCATTTTCTACCGTAAATTTCAAAATTTTGGCATTTACATCCAGGGAAAAAATTTCTATACTTTGATATCTTTACAAATTAATCCCTAAAATAGATAAATTAAGCTATTACGAACTCGTAAAAATAAAAAATTACTAAAAATGGGACAAGAATGCTTTCCCAATTAAGCCAAGAAAGTTTGTTTGAATGTTTTTCTCTTTCTTAGGGTTTCCATGTATTTTAGGGGAAGAAGATAATATTAATAATCTGTTATTTCTATTTAATTTAATTATCATCCATTAATTTTTTTAACATTCCAATTTAGACTTTTTTTTTCTAATTTTCTATGGATGATTCACCAAAAATATCTACTAACTTTTCCTTATTGGTCTTATTACCATATAAGGACCTCAAATTTTGAATTTCGTAGCTAATTTATACTTATAGCTACTAGAATTCAACTATTGCATTTTATGCAATTTGGTTCTCTCCATAATTAAACTTGAAATCGATAAAATTTTCTTATCAAAAAATTTTATACGTCTTTCCTATCACACTACAGACCATACAATAATATTAAAATAAATTTTCTTTCAAACTCAAATCTGTGGTCTCGAAACTACTACTCCGATTTCACTGAAAACGGGCTGTTACAACTCTCCCCCTCAAAGAATTTTTGTCCTCAAAAATCTTACCAGTAAAGAGGTTTGGGTACTGCTTCCTCATTGTATTCTCTGGTTCCCAGGTAGCTTCTTCTATACCATGTCGTTTCCAAAGAACATTTACTAAAACTACTTTTTTATTTCTTAATTCTTTTGTCTCTCGTGCCAGGATTTTAATCGGTTCTTCACTGTAGGTCATGTCAAGATGAATTTCTACTTCTGTCAGTGCTATAACATGTGGAGGATCTTACCAATATCGTCTTAACATGGACACGTGAAAAACATTATAAATTTTTCAAGCTTTGGTGGTAATACCAGTCGATATGCAAGAGGTCTGATTCTTTCTACAATCTCATAAGGTCCAATGAATCGCGGACTTAGTTTTCCTTTACGGCCAAACCAGAGAACTTTCTTTCAAGGTGATACTTTCAAAAGTACCTTATCACTGATCTGAAATTCTATTTCTTTTCGTTTAAGATTGGCATAATACTTTTGACAATCAAAGGCTGCTTTCAAACTATGCTGAATCACATTTATCTTTTCTTCAGTCTCTCAGACTAAGTCAACTCCGTGTATCTTTTTCTTACTGAGCTCTATCCAATACAATGGATTTATACATGTATGACCATATAGAGCCTCGTATGGTGCCATTTTAATGCTTGACTGATAATTATTATTATATGCAAATTCAACCAAAGGCAAATACTTTTCCCAATTACCTTCAAATTCTAACACACAGCACCAAAGCATATCTTATAAAATCTGTATCACATGTTCTGATTAACCATTAGTCTGAGGATGAAATGCAGTACTAAAATGTAACTGCATACCAAGAGCTTCTTGCAATTTGCTCTAGAATCAAGATGTAAAGCGGGGATCTCTATCGGAGATAATGGAGACTGGTACTCCATGTAGTCAACAATCTCATAAACATATAATTCAGCCAATCTATCCAATGAGAAATTCATATGTATCGGAATAAAGGTGGAAAATTTGTTAAATTGTCAATGATTACCCAAATAGCATCTTGTTTTTTAGAGATCAGGGTAATCCCGATACAAAATCCATAGTAACTCTTTCCCATTTCCACTCCAGTATCGTAGCTAGTTGTAGTAATCCCGAAGGCACCTGATGTTCAGCTTTGACTTGTTGACATATCAAACATTTAGATACAAATTCAGAAATATCTTGTTTCATTCCCGACCACCAGTCCATATTTTTCAAATCATTATACATTTTATAACTTTTCGTATGAACAAACATAATACCATTATGAGCTTCATGCAAAATCTTCTGTATCAGCTCTAAATTCATCTGTACACATATTCTGTCTCTGAATAAAAGAAAATCATCAGAACCAATCTGAAATTCAAAATCGGAAGTTAACTCACATTGTATTCGTTTAGCTTGTAATTCATTGTCATTTTTCTAAGCTTCGCAGATCTATTGCAGAAATATCGGTTTAGCCTTTAACTCAGCTACAATCGAACCATTACTAGACAAAGATAATCAGGTATTCGTTGCTCATAAACAAATAGAAATTTCCTACTCAGAGCATCAGCAACCACATTGACCTTTCCCAGATGATAATCAATAACTAGATCATAATCTTTTAATAACTCAAGCCACCTGCGCTGTCTCAAATTGAAGTCTTTTTGCGACATCAAATATTACAAGCTCGTGTGATCAGTAAATATGTGACATTTTTCACCAAATAGATAGTGTCGCCAAATTTTTAATGGAAACATAATGGCTGCTAATTCAAGATCATGTATCGAGTAGTTCTTTTCATGTTCTTCTAGCTGTCTAGAAGCATAAGCTATTACTTTGCCTTCTTGCATCAAAACACAGCCTAAACCATTCAACGATGCATCACTGTAAATTACAAATTCTTTACCCGATTCAGACTGAACTAGTACGGGTGCTTCAGTCAACAAAGCTTTCAACCCATCAACACTCTATTGAAATTTATCAGACCACTAGAATTTTACATCTTTTTTTAGCAATTGAGTCATTAGAAAAGATATCATTGAAAATCCTTTGAAAAACCTCCAATTATAACTAGCTAATCCCAGAAAACTTCTAATTTCAGACACATTTCTCGGTGGTTTCCAATTAATAATAGCTGAGATTTTACTCGGATCTACTCTGATGCCTTCAATAGATACTATATGCCCAAGGAAACTAACTTCTTGAAGCGAAAATTCACATTTATTGAATTTGGCAAATAATTGTTTCTCATGCAGACTTTACAACACAATTCTCAAATAATCAGCATGTTCATTTTCATCTCGGGAGTATACAAAAATATCATCTATAAACACCAGCATAAATCTATCTAAATACAGTCTAAAAATTCTATTCATCAAATCCATAAATACCATAGGTGCATTCGTCAAACCAAATGGCATCACAAGGAACACATAGTGTCCGTACCTAGTTTTGAAAGCTGTCTTTGGTACATCTGAGTCTTTCACTCGCAACTGATAGTATCCAGAGTGGAGATCTATTTTGAAAACACAGTGGCACATTTCAGCTGATCAAACAAGTCATCAATTCGAGGCAATGGATAATTGTTCTTTACTGTGACCTTGTTGAGCTGTCTGTAATCAATACATAACCTCAAAGATCCATCTTTCTTCTTTACAAATAAAATTGGTGCACCCCAAGGTGAACGACTAGGTCGAGCAAAGCCCCTATCTATCAATTCTTGCAACTGTGCTTTCAACTCTTTTAACTCTATTGGGGCCATTCTATATGGTGCTATTGATATTAGAGTTGTTCTCGAAACAAGATCTATAAAAAATTACACTTTTCTAACCAGTGGTAATTTGGGTAACTCTTCTAGAAACACATCAGGAAACTCACAAAACAATAGGTACTAACTTAATCTTTGATTCAGATACCTTAGTGTCCAATACATAGGCAAGATAGGCATCATACCCTTTTCTGACATATTTCTGTGCTGACACGACTAATATCACATTAGACAACCCATCTAGTTTATCAGATTCAACATGGAGTAATTCACTTTTCTGACATTTCAACACAATGTATTTTTGGTTACAACTCACCACCACATCATGTTGAGTTAGCCAGTCCATTACCAAAATTACATCAAATTCATCAAAAGGTAGTAGCATCAAATCAGCCGAGAAACAATAACCTTTTACCATCAACGGACAGTTTTTACAAACTTTATCCACCATAACATACTGGCCCAAGGGGTTTGAAAACTTTAACCACAAATTCAGTGAACTCAACAGGAAAATTTTTAATAGACACCAAATTTGTGCATATGTATAAATGTGTTGAACCAGGATCAATCAAAGCAGCAATATCAGTATCAAGAAGAAAAAATGTATCGGTAATGAAGTCTGGTGTAGAGGCATCTTCTCTTGCACGAATAGCATATGTCATTGCCAGTATTCATGTTTCAGACTTAACTGTTGAATCTTTTGTTGAACCTCAGCTACCACTAACATTACTAGGGTGTCGAGGTGGTCTACCTCTCGAGGTGGGGTTACTCGGCTTCGAAGTCTGATCAGTATCTTTTTCAATCCTTGCTGGACAATTTTAAGATAGTGATCAAGAGAACCACATCTATAGCAAGCTCAGCTTCTCATACGACGCTCCTCAAAATGAAATTTATTACAATGTTTACACCTCAGTTTAGGGTTACCAATAGTTCCAACACTTGTTATAGATGGAGACGAAGATCTCGGATTGAACGTTGAGAGCCACATTCATTTCCAGAGTACCCCGTAAATGTGGTAGAACAATCATGGTATTTCTTTGATTTCTTTGAAGCAGATGATTGTGATTTACCCATAAATCATTTACCAGAAATCCAAGCTTCTCTCTGCTTGTCTCTTCTCTTTGCTTAATTCCTTAGCCTTGTGTGCCCGATCCGCCAGTACTACAAATTCCCTTAATTCAAGAATTAGAGTTAATAGCTTGATGTCTTCATTTAATCCTTCTTCAAAATGTTTACACATATCGACCTCGATGGAACCCATTCTACGGTATACTTGTTGAGCGAATACTACTCGTCGTATTCGAACACGTCATATTTCCTTGTTTAATTTCTAGAAATTCTTCCTTTTTTCTAATCCAGAAATTTCTGGCCAATATACTTCTTTCTAAATTCTGTTCGGAAAAATTCCCATGTAACATTTTCCCCTGATACAACAGAAACGAGAGTATTCCACCACTGATAAGTCAAATCTTTTAACAATGATACGGTACATTTTAGACACTCAACTGGTGTACTTGATAATTCATCTAAAACACTGATTGTATTCTATAACCAAAATTCAGCCCTTTCTAGATCATCTTCAGCAGCAGCCCTATAACCAACCAATCTCTAACCTTTACGAGCTTCTGAGTACTATAAAAAAAAAAGAAAAATAAAAATAGAGTAAGCATTTGATGCTTAGTAAGTTTGTATAACAGGAATTTAACTTACCATGTATTTACATTTAAGATTACCATACAAAACATGCATCCAATCATTTTGGCCAATTTCCTAATCACATATACTCATCAAAACAGTTAGTCATGTAATACACATGAATTTGAAGAAAATAGAGATGAGCTTATCAAATGCAGATTTATAAGTATTTTAGGAATTTCCTAGATATAATCCATTTAATTCTTATATTTTTCTCACATCAGAAATTTTTTCCGTTGATTTATTGAAATGTTGATGGATACCCAGGTAGTATACTCGAGGTATACAAATCAATGATTCATTAACTCATGTTTAGGGGTACCCATAAGGGTATATAATCAAGAAGCAAACTCTCGAGCCATATATCAGGATGCTTTGATGAGCAATGTAATAAGACGCTTATTCAGGCTAAATAGGAAACTCATAAGAGTTTAGAACATGAAGCTCATTGAGCTTAACAGGTAACTCTGAAGAGTTATTATCAGGGAGCTCCGGATAGCATAATAGGGAGTTCAAGCGAGCCATGTCAGGAAGCTCATAAGAGCTTATATTAGGATGCTCACGTAGAGTTGTGTTTGTGTCCGCAATAAATGCTGGATCACAACTGATGAAATCATGTAACAGGATGCTTACAAAGAGCTGCGGTAGTGCGCAACACATGTAGGATCACTACCGATCAGGATGCTCACAGGAAATATATAACAAGACGCTCGAGAGGGCTTATAACAGGATTGTTTGTTCGAGCTATAATGTCCATAACATATGCAGGACTATAATCAATAAGGGAAAATACTACATCCATTGCATTTCATTATTCAAACGGGACTTATCATTTATTTAACAATATCGAGTACATGATTAATTTCATACATTAAACATTTATTTAACAATATCAAGTACATGATTAATTTCATACATTAAACATTTATGCAATTCACACAAATACAACATTTGATTCAAACATATTAATACATATATTTAAGTTACACAAACTTACCTCAACACTTGTTCGTTTACAAAAATCTACTAATCTGACACTTTTTCTTTTCCTCGATTTAACTTCGTATTTGAGTTTTTTGGATCTATATAAATGAATTTAGCATCAATTTAATTCACTTTATGCTCAATTGAACTCAATTCACATCTTACGTAAAATTACTATTTTGCCCCTATTTTTTTAATAAATGACAATTTCATCCCTAAGATCGAAAAATAAAATTCATGCAATTTAATCTGTAACACCTTTAACCCATATCCGTCACCAGATTAGGGTTATGAGGTATTACCAATTAAACTATTATTCATACAAATGTTGTTTATAAATTTTAAATCAAAATTCAGATCACATATAAGCTCATAACTCAACTCATTATCAAATCTTAAAATAAATTGAGATACACAATACATCACAAATAATGTATAATATAAAATGTACATACAAATTTAAATATTTATTTCATACAAGAAACATGGAACACATCTATGGCATCAATATTAATCATTTAACTTAAGAAATACATATGTCTCGTGTATGCACGAGGTTGCACTAAATTTAATATATATATATATATACATTTCATTATTATTTCTTTGTTTTATCTATTTGTATGGCATTACAACTTTGAGTATTAAAGTATTCATAAGTAATACATTAAAGCAGTTTGTTTCACTCTTTATATACTTGTAAACATATAAGTAGTTATAACCGACCATGACCACACAAACCTAGAAGGCAATTTTAAACGTCCAATAAATGTCAGTAAAGATTATTCATATCGAATTTATTCACCTAACACCACATACCCATCCAAGTTCCCATTGGCAATTTTATCATCAATCAAGCTCATTAAATCTTTTAACCAAGAACATGTAAGACCAAATTTAGACATAATAAGCAAACCCTTTTCAAGCATATAATACCTATAGTAACATTTTAAATATTCTAGCACGTAACTATAAAATCAAGATAGACATAGTCCATACTTAACATAACCCAATTCAACTTAAAGGTTTAGCCATTTTCGCATGGCTTTTATACAAAACCAAAATTCATCAAGCCAAGCACACTTTAGTCTATACATGCCATAATTTGCATTTAATTTATAAAGGTACAAAAAATAGTAGATAGTGTGATAAGCCTTGCTGACGATCCCCGAGCTGATAACTTGATTTCCAAAATCTAAAAAAAATAGAAATAAATATACACATGGTAAGCTATTATAGCTTAGTAAGTCATAAGCAAATAATTGACCTAACAAAGTGTTCCACTCAATTAGGCTAATACATTGTAAATAAAAACTATATACCATTTAATCTCGACTTAAAACCTGTATATAAATCCCCATGTATACATTCGCACATGGATATTAACTAGGCCAAATGGTCAAAAGGCTAAATTGTCTTATTATCTTACAACTTTCCAAACAACTAATTATATTATAATCAAACCTGCATATACTTTTTACATAAGCTAGTAAATTACAATATAATATTGCATAAATATTTATATATATATGTATATCAGCAACAGGGCCATTTATATATATAATCACACACTTGCATATAATTAGGAATCATTTCTTGATGGTCAACTTTTAAAATCAAAAAGCCGAATTCACATACCAACAGTACTTAAATTTATTAATATCAACTTCACATGAACAAACAAATATTAAGTATAAACTTATATTATCATTAATAGCCAACAAACTAATTCATACCTGGCCGTTTAACTCGTAATACACACTCGTATCCAATTTACCTTTGCCCGATGAACCATTCGGAATTGGATAGGACACTCGGATAATCACACAAGTCGTACAATGCCAACGTCCCAGACGTGGTCTTACATGTAGTCACATATCGATACCACTGTCCCGGATAGGGTCTTACTCGTAAACACATATCGGAATCACATAACGATGCCATGGTCTTACTCGCACACATATATCGGAATCCTATGTCATGACATATGTATCTTAACTATTCCTAAGGTTCATACGGGACTTTTGGACGTCGTAACTCGGTCGAATTGAACTCGGAAGTGTAGTAGTCAAATTTAATCATTTTTGGCCATAACATATTAAAAATTCTACATTTCATAACAGCATATAAAAATAACATTTAATTACCAAATAAACACGTCTATTTGCTTATAAACTTACCTCGGACGGTACAAAATGAAATCCGGCAGCTAGTCGACAACTTTCGTTTTTCCCCGATCCAAATCCGATTTCTTTAGTTCTTGATCTAAAAATATTCAAATTAAGCTCATTCAAACATATTTTCATTCAATTTAGTCTAAAAGCACATAAATAGGCAACTTACCATTTTACCCCTGACATTTACAATTTTTACAATTTAATCCTTATTGCACAAAATACAAAATACACCAAATTTCTCTATACTTATGTTGGGCCGAATTTTACCCACTCTCAAACAAGTCCATATATTTGATTTATTTCGAATTTTAGTCCCTCAAATTATTATTTTTGCAATTTTACTCCTAATTACTCAAAATCATCAAAAACTCCAATACAAAATATGTTAATCTAAAACATATCTTTCATTTTTCATCATCAAACAACAAAAATCACAAGCTATCAACAATGGCACAACTCAAAATATTCATCAAAATAAAAAATTTAAGCATGGGCTTTGTAGTATTCGAAGCAACGATCTCAAAAACGTAAAAATTATCAAAAACCGACAAGAAAACGAACCTTGATTGAGCTTCCAAATAGGCCGAACCCTAGCTTATTCTTTCTTCTTTTCTTTTAAATTATATTCGCAATGAAAAATAACTAAGACAAATATGTAAACTTTATTTTATGTTTATATTATATATGTTATAATAATTGAATTACTTTTATAATTTTTTTAATATAAAAATCACATGATATAAGTCTTAACCGTCCCACTAATATAATTATGGGTTATTTACAACATAAATCCTTCACTTTTAAAAGCCACTAACAATTCGCCCTTTATATATTAAACTACCAAATTTTTCAATGTACTCAATTAAGCCCTTTTATTTAATCGGATACCCAAATGATAAAATTAAATCACGAAAATTTTACAGATATAAATTCACATAAAATAAACATAGAAAATTATTTTTAAATATTTTTCTGACTCGGATTCGTGGTCTCGAAACCACCGTTCCGATTAGGGTCTAAATCGGGCTGTTACATAATCCATATTTCAGGCCTAATCGAATTCTACATGTTACAATAATAGCCCATGAATTTCACAAAAATCAAAATTTTTCTATGGATTTTACCATTTTTCAATTTGGTTCCTAAATCATAATTTCATCAAAATTCTCTTTGTAAAAATTGTTTATTTATTAACAACCTTTTATTTTCTACCATAAATTTCAAAATTTCAAAATTTCAGCATTTACATTTATGGAAAAATTTCTATACTTTGATATCTTTACAAATTAATCCCCAGAATAGATAGATTAAGCTATTACGAACTCAAAAATAGAAAAATTACTAAAAACGGGACAATAATGCTTACCCAATTAAGCCAAGAAAGCTTTCTTGAATGTTTTTCTCTTTCTTATGGTTTCCATGCATTTTTGGGGAAGAAGATGATACTAATAATTTTTTATTTCTGTTTAATTTAATTATCATCCATTAATTTTTTTAACATTCCAATTTAGTCCTTTTCTTTTTCTATTTTTCCATAGAAGATTCACCAAAAATATTTACTAACTTTTTTTTAATGGTCTAATTACCATACAAGGACCTCAAATTTTCAATTCCATGGCAATTTGATACTTATAGCTACTAGAAGTCAACTTTTGCATTTTGTGCAATTTGGTCCTTTCCATAATTAAACATGAAATCGATGAAAGGTTCTTATCAGAAATTTTCATATGTCTTTCCTATCATAATGCAGACCATACAATAATATTAAAATAAATTTTCTTTCTAACTTGGATTGTGGTCTCGAAACCATTATTCTGATTTCACTGAAGACGAGCTATTACGCTAGTGCACCTAAGAAGTAATTGATCCGACAGGTAGTCTAAAAAACCAAGTACAAGCTCTTCCTTATAGGGAATAAGGAAATAATTACAGCTTCAACGCATCATTATGAACATTTTGTTGACTAAAGGAAGCACAGATCATTAAAAAGGATTTAAGATGTTCTCTCGTATCTTCATGTGGCAGTTCAGCATAATGTCCATTAGAATTCAGCAGTTGAAACATTACTGGTTTGAGTTCAAAATTGCCAGCTTGGATTGCTGGCCTAACAACTCTAAGCCAGATACTAAAAGATCTCGTATAGTCTTATTTTGTATGCGAGCATCTTGCGGCAACAATGGGTTATTAACATTTTGCTATTGCATCAAGGGTTTGGCTGCATTGTTTCCTGGTAAAGCCATATTTCTTTGTTCTCGAAGTTTACTCCGAACAGTCCTTTCAGTTTCTGGATCAAAAGCTGCAAGAAAATCCAAATTACTACAAGTCATAAAACACCTAAATTGAAGTTAAAGAATTAAAAACAAAGAAAAAACAAGTTAGTGAATACTAAATATTATATAAGGAAAATAAAGTGCAAAAAAACTCACAAAAACAAAAATAAACATTAAACAAATGCCATCCTCGGCAACAGCACCAAAAACTTGATCGGTTGTTTAACATCACAGCAATAATGTGCAAGCGTACACTGTCAATGCAAGTATAGTAAACAGATGTGAGTCTGTCAGATTTCGATCCCATAGGGACGATAGTCTTTATTCTATTAATGTCGGTTCAACAACTAGATGGAAATGAGATAAATTGTGAGAATAGCTGTCGATGCAATTACTTGAAAACAATAAAATAAAATATGATAATGATAAACTGGGATCCCCAACATGAATCTTCAGCTGAATACGAAGTGCTCACAAGGTATAAAAAGATAGGTGATTGTCGAAGCAATAAAGTTCAATGTATATCTTACTTAGCGTCAATCCTCTATTTAATCTAAGACTTAAACATGTATACTAACCTCAAGTTCCGATAATGGCAATATGGCACTATTAAGAACAAGAGGACTAAATACTCACTCAACTTCCGTTGTAATGCTTGTTGGCTCAAACTGTCACTGCATTTTCTAATGTCAGTGACTGAAACAACACTTCCGTGTTAAAAAAACATTCAAACCCCAAGATTAAACAATAAAAGCAAGATTGAATACGATAACATTTAATCAAGAATTCAGGTATACTTCCATACAAACAGAAAACAGAGAATAATCACTAGCATTCAAAAAGAAATAAGAAAGAATAGAGTGGAGAATACTATTCCTAGACAACTCAACTAAATCTCTCTATTCCATCTTGTCTCGCACTTAGGTCTTCTCGTCAACAGCTAGTCTACATCTAGTTTTCACATTGGCTCACTCGTGAGAGGCTTAAGCTGCAATGGCCGCAAGCTTCAAGATAGGATGATGAAAATGATCATCTGAAAAAAAGAGCTAGCTTTTCTTCTCACGTCCACCTTTTACGTCCTCCTCCAACAGTATAGCTGTCCTTTCCTCAAAATTATTTCGTCCTTGTACATATAGGTTGCAACACCTCCAACCTGTGCCCGTCGCTGAAATAGGGTTTCAGAGCATTACCAGAACATTCAAAACATTTTTCCATTAATTTATGTAAACTATTATTCATTTATCAAGATCATCTATAACGTCCCTTTATCGGGCCCTCGAGGCCCAATACGAGCATTAGAGTCGAGTCAGGACTTAATCGGGAACTTTAAGAATTTTTCGCAACTTTTCAAAATTTCTCCAAGGTGCAAGGCTTACACGCCTGTGTGGTCCAAGGGACACGCCCGTGTGACCCTAGGACACACCCATGTTGGAGGCTGTGTTCGACCCCCTGTAACTCTCTAACTTGCACACACAGCCATGCCACACGCCCGTGTGCTAGGCCGTGTGGTTAATTAATTCAATTTGAAAGTAGGCACCAGTTTCAGACGGCCAAGACACACGCCCATGTTCTAGGCCGTGTGGCACACACGGCTGAGACACATCCCGTGTCTCTACTTGTGTGCCCAATTCTAAGCATTCTGTTTCTCAAAATTAAGGTGTAGGGACGCACGACCTAACCACCCACCCATGTTATCACACCGTGTGTCACACACGGTCTAGACATACGCACGTGTGTCTCCCTGTGTGGACAAAATGAAGCCATCTCTAGCTTCATTTCTCACCCAAAACTTCACCCAAAACCTGCACTTGAAGCACACATCCAATACCAACCAATTCAAACATTCAAAATTAGGCAATTTCATCATTTAACAAGGCATACCATTACATGCATAGGTGATTATAAACTTACCTTGGATTAACTTAGGCAATAGCAGCCTTTGATAACATATTCATAACATAACACATGTGTATATGTATATCATAATAATCTACTTAGTAATACCAAAATGAACCATTACTAGCCATTCCAATGGCTAGGTTACAAAATAACATTTCAAGCCACTATTGGCCAAGTTGTCCTATACATGCCATTATACCAAAATGATTTTTACTAATTATACCCAAAATGACTAGTTGACAGTATGACGATGCTCCAAGGATCTTCCAACCTTCACGAGCTTCCGAGCACTATAAAACAACAAAAAATAAAATAGAGTAAGCATTACATGCTTAGTAAGTTCGTATAACAAAAAACTAAACTTACCAATCTCGTTTATTATATCTAAGCATACAATAATAAGTTTTCCCTCCATTTGGCTAAATTTCCTAAACACATACATTCAATCAAACATGTTAGTCACAAAGTTTACATATACATGAAGTAATAATAGATGAGCTCATCATGCAATACACTTTCAAGTCCTTATCCTTTCATCTCATAATTTTCATGCCATGTCTAGAGTTATATGTCAGTTGAATCATTGAATTCTGATGGATGCTTAATTAGTACACTCGAAGTGTACGATTCAATAATCCGTAAATTTGTTA
Organism: Gossypium arboreum; assembly: GCF_025698485.1. Classification (NCBI taxonomy): domain Eukaryota; kingdom Viridiplantae; phylum Streptophyta; class Magnoliopsida; order Malvales; family Malvaceae; genus Gossypium; species Gossypium arboreum. The sequence goes on from NC_069072.1 coordinate 53,807,042, forward strand.
TTCAAGTATATCCATTAGGGCGCTTAACCAAGAAACACTTTCTCGAGCCACATACCGTATAACAGGATTACCAGTCTAGGCTAAATCCTTTATATAACGTAAGCTCAGAGGAGCTCGATTAGGATTACCATCCAGGCAAAACCCTAGTCATAATGTATGCTCGAGAGGTATTATGTTGAGATTACCTATCCGAGAAAAATCCTTTCTATAACATGGCCAATGGGATTACTCATCCAAGCTAAATCCTGTCCGCAACAAATGCAAGACCTTATTAGTTACAGGAAAACGCATATAATTATCGAAATTCACATTCAATCGGGACTTAACCCTTTATCGCCATTTCAAGAATGCATCAATTTTCAATCATAGCATACAAGTAAAGCACATCAACATAAATCACATTGCATACAAACACAACATTCAATCAACATAATTACATACCCGATTAAATTACGCGAACTTACCTCAACACTTGTTCGTGTATAAAGTCTACGAATCCGAAACCTTTTCTTTTCCTCAATCTAACCTCGAATTAGTGTTGTATGGATCTATATAAATGAATTTAACCATCAATTTCACACATTTCATATTTAAATGGACTCAATTTACATCCTAGGTAAATTTACCATTTTCCCCTAACTTTTCCACAAATTTCAATTTTGTTCCTAAGCCCGAAAAATGAAACTTGTGCAAATTACTCCCTATTCCAAGCCTAACCAAAGCCCCATTTCAAATATTCCAACACATGTATTCATAAAATTTAAGAATTTTTCATCAAATTTTACAACTTTTCATTTTAGTCCATAAATCATGATTTCATAAAAAATCCCTTTGTAAAAGTTGTTTATCTACGAACAAACTTCCATTTTCTACCAAAAATTTCTAATTTTCAGCATATTCATCCATGGCCCAAATTTCGTACCTTGGTAACTTTTCAAATTAATCCCTTATATAGATAGAATAGACTATCCCGGTTTCAAAAATATAAAAACCATTAAAAACGGGACTTGATTTCATACCTTTTGAAGCTTGGTAAGTTTTTTTTCCTCTCTCTTAAGGTTTCCATGGAAATTTTGGGGAAGATGATATGAAATTAGATGATTATTTCTTTTTATTTAATTACCATATTTTAATTTTAGTGATTTCAATTTAGTCTCTTGCCTTTTTCAAATTTTTCCATGGATGAGTCATCAAGAAAAATCTACATACTTTTCTTTCTTTATGGTCTAATTACCATATAAGGACCTCTAGGTTTGAATTCCATAGCTATTTAATCTTTATAGCTACTAGAATTCAACTTTTACATTTTAAGCGATTTAGTCCTTCACGTAATTAAGCACTCAATCGATAAAATTTTCATATCAAAATTTTCTCACAACATAACTACCATGTTACATACCAAATAATAAAATAAAAATAAATTATATTTTTGGGTCAGATTTGTGGTCCTAAAACCACTATTCCGATTCCACTGAAAAATGAGCGTTACAACTCTCCCATTTTAGGGATTTTTGTCCTGAAAAATCTTACCAGTAAAAAAATTTGAGTATTACTTCCTTATAGTATATTTTGGCTCCCAGATAGCCTATTCTATACCGTGGCGTTGCCAAAGAACTTTTACTAAAGCTACCTTCTTGTTTCTTAACTCTTTTGTTTCCCAAGCTAAGATTTTAATTGGTTTTTCACTATATGTCATATCAGGCTGGATCTCTACCTTTGTCTGAGAGATAACATGTGAAGGATCGGATCAATACTGTAGTAGCATAGACACATAAAAAAAATTATGAATCCGATCAAGTTCTGGTGGTAAAGCTAACTGAAAATGAATTGGTCCAATTCTTTCAGTAATCACATATAGTCCAATGATCCGCGGACTCAGTTTTCCTTTATGACCAAACTGGAGAACTTTCTTCCAAGGCGATACTTTCAAGAATACTTTGTCACCGACTTGAAATTCTATTTCTTTTCGCTTCAAATCAACATAAGACTTTTCACAATCAGAGGCTACTTTCAAGCTGTCTCGAATTACTTTCACTTTTTCCTCGATCTCTAGAACCAAGTCAACTCCATGTAACTTTTTCTCATTGAGTTCTGTCTAGTACAATGGAGTTCTACATTTGCAATCATACAACACTTTAAACCGATGGTTAGAGCAATTAAAAGACTATGAGTGATTGACTACCATTCGGGAAAGGCTAATGTTGTTGTTGATGCTCTAAGCTGAAAATCACTGTTTGCTTTGTGTGCAATGAATGCGCATATGGCTGTCTGATGATAGTTCGATAATAGCTGAATTAAATGCAAGACCGTTATTTATTAAACAAATTTGTGATACTCAGAAAATTGATAATGATTTGTTATCAAAACGGGTCCAATATGATTCGAATGTTGATTCAGAGTTTCAAGTTGATGCTGAGGTTTGTCTAAGGTTCATGTAACACCCCAATTTTTAGGTTTTCTGTGTTTATGTGATTTTTAAAATTTTTTGTGTGTTTTGGTTGGTTAAAATATATATTTTAGTAGGTTAGTGGGCCTTTGGAAGGCCCAAACTTAAGTTAAATCCGTTGTAGTCTTCGGAATTTTAATTTTATGAACAGGTGATGCAATTGGCGTTTGGGCTTTTAAGAGTAAAGGGGTAAAAGATGACACAAAAAGGAGTGTGGTGTAGTGGCAAGGTGGCGCCACTTAGGGGACAAGGAAGTGACGCCATAGAGGAAGCCAGGGGTCCAAGGTTTAAGTCTTGGCTCTTGCAATATATTTTGGTTTCTCTTTTCAATAAATCTGGAAGCAAGTAGGTGCGCTTTAAAGTTTAATGTGTTGGATTTATGACACAAATGAGTTGATGGCCTAGTGGTGGTGGCGTGAGTTGGCATGTGAAAGGACTTTGGTTCGAATCCCTTGGCACGCAAAGGTTGATTATTTTGCTATGTTGGGACGACAAGAGTTGGTGTTGGTTTTAAACTCTGGTGTTGGAGGGATCCTACATCGGGAAGCTAACATTAGAGTAGATGGAGAGCTGGCTTTAAATAGAGCAAACCATAAGGAGAGTAGGCATACCCTTCTTGGCTTATCCCTTTCGCTTTGTGACGTGCTCATTTGGGTTGGGCGTCAGCTAAGAGTGTTTGGAGCGGGGATTAACTGCAGTCTCTTGACAGGTGTGTATTTCTCATTACTCTAGCAGTAGGACGGCTATTTTGGGCCGCGATGGGCTGAAATGGTCTCCCAATGGGTCCGTAGGCCCAAGTGGATAAGTTGTAGAATTACTAAAATACCCCTGTAGGGTAGGACTACCGATTTACCCCTGGAGGGTAAAATGACTATTTTGCCCCTTGTGCGTAAATGACTAACTTGTGGGATGATTAGGTTAGTTGGCGTGGATTTATGTTAGTTATCGTTAATTCATAAGTCTAATGTGTTAGTGATCGATTGTAAGATTATCGCGTGGGAGATATCGCCATCAATTGTCATCAACCAGGTGTGTAAATGACACCCTCCCTTAGACTGAATCGGTAAAAGCTGAAATACAGAAACGTTGGTATTTTGTGAACTCACGAGCGTACGAGTGCTCGTGAGATAGTTGTTAATGAATATGGTGCATTTGGATGATTAGAGTGCAGAGTGTGCATTTTCGTGCACAGCGGTATTTTTGGGCTTAATGGGCCGAAAACAGGCTAATAGGCCAACGAGCCCACTTTGGTAAAAAGACGAGGTAAGTACTTCTGATTACTTGGTAAACGTTAGAATGAGCATGAAACCTTAGTAATAGGTAATAATTACTGAAATATCGTTATGCATGCAAAATTACGATTTTACTCCTAGGGTTATTTTTTCGAAAAGCATGATGTTACATTTACGATATGTATGCCATGACATATTATTTCATTGCATGGGACATGGGTTTATATTGATGGAGGAAGCGTTCTGGCAGCCTCATTGCAATCTGGTGGCCTCGCCGCATATATCTATTCTAGTGACTTCGTCACAATATCCGCACCTCATCGCAATCTGGTGGCCACACACACATATATATATATATATATATATATCTGCTCGTGGCCTAGCCACAATATTCATGTTGGTGACTTCGTCACAATATCCGATGACCTCGCTGCAATTTACGTGGTGTGTAGCAGTTGGGTGGGTCGAGTAGTCTCCCCACATGGTGTATGGTCGATACGGGGTGTTATAGATGGCTCGGGTTGGGATTTCTACATTCATGATATATTTGTTCAGATCTGCTATGGGCCTATGGGTTTCATTTGATTTCATCTTGGGCCAAGGCCCGATAAGTCTGACTCGAGGTTTGATCTGCTTTTGGGCTATGGTTGGGTTATGTTACACACTAAGTTTACCGAACTCACCCTTTATTTTCATCTCTGCAGAAATCCTCAACCATAGTGGGCTTGGAGCCGTGAGGGATTGAGTGGCCACATCATCTCAAAGTTGGTTTTCTAAGTTAGTTTATTTTTATTATTTTTATATTCGATTTAATTTTGGGTTTTAAGTTGTAATAAGGCCGCTATTTAAATTTCTTTTTTCCGCTATGGTTTTATTTTTTGATTATATTTATACTATGACGAAACTGCTAGTGTTAGGCTGTGCAGGTTTTCAAAATTAATGAACGCTTTCAAGACTCAACAAGCACAACAAATGGATAGCCTAAAGATTGATAAACCGGCTTTTCATTCAACCGCTGTTTTTACAAAGACCACCCCAATCACTTAAACCAGTGAATGCATACTAGGCCGTAAGTCCATGTGACACGTCAGATCTGGCCATAATGTCTGGGCTGGGTTTGGGGTGTTACATTTAGTGGTATCAGAGCCAAGTTACAACAACTCGGCTGTGGAACGGGTCTAAAAACGAGAGTTTGTAAAGAAACACTAAGTAAAGGTTTTCGAAAATCTTTTTTTTGAAACTTGATTATAAATTGTTTTTGAGAATGTTTCCAATATTTTCTCTTTACAAATAGATGATTTTAATGATTAAAATCGGTTTTCTATAATTAGGTTTTTAGAAGGTGGCACACCGAATCTCCGGTCCAAGTCTGTAAGTTTTCTGAGCCTTTCTGATTATTTCTAAAATATCTGTTATATGCTTGTACAAAACCTTATAATGGTACTTTAGTTAGGGTAACACTAGAAATATAGAAACTCTGATAAGTAGGCTGAGACTGTAGCTAGGCGACCACAAAAGGAAACAAACTCAAACTCTGAATTACTGTTATTCATAAGACATCTGTAATAAACACTAAAATATTAAACTGATTCATAAAATTCTTAATCAGATAATATGAAATGAGTACACGAGCAGCTCGTGGAAGAGGCCGTGGATGTGGCCGAGGTAATTCTCAGGCTGAATCTTCATCTTTAGGACATGTGCCAGCAGCAGATGCACCGGTACCACCAACAACAGAGGTAGAGTCTCATGATCGAGGTGCCGGGGATGATGTCTGTCCCAGGCAATGCTCTGAGTTTTGGAAAGGGTTGTTAGGGCAAGTATGGGAAATGGAATTTGGGGGTCTATTTCTTAGCGGCTCCGGGCCAATGGAGCAGAGATATTTAGGGGCATATCTGGTGTAACTCTGAATGTGGCTGATTATTGGTTAGAAGCCACAGAGCGGATTATGGATAATCTGGACTACTCTGTGGAGCAGAAGCTGAAGGGAGCCATTCGTTATTCAGGGATGAGGCTTATCAGTGATGGCTCACGGTGAGAGATGGAACTCCTGCTGACAGTGTGACTTGGGAGCTATTTAAGACAGCCTTCAAAGAAAAGTATGTTGGGGCTAGTTACGTGGACGCTCGCTGGAAAGAATTTCTGAACCTGGTCCAAGGGAGTAAGTCAGTGGCTGAGTATGAGTCTGAGTTTCTGAGACTGAGCCGGTATGCTTCTGGGATTGTCACTATAGAGTATAAGCATAGTATATGCTTCAAAGATGGTCTGATAGATAAACTTAGGGTCCTGATTGCCCAGCAGAGGGAGCGTAACTTTGCTGCTTTAGTGGAGAAAGCTAAGATAGCTGAGGAAGTGAAGCATACAGAAAAACAGAATCGTGAGAAAGATCAGAACCTTTTTAGGTGAGATTCAGGACTTTCAGGTGGTATGAACAGGATTGTTAAGAGAGCAAGGGTAATCGAGCCAATTCAAGCAGTACCGATGAATGCTGTTAGACCACAGGGTTGTAGGAATTGTGGGAAGATGCATATGGGCGAGTGTTAGAAATATTCTGGTGCTTGTTTTCGATGCGGATATATGGAGCATAGGGTTAAAGATTGTCCCTAGGAACCAGATCAGGATCAAGTTTTAGAGGAGAAAAGTCACTCAACCAGTAAGGGGTGGACCATAGTTTCTGAGAGGACGTGGGCAAGGTATTGATGGTAATAGAAACGGTCGAGGAAGAGGAGTCCCTGGCAGGGGTGCTGGATTTGCTGAGGCTCATCAGCCGGCGTTGGTGTGTGCAGCTCGTCACCGAGAGGAGGGTGATGCACCTGACGTCATAACTGGTACGTTTCTGATTTCCAGTATGCCATGCACTGCGTTGATAGATGTTGGATCTACCCATTCATATGTTGCATGTGCTATATCTGGGTCACTGGGTGTGGACTCTAAGGAGACTGTGAGTGGGGTATCTGTACTAAGTCCTTTGGGCCACTCGGTTAGGGTAGATAAACTGTATAGAGATGTGCCTATAGAAACTCAAGGAAAAGTTTTCTCTGGAGATCTGATGGAGCTACCTTTCAAAGAATTCGATCTCATTTTGGGAATGGATTGGCTTGTTAAGCATAGGGCTACTCTGGATTGTGTTGCTAAGCGAATAATGTTAAAGACCACAAAGGATGAGGAGGTTTTGGTGATAGGCGAGCGTAGGGATTATCTGTCTGATGTGGTGTCGGCATTGAGAGCTGAGAAGTGGATTCAAAAGGGATGCGAGGCTTATTTAGCATTTGTAAACCAATCGAAAACTGAGGATCTGACAATGGATAAAGTTAGAACCGTCAAGGATTTTTAAGATGTTTTTCCAGAGGAGCTTCCGAGTTTGCCCCCGAACCGAGAGGTTGAGTTTGGAATTGACTTGTTGCCTGGAACGGCATCGGTGTCCATTGCACCTTATAGGATGGCACCGAAGGAGTTGGTGGAACTAAAAGCCCAAATTCAAGAGTTATTGGATAGAGGCTTCATTAGACCAAGTGTGTCTCCGAGGGGAGCACCAGTGTTGTTCGTAAAAAAGAAAGATAGGTCAATGCGGATGTGCATCGATTATCGAGAGTTGAACAAACTGATGATTAAGAACAAGTACCCACTGCCAAGAATTAATGATTTATTCGACCAACTTAGAGGAGCTTCAGTATTTTCCAAGATTGACCTTTGATCTGGGTATCATCAGTTGAGGGTTAAGGAGGTGGATATTCACAAGACGGCATTCAGAACTCAGTATGGTCACTATGAGTTCTTGGTTATGCCATTTGGATTGACGAACGCACCTACGGCATTTACGGATCTGATAAATCGAGTGTTCCAGCCATACTTGGATCAATTCGTGGTCGTCTTTATTGATGATATTCTGGTTTATTCTGAAACTGAGGAGAAGCATGATGAGCATCTTCATTTTGTGCTGCAAGTGCTGAGGGAGAAGGAGCTTTATGCGAAATTCAGTAAGTGTGAGTTCTGGTTGAGAAAGGTAACTTTCTTGGGGCATGTTGTCTCTGCTGAAGGGATCAAGTAGACCCTCGAAAGATTGAAGCGATTCTAGAATGGAAGCCACCGAGGTCAGTGTCGGAAATTCAAAGTTTTCTGGGTTTAGCTGGGTACTATAGAAGGTTTGTGGAAGGATTTTCTGTGATGGCAGCGCCTTTGACAAAGCTTATAAGGAAGGGAGTACCATTTTTTTGGACTGAGAAATAACAAGAATCTTTTGAGAAGCTGAAGAAAGTTCGATTGAGGCACTGATCGATTCAAATGAGTCCGAAAAGATTTTACCATATGAGTGATGCATCACATGTAGGGTTGGGCTGTGTGCTGATGCAAAAGGGTAAAGTGGTTGCTTATGCATCGCGACAGCTTAAACCACATGAAGTTAACTATCCTACTCATGATCTAGAGTTGGCAGCGGTAATTTTTGCACTTAAGATTTGGAGAAATTACCTGTACGAAGAAAGGTGTATTATATACACAGATCATAAGAGTCTTAAGTACTTGCTGACTCGTAGGAGCCGAACCTCGTAGCGGAGATGGATAGAGTTGCTTAAGGATTATGACAAAGACGATTGAGTACCACCGTGCAAAGCTAATGTGGTGGTGATGCCCTAAGTCGTAGAATCAGAATCGATTTGAGAGCCATGTTTGCTCGTTTGAGTCTGTATGACGACGGTAGTCTGTTATCAGAATTGCAAGTTAGACCGACCTGGGTGGATGAGATTAAGGAAAAACAGTCGAGGGATGAGTCCCTAGTTTCTCGATTCCAACAGGTTAAGAATAGGGATACTTCTGAGTTCGGACTAAACAGTAAGGGAGTTCTGTGTTACCGGGGTAGAGTTTGTATTCCGAAGGACTCTGACTTGAGGCAAGCAATTCTAAAAGAAGCTCATGGAGGTCTGTGTGCTATGCATCCTGGAGGGAGTAAAATGTATCGTGACTTAAATGAGTTGTATTGGAGGCTTGGATTAAAGCGAGAGGTAACGGAAGTTGTGGGAAAACATCTGACTTGTTAGCAAGTGAAAGCTAAACATCAATTACCTTTTGGACTTTTGCAGCCAGTAAAAGTACCACTTTGGAAGTGGGAAAGGGTAACCATGGATTTTGTGAGTGGGTTACCCTTGACACCGTCGAAGAAGGACTCAATTTGGGTAATTGTGGATAGGTTGACCAAATCTGCTCATTTCATACCTGTACGCACTGATTATTCACTTCAGAAGTTAGCCAAATTGTATATGGTGGAAATAGTGCGACTTCACCGAGTACCAGTGTCGATTATTTCTGATCGAGATCCTAGATTCACATCTCAGTTTTGGAAAAAGTTGCATGAGGCGTTGGGTACGCGGTTGAACTTTAGTACAACCTTTCATCCTCAGACTGATGGTCAGTCGGAAAGGGTTATTCAGATTCTGGAAGACATGTTAAGGGGATGCGTTATCAACTTTGAGGTAGTTGGGAGGATTACTGACCGTTGGCAGAGTTTGCATACAACAACAGTTATCAGGCAAGTATTTGAATTGCTCTTTATGAGGCACTATATGGGCGAAGATGTCGTACACCTAGTTGTTAGACCGAGTTGGGTGAATGACAGGTTCTTGGACCTGAGTTGGTGGCAGATACTGAGGATAAGGTCAAGTTGATTAGAGACCGGTTGAAGGAAGCATTTGATAGACAGAAGTCATATGCAGATTTGAAGCGTAAGGAAATTGAGTACTCTATGGGTGATATGGTCTTCTTGAAGGTTTTGCCTTGGAAGAAAATATTAAGGTTTGGGAGGAAAGGCAAGTTAAGTCCGTGGTTCATTGGGCCTTATCGGATTCTTAAGCGAGTGGGTCCAGTGGCTTATCAGTTGGAGCTACCTCCAAAGTTGAATAGGATCCATGATGTCTTTCACGTCTCCATGTTAAGGCGGTATCGTTTTGACCCTACTCATTTTGTGCCAGTTGCAGAGATCGAGGTCTAAACACACTTGACTTTTGAGGAAGAGCCTGTGCAGATTTTGGATTGAGATGTTAAGATTTTGAGGAGGAAATCAGTTCCGCTAGTAAAGGTGCTGTGGCATAATCATAGCAGAGAGGAAGCTACTTGGGAGCCAGAAGTGGCGATGCATCAACAATATCCTCATCTATTTGATTCAGGTAAAATTTCGAGGACGAAATTTCTTTAAGAAGGGTAGGGTTGTAACGCCCCAATTTTCGGGTTTTCTATGTTTCTGTGATTTCTAAAATTTTTAGTGTGTTCTGGTTGGTTAAAATATATATTTTAGTAGGTTAGTGGGCCTTTGGAAGGCCCAAACTTAAGTTAAATCCGTGGTAGTCTTCGAAATTTTAATTTTATGAACAGGTGATGCAATTGGCGTTTGGGCTTTTAAGAGTAAAGGGGTAAAAGATGACACAAAAAGGAGTGTGGTGTAGTGGCAAGCTGGCGCCACTTAGAGGACAAGGAAGTGATGCCATAGAGGAAGTCAGGGGTCAACGGTTCAAGTCTTGGCTCTTGCAATATATTTTGGTTTCTCTTTTCAATAAATCTGGAAGCAAGTAGGTGCGCTTTAAAGTTTAATGTGTTGGATTTATGACACAAATGAGTTGATGGCCTAGTGGTGGTGACGTGAGTTGGCATTTAAGAGGACTTTGGTTCAAATCCCTTGGCACGCAAAGGTTGATTATTTTGCTATGCTGGGACGGCAAGTGTTGGTGTTGGTTTTAAACTCTGGTGATGGAAGGATCCCATATAGAGAAGCTAACATAAGAGTAGATGAAGAGCTAGCTTTAAATAGAGCAAACCATGAGGAGAGTAGGCATACCCTTCTTGGCTGATCCCTTTCGTTTTGTGACGTGCTCGTTTGGGTTGGGCGTCAGCTAAGAGTGTTTGGAGCGCGGATTAACTGCAGTCTCCTAACAGGTGTGTATTTCTCATTACTCGAGTAGTAGGACGGCTATTTCGGGCTGCGATGGGCTAAAATGGGCCATGTGGTCCCAATGGGTCCGTAGGCCCAAGTAGATAAGTTGTAGAATTACTAAAATACCCCTGTAGGGTAGGACTACCGATTTACCACTGAAAGGTAAAATGACTATTTTGCCCCTCGTGCGTAAATGACTAACTTGTGTGATGATTGGGTTAGTTGACATGGATTTATGTTAGTTATTGTTAATTCATAAGTCTAATGTGTTAGTGATCGATTGTAGGATTATCGCGTGGGAGATATCGTCATAAATCTTCATCAACCAGGTGTGTAAACGACACCGTCCCTTAGATTGAATCGGTAAAAGCAGAAATACCGAAACGTTGGTATTTTATGAACTTACGAGCGTGCAAGCGCTTGTGAGACAGTTGTTAATGAATATGGTGTATTTGGATGATTAGAGTGAAGAGTGTTCATTTTCGTGCACAACGGTATTTTTGGGCTTAATGGGCTGAAAACGGGCCAATGGGCCAACGGGCACACTTTGGTAAAAAAATGAGGTAATTACTTCTGATTACTTGGTAAACGTTAGAATGAGCATGAAACCTTAGCAATAGGTAGTAATTACTGAAATACCCTTATGCATGCAAAATTACGATTTTACCCCTAGGGTTATTTTTTTCTGAAAAGCATGATGTTCTGTTTCTGTATGCGTATGCCATGACATATTATTTCTATTGCATGGGACATGGGTTTATATTGATGGAGAAAGCGTTCTAGCAGCCTCGCTACAATCTGGTGGCCTCGCCACATTTATCTGTTCTGGTGACTTCATCACAATATTTGGCAGCCTCGCTGCAATCTGGTGGCTTCGCCATATATATATATCTATTCTGGTGGCCTAGCCTGTGACATCCCTAAATTGACCCTAGTCGGAAAGTGGTTTCGGGACCACTAAACCGAGTCATAATAATAATTAACCATCATAATTGATGCTCATTATATGTATATATGCATGTGTGAAAATTTCATGTTTGGATTTTGTTAATTGTAAGTGAATTTTTATCAAATAGGACTTATGTGAGAAAATTTAGAAATGTGCTAGGCAAATGTAAGGTGGCCTATTAATACATGTGGGAAAGTGTTGTCCTTGCATGTCAAATTAGCCAAAATGAAGCATGATGGCCGCCATGCTATGGGTGGAAACATGTCTCCAACATGTTAGACTAGTGATGCATGTAGGAAACAATAAAATAAGAAAGTTAGCATTAAAGAAATGGAAAAAGAAAATGATGATAACAAAAAAAAAAAAAAGTGTGGATGCTTCCCCCTTGCAGTACATGAGAGAAACAAAAGCAAAGAAAGAAAGAAAGAAAAAAAGGGTGTTCATTCTCTCATTTTCTCCTTGCTTGGCGAATATACTAAGAAGAAAGGGGGAAAAAGCTTGAGAAAATCAGCCATGGGAGCTTACTAGACTAAGGTGTTTTGATACAAGAAGGTATGTTTTATGCCACTCTTGAAAATGCATGCATGATTTGGAGGATTGGTTCAAAATTTTCCTTGAATCTCAAATCGAAACTAAGTTGTTAGGTGAGTTAAAATTAGGCCATGCATGTTGTTTTCCTTGGTGAGTGTTTTGATGTTGTTGTGATGAAAGCATGGAAATGAGTAAGTTCAATGTTTAACAAAAAGGAAATTTTGTGCCATTGAGTTCTTGTTGTTATGTGTGTGTGCATGAGTATTCGGCCATGCTATAGAATTTATGTTGTAACATGATTAATGCTTAATGAGATGTATAATAGTACTTGTGAATGAGCTTGAGAGTATTTAAACAATTAGACATGAAAAGGGTGGTAATGAGGCTGAAAAATTGTTGGATGGTTAATTGGGTAAGGAATGAAGCATTCGCCATATGGGGTACAAATGGGCATAGGTGTTAAATACCTTGTATTGGAAACTTTGATAAATAAGTAGCAATAAATTAAGATGAGATTGAGTAAATTTTCAGCTTAGTTGTGTTAAGTATTCGGCAATAACCATAATAATGCATGTGAATGCCGTATGTTTGTGTTTGATGGAGAGGTAAATTGTTTGATTTAGCTCAAGAGCAAAGGGAACTAGATTGGACAAAGGAAAGGAGAAAGCAAACGAGTAGCCGATTTGGAACCGTTCTACCCCAAACAAGGTAAGTCATTAAGCACGATTTGATATTGCTTAAATGATTGTAAAATTTATACAATTGTGTTTAATGGGATGATATATATATATATGAATGAAAATGTATGTGTATGGAGTGATGACATTTGTTGAATGTAAAAGAAATAGTGAAATGTGTAGAAAGTTTGCTTTCGGCACTAAGTGTCTTGAACAATACGTGTGTACGGTGACGAGATCGGCACTAAGTGTGCGTGCTGGAAATATATGGCACTAAGTGTGCGTGCTGGAAATATATGGCACTAAGTGTGCAAGCTGGAAAAATACTGACCTTGGGTGTGCGAGCTCGGAGGGTATGGCAATCGTGTGTGGGGCTTAAATTACGTGGCACTAAGTGTGCGAAATCGAGTAGTAAGCACTGGGTGTGCGTGCTTTTAAATATATGGAGGTGTGTCTCCATTGAATTGAGTATGGACAGCGGATCGGGTAAGTACCTCGAGCTCATCACGAATAGAGAATACGTTCATGCTTGGGGTTGAAATTGGTAAGCCTTAAATCTATGTGATGATTGAAATTGTATGGTTGTGCTGGAAAATGAGTTAATGTGTAAAAATGCTTGATTATCTTGTTGTGTAGAATATGAAATGTGGATGTATGAATTGGTACGAGATTGGACCGAAAGGTCCGAGGTATTATGGTATAGATTCGATATGGACGAGTACCTAGCCTCATTTGTTGTACATGTAGTAGTAACTTTATCGGTGGATTGATGAATGCTTATGACTTACTGAGTTGTAAACTCACTCGGTGTTTTCTTGTCACCCATTTTAGGTCTCTCGGACTCGTATTGTTTGCGTGATCGGGACCGTCGTTGAAGTCATCACACCGGCTGAAATCTTGTGGTATTGTTTTTGTTGTTGAAGAACATTTGGCATGTATAGGCTATTATATTTTGTCGAATTGTGGGTTGTAAACTTTAAGCCATGTGAAAATGGCCTATGTGGTCGTCGAGTGGGATGCTAGAACCTATAGCCACGAGTCTTAGAAACTCAAATTTTGATAAGGTGGCCATAATTTGTGTCATGTATGATGGATGATTAAGGCCAAGGAAAAATTCATGAAATTGGCATAGTCTACTGCAGTAACTGTTGCGGACAGCAGCAGTGAGATGAGATTGAAAAATCACTAAAAATAGTAGAAGTAGAATTAAATAGTGAGTAAATTATGTAACTGAACCTTGATGAATCTATTTTTATATGGACGAAACGAAACGACCATATGAGCAGTATACTGAGAAATATTAAGGTTCTCGTGAGACAGGTCCAGAACGGTTTCTGGGTCCCCTGTCGCGACTTTGAAAATTTACCATAAATTATCCAGAAAGAATTAGGAGTCATGCCTTATATGTAAAGATTCCATTTTGCGTCTAGTTTCATTAGAAACAAACGGCACCAGTATTAAAGCCCTGTACAGAGAGATATTCAAGTTGTAACGCGCGAAGGTCAGAGCAGTCGGTCCCTGTAACATGGGTGAATTTAACTAATAAACTGTACCAATTGGCCCAACCAAAAATTCTAAAAATAAATCCATGGATGGGTATATGAGTCTAAATTCAGGTAAAATTTATGAAACCAGTTTCCGAGTTTTGAAACTCGAGATATGATTTTTAAGGTGACGGTGACGCAGTTTTCCAGCCTGACTGGTAATGTCAAATTGGTTGGTATCTTGAGAGGGTTTGGCCGTTAACCCGTCGTGTCCGACACCGCGCCGGTCACGAGTTAGGTGTTACAATTTTATTGGTATCGAGCTATGGTTTAGTCGGTTCTAGGACTACCATAGCGCGTGTGAGTCTAGCTATACATGCCAAATTGTTAGCGCTTAATAATGTGATGACTTCGACGGTTGGAATTTTTGTTTTGATTAGCAATGGAACCCGGTAGAGAGACCCTTGGCGGATGACGTTGAAAGTGTAGCAGCTGCTCTGCGCAAGGGACACCGCCTGCTGAGCCTCGATCATCCGCGAATAATCAAAATGAAGGGGCGAAACAAGCCTTCTTCACCATGATGATGAATGAGTGGGTCGCGAATATGCCCGAACCAACCCGGCTGTCCAACCATTCCCGAATTTAAATACTCCACCCCAAGAGCCCGCAATGCCTCCGATCGATCCCGTGAGGTGAGTAAACCACCGTGGACTTGATTAGGAAGCGTGGGGAGGAGTTCAAGGCCATAGTTACCGATGATGCCGAAAAGGCCGAGTTCGCTCGATAACACCATTAGAGTGTTAGATGAACTGCCATGCACACCCGATGAATGTCTTAAGTGTGCTATATCCTTGTTATGAGACTCACTTACTATTGGTGGAGGACTTTAATTTCCATAGTCCCAAATGAACGAGTTACTTGGGATTTCTTCCAATCCAATTTCGAAGAAATACATTAGTCAACAGTTCATCGATCGAAGCGTAAGGAATTCTTGGAACTCAAGCAAGGCGGATGATCAGATCTCAATACTGAACATGAGTTCGTAAGACTTAGTCGGTATGCTCGGAGTGTGTGGCTGATGAGGTTGCGATGTGCAAAAGATTTGAAGAAGGATTGAATGAAGAGTTAAAGTTACTAGTGGGAATTTTAGAGATAAAGGAGTTCGTGACACTAGTCGAACGAGCACGCAAGGCGGAAGAACTTGGGAAGGAGAAGAAGAAGGCTGAATTTGAAGCAAGAGATTACCGTAAAAGATCGACGAGTAAAGCTCCGCTCTCGGCTGTAAAGAGGTTCGTGGAGGACACCAAGAAGTCGAGGACGATCATGGGAATTTCCATTAGAGCCCGACCATTGACGGACTCCGAGCTACTTTAGTAGCTAGTGTGGGCAATAATCGCCAAGAGAGACCTGAATGCCCCCAATGTGGAAGACGACACCTAGGTGAATGTTGGGGTAAGTATGTTAATAGGGCTGTTATGGATGCGGTTCAAGGACCACTTCATTAGAGATTGCACGGAGCTAGATGAGAGAAATAAGACGCAAGGTGCAAGACCTAGTGGAACGACGGTGGAGGTAGGCCCCGAGAATCTCTGGAGGTAGGGGTGGTAATCGAGAGGAGCCTCTAATACGGCTGTCCGATCCGAGACCCGTGCTCTGCTAGAGCATATGCCATCCGCAAGACGAGAGGAGGCATCCTCCCCGACGTTATCACCGGTACTTTTACTCTCTTTGATACTATTGTGATTGCATTGATTGACCCCACTCTACTCACTCATATGTATGTGAAACCTTAGCATCCAAAGAAGACTCTACCGCTGAGTCTCTTCGAGTTCGTAATTCGAGTGTCAAACCCTTTGGGTCAATACGTGCTCGTTGATAAAGTGTGCAAGAGATGCCCCTAATAATTCGAGAATCTGCTTTTCGCCGATCGATGCTTCTACCATTTAATGAATTCGATGTTATTCTTGGTATGGATTGGTGACCGTACATGATGCGTTGGTGGATCGCAAAGGAAAACCATTGATTTGAGGAGTGCAAATAATGAGGTAGTCCGAGTCGAGTCTACTAATTTAAAAGGAGCGCCAATGATAATATCTTCTATGACCGCCGAGGTATGTGAAAAGGGGTGTGAAACATACCTTGCGTATGTGTTTGGAAGTAAAGAGACGGAAAGGAAACTCGAATCGGTACCAGTGGTTTGTGAGTATTCGATGTTTTTCCGAGGAGTTACCGGATTGCCACCGGTTCGAGAAGTGGAATTCACATCGGTTGTACCGTACTACGCCGATTTCAATAGCCCCGTATCGTATGGCATTAACGGAATTAAAGGAATTGAAGGTTCAATTGCAAGAATTGACGGTAGAGGTTTCGCTCGACCGAGTTTTTCTCCATGGGGCGACTTTGTATTGTTTGTGAAGAGAAGGACGAACCATGAGGTTGTGCATCGACTATCGTCAACTCAATAAAGTGACGATAAAGAATAAATATCCATTGCCACGAATTGACGATTTGTTTGATCAATTAAAGGGAGCCTCGGTGTTTTCAAAGATAGATTTGAGGTCGGGTACTATCAGTTGAGGGTCCGAGAATCGGACATACCAAAACCGCTTTTAGAACGAGGTACGGTCACTACGAATTCTTGGTGATGCCGTTTGGGCTCACTAACGCCCTCATGGTGTTTATGGATTTAATGAATAGAATTTTCAGGCCATACTTGGATCGGTTCGTAGTTGTATTTATCGATGACATTTTGGTCTATTCGAGAGATGAAATCAACATGCTGAACACCGAGGCTAGTGTTGCAAATCTTACGAGATAAGCGCTTATACGCAAAGTTCAAGAAATGTGAATTTTGGTTGAAAGAGGTTAGCTTTTTGGGGCACGTGGTGTCCGTGATCGGTGTCGTGGTGGACCCGAACAAAATTTTGGCCATAGTCGATTGGAAACCACCAAGGAATGTTACCGGTTAGGAGCTTTTTGGGGCTTGCGGTTATTACCGACGATTTGTAAAAGGTTTCTCGACGATAGCCACGCCAATGACGGCTTACTCCAAAAGGATGTTAAGTTCGAATGGACGGAGAAATGTCGAAAAAGTTTCGATCAACTAAAAGCTTATTTGATGAAGCCCCAATTCTAGTGCAACCCGAATCGGGCAAAGAGTTTGTCATTTATAGTGACGATCCCTACTTGGGTTGGGTTGCGATTGATGCAAGAAGGGCGAGTTGTGGCCTATCGCCAAGACAATTAAAGCCACATGAGAAAAATTATCCAACCCATGATCTCGAATTGGTCGCCATCGTGTTCGCCTTAAAGATATGGCGACATTACTTATTTGGTGAGAAGTGCCATGTGTATTCGGATCACAAAAGTCTCAAATATTTGATGACTCGAGAGACTTAAATCTGCGACAAAGACGATGGCTCGAGTTGTTAAAGGATTATGAACTCGTCATTGATTATCACCCGGAAAGGCTAATGTGGTTGCGGATGCCTTAAGTCGAAATCACTGCTTTTTTCTTTACTGCGATGAATGTACACTTGTCTATTCTACCCGACAATGTGTTAGTAGCCGAATTAAAGGCCAAACCATTATTGGCTCATCAAATTCAGGAAGCTCAGAAAGTTGATGAGGAGTTGCTTGCAAAACGGGCTGAGTGTGTTCTGAACAAGGAATCAGAGTTTCAAATTGATGATGACGATTGTTTGAGGTTCAGAAGTCGTCTGTGTGTTCCAAAGGATTCGAAACTTATTTCGATAATTCTAAATGAAGCCCATTGTAGTCGAATGTCAATCCACCCGGGTAGTACTAAAATGTACAATGACCTGAAACGCCAATTTTGGTGGCCCTGATGAAACGAGACATTTCGAATTTGTTTCAAGGTGTCGATATGTCAACAAGTGAAAGCGGAACATCAAGTGCCATCGGGATTACTTCACCGATCATGATACCCGAATGGAAATGGGATCGAGTAACAATGGACTTTGTGTCCGGGTTACCATTGACTCGAAATAAGAAAGACTCGGTTTGGGTCATTGTTGATAGACCCACCAAGTCCGCTCATTTTATCCTCGTCCGCACGGATTTTACGCCGATAAGTTGGCGTAATTATACGCCTCCCAAATTGTTCGATTGCATGGGGTACCTATTTCTATCGTGTCGGATAGAGACCTAAGATTTACGTCGCGGTTTTGGAAGAAATTGCAAGAGGCTTTGGGTACCAAACGCATTTTAGCAATCTTTTCACCCCCAAACCGATGGTCAATCCAAACGGATAATTCAAATACTCGAGGATATGTTGAGATGTTGCATCCTTGAGTTTAGTGGTTCATGGGAACAGATTCGCCTTTGATTGAATTCGCACAACAATAGCTTTCAATCAAGTATTAAGATGGCGCTTTACGAGGCTTTATACTGGTCGTAAATGCCGTACCCCATTATTCTGGACTGAACTTAGTGAAGGTAAATTCTTGAGGTTGATTTGGTTAAGGATGCCGAGCAAAAGGTTCGAGTAATTCGTGAAAGTTTGAAAGTCGCCGGATCGCCAAAAGTCGTATGCGGATTTGAAAAGAAAAGATATTGAATATCGTGTTGGAGACAAGGTCTTTCTCAAAGTTTCACCTTGGAAGAAGGTGCTTAGATTTGGTCGTAAGGGCAAATTGAGTCCGAGGTTCATCGGGCCATATGAAGTATCCGAACGAATTGGGCCATCGATATCGATTAATTTTGCCCCGAGCTCGAAAGGATTCACAATGTTTTCATGTCTCGATGCTTCGACGATATAGGTCTGATCCATCGCACGTAATTGCTCCATCCGAGATTGAGATTCACCTAATTTGAGCTATGAAGAGGAACTGTTCACATTATGAGGCGTGAAGTAAAAGAGTTGCGCAATAGGAAAATCCCGTTAGTGAAGGTGTTGTGGCATAAACACGGAATGGAAGAAGCCACTTGGGAACTTGAGGAATCTATGAAAGAGCGATACCCGAGCCTATTTACCGGTAAGATTTTCGGGGACCAAAATTTCTTAAGTGGGGGAGAGTTGTGACATCCCTAAATTGACCCTAGTCGGAAAGTGGTTTCGGGACCACTAAACCGAGTCATAATAATAATTAACCATCATAATTGATGCTCATTATATGTATATATGCATGTGTGAAAATTTCATGTTTGGATTTTGTTAATTGTAAGTGAATTTTTATCAAATAGGACTTATGTGAGAAAATTTAGAAATGTGCTAGGCAAATGTAAGGTGGCCTATTAATACATGTGGGAAAGTGTTGTCCTTGCATGTCAAATTAGCCAAAATGAAGCATGATGGCCGGCCATGCTATGGGTGGAAACATGTCTCCAACATGTTAGACTAGTGATGCATGTAGGAAACAATAAAATAAGAAAGTTAGCATTAAAGAAATGGAAAAAGAAAATGATGATAACAAAAAAAAAAAAAGAGTGTGGATGCTTTCCCCCCTTGCCATACATGAGAGAAACAAAAGCAAAGAAAGAAAGAAAAAAAAAGGGTGTTCATTCTCTCATTTTCTCCTTGCTTGGCGAATATACTAAGAAGAAAGGGGAAAAGCTTGAGAAAATCAGCCATGGGAGCTTACTAGACTAAGGTGTTTTGATACAAGAAGGTATGTTTTATGCCACTCTTGAAAATGCATGCATGATTTGGAGGATTGGTTCAAAATTTTCCTTGAATCTCAAATCGAAACTAAGTTGTTAGGTGAGTTAAAATTGCCATGCATGTTGTTTTCCTTGGTGAGTGTTTTGATGTTGTTGTGATGAAAGCATGGAAATGAGTAAGTTCAATGTTTAACAAAAGGAAATTTTGTGCCATTGAGTTCTTGTTGTTATGTGTGTGTGCATGAGTATTCGCCATGCTATAGAATTTATGTTGCAACATGATTAATGCTTAATGAGATGTATAATAGTACTTGTGAATGAGCTTGAGAGTATTTAAACAATTAGACATGAAAAGGGTGGTAATGAGGCTGAAAAATTGTTGGATGGTTAATTGGGTAAGGAATGAAGCATTCGGCCATATGGGGTACAAATGGGCATAGGTGTTAAATACCTTGTATTGGAAACTTTGATAAATAAGTAGCAATAAATTAAGATGAGATTGAGTAAATTTTCAGCTTAGTTGTGTTAAGTATTCGCAATAACCATAATAATGCATGTGAATGCCGTATGTTTGTGTTTGATGGAGAGGTAAATTGTTTGATTTAGCTCAAGAGCAAAGGGAACTAGATTGGACAAAGGAAAGGAGAAAGCAAACGAGTAGCCGATTTGGAACCGTTCTACCCCAAACAAGGTAAGTCATTAAGCACGATTTGATATTGCTTAAATGATTGTAAAATTTATACAATTGTGTTTAATGAGATGATATATATATATATGAATGAAAATGTATGTGTATGGAGTGATGACATTTGTTGAATGTAAAAGAAATAGTGAAATGTGTAGAAAGTTTGCTTTCGGCACTAAGTGTCTTGGGCAATACGTGTGTACGGTGACGAGATCGGCACTAAGTGTGCGTGCTGGAAATATATGGCACTAAGTGTGCGTGCTGGAAATATATGGCACTAAGTGTGCAAGCTGGAAAAATACGGCACTGGGTGTGCGAGCTCGGAGGGTATGGCAATCGTGTGCGGGCTTAAATTACGTGGCACTAAGTGTGCGAAATCGAGTAGTAAGCACTGTGTGTGCGTGCTTTAAATATATGGAGGTGTGTCTCCATTGAATTGAGTATGGACAGCGGATCGGGTAAGTACCTCGAGCTCATCACGAATAGAGAATACGTTCATGCTTGGGGTTGAAATTGGTAAGCCTTAAATCTATGTGATGATTGAAATTGTATGGTTGTGCTGGAAAATGAGTTAATGTGTAAAAATGCTTCGATTATCTTGTTGTGTAGAATATGAAATGTGGATGTATGAATTGGTACGAGATTGGACCGAAAGGTCCGAGGTATTATGGTATAGATTCGATATGGACGAGTACCTAGCCTCATTTGTTGTACATGTAGTAGTAACTTTATCAGTGGATTGATGAATGCTTATGACTTACTGAGTTGTAAACTCACTCGGTGTTTTCTTGTCACCCATTTTAGGTCTCTCGGACTCGTATTGTTTATGTAATCGGGACCGTCGTTGAAGTCATCACACCGGCTGAAATCTTGTGGTATTGTTTTTGTTGTTGAAGAACATTTGGCATGTATAGGCTATTATATTTTGTCGAATTGTGGGTTGTAAACTTTAAGCCATGTGAAAATGGCCTATGTGGTCGTCGAGTGGGATGCTAGAACCTATAGCCACGAGTCTTAGAAACTCAAATTTTGATAAGGTGGCCATAATTTGTGTCATGTATGATGGATGATTAAGGCCAAGGAAAAATTCATGAAATTGGCATAGTCTACTGCAGTAACTGTTGCGGACAGCAGCAGTGAGATGAGATTGAAAATCACTAAAAATAGTAGAAGTAGAATTAAATAGTGAGTAAATTATGGAACTGAACCTTGATGAATCTATTTTTATATGGACGAAACGAAACGACCATATGAGCAGTATACTGAGAAATATTAAGGTTCTCGTGAGACAGGTCCAGAACGGTTTCTGGGTCCCCTGTCGCGACTTTGAAAATTTACCATAAATTATCCAGAAAGAATTAGGAGTCATGCCTTATATTTAAAGATTCAATTTTGCGTCTAGTTTCATTAGAAACAAACGGCACCAGTATTAAAGCCCTGTACAGAGAGATATTCAAGTTGTAACGCGCGAAGGTCAGAGCAGTCGGTCCCTGTAACATGGGTGACTTTAACTAATAAACTGTACCAATTGGCCCAACCAAAAATTCTAAAAATAAATCCATGGATGGGTATATGAGTCTAAATTCAGGGAAAATTTATGAAACCAGTTTCCGAGTTTTGAAACTCGAGATATGATTTTTAAGGTGACGGTGACACAGTTTTCCAGCCTGACTGGTAATGTCAAATTGGTTGGTATCTTGAGAGGGTTTGGCCGTTAACCCCTCGTGTCCGACACCGGCGTCGGTCACGAGTTAGGGGTGTTACATAGCCACAATATTTGTATCTGGTGACTTCATCACAATATCTGGCAGCCTCGCTGCAATTTCTGTGGTGTGTAGCGGTGGGGTGGGTCGAGTAGTCTCCCCACATGGTGTATGGCTGGTACGGGGGTGTTATAGATGGCTCTGGGTTGGGATTTCTACATTCATGATATATTTGTTCTGTATCTGCTATGGGCCTATAGGTTTCATTTTGATTTCTGT
The DNA here is from genome assembly GCF_025698485.1 of Gossypium arboreum. Classification (NCBI taxonomy): domain Eukaryota; kingdom Viridiplantae; phylum Streptophyta; class Magnoliopsida; order Malvales; family Malvaceae; genus Gossypium; species Gossypium arboreum. The sequence goes on from NC_069072.1 coordinate 53,829,566, forward strand.
ACTGAGCCAAGGCCCAGATAAGTCTGAGTCTGAGGTTTGATCTGTTTTGGGCTGTGGTTGGGTTATGTTACACACTGAGTTTACCGAACTCACCCTTTATTTTCATCCCTACAGGAAATCCCCAACCATATTGGGCTTGGAGCTCTGAGGGATTCGAAGTGGCCACATCATCTGCAAAGTTGGTTTTTCTAAGTTAGTTTATTTTTATTATTTTTATATTCTGATTTAATTTTGGGTTTTAAGTTGTAATAAGGCCGCTATTTAAATTTCTGTTTTCTACTATGGTTTTTTTTTCTGATTATATTTATACTATGATGAAACTACTAGTGTTAGGCTACAGGGGTTTTCAAAATTAATGAACATTTTCAAGACTCAACAAGCACAACAAATGGATAGCCGAAAGATTGATAAACTGGCTTTTCATTTAAGCGTTGTTTTTACAAAGACCACCCCAATCACTTAAACCAGCGAATGCATACTAAGTCTTAAGTCCATGTGACACGTCAGATCTGGCCATAACGTCTGGGCCGAGTTTGGGGTGTTACAGTTCAGAAATAGAATATGTGTTTCGAGAAATTCAGAGTTGATTCAGATGATTTTGAACGAAGCTCATAAGAGTCAGTTATCTATTCACCTGGGTAGTACGAAAATGTATACTGATTTGTAACAGCTTTACTATTGGCATGGTATGAAACGAGACATTTCTGACTTTGTTTCGAAATGTTTAGTCTGTCTGCAAGTAAAACCGAGCATCAGGTACCTTCTGGATTACTTCAATCGATTATGATACCTGAGTGGAAATGGGATAGAGTCATGATGGATTTTGTATTCTGTTTACCGATGACATCGAGCAAGAAAGATGCAGTCTGGGTTATTGTGGATAGATTGACTAAACTGGCTCATTTTGTTCCAGTTCACACAGATTACTCGCTTAATAAGCTAGCTGAATTATATGTTTCTTAGATTGTGAGGTTGCACGGAGTACCTATTTCTATTGTTTCAGATAGAGATCCGAGGTTTATATAGCAGTTTTGGAAGAAACTGCAAGATACTCTAGGTACAAAATTACATTTTGGCACTGCTTTCCATCCGTAAACAAATGGTCAGTCTAAACAAATCATTCAAATACTTACCTCTGATTGAATTTGATTACAATAATAGCTTTCAATCGAGTAGTAAAATGGCACCTTACGAGGCTTTGTATGATTGTAAATGCCGTACACCATTATATTGGACTGAGCTTAGTGAGAATAAGATACACGGGGTCGATTTGATCAGAGAGACAGAACATAAAGTAAAAGTGATACACGAAAGTCTGAAAACTGCATCAGATCATCAAAAATCGTATGCGGACTTGAAACTGAAAGATATAGAGTTTAAGATTGGGGACAAAGTCTTTTTGAAAGTCTCAGCATGGAAGAAAATACTCAGATTCGGGCGTAAAGGCAAATTAAGTTCGAGATTTATTGAACCATATGAGATTATAGAGCGTATTGGGCCAATTGCATACAGATTGTTGTTGCCACATGAGTTAGAAAAGATCCATAATGTATTCCATGTTTCGATGCTTCGTAGATATCGATTTGATCCCTCACATGTGATTAATCCGTCAGAGATTGAGATTAAACCTGATATGACATATTTGGAAGAACAGATACGTATTCTGGGTCGCGAAGTTAAAGAATTGCGAAACAAAAAAATTTCGTTAGTGAAAGTACTATGGAATAAACACAGAGTTGAAGAGGCAACGTGGGAGCCAAAGGATGCAATGAAAGAATGCTATTCGAACCTATTCACCGGTAAGATTTTCGGGGACGAAAATCCCTAAGGCGGTAGAGTTGTAACAACCTAATTTAGACCCTATTTGGAACGGTGGTTTTGTGACCACGAATCTGAGTCATAAAAATATTTTAAAATTATTTTCTATATTTATTATGTGTGAAATTTTCGTGATTTAATTTTTTTATTTGAGTGCCCGATTAAATAAATGGGCATAATCGCGTAAAATGAAAATTTGATAGTTAATTGTAAAAAGGGCCGAAATGAATGTGTCTTTAATATATGTTATAATATAACATAATTTAAAAGCCAATATTCATACTTTATCTTAGGATTGAATAATAAAAATAAAGAAAAGAATAAAAGCTTACGGTATTCGACATTGTCCAAGCCAATCAAGGTATGTAACTAGCTCAGTTTTTTATAATTTTTACGTTTTTGAGATCGTTGTAGTGTAATGTACAAAGTCCATGCTTGAATTTTTTATTTTGATGAATATTTTAAGTTGCACCATTGATGAATATTTGAGCTTTGTGATGTTAGTTGATGAAATATGAAAGATATGTTTTAGATTAACATGTTTTGTATTGGAATTTTTAATGATTTTGAGTAATTAGGACTAAATTGCAAAAAACAATTTAGGGACTAAAATTTGACATAAATAAAATGTATGGACTTGTATGAACACATGGAATATTTGGCCTAAGCATGGTGTGTGCAAATTTTGCATGTTTTGTGTTTTGTGCATTTGGACTAAATTGTAAAAAGTGTAAAATGTCAAGGGTAAAATGGTAATTTACCCATTTATGTGTTTTTGGATTAAAATGAGTGAAAATATGTTTGAATGAGTTTAATTTGAATATGTTTAGATCAAGAACCAAAGAAATCGAATTTGGATTGGGGGAAACCTAAAGTTGTCGATTAGCCGAATGTATGTTTATAGGCAAATATATATTGTTTATTTTAATTAAATATGAATTTTATATGCTGAAATGAAATATGTGAAATTATATATGTGTTAGCCAAATGTAAATAAGCTTGGGAGCTATGTTTACGAATAAGTTTTGACTGAGTTAAGACGTCCAAAAGCCCCTTATGAACTTTAAGAATAGCTAGGATACATATGTCATGACATAGGATTTTCGATATGTGTTTTCGTGTAAGATCACATCTGGGACGTTGGGATCGATATATGTGGTTACATGTAAGACCATGTCTGGGACATCGATATCATATTTGATTCGTGTAAGACCCTATCTAGGACAGTGGCATTGAAATGAGGTAGCATGTAAGACCACGTCTGGGATGATGGCATTGTACAATATATGTGTTTATTCGAGTATCCTATTCAATTTCGAATGGTTCAACGGGCAATGATAAGTTAAGACCGAATGAAAAATCAAGTTAAAAGCCTCAGGTATGTATTCACACTAAGATATGAAATTATGGTAAGTTGAACATTTGAATTGATGGGTTAAATATTACATGATGATGTGAATTATAAGTTTGCATATGTGAAAGTATACATTCGGTCTAATGATGTATTCATGATGCAAATGATATTATATGCGTATATGAAAATTTATAAATTTATAATTGGCCAAATGTTAATTACATGTGATCTTGTAATTGTAAATATATGTGCATTTGTATATGAGTGAATATAGATACATGTATATTCGGCCAAGGTAAAGTTTGTATGTGAAAGCATATGTTATATATGAAATAGTGAGCTTGAAAATAAGTGTGACCATGATAACATAAATTAGTTGGATAAGTTGAGTTGATATTAGCATTGAGTTACCTATTTGCTTATGACTTACTAAGCTATGATAGCTTATTGTGTGTATATGTTTGTCTTTGTTTTATAGATTTTGCAATCATATTACAAGCTCGGGGATCGTCAGTAAAGTCTATCACACTATCAATTGTTTTGGTACTTTTATAAGTTGAACTTGAACTTATGGCGTGTATAGGCTAGCCTTGGAGTTAGTTCATTTTGAATGTGTATATTTATATTAACCCATGCGAAAATGGCTAATGTGTTAAGTGATTATATGAAACTTATTTATGTTTATACGGGTTATATGCATTGAAAATGGTTGATGATTTTGGATGTGATTGGATTGAATCAGCCATGGTATATCCATAAGTATGATTTATGCTTATTATGTTACTCATGGTTAAAATGATTCGACTATGGTTCATGCATAAATAAAATATACATGTGAATTTGGTTATTATATTTTGTTGAGCTGTTATACATGATTTGGTATTAAAGGATATTAGGTTATATTAAAACATAGAAAGAGTTTATTTTGATATGTTTATTACATGGTAGGTAAGATTTGTGTTTTGGATATATGTTAATATTTGGTTAATGATTTATTCTTGTGAAGTATAAATTTGTAACATGAATTGAGTTGGAAGTTATTATAATGTACTTGTGTATTCGGGTATATGATGAAAATATATGAGATGGTTATAATCAACTTTGTGATTCGGCACTTGCATATATATATATATTTGCACATTATGTATTGGTATGACATATATATTATCTCAAGGTATATATTTATATATGGTGGTGTTTCGTTTATGGAGTAAATGATGGATGCGTATTGAGTTATAATATGTAATGCATTAGTTAGTAAAATGCATGTCATTTATATGTGGTATGTTGATTTATGCTTATGGATTAAAATAAGGATATGTATGGCTATATGGATTCAATAGTTATTTGGAAATCAATAAATATGTACAGGTAAATTTTGTTAGCCGAATAGATAAGAGATGAATATGATTTTTGTATCAGTTTCAAATGGCACATTATTTGAATGTTTTGGTTAATTTATTTGAATGGTTTAATTGGTTAAGTTGATGATATATTTGGCATATGCTAAGTGGATTATTACTTATATGTATTTATGATATGCAAATGTTGTATTTAGGTAAACAAATGCTATAGTGGAATATATTATTAATATGAAATAAAATGATCTATATTTGCTCGTAAAAAGTTTCCGTATAAAATTAGTAAGATAATAAGGTATTTTATATTTAAATTATTTGAATGCCATAAATGTTATAGTATACATATATGATTGGTATGTGGAATGACATATACTTGGTTATGAACTTAACATTTTATTTTCATGATTTTTGTTTGTATTGATTAAATATATCCTTATTATAGAATCGAAGTATTTTGATTTAAAATTTTATTAGATGATTATTGCTAAAATGAAAGTTTGTTCTGAGTTTTATTTTGGTCAGTAATGCCTCGTAACTCTAATCCAGTGACGGATACGGGTTAGGGATGTTATAGATAATCGGGTATTTATTGCTCGCAAAGTATAAAAGGATTTTCTGCTTAAAGCATCCGCCACTACATTGGCTTTTCCCAGATGGTAGTCAATAACAAGATCATAATCTTTCAATAACTCAAGCCATCTGTGCTGTCTCAAATTCCGATCCTTCTATGAAATCAAGTATTTCAAACTTTTATGATCCGTGAATATGTGACATTTTTCTCCAAACAAGTAATGCCGCCAAATTTTCAATGCAAACACTATGGATGCCAACTCGAGATAGTTTGTCGGGTAGTTCTTTTCATGTGGCTTTAGCTATCGTGAAGCATAGGCTACTACCTTACCATCTTGCATCAAAACATAGCCTAAACCATTCAATCATTGTAAACTATAAATTCCTTACTCGATTCTGGTTGGACTAACACAGGTGCTTCTGTCAATAAAGCCTTTATTCTATCAAAACTCTGCTGGCATTTATCAATCCACTCGAACTTTACATCCTTTTGCAATAAACGAGTCATTGGAGAAGCTATCATTGAAAAACTTTTTAAAAATCTCCGATAATAACCAGCTAGTCTTAGAAAACTTTGGACTTCAGACACATTCTTCGGTGGCTTCCAATTAATAATGGCTGAAATTTTATTCGGGTCTACTCTGACACCTTCAGCAGGTACTATATGCCCAAGAAAAGTAACTTCTCGTAGCAAAAATTCACATTTATTGGATTTGGCGTACAGTTGTTTCTCTCGCAAAGTTTGCAACACTATTCTCAAGTGATCAGCATGCTCATTTTTCTTCCGAGAGTAAACCAAAATATCATCTATAAATACCACCACAAACCTATCTAAATACGGGCTGAAAATTCTATTCACCAAATCCATAAGCACTGCAGGTGCATTTTTCAAGCCGAATGGCATCACAAGAAACTCATAGTGTCCATACTTGGTTCTAAAAGATGTCTTTGGTACATCCGATTCTTTACTCGTAGTTGATATTAACCAGAACAAATATCAATCTTTGAAAATACAGTGGCACATTTTAACTGGTTAAACAAGTCATCAATTCAAGGCAATGGATACTTGTTCTTTATTGTAACTTTGTTGATCTATTTGTAATTAATACACAACCTCAACAATCTATCCTTCTTCTTTATAAATAGATGGAACTCCTGTTGACAGTGTGACTTGGGAGCTTTTTAAGACAGCCTTCAAAGGAAAGTATGTTGGGGCTAGTTACGTGGACGCTCGTCGGAAAGAATTTCTGAACCTGGTCCAAGGGAGTAAGTCAGTGGCTGAGTATGAGTCTGAGTTTTTGATGCTGAGCCGGTATGCTTATGGGATTGTCGCTATAGAGTATGAGCGTAGCGTACGCTTCGAGGATGGTCTGAGAGATGAACTTAGGGTGCTGATTGCTCCGCAGAGGGAGCGTAACTTTGCTGCTTTAGTGGAGAAAGCTAAGATAGCTGAGAAAGGGAAGCATACAGAAAGACAGAATTGTGAGAAGGATCGAAATCATTTGAGGAGAGATTCAGGACTTTCAGATGGTATGAACAGGAATGTTAAGAGAGCAAGAGTAATGGAGCCAGTTCGAGAAGTATCGATAAATGCTGTTAGACTGTAGGGTTGTAGGAATTGTGGGAAGATGCATATGGGCGAATGTCTAAAATGTTCTGGTGCTTGTTTCTGATGCAGATCTATGGAGCATAGGGTTAAGGATTGTCCTCAAGAACCAGATCAGGTTCAAGTTTTAGAGAAGAGGGTCGCTCAACCAGTGAGGGGTGGACCACAATTTCCAAGAGGATGTGGGCAAGGTATTGGTGGTAATGGAAACGGTCAAGGAAGAGGAGCGCCTGGCAGGGGTGCTAGATTTGCTGAGGCTCGTCAATTGGAGTTGGTATATGCAGCTCGTCACCAAGAGGAGGGTGATGCACCTAACGTCATAACTGGTACGTTTTTGATTTCCAGTATGCCATACACTGTGTTGATAGATGTTGGATCTACCCATTCATATGTTGCATGTGCTATATCTGGGTCGCTGGGTGTGCGCTCTGAGTAGACCGTGAGTGGGATATCTGTACTAAGTCCTTTAGGTCACTCGGTTAGGGTAGGTAAACTGTATAGAGATGTGCCTATAGAAACTCAAGGAAAAGTTTTCTCTGGAGATCTGATGGAGCTACCTTTCAGAGAATTCAATCTCATTTTGGGAATGGATTGACTTGTTAAGCATAGGGCTACTCTAGATTATGCAGCTAAGCGAATAATGTTAAAGACCACAAAGGATGAAGAGGTTTTGGTGATAGGTGAGCGTAGGGATTATCTGTCTAATGTGGTATCGGCATTGAGAGCCAAGAAGTGGATTCAAAAGGGATGTGAGGCTTATTTGGCATTTGTAAGCCAATCGAAAACTGAGGATCTGACAGTGGATAAAATTAGAACCGTCAAGGATTTTCAAGATGTTTTTCCTGAAGAGCTTTTGGGTTTGCCCCCGAACCGAGAGGTTGAGTTTGGAATCGACTTGTTACTTGGAACGGCACCGGTGTCCATTGCACCTTATAGGATGGCACCAAAGGAGTTGGTGGAGCTGAAAGCCCAAATGGAAGAGTTATTGGATAAAGGCTTCATTAGACCAAGTGTGTCTCTGTGGGGAGCACCAATGTTGTTCGTACAGAAGAAAGATGGGTCAATACAGATGTGCATCGATTATTGGCAGTTGAACAAACTGATGATTAAGAACAAGTACCCACTGCTGAGAATCGATGATTTATTCAACCAACTTAGAGGAGCTTTAGTATTTTCCAAGATTGACCTTCGATCTGGGTATCATCAGTTGAGGGTTAAGGAGGTGGATATTCACAAGACGGCATTCAGAACTCGGTATGGTCACTATGAGTTCTTGGTTATGCCATTTGGGTTGACGAACGCATCTGCGGCATTTATGTATTTGATGAATCGAGTGTTCCAACCATACTTGGATCGATCCGTGGTCGTCTTTATCGACGATATTTTGGTTTATTCTGAAACTGAGGAGAAGCATGATGAGCACCTTCGTATTGTGCTACATGTGCTGAGGGAGAAGGAGCTTTATGTAAAATTCAGTAAGTGTGAGTTCTGGTTGAGAGAGGTAACTTTCTTGGGGCATGTTGTCTCTGCTGAAGGGATCAAGGTGGACCCTCGAAAGATTGAAGCGATTATGGAATGGAAGCCACTAAGGTCAGTGTCGGAAATTCAAAGTTTTCTGGGTTTAGATGGGTACTATAGAAGGTTTTTGGAAGGATTTTCTGTGATGGCAGTGCCTTTGACAAAGCTTATAAGGAAGGGAGTACCGTTTGTTTTGACTGAGAAACAACAGGAATCTTTTGAGAAGCTGAAGAAAGTTCTGACCGAGGAACCTGTACTGATTTAGCCGGAGTCTGGAAAAGATTTTTTCGTATGCAGTGATGCATCACATGTAGGGTTGGCCTGTGTGCTGATGCAAGAGGGTAAAGTGGTTGCTTATGCATCGCGATAGCTTAAACCACATGAAGTTAACTATCCTACTCATGATCTGGAGTTGGCAGCGGTAATCTTTGTGCTTAAGATTTGGAGACATTACCTGTACGGAGAAAGGTGTATTATATACACAGATCATAAGAGTCTTAAGTACTTGCTGACTCAGAAGGAGCTGAACCTTAGGCAGCAGAGATGGATGGAGTTGCTTAAGGATTATGACTGCGCGATTGAGTATCACCCAGGCAAAGCTAATATGGTGGCTGATGCCCTAAGTCGTAGAATTGTATCTGATCTGAGAGCCATGTTTGCTCGTTTGAGTTAGTATGACGATGGTAGTCTGTTAGTAGAACTGCAAGTTAGGCCGACCTGGGTGGATGAGATTAAGGAAAAATAGTCGAGGGATGAATCCCTGGTTTCTCGATTCCAGCAGGTTAAGAATAGGGATACTTCTGAGTTTAGACTGAACAGTAAGGGAGTTCTGTGTTACCGGGATAGAGTTTGTATTCCGAAGGACTCTGACTTGAGGCAAGCAATTCTGAAAGAAGCTCATGGAGGTCTGTGTGCTATGCATCCTGGAGGGAGTAAAATGTATCCCGACTTAAAGGAGTTGTATTGGTGGCTTGGATTGAAGCGAGAGGTAACGAAAGTTGTGGGAAAATGTTAGACTTGTTAGCAAGTGAAAGCTGAACATCAATTACCTTCTGGACTTTTGCAGCCAGTGAAAGTACCACTTTGGAAGTGGGAGAGGGTAACCATGGATTTTTTGAGTGGGTTACCCTTGACACCGTCGAAGAAGGACTCGATTTGTGTAATTTTGGATAGGTTGACCAAATCTGCTCATTTCATACCTGTACGCACTGATTATTCACTTCAGAAGTTAGCCAAATTGTATATGGCAGAAATAGTGCGACTTCACGGAGTGCCAGTGTTGATTATTTCTAATCGAAATCCTAGATTCACATCTCGATTTTGGAAAAAGATACATGAGGCGTTGGGTACGCGGTTGAACTTTAGTACAACCTTTCATCCTCAGACTGATGGTCAGTCGGAAAGGGTTATTCAGATTCTGGAAGACATGTTAAGGGAATGCGTTATCGACTTTTGAGGCAGTTGAGAAGATTACTTACCGTTGGCAGAGTTTGCATACAACATCAATTATCAGGCAAGTATTCGAATGGCTCCTTATGAGTCACTGTATGGGCGAAGATGTAGTACACCTAGTTGTTGGACCGAGTTGGGTGAACGCGGTGTTCTTGGCTTTGAGTGGTGGCGAATCGAGGATAAGGTCAAGTTGATTAGAGACCGGTTGAAGGAAGCATCTGATAGATAGAAGTCATATGCAGATTTGAAGCGTAAGGAAATTAAGTACTCTGTGGGTGATATGGTCTTCTTGAAGGTTTCGCCTTGGAATAAAATATTGTGGTTTGGGAGGAAAGGCAAGTTAAGTCTGGGGTTCATTGGGCCGTATCGGATTCTTAAGCGAGTGGGTCCAGTGGCTTATCAGTTGGAGCTACCTCCAGAGTTGGATAGGATTCATGATGTCTTTCACGTCTCCATGTTAAGGTGGTATCATTCTGACCCTACTCATATTATGCCGATTGCAGAGATCGAGGTCCAAACAAACTTGACTTTTGAGGAAGAGCCTATGCAGATTTTGGATCGAGATGTTAAGATTTTGAAGAGGAAATCAATTCCTCTAGTAAAGGTGCTATGGCGTAATCATGGCAGAGAGGAAGCTACTTGGGAGCCAGAAGTGGCGATGCGTCAACAATATCCTCGTCTGTTTGATTCAGGTAAAATTTTGAGGACGAAATTTCTTTAAGGAAGGTAGAGTTGTAACACCCCAATTTTCAGGATTTCTGTGTTTTTGTGATTTTTAAAATTTGTGTCTGTTCTGGTTGGTTAATATATATATTTTAGTAGGTTAGTGGGCCTTTGGAAGGCCCAAACTTAAGTTAAATTCGTTGTAGTCTTCGGAATTTTAATTTTATTAATAGGTGATGCAATTCGCATTTGGGCTTTTAAGAGTAAAGGGGTAAAAGATGACACAAAAAGGAGTGTGGTGTAGTGGCAAGGTGGCCCCACTTAGGGAACAAGGAAGTGACACCATAGAGGAAGCAAGGGGTCCAAGGTTCAAGTCTTGGCTCTTACAATATATTTTGGTTTCTCTTTTCAATAAATCTGGAAGCAAGTAGGTGCGCTTTAAACTTTAATGTGTTGGATTTATGACACAAATGAGTTGATGGCCTAGTGGTGGTGGCGTGAGTTGGCATGTGAGAGGACTTTGGTTCGAATCCCTTGGCACACAAAGGTTGATTATTTTCCTATTTTGGGACGCCAAGAGTTGGTGTTGGTTTTAAACTCTGGTGATGAAGGGATCCCACATCGGGAAGCTAACAAAAGAGTAGATGGAGAGCTAGCTTTAAATAGAGCAAACCATGAGGAGAGTAGGCATATCCTTCTTGGCTGATCCCTTTCGCTTTGTGACGTGCTCGTTTGGGTTGGGCGTCAGGTAAGAGTGTTTGGAGTGCGGATTAACTGCAGTCTCCTAACAGATGTGTATTTCTCACTACTCTAGCTGTAGGATGGCTACTTCGGGCCGCGATGGGCCGAAAGGGGCCATGTGGGCCAAATGGGCCTACGGACCCAATTAGATAAGCTATTTGATTGTGTAGTAAATATTGGATTGGACTATGTGAATCTCATATCTGTAAGCTAGTATTACTAAAATACCCTTGGTTTATAAAATTACCAAAATACCCCTAGTTTGTAAAATTACCAAAATACCCCTGATTTGTGAAATTATTAAAATACCCTCGACCTGTAAAATTACTGAAATACCCTCGACTTGTAAAATTACCAAATTACCCTTAATTTACAGAATTACCGTTGTACCCTCGATTTAAAAATATACCGAAATACCATTGTAGGGTAGAATTACCGAAATACCCCTGTAGGGAAGAATTACCGAAATACCCTTGTAGGGTAGAAACACCGAAATACCCGTGTAGGGTAGAATTACCGAGATACCCTTGTGGGGTAAAATTACCATTTTACCCTTAGGGTTTTAAATAACTATTTTGCCCCTTGTGCGTAAATGACTAACTTGTGTGATGATTGGGTTAGTTAACGTGGATTTATGTTAGTTATCTAATGTGTTAGTGATTGATTGTAGGATTATCGCGTGGGAGATATCGTCATCAATTGTCATCAACCAAGTGTGTAAACGACACCCTCCCATAGACTAAATCGGTAAAAGCCAAAATACTGAAATGTTGGTATTGTGTGAACTCATGACGTCTGCGCTAGTGAGACGATTGTTAATGAATATGGTGCATTTGGATGATTAGAGTGCAGAGTGTGCATTTTCGTGCACAACGGTATTTTTGGGCTTAATGGGCCAAAAACCGGCCAATGGGCCAACGAGCCCACTTTGGTAGAAAGACGAGGTAAGTACTTCTGATTACTTGGCAAACGTTAGAATGAGCATGAAACCTTAGCAATAGGAAATAATTACTGAAATACCCTTATGCATGCAAAATTACGATTTTACCCCTAAGGTTATTTTTTTTCTAAAAAGTATGATGTTCTGTTTCTGTATACGTATGCCATGACATATTATTTCTGTTGCATGGGACATGGGTTTATATTGATGGAGGAAGCGTTCTGGTAGCCTCACCACATATATCTGTTCTGGTGACTTTGTCACAATATCTGGCAGCCTCGCTGCAATCTGATGGCTTTGCCACATATATATATATATATATATATATATATATATATATATATATATATCTGCTCGTGGCCTAGCCACAATATTCAGATCTGGTGACTTCACAATATCCGCGCACCTCATTTGCAATTTCGTGGTGTGTAGCGGTTGGGTGGGTCGAGTAGTCTCCCCACATAGTGTAAGGCTGGTTCGGGGGTATTATGGATGGCTCTGGGTTGGGATTTCTGCATTCATGATATATTTGTTCTGTATATGCTATGGGCCTATGGGTTTCATTCGATTTACATCGGGCCAAGGCCCAGATAAGTCTGACTCTGAGGTTTGATCTGTTTTAGGCTATGGTTGGGTTATGTTACACACTAAGTTTACCGAACTCACCCTTTATTTTCATCTCTGCAAGAAATCCCCAACCATAGTGGGCTTGAAGCCGTGAGGGATTCGGAGTGGCCACATCATCTGCAAAATTGGTTTTTCTAAGTTAGTTTATTTTTATTATTTTTATATTCTAATTTAATTTTGGGTTTTAAGTTGTAATAAGGCCGCTATTTAAATTTCTTTTTCCGTTATGGTTTTATTTTCTGATTATATTTATATTATGTCGAAACTGCTAGTGTTCGGCTGCGCGGGTTTTCAAAATTAATAAACGTTTCCAAGACTCAGCTAGAACAACAAATGGATAGCCTAAAGATTGATAAACCGGCTTTTCATTCAACCGCTGTTTTTACAAAGACCACCCCAATCACTTAAACCAACGAATGCATACTAAGTCGTAAGTCCATGTGACACGTCAGATCTGGCAATAACGTCTGGGCCGGGTTTGGGGTGTTACAACTATAATGTGAAAATACGAATAGAAATTCAATTACACATTTAAATACTATGAACTTACGTTGACAACTGGAGCGTAGAAGTATAATCAAGTTAACCCGTGATTTTCACCTTTCCTCGGTTTAGATTCGGTTGATATTTATCTTAATCTAAATAAATAATTATATTCAATTAAATGTTTTAACCAATCTCAATTATTCAATTCAATCCACAACCCACATTTATGCATAATTATAATTTTACCCCTAGCATTTTAACTTCATTACAATTTAGTCTTTAAGCTCGTAAATGGAAATTTATGAAATTTCATCCAAATTTCATGTTAGTCGATTTACCTAAGGACTCATATCAACCCACATAAATCATTAATTCACAATTTTTTCATGATATTTTACTACTTTTACAAATAAGTCCCTAAATGATAATTTCATCAAAAACCACTTTACAAAAGTTGTTTATTTAGCAATAAAGATTTATTTTCTTCCATCAAAATTCAACAATCACACAAATACATTCGTGGAAAAACCCTAATCATTTAATAGTTTTGCAAATTAGCCCCTGGGCTGGTTAGATTAAGCTAGAACGACATCAAAAAACATAAAAAGCATTAAAATCGTGACAAATTTCACTTACATGCAAACAAATTTAGCTTGGCTGAATGGAAGTCTTCTTCCTCAAAAATCAATTTAGGTTAAAAAATTAAAGATGACACTTTGTTTTATTAATTTTAGTTTTAAGTTTATTTACTTATTTACCTTATTAACCTTTAAAATCTTATGAAATTTCAATAAAACCATGCCATGTATGTCCACTAACCACCCAAAGGGTTTAATTACCATCTAAGTCCTTTCACTCTAAAGGTTCGTAGCTATTTGATATCTTTAACTAATAGAACTCTAATTTTGTATATTTTACAATTTAGTCCTTTTATTTAACTAAGCATGCAAACGTTAAAATTTCATAACGAAATTTTAATACAAGCCTAATAACACAACAATGATATTAAAATAATAATAAAATAAATATTTTTACATCAGATTTATTGTCTTAAAACCACTATTCTGACTTTACTGAAAACGGGTTGTTACAAACGCATTCCAAATTATTTAAGCATTCCATGAATGAGTCTCCGAACACAAAAAAGTCATCTATGAAATTTTCCAAGTCTTCTTCTAACATATCGAAAAATAATAGCGGTCATGCATCGCATGAAGGGTAGCTAGAGCATTACTTAATCTAAAAGCTATTCTTTGAAAAGCATACGTTCCTCTTGGACATGTGAATGTAGTCTTTTCTTAATTGTCTAGATGAATAGAGATTGATGGTTTCCAAAATAGCCATCAAAGAAACAATAATATTATTTTATTGCCAAACTATCAAGTATTTGATCAATAAATGAGAATGTGAAGTGATCCTTTTTGGTTGCATCATTCAATTTCCTATAATTGATGCATACACGCCATCCAGTGATAGTTCGTATTGGAATTAACTCATTTTTCTTATTTACAACCATCATTAAGCCTCCTTTCTTAGGAACACTTTGTGTTAGGCTTACCCATCTACTATTAGAGATGGGATAAACAATCCATGCCTCTAACCATTTTAACAGTTCTTTATTTGTACTTCCTTATTATTGGATTGAGTTATCATTGTGTATCTACCACTGGTTTCTTTCCTTCTTCCAAGCGTACCTTGTTCTGGCACAATATTGGATTAATCCCTTATTATTAGAAATAGTCTATCCAATTGCTTCCTTATGTGCTTTGAGGACCCCCAAAAGCACATTTTCTTATTCCACTGGCAGGCCCGATACAATGATTACGGGCAAAGTATTGTTGTACCCAAATACCCATAATTTAAATGCGAAAAAGTGATTTTAATTCCAACATTTGTGGTTTGAAAGTTGATGGAATCATTTTAGATGGGAAATCTCCTAATTGACTAGCAGATTCCTCACATAGTTTGTTCCCATCAATCTGATAGATTTCATTCAGCCTTATTGCCAGTAGCTATTCAGAAACTCCTTCTCTCATGATCTCTTCTACATTTGTAGTGTCCAATTCATCCTCACTTTCTTCTTCTTCAGTACCTTCTTTTGCACTCTCTTCTTCTCTTTGATCTGTGATATTCATCACCTCTTCACTGATTTCTACTTCTAAAACTTTCCTCCATATGTGGTCATTATTGCTTATTTTCTCAAGGAGCATAACAATTTCTTTAGTGGTTTTCTACCAAATGCTTCTAGCAACCATCACGTCGAGTGATTCTTTACTTTCTTGATCTGGCCCCACACAAATGTTGTAATTGGATAGTTGTATGTATTCCTCCTCCAAATGCTATTCGCGGACTTTATCTTAAACCTATCTCATGCTTGACCAATTGTCTCTATTGGGTATTTCTTGAATTGTAATTGCTCCTCATAAGTCTTTAACACCATTGGTATAGGTATGATAAGTTGCAAGAACTATTGCACAAATTCTTCCCAGGATGTAATTGTATCTGGTGGTAATGTTTCTAACTATTCTCTATTTGTCTTCCAACTATAAATGGAATTAAAATCAACTTGATTTCTTCCTCTAGAACTCCTTGTAACCCACTGTGTTAGATATTTGTTTGAATCATCTTAGAAAAGCTACTGGGCCCATATTCGTGTCTTCACTAGATTGCAAATCCATGGATACCCAAGTTTACAATGTAGGATTGATCTCAAACTGAGTTTAGTTGATAATTGGTTTGGCAATATTAGGTCTAAGCCAGTCGGCGTCAAAAGTGGTTCGTCCTACAAGTGTTGTCATCGTATGATTTTTACAAAGTGATATCTGACTAGAGAAAACAGGAAATAAATAAATAAAAGTTGTACCTATAAATTTTGACTTTCCTATTTATCTTATCAATTGTAGAAAATAAAATATTTGATTTAATGTCGAGACCTCCCTAGCAACAACACCAAAAACTTAAATGCCCCTAAACATGTTATCATATAGAGTATAAATACCACACCAAAAATATCAATTGTGTCGACAAGTATACAAGTCAAATTATAGTATAGATGTGTTACAACAAAACACTAGTAAATATTTCGAGGATAATACTCAAGGGAGGATGAATTAAACCAAAAATATATTTCTACAATAATAAGTCTAAATAGCAATAATTAAAATATATATTATGATGAACAATTAAATAGAGAGAATCAAACATAAAATAAATTAAATAACTAAAATAACCAAAAAATTATCAAACAACCAAATCAGAATAGCAGGGAAAAGATTAATTTGTTTTAGTGGTTGCAACTAACTTCAAAATTAGGTTTTAGGAGTAAATAACTATTAATTAACTAGTATTACCTTTCAGCCTCTACTAACTAGTTCTCGTGACCTCACTTTGCCTACCAGAATAAACTATGATTTACTTAGTACACTTATCTCTCGACCCCGTTTATCCTAGATTACTTTCTAGGGTCATCACTCCTAAGGTTTAAATACACATAGTTTTTTACCATTTAATTCCTCAAGGGAAACCTAATCCATCGATTAACTAATCCCACATCCAGTTGTTAATGTTCCTAGAGATTTAGCCTCTCATTGATCTATATGTCATAACTCTTATATTTAATTTAAACATGCAGAAGAACACAAATAAATTAAATAAGAGAAGGGTAAGAATTTGCTTAATCGATGGAATCAAATGTGCTTGGACTTGCGTAATCTCATAATCGTTATCTTGATCTTGATGTTTGAATCAGAATGATGAAATAAAACTGAATACTTCAATAGAAAATACTTAGGTTCAAATCGAACCTAGTAAAAAAGAACAAAGAGTTTTTGGAAACGAAATAAAAACATAATAAAAACCTAAATCTGCTAACTACAACTCCTAATCGACCTTTTATAGCTTAGGAATAGCCTTCCTATTTATCGAGAAGTTTAGATACCATAACTAGGTCAATTGGAAGCCCTAATCTCAAAATATATCAATTGTACGAACAATTTTATCTTTCCCAATGCTTTCCCTCCACATTTAGCCCTGTGTCATGACACAAGATCGACATGTGGCAACTAGTCTTCTGGCTTCATGTGTTGTGTCTCGAGAATTCGTGCTCCATTTGGATGTTGTCCATGAGGCTCTTGGGGTACTAAATAATCATCTTGCACACTAAATTTAACACATTAGAATTAGCTAAGGCCCGAATCGGCCTAATAGGTCAATAAACTTAAATTTATAAATAAAAATGCTTATTTGTATACTTAAGCTTATAGTGCTGAAAATAACATAATTAATCCTAAAATGCTTAGAAAACAAGGCCCTAAAGTGTCTATATGTACAAAAACAGCCAATCATTCGGTAAATTTCACACTAAAGTACCAAAATGTGCCAAAATGTACCAAAACTACGCGAGGAGAAAGTTACAAAAGTTCTACATTGAGTTGAGTCACATTGCACAAAAGTGTAAACATCTTGGACTCCATTATATTGCATAAGTTAGTGTTAGTAAGGCATGTACATAGGATATTAGCGTATTAATGAATTTTAATATGTTTGTATAAGTGACTGTTGTAATTTATGTGTCACCATCGTATATTGGTTATTGAATTGGATTGTAAAAATTTTGAAAATTTGCTTTTACTAACTGTTACCACCAAAACATGTTTTTCAAAGTCTGTACATGTGCTAAGAAAAGTTGTAAGTGGCTTCGGGCATCAGGTGTAACATCGTTTATCTAGAATGTTTGATGGTCTAGGTAACAAGTGTTAAAATATATACAATTGGAAACATAATTCTTATTATCATGAGGAAGATTTTATTTGTTAACCCAACTAGTTCTAACAGGATATTTAAATGGAAAACACCTTCCATTAAATACATGTGTTTACAGAGCAAAATACAATTCATTAAGAAACACTTCTAGTGCCTTTTGATTGTAATAATTCTAAAATTGTTTGTCTTATTATCCTCAAATGGTTTTTGCATGTAAAGCAAAATGGAATAAAAGGTTGCTAATTGTTGTCTAATATTTAGCTAATACTAAGTGGTATTACGTGGTCGGATCGTAATACAAAAAGACAACTTGTATTAGTAGATAAACCTAAAAATTTCTTTAGTCTAATAAAAAATGAGCAAACTGATTGAAAGACTAATATGTCGTCTATCAAGTCAAATTGGGGAGATGTTTTATCTTGAGCATCAGAGTGGATGACTCCTAGAAGATAGAGACATAGATGTTACAGACTAAACTAAGGGTACATCAGATAGGACCCAAGGTAAAGTGATATTGAATCTGTTGCAACAGCCCACACCCGTACCCTACGCCGGGACGAAATACAATGTGTTACCTAAATCGGTCGCATACAAACACCCTTTTCTTAGTCATCATAATTTAGTCGAATTTAAAACTTTTATGGATTCTTTATCAAGGACTTCATAACAAAAGCCTATGAGGTTCCAACCGTAATTTAAAACTGTTCAGGGATGATTTGGATCTTCCCACAAACTCTGAAAAACATTACTAGATACAAGGGCACACGCCCGTGTGGAAGGGGCAACACGCCCGTGTGACTAATTTGACATGGTCGTGTTGATGGCCCGTGTGGCTCACACGGCCTAAGAAATTCATGAACACGCCTGTGTCCTCCACCCGTCTTGAATTAATTCTAAATGCACACCTATAGGGGTTTTCACACGACCTGGCACACGCCCTTGTCCCTAGCCCGTGTCCCTCACACGGCCATGACACACCCGTGTCCTAGCCCGTGTGTAAAAATATGGACATTCTATTTCTAACATTAACATCCCAAAAATATCACACGGCCAAGGCACACACCCATGTACTAGGCCGTATCCATCACACGGCCGAGACACACAGCCGTGTCTCTACCCGTGTGTTTACTATCATGCATACTGGCTTAAAATCTTTACGTGCAGGGGACACATGGCCAGACCACACACCCATAGGGCAGACCAGATGTCACACATGGCCTAAACACATGCCCATGTGCCTACCCGTGTAAACAATATAAGGCTATTTATCACGCCTCTTTGCCACCCTTATTTACACTGCCTACACATTAGGAACCAAAACTAATACAAGGCAATCTCATGCAACCAATTCAGCCACAATAAACAACATTCCATGTGTGCATTTTACTCGTCTATGAAAATAACATCTTCGTATATAAATAAAAATGAATGTTAATCATCATTCAAGGCTTAATACAAAATGAGAGATTTATCCCAAACCAATACATTTGGCCAAACTTATGAAGACACAAAACATAAGTCTAGTTCCCTATACATGCCATATTCAAAAATATAAATCAAACTATACCGAAAGCTTCGATTGATAGTGTGATTAATATCTCTGACTTCCGTTGATCCTTGAGCTAGATAGGCGGCACTGTAAGAAAATGGAAAAGGAAAGGGAGTAAGCATAAAGCTTAGTAAGTTACACATAAATAATTATACAACATAATTTTGCCATTCATCAACAAGTATCATAATATACATATGGCATAAGCAAAACTTACTAAAAAATAGTCAATACACCTCATATAACGCATATTGAGCTCACATTTCATAAATACGAAATAGGTACCTGTGTCACTCACAACAAGGTTATACTTTCCTTGTTAACTTGAAATCATACTTTTACCGTTGTACTATTTAGAACATTATCGGATACTCATTTAGCCTCAAAATGGGTGCAGGTGCTAATGCCATGTCCGAAACATGATCTTACACAAGCTCTAGCATATTTTTGTCAATGCCATGTCCCAAACATGGTCTTACACTGACACCTCTCGTTGCCAATGCATGTCCCAGACAATTCTTACACTGGCTTATGTTTCGAGGCCAATGCATGTCCCAGACATGTCTTACACTAGCACTCGTCTCAATACCGATGCCATGTCCCAAACATGGTCTTACACTGGCTCTCATAATGTGGCCGATGCATGTCCAGACATGTCTTACACTAGCTCACAATAACCCATATGTTATGATATAAATATCCGATTTATTTCATAGGTTCAAATGAGAACTCTACTATCTCTATTACCATCATGCTTTCTCAATTCCACAATCAAGCAATTCATGTTATATTAATCTCAAATACAATTCAACACATACATTGACATTATAGTTGTATTATTTACATGCAACTTACCTCGGATTACAAAATGTGGCAACTAGTTGATTTAGTCGATTTGCTTGGCTTTCCCCCGTGTTTAGGTTCGGATTTGATATTTCTTGATCTATAATAGCAAAATGTACTTATTTAATACTTAAAATTAGGCAGATCAAAAAATTATAACTTTGGTAAAATGACCATTTTGTCCCTAGGCTTTGACAAAATGACCATTTTACCCCTAGACCCGGAAATAGATTTTTTTTATTGAATTTCTTCACACCTTAAGCCTAGCTGAACCTTTTCTACTATTATAGCAACTCCAAATACCCACTATTTCACACACTTATCATCTATGTTACAATTTATGCAATATAGTCCTTTTAGGTGTTTTCATACTAACACCTTTCACAAAAGTTGGTCATAAGCCACCCAAGACTCATTTTCTTCCATAAAAACTCAGCAAACATTAAAAATCCTTTCATGGTAAAACCCTAAACTCCTACTCATTTTGCAAAATAGTACCATCATTTGAAAGCTTATGCTTCAAGGGTCTCAAAAGTACAAAAATATTCAAGAAAAGCCATAAAAATCACTTACTTGTGAAGCCTTAAAGTTGCTGAAATTTCAAGCTCTTAAAACCCCATTTCTTGCTAAAAATTTTGGTTGAGAAGGAAGAATAGATGAAAAAGATGAAGGCTAGGCACCTAGGGTATTATTACATTACACCTTATGTCATCAACATACCTAATGTTGACTTTTCAACATTTTTACCTCCCATGGCCGGCCAAACTATCACAATAGGGTCTAATTGCCCTTTAAAGACCTCCAATTTTTATTCTCTAGTTTTTTGAAACTTTAGCTATCAATTTAGGACTTTTTCATTTTATGCGATTTAGTACTTTTTCCCAATTGAGCTTACGAACGTCAAAATTAACCCATCAAATTTCTCATACACTAACATAAACATGCGATGAGTCCAAAATAATGATAAAATAATATATTGGACTTCAGATTTGTGATCTTGAGACCACTATTCTAACTAGCCCTAAACTTGGGCTGTTACATCTATAACTCCTTAAACCTGGTCTACACGTCCTGACTAAGTCCAGAGAGTTACATTATTGATAGTAGGATACCACATTTATAACGTATTCAGAATGAAACCATTAAACATATTATATCTATCACAGCCATTAACTAACTACTTAATCATCCCAACATCATAATAGCATACAATACTGAGATTACAAATAGTAGAATTAAAGGAAAGATAAAAAGGTTTGACCGAGCTTCCGCAGCGCCGACCCGTTCAAGTCTGAGAGCCATTTGAAATTCAGTCAACAACAAAATGAGTTGTGAACTCAGTGCGTAAAAGGTGTTCATTCAATTAAAATACATATATAAAACAGCTCTCGAATTTGAAAGATTTGATTAGATAACAGAAGAAATTTCATCTCAGATACATAATAGATCAGTTACATACGCAGAAGCAATTTCAGTTTCATATATAGAACTGTAACGCCCCAAATTTGGGCCTAAAAGTATTGGGCCTCTAGTATGGGTCCTTAAGGAGGTTGTACATAAGCATTTAATTGTACAAGGAAATGACACAATTAAATGTTTGCTTTAGTGGTTAATGGCACTGAGAAGTGTTGGAGAAATCTTGGGTTCAAACTTGGGCTTTAGCAAAAAATTGGTTTTAAGTGAATAAAGCCTTGGGTATTTGGATGAAGGCCTTTTAAATTATTGTGGTAAATAAATGACACAAAGATGCATGTAGTCTATTGGTTGGGACGTCATTAAAGCTGTAAGGGAGCTTGGGTTCAATCTTGGCTCTTACAATTTATTTTTGTTTTTCTTTTAAAGGAACTTGGACTTTGGCCTATAGACCTTATAGTTAATTGAGAATAAAATATGACACAGAAAGAGCCCGTGGTGGAGTGGCAAGGTGGCGCGTTATGCAACTGTGAGGTCTAAGGTTCAAGTCTTGGGATGCGCAATGAAGTATTTATTTTGTTGTTTGAACTGTGTAGGAGGTGGAGTTGGACTAGAACTCTGTGGTTGTGGTGGTCATAAGAAAATAAGGAATTTTCCTAATGGTTGAAAGTAATCCCACATTAGGAAGCTACTATAGGAATTGGTGAGAACCTAGCTTTCAATAGAGCAAACCAGATGAGTTGGTGAAAGAGAAAAAGGTGATTAAGACCTAATACAGGATGTGCCAAGGTTGGTGATTGTGGACTTTAGCGCGTTCTCATAAACAGGTGTGTATTCACGCCCTTCTTTGTTAGAAATCAGTAAAAGCTGAAAGCCATCACGTGTGTTCTCGTGTGTTGGGGCTATTCTGGGCCTCGATGGGCCCATAGGTGCGCTTGTGTAAATCTAACTGTTAGGTAGGAAGTAGTTCGGCCTGATGGGCCATGTGAATATGATTGGGCCTGATGGGCCATGTGAACGAGATTGGAATAAAGGAGCCAAATGAATAAGTGTGGATCTGTTAGTGTTTAGTAAAGGGGTTGTGGACCTAGTTTTTGGTAACTACTCAAGCAGACATTAAACTTAAATAATTAATTAATCCCGACCATGGACGAATCATAAGGTTAATATGTGGCAATGGGTATATGAATGTCTAGGATTGGATCTAGGGAGATCTTGATACTTAAGCGGTCTTAATGACTCACCTCCTCTTCTTTGGAATCCTACCTGGTGCATAGTATCTGTTCACTTTAGCCAACAAGGACTTGTTAAAGGGCCAAGGTAAGTAATAAACCCATAATAAAGAGAAATTACTAAAATACCCTCGATTGTGAAATTATCGAAATAACCTCAATTTGTAAAATTACCGAAATACCTTTGATTTTTAAAATTATCGAAACACCCTCAATTTATAAAATTATCGAAATACCCCTGATTTGTAAAATTACCAAAGTACCCTTGATTGTGAAATTACTAAAATACCCTCGATTTGTGAAATTACCAAAACACCCTCGATTTGTAAAATTACCGAAACACCCTCAATTTATAAAATTACCGAAACACCCTTGATTTGTAAAATTATCAAAATACCCTCAATTTGTAAAATTATCAAAACACCCCCGATTTGTAAAATTATCGAAATACCTTTGTAGTGTAAAATTATCGAATTACCCCTATAGGGTAAAATGAGTATTTTGCCCTTGATGGTAAATGATCGACTTAGACTTTGAATTTGACTGATTTGATTATGAATATATGACTGCGTTTTACTTGACTTGACTCTGGTTGTATGACTGATATGCTATTAATATATGTTTAAAAGACTGTTACTGAGTATGGCCATTCTGGATACACGTGTGATGATCGAGCATGACATACACGACATATTGCATGGGTTGGGAATTATGAAACGGAGGAAGTATATGAGGATCGCATGGTTGCTTGACGACCGTGGATCCACCGATGGCTATTAAGCCTAATATTTGATTAGCAGCTTGCTACAATGAAGGTAGTACCGCAATCGGGCTACCATTGATATGTATCGGATGGGTGGGTCGATATTTATATCCCTACATGATGTGTACCGGGGGACGGAGTTGGTGTGTAGCGGTTGGATTATTGGGGTGGGTTGCACAACATTGCATGTATGATATTATTGTAACATTATTGCGATATGGGCTTCGGTCCAACTGAGGCTAAGATGGGCTAGGCCCAATTGATTCTGTTATGGCCTATGACCCAAATGATATTGTAACGGGCTTTGGCCCACGTATGCTCTGAACTAGACTGTACTGTTATTGTAATAGGCTCCGGCCCAGACTGATTCTGAATTCTATCTGTTTACTGACTGTTACTCTAGTAAGGGGAATACACACTAAGTTTTCGTAAACTCACCCCGTTTATTAACTGTGCAGGTAATCCCCAGTGTTAGGTGGATCGGTGTCGAAGAAAGACTCAGAGACTACCATACAACTGCACATGTTTTTCTATTTCGTTTATTTAGTTAAGCTCTTTGGTTTTTGATTTGGGTTGTATTAAGGCTTCTTTATTTTCTTAACCTTTTATTTGCGAAA
Source organism: Gossypium arboreum (assembly GCF_025698485.1). Classification (NCBI taxonomy): domain Eukaryota; kingdom Viridiplantae; phylum Streptophyta; class Magnoliopsida; order Malvales; family Malvaceae; genus Gossypium; species Gossypium arboreum. The sequence continues at coordinate 53,853,880 of NC_069072.1, forward strand.
TTTATTTAGTATGCTTAATATCTGTTAGAAGTAGGGCACGATTTTCTAAAACAACAACTGGTTTTCAAAATATCTCGTTTTCGTAATTGTTTAAAAGTAAGCTTCTGCAGCAAGTAAGGTTTTAAGGGAATTAATGTTTCACAAGTTTTAAAATAGCCAGAGGTTTTGAGTAGTAAGAAGGGTTTTCAATGAGAACATGGTTTTCGAAAAACACTTCAATGTGACACACCAGATTTGGACCTAGCTTCTAGGCCGGGTTTGGGGTGTTACAAGAACAGATCAGATTCATATGTAGTTAATCCTACCCCCATCCGCTACACACCATCTTCGGCCATCCCAACACACCGTTAAGGGCGCTCAATGCCCAACCAACCCTACACACCATAGAGTGTCCGTCTGACACGTTTACAAAGACACAGTCTAGCTGCTTAATTGAAATGTGGCAAGTGCCATATTCGTATTTACACGTATCATGGCTTAGCCACTGATTCAGAGTAGATTACTTACTTCTTCAAAATATCCAACCCATGCAAATGCATATTACAAATATCCATAACATGTATTCAGTCATTCCAATCCATTTCACAAATAGATAACAGAGATCAGTATCAGAAGTAGCCATCATAGTATACATACATTTATATCATCCATATATCAGTCTTAGAGCATCAGAGAGTTCTCATACAATCAAATTCAGATCATACATGCATTTTGGAGGTAAGTGCTTGTGTTGAACAACACTCACGGCCTCAGAAATAAGACTCGGATCCTATTTTTATGCCACATGGCCTGGAAAGATGCCCATGTCCTTGCCCGTATGGCTTACATGGCCTCGACACAAGCCCATGTCCTCTACTTGTGTGGTTTGTAACGCCCCAAACTCATAACCCGCCTAGACACACGCCCACGTCCTTGACCATTTGGTTTGTAACACCCCTAACCCGTATTTGTAGCCGAAACAGAGTTACGAGGCATTACCAATCAATACACTTCATTCTCAGACATTTAAGCAATCATAATCAAAGTCCATATAAATCATTCACAATGTCTCTTTCATAGGTCTACGAGACCTTAAAACATGCTTAGAAGTGGTTTTGGACTAAACCGATAATATTTACAAACTTTAGGAACTTAGAAAACTTTCTTTAATTACAGGGTCACACGCCCGTGTGAATACACACGGCCACCAGACACGCCCCTGTTATAGCGCCCTTAACCCGTATCCGTTGCCGGACTGGGGTTATGAGGTATTACTAGTCAAGTCACAGATTCAAATAATCACAAGAATATACTTAAACAAATTTTTAAGTAATTTATTATTGGTAGGAATAGTCAATTTATTCACTAACATCACATAACCGAATGTAACATGGATTCAACTTATAGATTATACAAAATATACAATTAGCATTATACCTCCATTACAATCTGAAAATTTATTCATAATTAGAACTCCTAAAATCAAGTACACTAAATCATTCCAATTTCACCATGTCATATTCGGCTCATTACAAGAGTACATATTTTGTCAATTTACTATAAATTCTTCTCCTATAAATAACATGCATGTAATTTATTAATACATAACTTGTTATAACACAATATACGTTCCTATCAATGCATAATCAAACATATAATATATCATCATCATCTTTCTATATACCTTAAGAAAAAATACATATTAGATCAATTTCTCATATGCATAAATAGTTATAAAAGCATTTTTCGAATCACAAGTTAGGTATAACCAACTCACATACTTTTATCTTATGAACTAATTTACAATACATTACTATATAATTTCCAGACCAACTCATGTTACTAATTATATATCACAAGAATAACGCATTAACCATAATTAGGCATACAATCACAGGAATAACGCTTATATTATGTTCGAACTTAGCTAACAACCTTTATTACCGAATTACACATTATACATTATTTAAATAATTTTACATATTCGCATATATATTTTTTCTATGTATACCTTAACAAAAATAGCCATGTATTCATCCAAATCATTAACCATTTTCAAATCATAAAACCACCTATCACAAACATCATTCCATTATAACACTAAACATCATAACCAAAATAAATTTAAGCCGCAACCAAGCCTAACCAAACTCAACATAAAAGATTAGCCATTTTCGCATGGCTTAGATTATACAAACCAAAATTCTAATTTTCAAATCACATTCCAACCTATATATGCCATAATTTAAGTTTAACTTATAAAGATACCAAGATAGCTGATAGTGTAATGAACTTTGCTGACAGTCCTTGAGCTCGTAGCTTGACTCTAAATCTATAAAACAGAGTAAACACAGAGTAAGCTATCTTAGCTTAGTAAGCCATAAGCAAATAAACAGCTCAAAAATATATTCAACCATTTTAAGCTAGACCGAATTATATTATCATCACCAATGCTTAACCTTAAACCTACAAATGTGATACAATAATACATTTCCATGTACCTTTTTTTTCTTTTTCTTTTTTTACCTTGGCCGAATACTTACTTAAACTAATTAACCAAATGTGATTCAACTTTCAAGTCAAAATATCACCATATAATCACACATATTTATACCATTTAAATAAGTTCAAGAATCATAATATGACATTTTACACACATATTTCTTATTTGGCTGAATACTCATATAGCCACTTTAACATATTAATAATCAACTTACAAAGCCAAATAGACATATTAAAACTTAGTACATATTCACTCAAGTACATAAACTCAAGTATCGAAATAATATTTCATATACATATATTAATTATATAACCGAATATACGTCATCATATATACACATATATAAGGGTTATTCATGACATACAAATTACTCATTCAATAAACCAAATACACATATCACATACACATATTTTCTTTATTTGCATCTTATAATATTTGTAACAAATAACCAAGGTGTTTTCTTAACTTACCTCAAGTAAGTAACAAGTTAGTTCATACCTGGCATATAGCTTGTTTTACACATTCGAACTCCATTTACCTTTGCCTGATGAACCATTTGGAATTTGGTAGGACACTCGGATAATCACATAAATCATACAATGGCAACGTCCCAGACGTGGTCTTACATGTAGTCATATATCGATGCCACTATCCCAGACAAGGTCTTACTCGTACACATATATCAGAATCACATATCGATGCCATGGTCTTACTCGCACACATATATCGGAATCCTATGTCATGACATATGTATCCTAGATATTCCTAAGGTTCATACGAGGCTTTTGAACGTCGTAACTCGGTCGAAATGAATTCGAAAATGTAATAGTCAAGCCTTTTTATATTCAGCCATAACAAATATAAATTCATACATTTCATAACAGCATATATATCTAGCATTTCACTACAATTAAACACGTCTATTTGCTTATAAATTTACCTCAGACGTTATAAAACGGGACAGGGCTTCTAGTCGACAACTTTCGTTTTCCCCCGATCCAAATCCGATTTATTTGATTCTTGATCTAAACATATTCAAATTAAACTTATTCAAACATATTTTCATTCAATTTTGTCCAAAAACACATAAATGGGAAAATTACCATTTTACCCCTGACATTTACAATTTTTAAAGTTTAGTCCCTATTGCACAAAACACAAAATACACAAAATTTCAGCATACCCATGATGAGCCGAATTTTACCCGCTCTCAAAAAAATCCATATATTTCATTTATTTCACATTTTAGTCCCTCAAATTATTATTTTTGCAATTTAGTCCTAATTACTCAAAATCATCAAAAACTCCAATACAAAACATGTTAATCTAAAACATATCTTTCATATTTCATCATCAAACAACAATAATCACAAGCTCTCAACAATGGCATAACTCAAAATATTCATCAAAGTTAAAAATTCAAGCATGGGTTTTGTAGTACTCGAAGCAACGATCTCAAAAACGTAGAAATTATCAAAAACTGAGCTAAACACATACCTCAATCAAGCTTGTTTATGGTCGAACTAGGTTTTCTTTTCTTTTTTCTTTCGTATTTTGGTTTCGGTCAAAAGAATATAAAATGAATCATGGCTTTTTTTTTATGATATATGTTATATTATAATGGTTTATAATATTAGTTTACTAAAGTAACCGTAATATATTAATATCAAAACATTATAATATAAACCTATTGCCGTCCATTTAATAAATTAATAGGCTACTTGCAACATAAAGACTCCCATTTTAAAAGCCAATGGCATTTTGGCCCCTTATACATTAATCTACCCAATTTTTAATTTATGCAATTAAGTCCTTTTATTAAATCGGACACTCAAACGATAAAATTAAATCACGAAAATTTCATAGATATAAATTCACACAAAATAAACACAGAAAATAATTTTAAAATATTTTTCTAACTCAGATTCATGGTCCCGAAACCACCATTCTGATTAGGGTCTAAATCAGGCTATTACACATGTCATAGACTGTGTGAAGATAGGGTATACATACTGACTTATATCACATGGCCAGAGACATGCCTATGTGCCTTGGCTGTGGTCGAAACTGACATAGGTCACACGATCAACCCCACGCTCGTGTGTCTAGCCCATGCTCGAGATTGACTTAAATTCGTAGGGCTACCCCAGGGGACACATGGCTGTGAAACATAGCCGTATGTCACACACGACCGAGACATACACCCGTGTCGCTACCCGTGTAGACAAAAATAGGCCATTTGGAAAGCCAATTTGCCATCCTACAATCATACATCAAATCAAACTATTTGGAACAATTTCAAGTCATTTATAAGCAACCAAAACCCATCAAAACATAACATATATAATCAACCATTTTAACTAATCAATTCCGTATTCAAATTATACCAAATCATTATGCCAAAATCATCACAACGTGCATATATTTCCTATTCACTAGTTCATCATAATATCATTTATCTTATGTCACAAAACACATCATATCATCATCTCAAACTATACCAATTCATAAAGAATTATATACATCACATATAACACTTACCAAACACATAATTCAAGCCAACTTAGATGGTTATACATACCACATTTACAAGCCAAATCTCATGGCTAATATCAAGACTCAAAACATACTAAAATATCACTAGCCTATGCATGCCATATACCAAATATACAAGCTTCAAAAGTACCAACAAGATGATCGATAATGTGATGACGTTTCCTAACAATCCTCGTATCCAAGCTAACTTCGATAATCTATAAAACATAGACAAATAACACAAAGTAAGCTTCATAGCTTAGTAAGTTCGTACCAAATTTACTCAACAATTCATATTACCTAAATCATCAACTAATAGACACTTAGTAGTTCTCATATCATCATTAAATTCTTAGCTATAACCATTTATCATGTATATACCATTTTATCAAGCTTCATACACATAGTATCAACTATCACATAGGTATCGTACGTACCTATACTTTCTCGTATTTATTTATTTCATCCTCACCTCTTTGTTCAATATGTTAAATCGTTCGAAAATCTTTTAATGCTTTAAGAGCTCGCACACTTAGTGCATAAATATTTATAACGATATTGCACACTTAGTGCCATCACTTTAAACAAAAACTATCTCGGTATCACACACTTAGTGCCACATAAAACCAAAGCTATTTCAATTCGCACACTAAGTGTTATTTATAGCCGAAGTTATTTTGAAACGCACACTAAGTGCAAAACATCCTCAATTTGTCATCGTACAGATTCGTAGTCATATATTTACATTTTATGCATTATCAAAGCATTAAAAACATAATTGTAACAAAGTTTATCACGTACGAACTTACCTCGGACTTAAAAACGACAGAACTAGTCGATTAGTTGAGTACTTTGTCTTTGCCTCGATCTAAGTCTGAATTCCTCTTTTCTTGATCTATATGTACTTAAAATTAACCCATTTAATCACTAATTCATTCAATTTCATCCAAAAATACCTATTTGAGCATTTTTACACTTTAGCCCCTAAAGTTTCACATTTCATACAGTTTAGTCCCTATTTCATAAAAACACAATTTATTCAAAATTCAAAGAGACCCATGCTTAGCCGAATTTCCTAAGGACTCCTAGTAGGCCAAAACTTTCATTGATTTCACAATTTAATCCCCCAATTTACACCTTTCTCAATTTAATCCCTAATATGCATTTTTACTCAAAATCTCTTTACAAAATATGTATATCAAGCACCAAGCTCCCATAATTCATCATCAAACATCACAAACCTTAAACATTCAACAATGGCATTTTTCAAAATCACCAACCAATTCAAAAATTCAAGCATGGGCTAGCTAGTACTCAAAGCAACGATCACAAAAACGTAGAAATCATCAAAAACAGAGCAAAATACATACCTCAATTATGCCACACAAGGGCCGAATGCTTTTGAGCATTCAAAACACTATTTCTTTTCTCATTTTCGGCAATATAAGTGGAAGATGATGAAAATAATGATTTTGGTTTAATTAATATTATCATATTAACCAATTTACAATTTTAAACTTAATTTAAACCATTTAAAAACATTCATTTTAAGGCCATTTATGTCCATCTCCACTATCAATGGGCTAATTACAACATAGGGACCTTTTATTTAATAAGCCATGGCAATTAGACTATAACACCCCATACCCGTAACCCAAGTCGAAGCGGAATACGAGGTATTACTTAACTCAATCTCATGCACACAAACGTTCCTCAAGTCACCAAGACTTGATCCAAATTAGAACTTTTTCAATTTCTACTTAAAACTTCTTATTATGGGCCTATGAGCCCCAAATCGACCATTGAAAACTATTCAAGATCAGCTCGAGTCCTTAAACCATCTATAGAAAATTTGACTTTGAAACAAGGCATACGCCCGTGTAGAGAGGGAACACGCTCGTGTGGCCACTTCAACATGGTCCTGTTGATGGCCTTTGTGGCTCACACAGCCTAGGTAATATAGGGACACACCTGCGTCCTCCACCTGTGTAGAAATAATTCTAAATGCACACCTACAGGGATTTTCACACGGCTTGGCACACGCTTGATTTTTATCGAATTTCCTCACATCTTAAGCCTAGCTGAACCCTTTTTACTCTTATAGCAACTCCAAATTTTCACTATTTCACATATTTAATATCTATTTTACAAATTGTGCAAAATGGTCCTTTTTAGGTGTTTTCATGCTAACACCTTTCACAAAAGTTGGTTATAAGACACCCAGACTCATTTTCTTCCACAAAAACTCAGCAAACATTACAAATCCTTTCATGGAAAAACCCTAGAATCTTATTCATTTTGCAAAATAGTACCCTCATTTGAAAGTTTATGCTTCAAGGGTCTCAAAAGTACAAAAATATTCAAGAAAAGCTATAAAAATCACTTACTTGCAAGAGGATTGAGTTGCCAAATTTTTTAAATCTCAAACCCCAAAAAATGGTTGAAAAATCAGTGGTAAAGAAGAAAGAATGAAAGAAAAAGATGATAGCTAGGCTTAGGGCATTATTATATCATACATTATGTCATCAACTTACCTAATGTTGACTTTTAACATTTTTACCTCCCATGGCCGGCCAAGCTATCACAATAAGGTCTAATTGCCCTTTAAAGACCTCCAATTTTTATTCTCTAGCTATTTGACACTTTTAGCTATCAATTTAGGACTTTTACATTTTATGCGATTTAGTCCTTTCTCGCAATTGGACTTACAAACGTCAAAATTTAACTCACCAATTTTTTCATACACTTATATAAACATGCAATGACTCCAAAATAATAAAAAAATAATTTATTCTACTCTGGATTTGTTGTCCCGAGACAACTATTCTGACTAGGCCTTAAATCGGGCTGTTACATTTCTCCCCCTTAGGGATTTTTGTCCCCGAAAAACTTATCGGCGAATAAGTTTGGGTACTGATCTCTCAAAGTCTCCTCGAGTTCCCATATGGCTTCCTTGACTCCATGTCTATGCCACAAAACTTTCACAAGTGAAATACTCTTATTCCTCAACTGTTTGACTTTTTGAGCAAAAATCTTGACCGACTCTTCATCATAAGTCATGTCTGCATAAATTTCAACATTGGTTGGTGCAATCACATGCGAAGGGTTTGATCTATACCGACGTAGCATGGATACATGAAACAAGTCATGAATCTTTCCCAATTCTGGTGGCAAAGCCAAACGATAGGCAACCGGTCCTACTCTCTCGATAACCTCATAAGGTCTTATGAAATGAGGACTCAACTTGCCTCGTCTACCAAATCTGAGGACTTTCCTCCACGAGGATACTCTCAAAAACACTCCATCACCCACTTGAAATTTGATATCTTTACGTTTTAAATCCGCATAGGATTTCTATCTATCCGAAGCAGCCTTCAAGCAATCACGAATCACTTTAACTTTCTCTTCAATATCTTTGATTAAATCGACTCTGTGAATCTAACTCTCTCTGAGTTCAGTCCAATATAAGGGAGTTCGACACTTTCGCCCATAAAAAGCCTCATAAGGCGCCATTTTCAGACTTTTCTGATAACTGTTGTTGTAGGCGAATTCAATCAATGGTAAGTATCTTTCCCAACTTCCCTGAAACTCGAGAACGTAACACCGTAACATGTCCTCTAAAATCTAAATCACTCTCTCTGACTGACCATCTGTTTATGGGTGGAATGCCGTGCTAAAACTCAACTTTGTCTCCAATACCTCTTGTAACTTTTTCTAAAACCTCAAGGTAAATCTCGGGTCTCTATCCGAAATAATCGACAAAGGCACTCCATGTAGCCTCACAATATCAGGAACGTACAAGTTAGCTAATATTTCAAGGGAGTAGTCGGTACGTACTGGTATAAAATGTGCTGACTTTGTTAACCTATCCACAATAACCCAAATAGCATCCTTTTTCTTTGGGGTTACCGACAAGCCCGTCATTAAAATCCATGGTAATCCGATCCCACTTCCACTCTGGAACCGTTATAGGCTGAATTAGACCCGAAGGTACTTGGTGTTCAGCCTTCACTTGTTGACACAGAAGACACTTGGAAACGAACTCTAAAATATCTCTTTTCATCCTCGACCACCAATACATTTTCTTCAGGTCGTTATACATTTTACACTACCCGGGTGGACGGACAAACAACCATTATGTGCCTCTCACAGAATCTTCTGAATAAGCTCTTTGCCCTTGAGTACACAAACTCTATTTTTGAACATTAAACATCCATCAATGCTAATACGAAACTCAGACTCATTTTTCGTCTCATACTGAGTTTCTTAGCTTGCAACTCCTTATGATCTTTCTGAGCCTCACAGATCTCTTATAGAAATGTCGGTCTAGCTCTCAAATCTGCTAGGACCAAACCATCATCTAATAAAGCCAGTTGGGCATCCATTGTTCTCAACACAAATAATGATTTTCTACTTAAGGCATCGGCGACCACGTTCGCCTTGCCAAGGTGATAGTCAATCACCAACTCGTAATCCTTTATCAGCTCTAGCCAACTTCATTGTCGCAGATTCAACTCCTTTTGAGGAATCAAATATTTGAGACTTTTGTGATAGGTAAATATTTGGCACTTCTCGCCATACAAATGGTGTCTCCAAATCTTCAATACGAACACGATGGCAGCCAACTCTAGATCGTGTCGGATAATATTTCTCATGTGGCTTTAGCTATCTTGAAGCATAAGCTATAACCTTACCTTCTTGCATGAGTACACACCTCAACCCATTCAAGGAGGCGTCGCTATATATCACAAATTCCTTACCCAACTTTGGTTGCACTAACACTAAAGCTTCAGTCAAAAAAAACCTTTAATTTCTCGAAACTTTGGTGGCACTTTTCTAACCACTCGAATTTGACATCCTTTTATAGTAGCTGGTTATTGGAGTAGTGAATAGAAAACCATTGAACAAACCTTTTATAGTATCCAGCCAAACCCAAAAAGCTTCAGACTTCCGTCACATTCTTCGGCGATTTCCATTCAACAATAGCCGATATTTTGCTTGGATCAACTCTAATCCCGTCACACGACACAATGTGTCCTAAACATCCAACCTCCCTAAGCTAGAATTCACTCTTACTGAACTTGGTGTACAATTGTTTGTCTCTCAGGTCTATAATACAGTCCTCAAATACTTCGCATGTTCACTCTCATCACGCGAGTAAATCATTATGTCGTCGATAAAGGCCACCACGAACTTATCCAAATACAGTCAAAAAATGCGGTTCATCAAATTCATAAACACCGCCGAGGCATTAGTCAAACTAAAGGGCATGACGAGGAACTCATAATGCCTGTATCTTGTCCGAAACGCAGTCTTCAGTACATCTTGCTCTTTCATTTTTAACTAGTAGTATCCTGACCTCAGGGTAATCTTGGAAAATATAGTGGCTCCCTTTAACTGATCAAACAGGTTGTCGATCCTTGGCAAAGGATACTTGTAATTCACTGTTACCTTATTGAGCTGTCTATAGTCGATGCATAACCTCATCAACCCATCTTTATTTTTCATAAAGAGCATAGGACCACCACACGGGGAAAATCTCGGTCTCACAAAGTCCTTGTCAGTTAACTCTTGCAGTTAAGCTTTCAACTCTTTTAACTCCTTAGGAGCCATCTTATACAGAGCAATCAAGATGGGTGCCACGCCCGGTATCAACTCGATTCCAAACTCTACTTCACTCACTAGAGGTAATCCAGGTAATTCCTCCGGAAACACGTCTGTAAACTCACAAGCCACTAGTACCGATTCTATCTTCAACTCAGACACTTGAGTGTTTAGCACAAAAGTGAGATAAGCCTTATATCATTTCCTTAAATATTCCTCAACAGTCAAAGACGATACTGTTACAGGCAAATTATCCGATTCATCTGGGCCAACCCGAAGAACATTTTTGTCTTCACATTTCAACTCAATAACTTTTCTCCCACAGTCCACTACAACACTATGAAAAGTCAACCAATCCATCCCAAGGATTACATCAAATTCATTAAACAACAATAACATCAAGTTAGCTGGAAAATAATGACCTCTAATTGTCAAAAGACAATTTTTACATACTTGGTCCACTAGCACATGTCTACCTAAAGGGTTAGACATTTTTATTACAAACTCAGTGGACTCTACTATCATAATCATATGAGGTATCAATTCCATACAAATATAAGAGTGGGTATACCTCGGGTAAATTAAAGCAACAACAAATATTCCATGGATAGAAAAAGTACCCGTGATCACGTCAAGAGATTCTGCCTCTTCACAGGTTGTAGGCGCTCTGCCCTCAGACCTCACTGTAGCATCTCTGGGTGCACCCCCTGCTAGTAGCCCTGCTTTTAGAGTTCTTTTGTGGTCTACCCCTCGAAGGAGCACTACCTGCCTTCGTTTCTTGCTTTTCCTCTCTCTTCTATTTTAGGACAGTCTCGGATGAAGTGTTCTAATGATCCACACTTAAGACGGCCCCTTGCATTCCCCCGACACTCACTGAACAACATTATGAACATTCTGGCCTATTCGACTAAGACTACCAACACTCGCGACAGAAGTGATCTGGGCTCTAGAAGTTGTGTTCTGCCGGTTCTTGTTTCTATTCGAAAACCCCACTGAAGCATTCCATCGGGTAGCAAATTCCTTTGATCCCTTAGATGAGGATTGATGTGACTTCCCCATCTATCTCTTCTTTGAATCTCACGACTCAATAGCCGCTTTCCTCCTCTCTTTCACCATCTTTTTTGCCTTGCATGCTCTCTCAATGAGCAATACAAATTCTCTAAGTTCTAGGATGCCAACAAATACTCAGATATCTCCATTAAGACCATCATCGAACCTCTTACACATGGCGACTTCTAAGGACACGCACTCCCGTGTGTATTTGCTGAGTTTCACAAACTCTCGTTCATACTCCATCACTATTCTACTACCTTGCTTTAACTCTAAAAACTATTTCCTCTTTTCGAAGAATTCCAAAAAAAGTATATTAGCTGGAAGAATTCCCAACTGATTCTCTCTCTCGGTACAACGGACACGAAAGTGGTCCACCACTGATAAGTTGAATCCTGTAGGAGTGACACTGCACACTTCATGCACTCTTCAGGCACGCACCACAATTCATCAAACACCCGTGTCCGTCACACGACCATGGCACACCCGTGTCCTAGCCCATGTGCAAAAACATGGACATTCTTTTTTTGGCATCAGCATCCTCAAAAAATCACACAGCCAATGCACACGCCCGTGTGTTAGGTCGTGTCCATCACATGGCTAAGACACACGTCGTGTCTCTGCCCATGTGTTTACTATCATGCATACTTGTGACACCCCTAATGTGACCCTAGTCGGAGAGTGGTTTCGGGACCACAAAACCGAGTCACAAGAATAATTAGGTGTTATATTCTGTGCTTATTGTATGTGGAATTTGTATGCGTAAATATTTCGTGCCTTGATTTTATTAATTAGGTGCTAATTCATAAGAAAGGACCCATGTGTTAGGACTTGAAAATATGATAGGTGAATTTTTAAGTGGCCAAATAATGCATGAAGTAAAGACATGAGGGATTTGCATGTCAATTTAGCCAACTATAGGAAGTGGCCGGCCATGGTAATGAAGATGGGCAAAAGAAAACATGTCTTGAACATGTTTTGCTAATGGTGGATGTTAGAAATAATAAAATAAAGAGCATGGGCAAGGGAACATGTTTCAAACATGTCTAGTTAATGGATCATGTTAGAAAGAATAAAGAAATGGAGAAAAAGGGAAATGATGAACAAAAAAAAAGAGTGTGGATGCCCCTTGTTGCCGTGAGTTGAGGAAAAGAAAGAGAAAAAATTTGTTGTTCATCCTTTCTCATTTTGTTACAATTGCCATGGCTTGAGAAGAAGAAAAAAAGTGTTCATGTTTTCTTTCTTTTGCTATAGCCAAACAAAGGGTGAAAAGAAGGAGATTTACTCAAGTCAATTCGGCAAGTACCTTTGGCTACTAGGAGGTAAGCTTTGAGTTTGTTGATTTGGTTTTGTAATATGCTAAGTTGAATGGTGGATGCACTCTTGGTAAGGTCAAGGAAGTTGAGATTTCTTGTGTGTGTCTAGGCAAAATGCCGAATGATTTAGTGTTGGAGATAGGAGCTTACTTAGAATGATAAATTCTTCTCCTATGATTATTTTTCTTGCATGTTAAATGGCTCCTACTTAGCCATGCAAAATTTGTAATTTGTATGGATGATTGGAGCATTCGGCTAGGGTATAAAGGAAGGGATTTTGGTTGTTTCATCTAAGTATGGATGATGAATGTGCTATGGAAAGAAATCGGTCTTCCTATGAATATGATTCGTGAATGTTTATATTAGTAAAATAATTTATGTTCAAACACTTGAGGATTCGGCATTGTCCATGACTATTGTGTTTAGGAGGTGATTTTGATTATTTCGAATATTGGAAAGTAAGAATAGGTGTGATCGGTCATGGGAATTTGAGATGTTGTACGTTAGAATTGAAAATACTTGAGACTAGGTTACCTTAATAGTGATAATACATTCGGCCTTGATGCATAAATTGAATGTTGGCTAAGGTTTTGATATTTTGAACAATGATAGTTGTGAATGGAGTGAAAACCATTAAATTATACACATAAGTATCCAGCAAGAAATTTAACTACTAAATGTATTTATACTAGGAGATCAAGACATCAAAAGGAGAATCAAACAAAGGCAAAGCAAAGATAATCGAGTAGTCGATTGGAAATCGTTTCATCCAATATAAGGTAAGTCATTAAGCATATATTTGGTATTGTTTTAAATGATCATAATATCTATGCAATTGTGTTTAATGAGATGATATGTAAATGAAAATGTATGTGTATGGAATGACGACATTGTTGAATGTAAAAGAAATAGTGAAATGTGTATAAAGTTTGCTTTCGGCACTAAGTGTGCGGGCAATACGTGTGTACAGTGACAAGATTGGCACTAAGTGTGCATGCTGGAAATATATGGCACTAAGTGTGCATGCTGGAAATATATGGCACTAAGTGTGCATGCTGGAAATATACTGACCTTTGGGTGTGCAAGCTCGAAGGGTATGGCACTATGTGTGGGGCTTAAATCACATGGCACTAAGTGTGCGAAATCGAGTATTAAACCGTGTGTGCGTACTCTATATATATATCTCAGATCGAACAGTTATATGGAGGGTGTGTCTTCATCGAGTGGAGTATGGACAGCGGAAAGAGTAAGTACCTTGAGTTCGTGGCTAATAGATACTATGTTCATGCTCGGGGTTGAGTCGGTAAGTTTTAAATCTATGTGATGATTTCAATTGCATGATTGTTGCGGAAATGAAATGATGAATGGAAATTGCTTCAAATATCCTATTGAATAGTATATGAAATGTAAATGTATGACTTGGTATGACATTGATCCGAAAGGTCTAAGGAACTATGGTAGTTCGGTATGGTGGAATCTTTGGGCCTTGTTTCATTATTTCATTTTATGATAATTTTAGTAACGGATGGTTGTGAAATGCTTATGACTTCTTGAGTTATAAACTCACTCGGTGTTTTCTTGTCACCCATTTTAGGTCTCTTGGACTCGTATTGTTTGCGTGCTCGGAACCGTCGTTGAAGTCATCACACCGCTGGAAATCTTTTGGTATTGTCTTCGTAGTTGAACTAGGAGAACATTTGGCATGTATAGGCTATTTTGTTTTGTTGAATTTCGGGTTGTAAACTTTAAGCCATGCGAAAATGGCCTATGTGGTCGGTTGAGTGTGAATCTAAAACCTATAGGCACGAGCCTTAGAAACCTTAATTTTGATAAGGTGGCCATAGTTTGTATTATGTATGATGAAATAGTTGGCCATGGAAGAATTATGAAATAGTCATTGTTTGCTTTAGTAACAGATGCTGCCAGCAGCAGTGAGGTGAGATGGAAAAATCACTAAAAATAGTAGAAGTAGAATTAAATAGTGAATAAATTATGAAATTGAACCATGATGAATCTATTTTCATATGGACAAAACGAAACGACCATATGAGCTGTATTTTAAGGGATAATCAGGTTTTCGCAAAACAGGGCCAGAACGGTTTCTGGATCCCCTGCTCCGAATTTGAAAATTTACTATAAATTAACCAGAGATAATTAGAAGTTATTCTCTATATGTAAAGATTCCCTTGTGAGTCTAGTTTCTCTAGAAACAAACTGTATAAGTGTTGGAGCCCTGTACAGGAAGATATCCAAGTCGTAGTGCACAAAGGTCAGTGTAGTCAAACCCTGAAATAGGGGAGACTTTAACTAATAAACTGTACTAATTGGCTCAACCAAAAATTCTATAAAAAAATGTGTGGATGGGATTATGAGTCTAGTTTCAGGGAAAATTTACGAAACTGATTTTTGAGTTCTGGAACTCGAGATATGATTTTAAGAGGACAGTGACGCAGTTAGCTAGCCCGCTCGAGCAGAAATTAAATATTTCCAAGAGAGAAATAAGGAAGTAAGCCCAAGTAACACCACGTGGTCAAATCCGGTGACGGTCACGGGTTTGGGGTGTTACATTTATTGGTATCGAGCTATGGTTTAGTCGGTTCTAGGACTACCATAGCGCGTGTAGTCTAGCTATACATGCCAAATTGTTAGTGCTTAAAAGGTGATGACTTGACGGTTGAAGTTTTTGTTTTGATTAACAAATGGAACCCGGTAGAGAGACCCTTGGCGGATGACGTTGAAAGTGTAGCGGCTGCTCCGTGCAAGGGACGCCACTGTTGAGCCTCGGTCATCCGCGAATAATCAAAATGAAGGGCGAAACAAGCCTTCTTCACCATGATGAATGGTGGGTCGCGCAATATGCCCGAACCAATCCGGCTGTCCAACCATTCCCGAATTTAAATCTCGCACCCAAGAGCCCGCAATGCCTCCGATTCTTGATCCTGTGAGGCTGGGTAAACCACTGTTGACTGATTAGGAAGCGCGGGCTGAGGAGTTCAAGGCCATAGTTCTTGATGATGCTTGAAAAGGCCGAGTTTTGGCTCGATAACACCATTCGAGTGTTAGATGAACTGTCATGCACACCGATGAATGTCTTAAGTGTGCTATATCCTTGTTATGAGACTCGACTTACTATTGGTGGAGGACTTTAATTTCCATAGTCCCAAACAAACGAGTTACTTGGGATTTCTTTCAATCGAATTTGAAAGAAATACATTAGTCAACGGTTCATCGATCGAAGCGTAAGGAATTCTTGGAACTCAAGCAAGGCGGGATGATCAGTATCTGAATCTGAACATGAGTTCGTAAGACTTAGTCGGTATGCTCGGAGTGTGTGGTGATGAGGTTGCGATGTGCAAAAGACTTGAAGAAGGATTGAGTGAAGAGTTAAAGTTACTAGTGGGAATTTTGGAGATAAAGGAGTTCGTGACACCAGTCGAACGAGCCTGCAAGGCGGAAGAACTTGGGAAGGAGAAGAAGAAGGCTGAATTTGAAGCAAGAGATTACCGTAAAAGATCGACGAGTAAAGCTCCGTTCTCGGCTGTAAAGAGGTTCAGGGAGGACACCAGTAAGTCAAGGACGACTGCGGGAATTTCCATTAGAGCCCGACCATTGACGGACTCCCGAGCTACTTCGGTAGCTAGTGTGGGCATCGTCAAGAGAGACCTGAATGCCCCCAATGTGGAAGACGGCACCTAGGTGAATGTTGGGGTAAGTCTGTTAATAGGGCCATGGATGCGGTCCGAAGGACCACTTCATTAGAGATTGCACGGAGCTAGATGAGAGGAATAAGACGCAAGATGCAAGACCTAGTGGAACGACGGCTGGAGGTAGGCCCCCGAGAATCTCTGGAGGTAGGGGTGGTAATCAGAGAGGAGCCTCTAATACGGCTGTCCGATCTGAGACCCGTGCTCCTGCTAGAGCATATGCCATCCGCATGAGAGGAGGCATCCTCCCCGACATTATCACCGGTACTTTTACTCTCTTTGATACTAGTGTGATTGCATTGATTGACCCGGCTCTACTCACTCATATGTATGTGAAACCTTAGCATCCAAAGAAGACTCTACCGTTGAGTCTCTTCGAGTTCGTAATTCGAGTGTCAAACCCTTTGGGTCAATACGTATTCGTTGATAAAGTGTGCAAGAGATGCCCCTAATAATTCGAGAATCTGTTTTCCGCCGATCGATGCTTCTACCATTTGATGAATTCGATGTTATTCTTGGTATGGATTGGTGATCGTACATGATGCAAAGGTGGATCGCAAAAGGAAAACCATTGATTTGAGGAGTGCAAATAATGAGGTAGTCCGAGTCGAGTCTCTCGATTTAAAAGGAGCGCAATGATAATATCTTCTATGACCACTCGGAGGTATGTGAAAAGGGTGTGAAACATACCTTGCATATGTGTTTGAAAGTAAAGAGCGAAAAGGAAACTCGAATCGGTACCGGTGGTTTGTGAGTATTCGATGTTTTTCCCGAGGAGTTACCGGATTGCCACCGGTTCGAGAAGTGGAATTCGCATCGGTTGTACCGGTACTACGCCGATTTCAATAGCCCGTATCGTATGGCATTAACGGAATTAAAGGAATTGAAGGTTCAATTGCAAGAATTGCAAGATTGTGCATCGACTATCGTCAGTTGAATAAAGTGACGATAAAGAATAAATATCCGTTGCCACGAATTGATGATTTGTTTGATCAATTAAAGGGAGCCTCAGTGTTTTCAAAGATAGATTTGAGGTCGGGGTACTATCAGTTGAGGGTCCGAGAATCGGACATACCCAAAACTGCTTTTAGAACGAGGTACGGTCACTCTGAATTCTTAGTGATGTCGTTTAGGCTCACTAATGCCCTACGGTATTTATGGATTTAATGAATAGAATTTTCAGCCATACTTGGATCGGTTCGTAGTTGTATTTATCGATGACATTTTGGTCTATTCGAGAGATGAAACGAACATCTTGAACACCGAGGCTAGTGTTGCAAATCTTATGAGATAAGCAGTTATACGCAAAGTTCAGTAAATGTGAATTTTGGTTGAAAGAGGTTAGCTTTTGGGGCATGTGGTGTCCGCATCGAGTGTCAGGGTGGACCCGAACAAAATTTCGGCCATAGTCGATTGGAAACTTCCAAGGAATGTTGCGAAGTTAGGAGCTTTTGGGGCTTGCGGATACTATCGACGATTTGTGAAAGGTTTTTCGGTGATAGTCGCACCGATGACGAAACTACTCCAAAAAGATGTTAAGTTCGAGTGGTCGAATCTTTGTCAAGAAAGTTTCGATCGACTAAAAACCTGCTTAACCGAGGCCCTAGTGCTAGTACAATAGAGTCCGGTATAGAGTTTGTCATATCTGATGGCGCATCCTTGCTTGGGTTAGGTTGTGTGTTGATGCAAGAAGGTCGAGTTGTGGCTTACGCGTCGAGACAACTAAAGCCGCATGAGAGAAACTATCCCACCCATGACCTTGAACTAGCGACCATAGTGTTCGCCTTGAAGATATGGCGGCATTACTTGTTTGGAGAAAGGTGTCATATTTATTCGGACCATAAGAGTCTTAAATATCTGATGACTCAAGGAGATCTAAACTTGCGACAAAGACGTTGGCTTGAGTTGTTGAAGGACTATGAACTTGTCATTGATTATCACCCAGGAAAGGCCAACGTGGTGGCCGATGCTTTAAGTCGTAAGGCACTGTCTGCTTTGAGAGCGATGGATGCTCATCTATCCGTTTCACCCGAGGAGGTGCTAGTAGTCGAATTAGAGGCCAAACCGTTATTGATTCATCAAATACTTGAATCTTAGAAGGTCGACGCTAAATTGGTCGCTAAACGAGTCGAATGTGTTTCGAATGAGGAATCAGAATTTCAGATTGACGACAATGATTGCTAGACGTTCAAGGGTCGATTATGTATTCCAAGGGATTCGAAACTTGTTTCGATGATTTTGAACGAGGCTCACAGTAGTCGAATGTCAGTCCACCCGGGTAGTACTAAAATGTACAATGATCTGAAACGCCAATTTTGGTGGCCCGGTATGAAACGAGACATTTCAGAATTTGTTTCAAGTGTTTGACATGTCAACAAGTGAAAGCGAAACATCAAGTACCATCGGGATTACTTGACCAATCATGATACCCGAATGGAAATGGGATCGAGTAACAATGGACTTTGTGTGCGGGTTACCATTGACTTAGAATAAGAAAGACTTCGATGCAGGTCATTGTTGATAGACCGACCAAGTCCGCTCATTTTATTCTTGTCCGCACGGATTTTTCGCTGATAAATTGGCGAATTATACGTCTCCCAAATTGTTCGATTGCATGGGGTACCTATTTCTATCGTGTCGGATAGAGACCCAAGATTTACATCGCGATTTTGGAAGAAATTGCAAGAGGCTTTGGGTACCAAGCTACATTTTAGCACTGCTTTTCACCCCCAAACCGATGGTCAATCCGAATGGATAATTCAAATACTCGAGGATATGTTGAGATGTTGCATCCTTGAGTTTAGTGGTTTATGGGAACGGTATTTACCTTTGGTTGAATTCGCTTACAACAATAGCTTTCAATCAAGTATTAAGATGGCGCCTTACGAGGCTTTATACTGGTCGTAAATGCCGTATCCCATTATTCGGATGAACTTAGTGAAGGAAAAATCTTGAGGTTGATTTGGTTAAGGATGCCGAGCAAAAGTTCGAGTAATTCGTGAAAGTTTGAAAGTCGCTTGGATCGCCAAAAGTCGTATGCGGATTTGAAAAGAAAAGACATTGAATATCAGGTTGGAGACAAGGTCTTTCTCAAAGTTTCACCTTGGAAGAAGGTGCTTAGATTTGGTCGTAAGGGCAAGTTGAGTCCGAGGTTCATCGGGCCATATGAAGTATCCGAACGAGTTGGGCTAGTCGCATATCGATTAATTTTGCCCCCTGAGCTCAAAAAGATTCACAATGTTTTTCATGTCTCGATGCTTCGACGATATAGGTCTAACCCGTCGCACGTAATCACTCCATCTGAGATTGAGATTCAGCCTAACTTGAGCTATGAAGAAGAGCCGGTTTGCATTTTGATGCGTGAAGTGAAAGAGTTACGAAACAAGAAAGTTCCGTTAGTAAAAGTGTTATGGCTCAAACACGGGATAGAAGAAGCTACATGGGAACCCGAGAACTCTGTGAAAGAACGATACCCAAACCTATTTACCGGTAAGATTTTCGGGGACGAAAATCTCTTAAGTGGGTGAGAGTTGTGACACCCCTAATGTGACCCTAGTCGGAGAGTGGTTTCGGGACCACAAAACCGAGTCACAAGAATAATTAGGTGTTATATTCTGTGCTTATTGTATGTGGAATTTGTATGCGTAAATATTTCGTGCCTTGATTTTATTAATTAGGTGCTAATTCATAAGAAAGGACCCATGTGTTAGGACTTGAAAATGTGATAGGTGAATTTTAAGTGGCCAAATAATGCATGAAGTAAAGACATGAGGATTTGCATGTCAATTTAGCCAACTATAGGAAGTGGCCGGCCATGGTAATGAAGATGGGCAAAAGAAAACATGTCTTGAACATGTTTTGCTAATGGTGGATGTTAGAAATAATAAAATAAAGAGCATGGGCAAAGGGAACATGTTTCAAACATGTCTAGTTAATGGATCATGTTAGAAAGAATAAAGAAATGGAGAAAAAGGGAAATGATGAACAAAAAAAAGAGTGTGGATGCCCCCTTGTTGCCGTGAGTTGAGGAAAAAGAAAGGAGAAAAAAAATTTTGTTGTTCATCCTTTCTCATTTTGTTACAATTGCCATGGCTTAAGAAGAAGAAAAAATTGTTCATGTTTTCTTTCTTTTGCTATAGCCAAACAAAGGGTGAAAAGAAGGAGATTTACTCAAGTCAATTCGGCAAGTACCTTTGGCTACTAGGAGGTAAGCTTTGAGTTTGTTGATTTGGTTTTGTAATATGCTAAGTTGAATGGTGGATGCACTCTTGGTAAGGTCAAGGAAGTTGAGATTTCTTGTGTGTGTCTAGGCAAAATGCCGAATGATTTAGTGTTGGAGATAGGAGCTTACTTAGAATGATAAATTCTTCTCCTATGATTATTTTTCTTGCATGTTAAATGGCTCCTACTTAGCCATGCAAAATTTGTAATTTGTATGGATGATTGGAGCATTCGCTAAGGTATAAAGGAAGGATTTTGGTTGTTTCATCTAAGTATGGATGATGAATGTGCTATGGAAAGAAATCGGTCTTCCTATGAATATGATTCGTGAATGTTTATATTAGTAAAATAATTTATGTTCAAACACTTGAGGATTCGGCATTGTCCATGACTATTGTGTTTAGGAGGTGATTTTGATTATTTCGAATATTGGAAAGTAAGAATAGTTGTGATCGGTCATGGGAATTTGAGATGTTGTACATTAGAATTGAAAATACTTGAGACTAGGTTACCTTAATAGTGATAATACATTCGGCCTTGATGCATAAATTGAATGTTGGCTAAGGTTTTGA
This sequence comes from Gossypium arboreum, assembly GCF_025698485.1. Lineage (NCBI taxonomy): Eukaryota > Viridiplantae > Streptophyta > Magnoliopsida > Malvales > Malvaceae > Gossypium > Gossypium arboreum. The sequence goes on from NC_069072.1 coordinate 53,875,364, forward strand.
TATTTTGAACAATGATAGTTGTGAATGGAGTGAAAACCATTAAATTATACACATAAGTATCCAGCAAGAAATTTAACTACTAAATGTATTTATACTAGGAGATCAAGACATCAAAAGGGGAGAATCAAACAAAGGCAAAGCAAAGATAATCAAGTAGTCGATTGGAAATCGTTTCATCCAATATAAGGTAAGTCATTAAGCATATATTTGGTATTGTTCTAAATGATCATAATATCTATGCAATTGTGTTTAATGAGATGATATGTAAATGAAAATGTATGTGTATGGAATGATGACATTGTTGAATGTAAAAGAAATAGTGAAATGTGTAGAAAGTTTGCTTTCGGCACTAAGTGTCTTGAACAATACGTGTGTGCGGTGACGAGATTGGCACTAAGTGTGCATGCTGGAAATATATGGCACTAAGTGTGCATGCTGGAAATATATGGCACTAAGTGTGCATGCTGGAAATATACTGACCTTTGGGTGTGCGAGCTCGAAGGGTATGGCACTATGTGTGCGGGCTTAAATCACATGGCACTAAGTGTGCGAAATCGAGTATTAAGCAATCGTGTAAAGGCGTATTATATATATATATCTCCGATCGAACAGTTATATGGAGGTGTGTCTTCATCGAGTGGAGTATGGACAGCGGAAAGAGTAAGTACCTTGAGTTCGTGGCTAATAGATACTATGTTCATGCTCGGGGTTGAGTCGGTAAGTTTTAAATCTATGTGATGATTTCAATTGCATGATTGTTGCGAAATGAAATGATGAATGGAAATTGCTTCAAATATCCTATTGAATAGTATATGAAATGTAAATGTATGACTTGGTATGACATTGATCCGAAGGTCTAAGGAACTATGGTAGTTCGGTATGGTCGAACAATGGGCCTTGTTTCATTATTTCATTTTATGATAATTTTAGTAACGGATGGTTGTGAAATGCTTATGACTTCTGAGTTATAAACTCACTCGGTGTTTTCTTGTCACCCATTTTATGTCTCTTGGACTCGTATTGTTTGCGTGCTCGGAACCGTCGTTGAAGTCATCACACCGGCTGGAAATCTTTTGGTATTGTCTTCGTAGTTGAACTAGGAGAACATTTGGCATGTATAGGCTATTTTGTTTTGTTGAATTTCGGGTTGTAAACTTTAAGCCATGCGAAAATGGCCTATGTGGTCGGTTGAGTGTGAATCTAAAACCTATAGGTACGAGCCTTAGAAACCTTAATTTTGATAAGGTGGCCATAGTTTGTATTATGTATGATGAAATAGTTGGCCATGGAAGAATTATGAAATAGTCATTGTTTGCTTTAGTAACAGATGCTGCCAGCAGCAGTGAGGTGAGATGGAAAAATCACTAAAAATAGTAGAAGTAGAATTAAATAGTGAATAAATTATGAAATTGAACCATGATGAATCTGTTTTCATATGGACGAAACGAAAAGACCATATGAGCTGTATTTTAAGGGATAATCAGGTTTTCGCGAAACAGGGCCAGAACGGTTTCTGGATCCCCTGCTCTGACTTTGAAAATTTACTATAAATTAACCAGAGATAATTAGAAGTCATGCTCTATATGTACAGATTCCCTTGTGAGTCTAGTTTCTCTAGAAACAAACCGTATAAGTGTTGGAGCCCTGTACAGGAAGATATCCAAGTCGTAGTGCACAAAGGTCAGTGTAGTCGAACCCTGAAACAGGGGAGACTTTAACTAATAAACTGTACTAATTGGTTCAACCAAAAATTTTAGAAAAAAATTTGTAGATGGGATTATGAGTCTAGTTTCAGGGAAAATTTACAAAACTGATTTTTGAGTTCTGGAACTCGAGATATGATTTTTAAGAGGACAGTGACGCAGTTAGCTAGCCTGCCTGGAACAGAAATTAAATATTTCCAAGAGAGAAATAAGGAAGTAAGCCGGTAACACCACGTGGTCAAATCCGGTGACATCCACAGTTTGGGGTGTTACATTTATTGGTATCGAGCTATGGTTTAGTCGGTTCTAGGACTACCATAGCGCGTCTGTCTAGCTATACATGCCAAATTGTTAGTGCTTAAAAGGTGATGACTTGACGGTTGAAGTTTTTGTTTTGATTAACAAATGGAACCCGGTAGAGAGACCCTTGGCGGATGACGTTGAAAGTGTAGCGGCTGCTCCGCGCAAGGGACGCCGCTGTTGAGCCTCGGTCATCCGCGAATAATCAAAATGAAGGGGAAACAAGCCTTCTTCACCATGATGAATGAGTGGGTCGCGCAATATGCCCGAACCAATCCGGTTGTCCAACCATTCCCGAATTTAAATCTCGCACCCCAAGAGCCTGCAATGCCTCCGATTCTTGATCCCGTGAGGTGAGTAAACCACCAGAGACCTGATTAGGAAGCGGGGCTGAGGAGTTCAAGGCCATAGTTACCGATGATGCCAAAAGGCCGATTTTCGGGATTATGAGTCTAGTTTCAGGAAAATTCTGAAACCGATTTTTGAGTTCGGAACTCGATATATGATTTTAAGAGGACGGTGACACGCTTAGCTAGCTTTGCTCGAATGCAAATTAAATATTTCAAGAGAGAAATAAGGAAGTAAGCCCGGTAACACCACGTGGTCAAATCCGGTGACGGTCACGGGTTTGGGGTGTTACAATACTGACTTGAAATTTTTACTTGCACGGGACACACGGCCGGACCACACGTACATAGGGCAAACCGTGAGTCACACACGGCCTAGCCACGCGCTCGTGTGTCTACCTGTGTGGAAAATATAAGACTATTTACCAAGCCTATTTGCCACATTTATTTACACAACCTACATAATAGCAACCACAATCAAGATAAGACTATCCCATGCAACCAAATTAGCCACAATAAACAACATTCCATTTGTACATTTTATTCATCTATGAAAATAACATCTTTGCATATAAATCAAAATAAATATTAGCCATCATTCAAGGCTTAATACAAAATGAGGGGTTCCCAACCCAAGCCAACACATTTGGATAGTTTTCAATCACACAAAAATAGCAAAGTCTAAGCCTCATACATGCCATATTCAAAAATATAAATCAAACTATACCGAAAGCTTTGATTGATAGTGTGATCGATACCTCTGACTTCCGTTGGTCCTTGAGCTAGATAGACGGCACTATAAGAAAATGAAAAAGGAGAGGAAGTAAGCATAAGTCTTAGTAAGTTGCTCATAAATAAATATACAACATATCTTTACCATTCATCAACAAGTATCATAATTCACAAGTGCCATAAGCAAAACTTACTCATCAATATTCATTACACCTTATATAGCATATATTGAGCTCACATTTCATGCATGCCATATAGGTACCTGTACCACTCACAACACGGTTATACTTTCCTAGTTAACTTTAAATCATACTTTCACCGTTGAACCATATGAAACATTATCAGATACTCATTTAGCCTTAAACATGGGGTCAGACATCGATGCCATGTCCCAGACATGGTCTTACACTAACACATCTCGTAGCCGATGCATGTCCCAGATATGTCTTACACTAGCTTACGTCTCGAGGCCGATGCATGTCCCAGACATGTCTTACACTAGCACTCGTCTCAATGTCGATGCCATGTCCCAAACATGGTCTTACACTTGTAATACCCCAAACCCGGCCCAGACGTTATGGCCGGATCCGACATGCCACATCGAAGCGTTCAAAACATTTTATATTGTTGATCCAGAAAAACCTACTTAGTGTTTTAAAAGATAATTTCATTATAGGTTAAAGTGAATGGAAGCTATGCACCAGGTAGGAAACTGGAAAAGAGGAGATGAGTCTATCAGACTACTTAAGTACCAAGCTCCCTTCGGATCCAATCCTAGACATGCACACCGCCATTGCCATACCTTAACGTCATGTATATTTCTAGGAAACCGATTTGATTAAGTCATTTTTAAGAAAAGTGATTAATTTTGGAAAATACTTTCATTGCGGAAGCTTTGCTTGTTGTCGTGTTATTTTGAAATCAATTGTTGTTTTTTTTTTTTTGAAAACGTGCCCTAAAGCTATCCAATTTCAACTATTAAAATAAGTAATACCTATCTTAGTAATACATATTAAAACAATCAAAAATAATTAAGCGGCCTTATTACATTTAAAAACCCAAAACTTCAAACGTAAATAAAAGGATGTCCAGTTCACCAGAAGAAAATCAAACTTTCAGAACGGGTGGCCACTCCGAATTCCCTCACAGCTCCAAGCCCACTATGGTTGGGGATTACCTGCGTGGATGAAAATAAAAAGGGTGAGTTTGGGGAAACTCAGTGTGTAAGGAAAACCCATTCAAAGCCCAAGTCAGCTCAAGCCTATTGGGCCTAAGCCCATTCAGGTAATAGTGGTACTAGACCAAAGCCCTTTTCAGATTACAATAAACTGGGCCTTAGCCCCTTATTCAGATAACAGTATGGCCCATAGGCCGATTTCAAAATACATGCAACATCAATAACATATGCAAGTCCATTTGGGGAGACTACTCAACCAACCAACCACTACACTCCACCCGTACCAGCCCTACACTCCATGTGGGGAATAGCTCAACCCACCCATTTAACACTCCACAGCTTGCAACCTTGTTGCTTTCGATTACCCGATAATTGAGGCAAAGCCTCCAGTATGTGGACAAACCACTTTCAGTACTTCCTCCGTCAATATCCCAATCCCATGCATCAGATAATAGGAACATGGCATGTAGTAAATAACAACAGTCAAACATGCATTTAGGTCAATTTAACCCTAGGGGTATTTCGGTAATTTATCTACTCGGGGTAAAATTCTAAATTTTCCATTTTTAAAGGTATTTCAGTAATTTATCTATTTTAGGGTTTTTCATGCATATTCCTACTTTCACGTACTAACAGAATCACGTACCGAGGGTTCTTACCGAATTGGGCCCGTTGGCCCATCATTCCAATTTTGGCCCATTAAGCCCAAAAATATCGAGGGCACATAAATCATACACTTTACAGTCCAAATTTTGCAGCTTACCAAAAACATTAATCGATTTACCTCACGAGCATTCGCACACTCGTAAATCTACAAAATACCGATTTTCAACATTTCGGCTTTTCAAATTTTGCCGATCCAGACTAAGAAAGAGGGTGTTAGTTACACACCTATTTGCGACGATATGCTGACGAGATCCACACACGAACCGCCTACAATTAGATTACTAACACGTTAATCTAACTATTCAAATACAAACTACGTATTAACCCCTTACAATATTCGGCCAACCACACCTACAGATCATAGTAAGCTTATAAGAAATCAATAAGCAACTCATTAACAAATTTTTGTCAATGTTTACCACATAATCATAATTTCACTGCAAGCTATCTTCCTGAGCAACAGTCACTAAATCATTTATAACTGGAGCTACGAAACTCCAAATCAAGTGCCGTTAATTTTACCTGAAAATAGATTCATATATCTTCTATCCATAAAGTTTTCAGAATTTTTGGTATGGCCAATCAATACCATATTTTTCTTAAAGTTTCCCATGTTTCACTGTTTGACTAATCTGACCACTCTGTATTACGAATTAAATTTCTCATTGTACAGAATTCAAAATATGTTCTCGTTTATTCCATTTGAAACTAGACTCATTAAGCTTTAATTACATAATTTATGCAGCTTCTAACTCATCTCCCACAATTTATGGTGATTTTCCAAAGTCACATTACTACTGCTGTCCCAAGCAGATTTATTACCAAATCACTCTTTCACACCTAACTTGCATGCTTGTTATTTAAACATGTATATCACCAATCAATCATCACATATCTATGATTTTACTTAAGTATAATCTCCATTTCATCATTTTAAAGCACAACATGTTAGCCGATTTTTTTCCCCTTAGCATCTAAGGCACATGCATGCACATTTGTTTGGCTCAACTTCACCTATCTTCCATTTTTCATCAAAAGAACATGAAACAACAACCATTTGCTTCATTTTAATTCATGACTAAATGCTCACAACACAACTAAAAACCAAAATATGCTTCAAGAGTTAAGGTAGAATCAAGAAGAACTCATGAACATCAAGATAGAAGCAAACTACCATGAACATACCTTCTGTAACACCCCAAACCCGAGACCATTGCCGGTGTCGGACCCGAGGGGTTAACAAGCCAAGTTCACATGTTTTTGCCCACCAATTTGACATTTCCAGTCAGGCTGGAAAACTGCGTCACTGTCGCCTTAAAAATCATATCTCGAGTTTCAAAACTCGGAAACTGGTTTCGTAAATTTTCCCTGAATTTAGACTCATATATCCATCCATGGATTTATTTCTAGGATTTTTGGTCGGGCCAATTGGTACAGTTTATTAGTTAAAGTTACCCAAGTTACAGGGATCGACTGCTCTGACCTTCGCGCGGTATAACTTGAATATCTCTCTGTATAGGGATTTAATGCTGGTGTCGTTTGTTTCTAATGAAACTAGACTCAAAATGGAATCCGTACATATAAGGTATGTCTCCTAATTCTTTTGGATAATTTATAGTGAATTTTAAAGTTGCAACGGGAACCCAGAAACCATTCTGGCCCTGTCTCACAATAGCTTTAATAACTCTTAACCTGTAACTCTTATGACCATTTCGTTTCTTCCATATGAAAATAGACTCATCAAGGTTCATTTACATAGCTTATTCACTATTTGATTCCATTCCTATGAATTTTGGTGATTTTTCACATTCACGCCACTGCAGCTGGCAGCATCTGTTTTAAGGTAGGACTTACCTATTTGGTAGTCTCCATGATTCAACTAATCTTGCCATACATAGGTTCATATATGATCATTTTAACCATGCCAATGGCTGATCATATGACCAACATTCCCATTTCCAAACCATAGCCACATCATGACACCAAATATATACATACAACCCACAATTAGTCTAAGTTCATGCTCCCTTTTGAGCCATTTTCGCATGGCCATACATACTTACATTACAACGTATTTAACAAACAAGAGGTAGTCCTATACATGCCATCTCAAGTTCAATCAAAAATTTATACCAAAATGGAGGCTTGATAGTGTGGATGACTTGACTTCAACGATCCCAAATCCGATTGCTTCGAGCGAAATCTAGAAAACTAAGAGCCAAAGCAACGGGGTAAGCATTTTTATGCTTAGTAAGTCTCAAGGAATATAATTAACTCTAATTACAGCAATACATTCACATAGCCAAATGCATCATTTCATTAATACACATTCTTACTTCATACTTCATCATTATATAAGTTCGCAAAGCATCAATCAATTCAATAACTGAAATTCATTAGTCGATTGAGCGAATGTTGCTCAAACACGTCGACTTTCCAATGCACATATAACGTACCTTATCCTTTGGGCTTTCCGAGTGTACTAATTGAGTTCGTTTCAGCAACCAACACTCACCTCCAGCCCAAGATTCTTGAATATAACCGATATAATCACGTGCACAAATGCCTTGGTCTTAGCCCGGATAGAATAACTCATACGAATGCCTTGGGCCTTAGCCCGGATATAGCCACTAGCATAATTGCCTTGGTCTTAACCGGATATAATTTCCAGCATAATTGTCTTGGGCTTAGCCCGGATATCATTCAATTTCTCATGCACACATACATCAATAATCATTGGACATACATATTTCATTTTCGTTACTAAGACTCAAACACAATTATAATCATTAGCATATTCGCCTTGGGACTTAGCCCGGGTGGAATTCAAATACTCATACACACATAATCAATAATCATACACAACCATATTTCATCTCACATAATTCAAGTAAGGTCACTTCTTGAGGACTTACCTCGGATGTTGTCGAACGGCTTTTTCGGCTATTCGATCACCTTTTCCTTCCCTTGTCCAATTGTGGCCCTCTTAGCTCTTGAGCTAATTCAAACAAATTCAATTTATTAAAACCTCATTGTGCTTGCTTATGGCGAATATGACAAGGATTTTAAATAGTCATATGGCCACTCTTTAGCTTGAATACACAATGGTCATGCACATTTTATACTACATCAAGCAATTCAATACAATTTATTTGAGCATCAAGGAAATGCTAAGGCCTTCAATAGGCTACCCAAGGCGAATATTCATGTACATGTTGAGGTCAATTTTGCATTTAATACCTCACAAAAACAACATGCAATTTACTAATTAATGCTTTGCACATTGTGGCCCAAAACTTATAATATAGCATCAAGCACCTACATGTGTGCTAGGTCAATTGTGCTTGAAATTTCACAAGCATTCTTCCACATCTTCTTCTTTAAACCAATTTATTCATCACTTAGTTCATAACCAAAACATAATGCGAAATCATAAATATGCATATATGAGCATGGCAATTTTCAAGGTGTCCATAGCCATCCAAAACACAAATTTTAACTAACATGCAAGAAGCATGAATCATGCTCAAGAATGCATCATGGCGAATATGACAATCATGCTCCTTTTCAACTTCAATCATGATAAAACAAAGAGAAAACTCAAAATCTTACTCATGAGTAGAAAATCCATCATTGCATGCATCATCATCAAGCTTCACACTTAGCATGCAATGGCTTTATCACCATAACAACTTTGCCCAAATACCATTTCCATGGCATAACAAAGATTTGAGCCATGGCTAACATGCACATCAAGTTAGTAACCAAATCATGCATGAAACTCCTAACACAACCTCATACATACCTTAATCTTGATGTAAACTTAGCCAAATCTCCTTCTAGGTCTCTTCCAACCCAAGCATGAAGCAAAAATCCTCCCCTTTTCCCTTAGTAATTTCGCCAAGAAGATGAGAAAGGATGAACAAATTTTTTTCTTTTCTTTCCTTAGTACATTCGCCAAGCCTATGGAGAAGGATGAACATTTTTTCTTTTTTTCTTTTTCATATTCTTATTTTATTATTTCAAACATGCACCACTAGCAAAACATGTTTAAGACATGTTTTCTTTTGCCCATATTCATCACCATGGCCGCCACTATAGTCAATTTTGGGGATTTGACATGCAAGGACAACACTTCCTAGTGTGCATCAATAGGCCACTTACACATTTGCCTATCTCAAATTTTAAATTTTCTCACACAAGTCCTTTCTAGTGAAATTCACCTTTATAACACTAAATCAATCATCGAAAATGTCATACATGAATACTCACATATTATAGGCATCAAAATAAATTTTAAATTATTGCTATGCCTCGGTTTTGTGGTCCCAAACCACATTCCGGCTAGGGTCTATTTTGGGCTGTCACAACTCCCCCCTCTTAAGGAATTTTCGTCCCGAAAATCTTACCGTAAATAGGTTCGGATATCGCTCTCTCATAGAGTTCTCGGTCTCCCAAGTAGCTTCTTCTATCCCGTGCTTGAGCCATAACACTTTCACTAGCGGAACCCGCTTGTTTCGCAACTCTTTCACTTCTCGTGATAGGATACGAATCGGTTCTTCTTCATAACTCATATTAGCTTGAATTTCAATTCGATGGACTAATCACGTGCGATGGATCGGATCTATAACGTCAAGCATCGAACGTGGAAGACATCGTGAACCTTTTGAGTTCAGGGGGCAAAATCAAACGATATGCCACTGGACCGACTCGCTCTGATATCTCATATGGCCCAATGAACCTCGGGCTCAACTTGCCCTTACGGCCGAACCTGAGTATCTTTTTCCAAGGCGATACCTTGAGAAACACTTTATCACCCACGATACTCGATATCCTTACGCTTCATATCCGCGTCGACTTCGACGATCGAAGGCTATCTTCAAACTTTCACGGATTACTTTCACTTTCTGTTCAGCATCCCTAATCAAATCCACCCCGAAAATCTTGCTTTCACCAAGCTCAGTCCAAAACAATGGTGTACGGCATTTACGCCCGTACAAAGCCTCGTAGGGTGCCATCTTAATACTCGATTGAAAGCTATTGTTGTAAGCGAATTCAATCAACGGCAAATACCGTTCCCATGAGCCACTAAACTCGAGGACGCAACATCTTAACATATCCTCGAGTATCTGAATTATCCGCTCGGATTGACCATCGGTTTGGGGGTGAAAGGCGGTGCTGAAATGCAACTTGGTACCCAAAGCTTCTTGCAACTTTTTCCAAAATCGCGAGGTAAATCTCGGATCTCTATCCGACACGATGGAAATAGGCACCCCGTGTAATTTCACAATCTGAGAAACGTATAATTCCGCTAATTTGTCCATTGAAAAATCCGTATGTACGGGGACAAAGTGGGCCGACTTAGTCAATCGATCTACCACGACCCAAACCGCATCCTTCTTACTTGCTGACAATGGCAGTCCGGATACAAAGTCCATTGCGACTCGATCCCATTTCCACTCGGGTATCGCGATTGGCTGAAGTAATCCTGAAGGCACCTCATGTTCCGCTTTCACTTGTTGACATATTAAACATCTCGAAACAAAGTCGGAGATGTCTCGCTTCATACCATGCCACCAAAATCGACGTTTCAAATCATTGTACATCTTCGTACTCCGGGTGGATTGCCATTCGGCTACAATGGGCTTCATTGAATTATCGAAATGAGTTCAATTCTTTGGGACACACAGACGACTTTTGAACCTCAAACAATCGTCATCGTCGATTTGAAACTCCGAGTCCTTGTTCGAACACACGCAGCCGTTTTGCAACCAACTCGTCATCGACTTTCGAGCTTCTCGAATTTGGTGTGTCAATAATGGTTTGGCTTTCATTTCAGCCACTAACACACTGTCGGATCGGATAGACAAGTGCACATTCATCGCTCGTAAAGTGAATAACGATTTACGACTCAAGGCATCCGCAACCACATTCGCCTTTCCGGGTGATAGTCAATGATCAGCTCATAATCCTTTAATGTACTCGAGCCAACGTCTTTGTCGCAGATTTAAGTCTCGTTGGGTCATCAAATACTGAGACTTTTGTGATCCGAGTATACATGGCACCTTTCACCAAATAAGTAATGTCGCCAAATCTTTAAAGGCGAATACGATGGCGGCCAATTCGAGATCATGAGTCGGATAATTTTTCTCATGTGGCTTTAATTGCCTCGACGATAGGCCACAACTCGACCTTCTTGCATTAATCGCAACCTAACCCAAGTAGAGAGGCGTCGCTATAGATGACAAACTCCTTGCGGACTCGGGTTGCACTAGAATTGGGGCTTCATCAAATAAGTTTTCAGTTGATCGAAGCTTTTTGGCATTTCTCCGTCCATTCGAACTTAACATCCTTTTGGAGTAGCCGTCATCGGCGTGGCTATCGTTGAGAAGCCTTTACAAATCGTCGGTAATAACCGCAAGCCCCAAAAAGCTTGAACCTCGGTAATATTTCTGAGGCTTCCAATTTAGTATGGCTGAAATTTTATTCGGTCGACTCGAATACCGATCAGATACCACATGACCCAAGAAGCTTACCTCTCTTAACCGAACTCACACTTGAACTTAGCATATAATTGCTTGTCCCGTAAAATTTGCAGCACTAACCGCAGTGTTCAGCATGTTCGGTCTCATTTCTTGAATAGACCAAGATGTCATCAATGAACACGACTACGAATCGATCCAAATATGGTCTAAAGATTCGATTCATTAAATCCATAAATACCGCGAGGGCATTAGTGAGCCCAAACGGCATCACCAGAACTCATAGTGACCATATCTCGCTCAAGGCGGTCTTGGGCACGTCTCAATCTCGGATTCGCAATTGATAGTAGCCCGATCTCAAATCTATTTTCGAGAACACCGAGGCTCCTTGAGCTTGATCGAACAAGTCATCAATACGTGGCAACGGATATTTGTTCTTTATCGTCGCTTTGTTAAGTCGGCGATAGTCGATGCATAGTTGCATGGTTCCATCCTTCTTCTTCACGAACAACACCGGCGCACCCTAAGGCGAAAAACTCGGGCGAGCAAAACCTCTATCCACCAATTCTTGCAACCGAGCTTTCAACTCCTTCAATTCCGTTGGTGCCATACGATACGGAGCTATCGAAATTGGGGTGGTACCGGTACCAATTCGATGCCAAATTCTATTTCTCGAGCAGTGGTAAACCCGCAATTCTTGGGAAAACATCCGGTATTCACAAACCACGAGCACGATTCGGGTTTCTTCTCGATTCCTTGTCATCGAGTACGTCGCGCAAGGTACGCCGCACCCTTTTCTTACATATTTCGGGCCAACATCGCTGATATTACGGTGGCAACCCTTTAAGTCCGTGGACTCAACCCGAATTATTTCATTATTCGCGCACCTCAAATCGATAGTCTTGCTCTTGCAATTTACAACCGCATCGTGCATGGTCAACCAATCCAAACCAAGAATAACATCGAACTCATCGAATGGCAAAAGCATTAAGTCCGCCGGAAAACAAGAACCTCGGAACACTAGGGGACTTTTCTTGCACACTTTGTTAACAAGCACGTAATGACCCAAGGGTTTGACACCGAATTACAAACTCGAGAGACTCAATGGGCAAAGTCTTCTTTGGATGCTAAGGTTTCACATATATAAGAATGAGTAGAACCGGGGTCAATCAAAGCAATTACATTTGTATTGAAAAGAGTGAAAGTACCGGTAATAACATCCGGAGAGGCAAGATCCTCGGCGTGCGCGTATGGCATAAGTCCTAGCAGAGCACGAGCCTCGGATCGATGGTAGCATCTCTAGATCCTCTCGACCGCCAATGACATTGCCCATATTTCTAGGTGGCCTACCTCGGCGATGGTAGCACCGGGTTTGCACTCGACTTGCATTCTGCTCATGCATCCTCGGGCAATCCTTCATAAAATGGTCGGCCGATCCACACTTATAGCAGAGAGCGATCACGAAACCAACAGCTCCCGAATGCCATTTGCCACAATGTGGACACTCCGCCTCTCTCGGCGATCATTTCCGCCACCGGCAATCGAGGTGACTCGTGTGGTCACAGGGTCGATCGCGTCCTCGTCTAGAAAAGCCCAAACGCCTCTAGACCGGCTCGCATCATCTCGAAATCTCTTCTATGCTTGTTGAAGAGACTTTCCGAGGACCTCTTCGAATTCTCCAATCCCCACATCAGCTTTTGTTTCTCCTTTCTAAGCTCTTGACTTTACAAGCTCGCTCAACAAGTACTACGAACTCTCGTATCTCGAGAATGCCAACAAACATCCTTATATCATCATTCAGCCCATCCTCGAAGCGTTTACACATAATAGCTTCGGACGAAATGCATTCTCGCAGCACGGCTAAGCCTCACAAACTTTCGTTCGTAGTCGATAACGGACATAGAACCTTGCTTAAGATCAAGAAATTCCCTCCGCTTTTGGTCGATGAATCTCGATGATATACTTTTTGAACTCGGTTTGAAAGAATTCCCAAGTCACTTGCTCTCTAGGCACCACAAGTCGAGTACTCCACCAATAGTAGGCGGACTCGCGTAGCAAGGAGATGGTACACTTTAAGCACTCATCGGTGTACAGGATAGCTCATCAAGCACCCGGATAGTGTTATCTAACCAAAATTCAGCGCTTCGGCATCATCATCATCCGTAGCCTTAAATTCAGTGGCCCCATGTTTTGAATCCTATCGATTGGGGCTTACTTGACCTTATTTGGTCAGTCACCGGAGGTATTGTAGGTCTGCGGGGTTGCATTTGTCGGGAATGGAGGTTGTGGAACAGTAGTGTTGGTTCGAATGTATTGATTAAACCATTCGTTCATCACACTATAAAAGGCTTGCTTAGCCTCGTCATTAGGATTGTTGGCCATAGGTTGAGAGTCCGCGCGCTGTCCCTTCTTGCGGGAGCAGCGCCACACTCTCCACATCATCAGCTATCGCTTCGGTTGGGATCGGGATCCATTGCTATAAACAAATACAAAGTCAAATTGTCGAAATCACCACACTATCGATTCATCATTTAATGGCATGTATAGCTAGACCCCAAACACATCACGGTAGTCCTAGAATCGACTAAACCGTGGCTCGATACCAATAAAATTGTAACACCCAAAACCCGAGACCATTGCGTGTCGGACCGAGGGTTAACAAGCCAAGTTCACATGTTTTGCCCACCAATTTGACATTTCCATTCAGGCTGGAAAACTGCGTCACTGTCGCCTTAAAAATCATATCTCGAGTTTCAAAACTCAGAAACTGGTTTCGTAAATTTTCCCTGAATTTAGACTCATATATCCATCCATGGATTTATTTCTAGGATTTTTGGTCGGGCCAATTGGTACAGTTTATTAGTTAAAGTTACCCAAGTTACAGGGATCGACTGCTCTGACCTTCGCGCGGTATAACTTGAATATCTCTCTGTATAGGGATTTAATGCTGGTGTCGTTTGTTTCTAATGAAACTAGACTCAAAATGGAATCCGTACATATAAGGTATGTCTCCTAATTCTTTTTGGATAATTTATAGTGAATTTTTAAAGTTGCGACGGGGAACCCAGAAACCATTCTGGCCCTGTCTCACAATAGCTTTAATAACTCTTAACCTGTAACTCTTATGACCATTTCGTTTCTTCCATATGAAAATAGACTCATCAAGGTTCATTTACATAGCTTATTCACTATTTGATTCCATTCCTATGAATTTTGGTGATTTTTCACATTCACGCCACTGCAGCTGGCAGCATCTGTTTTTAAGGTAGGACTTACCTATTTGGTAGTCTCCATGATTCAACTAATCTTGCCATACATAGGTTCATATATGATCATTTTAACCATGCCAATGGCTGATCATATGACCAACATTCCCATTTCCAAGCCATAGCCACATCATGACACCAAATATATACATACAACCCACAATTAGTCTAAGTTCATGCTCCCCTTTTCGAGCCCTTTTCGAGCCATTTTCGCATGGCCATACATACTTACATTACAACGTATTTAACAAACAAGAGGTAGTCCTATACATGCCATCTCAAGTTCAATCAAAAAAATTTATACCAAAATGGAGGCTTGATAGTGTGGATGACTTGACTTCAACGATCCCAAATCCAATTGCTTGAGCGAAATCTAGAAAACTAAGAGCCAAAGCAACGGGTAAGCATTTTTATGCTTAGTAAGTCTCAAGGAATATAATTAACTCTAATTACAGCAATACATTCACATAGCCAAATGCATCATTTCATTAATACACATTCTTACTTCATACTTCATCATTATATAAGTTCGCAAAGCATCAATCAATTCAATAACTGAAATTCATTAGTCGATTGAGCGAATGTTGCTCAAACACGTCGACTTTCCAATGCACATATAACGTACCTTATCCTTTGGGCTTTCCGAGTGTACTAATTGAGTTCGTTTCAGCAACCAACACTCACCTCCAGCCCAAGATTCTTGAATATAACCGGATATAATCACGTGCACAAATGCCTTGGTCTTAGCCCGGATAGAATAACTTCATACGAATGCCTTCGGCCTTAGCCCGGATATAGCCACTAGCATAATTGCCTTGGTCTTAACCGGATATAATTTCCAGCATAATTGTCTTGGGCTTAGCCCGGATATCATTCAATTTCTCATGCACACATACATCAATAATCATTGGACATACATATTTCATTTTCGTTACTAAGACTCAAACACAATTATAATCATTAGCATATTCGCCGGGACTTAGCCCGGTGGAATTCAAATACTCATACACACATAATCAATAATCATACACAACCATATTTCATCTCACATAATTCAAGTAAGGTCACTTCTTGAGGACTTACCTCGGATGTTGTCGAACGGCTTTTTCGGCTATTCGATCACCTTTTCCTTCCCTTGTCCAATTGTGGCCCTCTTAGCTCTTGAGCTAATTCAAACAAATTCAATTTATTAAAACCTCATTGTGCTTGCTTATGGCGAATATGACAAGGATTTTAAATAGTCATATGGCCACTCTTTAGCTTGAATACACAATGGTCATGCACATTTTATACTACATCAAGCAATTCAATACAATTTATTTGAGCATCAAGGAAATGCTAAGGCCTTCAATAGGCTACCCAAGGCCGAATATTCATGTACATGTTGAGGTCAATTTTGCATTTAATACCTCACAAAACAGCATGCAATTTACTAATTAATGCTTTGCACATTGTGGCTCAAAACTTATAATATAGCATCAAGCACCTACATGTGTGCTAGGCAATTGTGCTTGAAATTTCACAAGCATTCTTCCACATCTTCTTCTTTAAACCAATATATTCATCACTTAGTTCATAACCAAAACATAATGCGAAATCATAAATATGCATATATGAGCATGGCCGAATTTTCAAGGTGTCCATAGCCATCCAAAACACAAATTTTAACTAACATGCAAGAAGCATGAATCATGCTCAAGAATGCATCATGGCGAATATGACAATCATGCTCCTTTTCAACTTCAATCATGATAAAACAAAGAGAAAACTCAAAATCTTACTCATGAGTAGAAAATCCATCATTGCATGCATCATCATCAAGCTTCACACTTAGCATGCAATGGCTTTATCACCATAACAACTTTGCCCAAATACCATTTCCATGGCATAACAAAGATTTGAGCCATGGCTAACATGCACATCAAGTTAGTAACCAAGTCATGCATGAAACTCCTAACACAACCTCATACATACCTTAATCTTGATTTAAACTTAGCCAAATCTCCTTCTAGGTCTCTTCCAACCCAAGCATGAAGCAAAAATCCTCCCCTTTTCCTTAGTAATTTCGCCAAGAAGATGAGAAAGGATGAACAAATTTTTTCTTTTCTTTCCTTAGTACATTCGCCAAGCCTATGGAGAAGGATGAACATTTTTTTCTTTTTTCTTTTCATATTCTTATTTTATTATTTCAAACATGCACCACTAGCAAAACATGTTTAAGACATGTTTTCTTTTGCCCATATTCATCACCATGGCCGCCACTATAGTCAATTTTGGGGATTTGACATGCAAGGACAACACTTCCTAGTGTGCATCAATAGGCCACTTACACATTTGCCTATCTCAAATTTTAAATTTTCTCACACAAGTCCTTTCTAGTGAAATTCACCTTTATAACACTAAATCAATCATCAAAAAATGTCATACATGAATACTCACATATTATAGGCATCAAAATAAATTTTAAATTATTGCTATGCCTCGGTTTTGTGGTCCCGAAACCACATTCCGGCTAGGGTCTATTTTGGGCTGTCAGACCTTCAATTTTCTTCCCCAAGTGACCAAACATTCAAGAGCTTTCTCCTCTCTTTTCTCTTCTCTAACTTTAGGTTATGATGAACAAAGATGGACAAAACTTTTTTCTTTTCACCCCTTTTTCTTTTAATAAAATTTCATATTTCATCCATTTAATTC
This sequence comes from Gossypium arboreum, assembly GCF_025698485.1. NCBI lineage: Eukaryota > Viridiplantae > Streptophyta > Magnoliopsida > Malvales > Malvaceae > Gossypium > Gossypium arboreum. The sequence goes on from NC_069072.1 coordinate 53,892,731, forward strand.
TTTAATACAAAAGACATGAAATGCAATACAAAAGACATGAAATGCCCATCATGGAACATTTACCTAAACCATTATCACAGAACATTTACCTAACCCATTATCATGGAATATTTACCTAATCCATTATCATGGAACATTTACCTAACCCATTATCAATTTGTACCATGAATTATGGATATCAAGTGCTCATATTGTTTACAACAACATGATGGCTAGCCACTTTATGTAAAATGGGAGGTTTGTCATGCAAATCCTCCTATTTTGCACTCCTATTTATTTGGCCACTTCAATTTAGCCTATAGCATTTTCAAACATTTTCACATAGGTTCTATTTCATAATTTCACCCCCTTTTTCTTATGGAACAAAAATTAACTAAAATTGTCGGGTTCTATCTTAAGCTTGGGCCTTCTAGAGGCCCACTAACATAATTAAACCTATGCCAACATTCACAGAATTCCCTAAAATTGGGGCGTTACAACATTGGCTCTCATAATGTGGCCAATGCATGTCCCAGACATGTCTTACACTAGCTCATACAAGTGACCCAAATGTCATGGCATGAATATCCTATTTATTTCCTGAGGTTCATTCGGGAATTCTATTATCTTTATTCTCATCATATTATCTCATTTCCAAAATCAAGCGATTCATGCCATAATAATTCAAATACAATTCAACACATACATAAACAATGTAGTTGTATTAGTTACATACATCTTACCTCAAATTACAAAATATGGCGACTAGTCAATTTAGTCGATTTGCTTGGCTTTCCCCCAGTCTAGGTTCAGATTCAGTAGTTCTTGATCTATAATATCAAAATGCACTTATTTAGTCACTTTATCAATCTAGGCACTCCACAATTCATAATTGAGCAAGATGACTAATTTGCCCTTAGACTTTTGCAAAATGACCATTTTACCCCTAAGTCCCAAAATCAATTTTTATCGAATTTCCTCACATTTTAAGCCTAGACAAACCCTTTTTACTCTTATAGTAACTCCAAATTCTCACTATTTCACATATTTAACATCTATTTTACAACTTGTGCAAAATGGTCCTTTTTAGGTGTTTTCATGCTAACACCTTGCACAAAAGTTGGTTAGAAGACACCCAAGACTCATTTTCTTTCACAAAAACTCAACAAACATTACAAATCCTTTCATGGGCAAAACCCTCATTTGAAAGCTTATACTGCAAGGGTCTCAAAAGTACAAAAATATTCAAGAAAAGCCATAAAAATCACTTACTTGCAAGAGGATTGAGTTGCTAAAATTTTTGAAGCTCAAACCCCTAAAAATGGCTAAAAAATCGGTGGTAAAAGAGAAAGAATGAAAGAAAAAGATTATAGCTAGGCTTAGGGCATTATTATATCATACATTATGTCATCAACTTACCTAATGTTGACTTTTCAACATTTTTACCTCCCATGGCTGGCCAAGCTATCACAATAGGATCTAATTGCCCTTTAAAGACCTCCAATTTTTATTCTCTAGCTATTTGACACTTTTAGCTATCAATTTAGAACTTTTTCATTTTATGCGATTTAGTCCTTTCTCACAATTAGACTCGCAAATGTCAAAATTAACTCACCAAATTTTTCATACACTTATATAAACATGCAATGACTCCAAAATAATAATAAAATAATTTATTCAACTCCAGATTTGTGGTCCCGAGACCACTATTCTGACTAGTCCCTAAATTGGGCTGTTACATAGACGCCTTTGTCAAATAGAATGTAACTTTTTCATTTTACGCGATTTTGTCCTTTTCTCAAATTAACTACTTAAACGATAAAATTAACACACTAGACTTTCATAGATATCTAATCTCTTGCCATAAACACACAAAATAATATTAAAATATTTTTTAACTAAAATTTGTGGTCCCAAAACCACTATTCCGACTAGGGTCTAAATAGTTGTTACATGGTTCGCATGGCTTGGGCACACCGCCATGTCCTTGACCGTATGGCCCTAAATCATAAACAATGAGTTACATGGCCAAGACACAAGCCTATGCTCATTGCTCGTGGGAACGCTCCACTAACATGGCCACACATGGCCTATACATACGTCCATGTCCCTTGCCCATGTAGCCTAAATTCAATTAACAGTGAATTACACGACCAACCACACGGTCGTGTGAGCTGGCACACACCAATGTGCCTGACCGTTGGCATCGACAGCCATATTTTTCATCGTTTGAAATTCACAAAATTAAAGGTTTTTGGCATGCACCTAAAGGGAGTTCAAAGCAATAAGAAAGTAGAGGATCGCCAAAGCCTAAAACAATCATTCAGTCACACAGTTAAGCCCTTTAATCAACAAAATTTCCCGATTATGCGCATAATGCATATGTCAAAAATTTCAACACGAGACCTTGAACGAAACCAAAACATACTGAAAATTCAACGACGATCACTGAAATTATTATTTTGCTATTCCCTACTTCCAATATTCCCGCCTTATAGGGAAACAACTGATTGTTTATCAGAGATTCTCACAACACACAAAATACCCAATTCAATGCAAGTTACAAAAATAAAAAAAAACTATGGAAATGTACAAATTGAAAGTGACTTACTCGATATCCTTCTAACCAAAGACTAACAACAGAACTTCACCTAATCTCGTATTCCTTATGATCTCAATCAGAAAAAAAAAAAGAGAAACAAAGAAGAAAAAGAAAGAAAGGGAACGAAAGAGAAAAATAACTAAAGAGAAAATTAAAGAATAGAAATAACGTTAATTGAAATTTAACTTCCAAGAAGACTTCTTGCATTTGGAAAAAATATTTCTTAACGTCCCCTCCAAGACTCAAACACGAGACCTAACAGAATACAGAGACTTAACCAGTGAACAAGCAGGCTCATTCTTGACACAAGTTTATACTAAATTGAACATAACTATGTAATGCATGGATAATGATTGTTTTTAAAATAATAAAAAATTTAATGATGTGACTCAAACTCTAGACCTTAAACATAATAACAAAGCAAAGTACCATAGATACAGAAACTTAATTACTGTAGAATCTCAAAATTAAATTCTCAAAATTTTGAGGTGTAACAACTCTCTTCCCCTGAAAGAAATTTTGGCATTGAAATTTACCTAACTTAAACAGATAGTATTGTTGTCGAATCAAAGCTTCAGGTTCCCAAGTGGCTTCCTCCGTGCTGTGATTTCACCACAAAAACTCAACCAGAAGAACAATTTTCTTCATCAACATCTTAAAGTCACGATCTATAATTTGAATAGGTTCCTCCTTAAACATTAAATTCGGTTGCAACTCGATCTCGTTGACAGGAACAATATGCGATGCACCAGACCGATACCATCTCAACATCAAGACATGAAATATGTCATGAATCAGCTCTAACTCCGACAGTAGTTCTAGTTGATACGCAACAGGTTTGGCACGCTTCAGAATGCGTTAAAGTAACAACCTGATTTAGACCCTAATCAGAACGGTGGTTTTGGAACCACGAATTCGAGTCAAAAAATATTTAAAATTTATTTTCTATGTTTATTATATGTGAATTTATATGTGTGAAATTTTCGTGATTTACTTTTGTCGTTTGAGTGCCCGATTTAATAAAAAGGCTTAATCGCATAAAGTTAAAATTTAATGGTTATTTTTAAAAGGGCCAAATTGATGATATCTTTCTTATATGAGGTATTTATGTTGCAATTTTAGCATATGGAATATTGGTGGACGGTAGTGATCTTATATATAATGGTTTTATAATTTTATTATAAAGGTTATATTTGTAAATTAATTAATAATTTATATGTTATCATAAAACATATAATTAAAAGCCAATGTTTATATTCTTATTTTCATGACTGAAAAACATAAAGAAAGAAAAGAAAAGAAAGCTAGGGCATTCAGCCATTTTTTGAGTTTGATTAAGGTATGTAACTAGCTTAGTTTTTGATAATTTTTACGTTTTTGAGATCGTTACTATATTATCTACAAAGCCCATGCTTGAATTTCTGATTTTGGTGAATATATTGAGTTATGCCATTGATGAATATTTGAGTTTTGTGATGTTAGTTGGTGAAATATGTAAGATATGTTTTGGATTGATTTATTTTGTATTGGAATTCTTGATGATTTTTAGTAATTAGGACTAAATTGCAAAAATAATAAATTTAAGGACTAAAGTGTGAAATAAATGAAATGTATGGGCTTGTACTAACACTAGGAATATTCGGCCAAAGCATGGTGTGTGCAAATTTTGCATGTTTGTGTTTTGTGCAATTTGGACTAAATTATAAAAAGTGTAAAATGCCAATGTAAAATTGTAATTTGCCCATTTATGTGTTTTTGGACTAAATTGAGTGAAAATATGTTTGAATGAGTTTAATTTTAATATGTTAAGATCAAGAACCAAAGAAATCAAATTTGGATCGAGGGAAACTAAAGTTGTCAACTAGTCATCTCGTTCCGTTTTTCATCGTCCGAGGTAAGTTTATAAGCTAGTAAATGCTGTTAATTTTGAACAAATTTAAACTTAAAATGTTGAATTGAATTTTATAAGTATTTATATATTATGACTGAGTGTATATATGCTTGGGAATTAAGTTTATGAATTCGATTCGACTGAATTATGACGTCCGAAAGCCCTGTAGGAATCATAGGATTTCGATATGTGTTTTTATGTAAGACCACGTCTGGCATGTTGGCATCGATATATGTGTTTTTGTGTAAGACCACGTCTAGGACGTTGGCATCGATACATGTGTTTTCGTGTAAAACCACGTCTGGGACGTTGGCATTAATATATGTGTTTTTGTGTAAGACCACACCTGGGACGTTGGCATCGATATATATGTTTTCGTGTAAGACCACGTCTAGGACATTGGCATCGATATATGTGGTTACGTGTAAGACCATGTCTGGGACATCGGTATCGTATTTGATTTGTGTAAGACCCTATCTGGGACAGTGGCATCGATATGAGATAGCATGTAAGACCACGTCTGGGACGTTGGCATTGTTCAATATATATGATTATCCAAGTATCTTATTTAATTCCGAATGGTTCAATGGGCAATGATAAGTTGAGAATAAAGGTGTAAAACGAGCTAAAACGATCAAGTATGAGTTAGTTAATTACCTATTTGAAAATAAGGTAAGTTGGCCATTTAATATGTGATCAAAATAATAAAGTTAATAATGTAAACATATGTGCATTTGGTGGTATATTTGGCCATATAATATAAATATGCATGTGATTGTTATATTCTAACTTATGAGTATATGCATGTAAGTGTATATGTACTTAGTATGATAAAGATATTTTGGCTTGGAAATTGAATGATTGTTTGTTAATGTATATATATGTTCATTCGGCCATGAATAAGTTGTTAGGTGAAAGTATATGATATAAATGAAATTGTAAGCTTGATATTTAATGTGATTATGATAGTATAGTTTGATTTGGTTTAAATGAGTTGATATTGTGTCATTAAGTTGTTATTCGCTTATGACTTACTAAGCTATGATAGCTTACTGTGTGTGTTCATGTTTACCTTTGTTTTATAGATTTTGGAATCAAGTTACGAGCTTGGGGATCGTTAGCAAAGTCTATCACACTATCAACTATCTTTGTTATTTTATAAGCTAAATTTTTGAACTTATGGCATGTATAGGCTGGATTATATTTTGAAATGTTGAATTTTGGTTTATGTAAATATGAGCCATGCGAAAATGGCTTATTACTTTGATAAGTTTGGACTTCATGTTTCGTATAGGTGATGGTCATGTTTAATTTTGGTGTTCGGTTATTACTCATATGTGTTATATGCTTTGGAAATGGTTGATGATTTTGGATGTATGTTTGGTTGATGAATCGGCCATGGTATATATTCATAAGTATGTTTGGTTGATTCGGCTTAGTATTGGAGTGAAATGATAATGATATATATATATCTTCGAATGGGTATTTGTTGTTTTAATTCGGTTGTAATGACAATGTATGTGAATATATATATATGTGCATAAGTCATGGTTGTTAATGTAGTGTATTGGTCAAGTAGAGACAAGATGGTATATTATTTAGACTTATTAATATGCTATATTTGTGGTTCGGAAAATGTGATTAAAGTAGGTTGTTAGGTGTTTATTGATATGTTTGTGTTTTACTTGGGGTATTGAATATTTGTTGTTTAAGTTAGGCTATGAAATTTTGATTAATAAATGTGGATTTTATGTTGGTTTCAAAGGGCATATTATTTGGATGTTTGGATTATTTTATTTGAGTAGATTAATTGGTTAAGTTGATAATATACACTCGATATATGCTAAGTAAAATATCATATATATACATATATATCAATGTTATGAAATTGTTGTGGTTAGGTAACAAATGTTATAAAGGTATGGTAATATTTGATAAATGAAATAGACATAATGATATATGTTATTTATATGAAACGAAATTATGTATATTTATATGTTTTAAAGTTAGTGCATAAAATTTGTAAGTTCATAAGTTATTTTATATTTAAATCATTCAATGCCTTAAATGTTTAGTATGCATATATAATTTGTATATGTATTGAAATATATTGGGTTATGAGTTAAACATTTGATTGTATTGATTGAATAGAAATTTGGATAATTAGATGAATGGTATGTTCGAAACATGTTAGCTTGGCCTAAATTTTTTCTAGATGATTAAATTTCTAATGAAAGTCTGTACTGAGTTGTATTATGATCGGTAATGCTTCGTAACTCCATTCCGATGACGGATATGGGTTAGGGGTGTTACAGGTAAGGTCCAATGAGCCTCGGTGTAACAGCCCGATTTAGACCCTAGTCAAAATAAGGGTTTCGGGACAACAAATCTAAGTTAGAAAAAAATATTTTAATATTATTTTCTGTGTTTATAGTATGTGTTTAAGCATGTGTGAAAGTTTCGTGTGGAAATTTTATTATTTGTGTGGTTAATTTGATAAAAGGACTTAATCGCGTAAAATGTAAAAGTGGCTAGCTATTTGTTAAAAGTACCTAAGTGCTATGTCTTAATAAAGGAAAGGTCCTTATGTTGTAAATGTACCATTAATTCATAAAATGACATAAATGGGCATGAGTTATGGATTTTAAATGAAATTAAAAAGGTTATATTAGTAATTTGATAATTAAATGTTGATTTAATAAAACAAATGTATAAAATTTGTCCATTATCATCCATCTTTGCTAAAAATTAGAAAGAAAAAGAAAAGAAAAGATCAAGCTAGGGTTCGGCACTTGTAATTGGTGATTAAGGTATGTTTTGAGCTCGATTTTTTGATATTTTTACGTTTTTGAGACCGTTACTTAGTAATCTATCAATCCCATGCCCTAATTTTTGAATTGGTTGATGATTTTGAAAGATGCGATTAATGAATTCATGTGTTTTATGATGTTTAATGATGAATTATGAAAGCTTAGTGCTTGATATACATGTTTTGTAAAGTAATTTTGAGTAAAAATGCATATTAGGTATTTAATTTAGAAAAGTGTAAATTGAGGGGTTGAATTGTGAAATAAATAAAATTTTTGGGCTCCCAGAGGTCTTTATGATATTCTTCTATGCATGTGTTCATTAAAATTATGTGTATTTTGTGTTTTTGTGAAATAGGGACTAAAGTGTTAAAATGTGAAAATGTGAGGGCTAATTTGTAAAATGCCCTAACTATGTGTTTATGGATTAAATTGAATGTGTTGGTGATTAAATGAGTTAATTTTGAATACATATAGATCAAGAAAGGAGAAATTCGGACCTAGATCGAGGCAAAACAAAGTGCTCGATTGATCGACTAATATCGTCATTTTTATGTCCGAGGTAAGTTCGGGTATAATACATTTTGTTTGTATAATATTTGTGTGTGATGAAATAAATAGAAATGAGATTGATAAGTTGGAGTATGTGAAATATGAATCGAATTTGAGGCACTAAGTGTGCGAGAAATGAAATAGCTACGGCTATTAAATATGGCACTGAGTGTACGAGAATATACAGCGATGGCTGAATAAATGGCACTATGTGTGTGATACCGATATAAGTTTGCTTTAATTAAATGGCACTAAATGTATGATAATATTATAGCTTTAGCTAAATAATTGGCACTAAGTGTGCAAGTTCAAAGAACGTCTAAAGATGATTGAACAACATTGTGCATCGAGCATTGAAGTGATAGATGTGATAGGTAAGAGTGTGATGGTACAGGTATGTACGGAACCTATGTGGTTGATGATATTATGGTATGATAGTAAGTTATAGCTTTGAGTAATTATGAGTAATGTAATGAGAAATAATAAGTGTTAGTTAAGAGATTGAATTAGTGGATTGATGAGTTAAGTGTTTTATATCATTAGCTTACTAAGCTTAAAAGCTTATTGTGTGAAATGTTCTTTGTTTTACAGTGTTACAAAGCTAGTTCAGATCTGGGGATCGTCAGTGACTAATTCACACTATCGGACATCTATTTTGGTACCATTTTGAGAGTTGTATATATGGTATAAGGCATGTATAGGCTAGTGTCATTTTGGTATGTTTTGTGTTGTGAATATTAGCCATGAGAATTGGCTTATAAATGTTAATATGTATGGCCTTTTAAGTTGGCTAAAATGGTGTGTTTGATAGGTAAGTCATATGATGTATATGATGTTCATGTGATGGTTTGATTTTGGAATCTGGAATTGGCAAGTTTTGTGGTATGAAGTATGTGATAAAATGATAAGTTTATGTATTTGAAACTTATGTAAGCTGTGATGATTTTGGTACATTGACTAGGTATGATTTGGTTGAGAAATTGACTAATGAATTGATTGGTAATTGAATGGTATGAATATATACAAATTGGTTGATTTGGTTGCCTATGAATGTATACAAATGATCCTAAAATGTCGTGGTTTTGGATTGCTTGAGTTAGGTGGAAATTGTGGCTTAAACCAAGCCTAATTTCACCTTACACGATTGAGCACACGGGCGTGTGTGTCGACCATGTGTCTATTGTAATTTAGCTATTCAAGTCAGTCTCGAGCATGGCCTAGACACACGGGCATGTCTGGTGGCCGTACAAGGAACACAACCTTGGTGCATGTGCTTGTGTGGCCAGTTCAAAGGGTACATAGGCTAGACACACGGGCGTGTGGTCGATCGTGTGACCCAAGTCAGTTTTGACAATGGCCAAGGCACATGGGCGTATCTTGTGGCCATGTGGTTAAGTCAATATGTATGCACTATTTTGCCACGGTTTAGACACACGAGCATGTCTAATACCATGTGAGGGACACAGCCTGTTCACACAGGTGTGTGACTTGTGAAACTTTGAAAATTTTGTTAAGTTTTTGAGAAAATTTGTATGTGCTCGGCTTAGTCCCGACCTCTTTCTAAAGCATGTTTACGATCTTGTTGACCTATGTAAGAGACTTTGTAATGATGTGTGACGATGATGCCATGTAACATCCTGATTTTCGGGTTTTTCGCGATTCTTGATATTGTAAGTAAATTTCTAAAATTTGGTATGTGATGATGGAATTCATAATTTGGGTATGTAAATGGGCTTATGGAAGGCCCATGAGTTGGCCAAAACCCGGTAGAATTTTTAAATTTTGGACTTAGGAGTTAGGGGTTCTGGCTAGGTGCCCTTATATTAAGTTGTAGGTAAAGTGTATCACAAAAAGAGCTTTGGTAGAGTGGCAAGGGTGACGCCACTAAGCTCCTAAAAAGGTGGCGTGTGGGCATAGAGGAAGATCTGGGTTCGAGTCCCTGTGTTGGCAAATAAGAGTATTTATTTTTGTGTGCAGGAAGGGTAAGTGTTGGAACTTAAGTGGATTCTGTAAGAGGAGAGTTGGATCAAGTCAAATGCATAAATTAAGGAGGGATAAGGGGAGAGATTTTAGGGATGTGATATGGAGATAGAGTTGGCCGAATAAGGGAGATTGGAGAGGGGATTTTCGGCAAAGGGGCATTAGGTTAGTAATTTCGGCATTAGGGTCTTAGTTGTGCCGATTTCTTCTTTGGTGTGTAGCCTTTTTCTCTCTTTTCTTTTCCAAATTAATCTACCTCCCTCCTATTCATTTTCTTCCTTTTCTTCTTTCAAATCAGCCCACTATTTCCTTCATTCACCATTGTTTTTCCCTTATCTCTATTTTTGCCGAAATGCATAAAAGCCGAATCGATGAAGATAGGGGTGCCGATTCTTTGTGACCAGCAACCTTTTCTTCCTTCTCAATAGTTGGCGTTCGATTCCTTACCTTTTAGGCATCCGGATTCAAGAGGAGAAAGACGTGGTAAGTGTTCAAACTCTAAACAATTCCTAGTGTAGCTTTGGTCAAAAGTCAAACTCCAAGTTTAGGGAGATGGCGAATATGGGCATAGACTCTATGGGGTCTTCTTTTAATATTTTTGGTTTATTTATTGAAGGAGCAGCAAGGTGTAGTGTCGATTTGGAGTAGCTTGGATCACGGAGTAGCTAGGCCTAGTCATCAATCGCGACAAAGGTAAGGTGCCTAAGGCCATTATGGATGGTGGCCGAATGTGTAAGTGCTAATATTGGAAAGTTCTTGATTTGGTTCAATTATTGCGAGCTGATCTATTTAACAATTGATTATAGGAGAAATCGCATAGGAGATCTCGTCAAGGATTATCGCAAATCAGGTGTGTAACGAACCCTTTCATAGTTTAAAGCGATAAAATGCCGAAAAGCCGAAATACCGAAATTCTAGCATTTCGAGGACTTGTGAGCAAGCGAACGCTCACTAGTTAGTTAGAATCGATGAGACGGTGAACGAGAACGATGGAAACGGTAAGAATGTGATTTTTGGCGTTCTTGGTAAGTTGGGCCTCGAGGGGCCAAAGTGGGGCCCATTGGGCTTTCAGCCCATTTGGGTAAAAATTGGTAGAAAACGAAATCATTATATGGCATGATAAGACCGTTAAAACCGTTATGGAATATAGGCTAAATGGGCCTAGATGACGAAATTGGCTAAGTAGGGCCCATTAGGGTTTTAGGCCCAATAACTCGATTTCGCTAAAATGGGCCGAATCACTGTTTGCACCCATGGATTGTTAGTAATCGTTAATGAACATGGAAACCCTAATTTTGGTAAAATTATGAGATTACCCTTATACCATGAAAATGACCGTTTTGCCCCTAGGTAAAAATGACCATTATACCCCTAGGGTTTATGTATGATTTTAATACATGGGATTTTGATAAATATGGTATGTATGATATGCACATGATATGTATGATATGCACATGATGTAATCATAACTGCATTGGGTTGGGTTTTATATGGATGGAGGAAGTGAAAAGGGCTTATGCCCTGCTTATCAAAAGGGCTTATGCCCCGCTTATCGAAAGAGCTTATGCCCAGCTTATAAAAGGGCTTATGCCCCGATTATTGAAAGGGCTTTTGCCCAGATTATTAAAAGAGGCTAGGCCTCCAGTTATATGATAAAGACTATCTTGCCGATTGGAGAGTTTGGCGGGGTGGGTCGAGTTAATCCCACATGGTGTGTTGGTTGGTACGGTGGAGAGTAGCGGATGGTGGGTTGAGTAGTCTTATGGGTTGCATTCTTTCATTGAAATTATATGTGACATTGAAATGGGCCTAAGGGCCATACTGTTTCTGATAAAGGCTTGCCCAATAATATGAAATATGAAAAGGCTTGCCCAAGATTATGAAATATGAAATATGAAAAGGGCTACTGACCAAAGGCATGATTGAGATTGGATTTGGGCTCGGACCCAACAGGCCATTATTGTTTTGGGATCTGAAAGGGCTTGTTGCACATGAGTTTCCAAACTCACCCCCTTTCCTTAACCTTGCGGTGAGCCTTGATGTGGGGACTTGGGCGGAGAGGATTGAGTGTGCCACGGTGATCATCTTTGGGCTTTTAAATAAGTGTTGGTTTTCATTTAATTTCCTTTAATTATTATTTATTTTTGGGTTGTAATAAGGCCAATTTTAACTTTCCTTTTATTTCTTTTCGAATTATTTTAATTTTAATAACTTTAAAATTGGTTAATAATTATTCAAATGGGCTAGATTTAGGGCGTGTTTTCAAAATGATACTTGTTTTCAAAATATCTCAACACCACGATTAATCGATTTATCAAAGACGTCCACTTAAACAAATTTAAACTCGATATAACAAAGTGTGGCTATGGTTGTGGGCATGTCTAGGATTGGATCCAATTAAAGAGCTTGGTACTTAAGCCTTCATGGCTCACCTCCTCTGTCTCGGATACCTACACGGTGCCCACTTCCATACACTTTGTTAACTCAATAAAATGTATGGTTTTAAAACACTAAAACGGAACGTGGGTTTTCAACTCCAATGTGGCACGTCAGATTCGGCCATAACGTCTGGGCCGGGTTTGGGGTGTTACATGCCATGATGATTGAGAAATGAATGCGAAATGTTTAGATTTTTTCGGTAACGCCTTTAACCCTAGTCCAGCGACGGATATAGGTTAGGGGTGTTACACTCGGGCTCAACTTGTCCCTGTGTCGAAATTGGAGAATTTCTTCTACAATGACACTTTCAGGAACACTTGATCACCTACAAAAAACTCAATGTCCTTTCTCTTTAAATCGGCATATGATTTCTATCGATCAAAAGTGGCTTTAAAATAGTTATGGATCAATTTGACAGTATTCTCAATTTTAGACACTAGCTCGGGACCCAAAACTCAACGTTCACTTAACTTAGTCCAACATAGAGGTGTACAATACCTACGACCATACAAAGCCTCATAGAGTTCCATCTAAATACTAGACTTGAAGTTATTATTGTATGCAAACTCAGACAATGGTAGGTAATCTTCTCAACTACCCCGAAAATCTATTATACAACTCCGAAACATGTCCTCTAGAATTTGAAAGACTCACTCAGACTGTCTGTAGGTCTGAGGATGATACGTAGTACTGAAATTAAGTCAGATGCCTAAAGCCTTATGAAGTTTCTTCCAAAATCGAGATGTGAATTGTGGATCTCTATCAGAGATAATTGAGACTGGAATCCCGTACAATCTCACAATTTCAGCAAAATACAATTTAGTTAACTTCTACAGTGAATAATCTATTCTGATAGGAATGAAATCAATAGATTTGGTCAACCGATCAATGATGACCCAAACTGAATCTTTCTTAGTGAGGGTAAAGGCAACCCACTAAAAAAATTCATCGTTAAACACTCCAACTTCCACTCAGGAATCTTAACTGCCTGAAGCAAACATAAGGGCAATTGATATTTAGCCTTAACCTTTTAGCACGTTAGACAGTGAGACACAAAAGCAACCACTTATTGTTTCAGTCTAGGCCAGCAACAAAGTTCCCGGAGGTCCTGATACATTTTATTTCCACCAAGATGCATAGCATAAGGGCTACTCTACGCCTCCTATAGGATCGAATGTCTCAACTCCTTATCATTAGGCACACAAATTCGACCTTTGAAGCACAAAACTTGGTCATTGTTCAAACTAAAATTGGAAGTTTCAGCCAAACCAATTTGTTGTAGTTGTTATACTAGAGACTCATCACTCAATTGTTTAACCCAAGTCTGCTCAACCCAAGTCAGTTTTACTTGTAATTCGGCTAAAAATCAACCATCTTTAACTAAACTCAAGCGAGCTAACATCTTTTTCAGATCAGTTATCACTCTACGGCTAAGAGCATCGTTTACGACATTTGTAATGCTCCAAAAATCCCAAAATCCCAAAATTACTTTTTTTTTATTTTGATAAAAATTGTGTTTAATATTCTTATCCAAGCGATAATTTTAGTATCTCTTAGCTAAGGTTGAGTTTGAATTAAGGGGTAGAAGAAATTATAATTTAATTAATAAAAGAATCGGGGCTAACAAATAAGTGGGCTTTTGAATAAATGAAGAAACAATTGGACACAAAAGGAGCCTGTGGTGGAGTGGCTAGGTGACGCCATATAAGGTGTAGTGAGGTGGCGTTAGTAGCTAACAAGGGGATCCAAGGTTTGAATCCTAGCTTAGTATTTTTAGAGTTTAATTTTGGCCTTCTAGAAGGATGGAAGTGGCATGAAGATGGACTCTAAGGGGAGTGTTCAAAAGAGAAAACTAAGGAAAGTATCAAGGGGTTATTAGGGAAAAAAACGAGGAGATGAGAAGTGAGGAGTAAGTGGAGCCGAATTGGGAACTTGGGCTTGAAGAATTCAATTATTTGGTTATAAATAGGTGCCAAATGAGAGGGTTGAAAAGCTAATGACGAATTTCCCTTCACTTTGTGCCAGAAACCCTGTTCTCTAAAAAGCCAAAAACCCTTTTTTGTCTTTTCTTTCTTTGTGCCGAATTCTTATCCCTCCTCTACTCAATATTTTCTTTTCTTTATCCGATTCTTCTTCCTCTCTCTTTTGGTGTTGAGTAATCAATTGTTGCCATTCAAATCTCTAAGAGCCGAATACCCTTGGTGCTGCCACTACTCTTTCCACCCAGTCGATTCTAGTGTAAGTGTTCGCTCTCCCAATCGGTTTTTGATAAGTATTGAGTATTCGGTCCCTCACTTCTTTCTAATCGACTTTGGTAAGGAATTAGTGTCAGATCTCAATTTTGGATTCCTACCAATTTGCTCTTTAGATCTGAGAAATACGCTTGTTTAGTGATCAAAGTAAAAGCTAGTAAAGGCTTGGCGTTCAGGTAATGTTAAGGTGAGATTTCGGCTTTTGGTAAAGTAATCGACAAGTACATATGATTAATCTTTGAGTGATATCGATTGTAGGTTTGGACTAAGGAGATCGTATCACACTTGCTTACCAGGTGCGTACATGCACTACACACACATTATGTATCGGCAAAAGCCGAAATGCCGAAAAACCGAAATGCCGAAATGCCGAAAAGCTGAAAGTTTGGCTACGGTAGTCTTGCGAGTGCGTAAACACTCGTAAGGGGGACACCGATAGGTTACCTAAGGCCCACGGGAGATTCCATGGACTTGGGTTGTGATTTGGCCATATGGGCCGGAATGGGCTAAATAGGCCCGATGGGCTGTTGGGCCCATAATAGGAAATAATTGAATGTTGATGCTATGTGATAGGAACTTGTATGTGAGCATGAATATGAATGTGACTGGGCCTAACGGGCCATATAAATAAGATTTGGGCCTAATGGGCCATATACAGGTAATTTGGGCCTAATGGGCCATATGAATATGATTGGGCTAAGTGGGCCAGATACAGGTATGTGAAATTTTTTGGGCTTTGTAAGGGGCTATAGGCCTAGTATATGATATCCACATAAGACTTACTTAATATATTGCGACCGTGGACTGGTCAAAGGGGTTAAGGTGTGGCAACGGGTATATGCATATTTAGGATTGGATCTAGGGAGAGCTTGGTACTTAAGCGGTCTTAATGACCCACCTCCTCTTCTCTGGAATCCTACCTGGTGCATAGTATTCGTTCATCTTAGCTTGCGGGATTTGTTAATGGGCCAAGGTAAGTGAAAATCATAATTAAGGAAAAATTACCGAAATGCCCTTAAAGGTAAAAAAAAGAAATGACCGAATTACCCCTAGGTGCTGAATGTAAGTTTTATGGATGTGACATGCATACATATGATATTCCACTTAGGTTGCATATGGATGGGAATTATGGAACGGAGGAAGTATATGAGGATCGCATGGTTGCTTGACAATCGTGGATCCACCGATGGCTTTTAAAGCCCAATATGTAAATGAAGGTAGTTGTGCAACCAGGCTACCATGGTATGTGGGTTGGGTGGGTTGATATTTATATCCCCACATGGTGTGATGGGGGATGGAGCTAGTGTGTAGTGGATGGATAATTTGGATAGGATTGCATTGCATGATTGATGAATGATGTTTTTTTTTTTATTTTGAATTGTAACACCCTGAATTTGGGCCTAGAAGTTTTGGACCTTGAGCATGGGAGCGGTTGAAGGCAGCTTATAATATTCATTGTGCGTGAAAATTTCGTTAATGAAGGCTTGTTTTAGTGGTTAAGTGTCTTTGAGAAGTGTTGGAGAAGTCCCGGTTCAAACACGGACTCTAGCAAAAATTTTGGTTTAAGGTGAATCAACCACAGGTGTAGTAGGTAGGCCTTAAGAATATTGTTGGAGAAATTGTGACACAAAAAGCCTTGTGGCTTAGTGGCAAATAGCGTGTGGAGCATTTAAGGGGAGGCATGGGTTCGAATCCCATGGCAAGCAAAGAGCATTTATTTTGCTAACAGGGGGCGGCAAGAGTTGGTGTTGAATTTAAACTCTGATGATGGAGGGATCCCACATTGGGGAGCTAACATAAGAGTGGATGCGAAGCTGGCGTTAAATAGAGAGAACCATGAGGAGAGTAAAGGTACCTTTCTTGGCTGATCCCTTTCGCTTTATGGCGTGCTCGTTTGGGTTGGGCATCGGCTAAGAGTGCTCGGAGCGCGGATTAACTCCAGTCTCCAATCAGGTGTGTATTTTTTACTACTCTAGCTGTAGGATGGCTACTTCTGGTCGCGATGGGCCGAAAGGGGCCATGTAGGCCTAATGGGCCTACGGACCCAATTGGATAAGTTGTTTGATTGTGTAGTAAATATTGGGCTAGGCTTGGTGAATCTCATATCTGTGGCTAGATTTGGGCTAAAAGGGCCACACGAGCGTGTGGGCCCAGTTGGGCCGAGAATGGGCTTTAAGGCCATTCGTATTATTATCCCTGGTTAGAATACTTTAGTTTACCAAATTACTGAAATACCCCCAGTTGTAAAAATACCAAAGTACCCTCAGTTGCATCTCCATCTTTTTCTTCAGACGTTTCTAAAACCTTCATAGCCATTGCCATAAAAAGTCTAAATCCCGAAAACTATACTTTTTTCTGTGCCGATTTCTCCTAGCCAATTTTATTATCTTTTCCATCATTCTTGACCGATTCTCTAGTTCTCTAAACCTCAAGGTTCTGTCGACAGGACCATAGCAAAACCCTCCTATTTCATCTTTTTTTACACAGCTTTAAGAAAAGCCGAAAACCTCACTCTATTAGGGACTTGGCCGAATAGTGAGATCACTGAAGGCTCGACTTTTGTTATCATTTGAGGGCTTAGATCTGCATCAGAATTGAGTAGAAATTAATTGGGATCATTGACCGAAGGAACCGGTGGTAAGTCTTTTCAATCTAGTCTTTATTTCGTATTTTAGGAAAGTCGAAACCCCTAAAGGTTAGGGAGGCTGTCGACTTGGACTTGTAGCCCTAAGGGGTTGTGATAACTGTTTTGTCTTGATAATAATGTGATCTAGAGGCTGCTGATCAAGGGCTTGGACAAGTGGAGCAACAAGATCTAAGTCTAGTTGCAAACTTCGGCAAAGGTAGGATTGCTAGTGCCTAAGCTGTTATGGCCGAATAAGGTAAGGAGATATTATGTAGTTCGTTTCGATAGTAGATTAACGTGGTAGTAATATAATTGTAGGTAGTTTGAGCGTGGATCTCGTCAATGAATCGTCATAAAACAGGTGTGTAACTGGCACCCTTTCTTAGTCTAGATCGGCAAAAGCCGAAAAGCTGAAATGCCGAAAAACTGGTATTTTGTAGATTTGCGAGTATGCGAATGCTTATGAGGTAAATTGATTAATGTTTTTGGTAAGCTGCAATGATTGGACTGCAAAGTGCATAATTTTTGTGCCCTCGATATTTTTGGGCTTATTGGGCCAAAATTGGAATAAAGGGCCAACGGGCCCAATTTGGTAAGAAACCTCGGTAAGTGATTCTGTTAGTACGTGAAAGGTAAGAATATGCATGGAAAACCCTAAAATAGATAAATTACTGAAATACCCTCGACCTGTAAAATTATTGAAATACCCTCGACTTGTAAAATTACCAAAGTACCCTTGATTTACAGAATTACCATTTTACCCTCGATTTATAGAATTACTATTTTACCCTCGATTTATAAAATTACCGTCTTACCCTCAATTTATAGAATTACCATTTTACCCTCGATTTATAGAATTACCATTTTACCCTCGATTTATAGAATTACCATTTTACCCTCGATTTGTAGAATTACCATCTTACCCTTGATTTACAGAATTACCATTTTACCCTCGATTTACAAAATTACTGAAATACCCTTGGTTTACAAAATTACCAAAATACCCTCGAACAATAAAATTGCCAAAATACCCCTGGTTTATAAAATTACCAAAATACCCCTAATTTGTGAAATTACCGAAATACCCTTGTAGGGTAAAATTACTAAAATACCCCTATAGGGTGGAATTACCGAGATATCTTGTGGGGTAAAATTACCATTTTGCCCCTAAAGTGTTAAATGACTGTTTTGCCCTTGTGGCCAAGTGACTAACTTGGACTGTGTGGTTGACGAATTTGATTGTGAATATATGTTGGTATATGAATGACTTGACTGTGATTGTTTGATTCAAATATGGGCATGACATTCTGCATACATGACATGTTGCATGGGTTAGGATTTTGTACGGAGGAAGATCTGATCTATTAGGATCGCATGGTTGCTTGACGACTGTGCATCCATCGAAGGCTTAAGAGCCGTATATTCGTACTAATTTGATAAGGTCGCACGGGTCTCCCAAGATGACTGTGGACCGATCAATGGCTGAGTGCCGATCATATTTACCCGAGGCTGTGTGTCGACTATATTACCATCGCTGATGGCTATGTGCCTACATTGATACAACTATCGATGGCTTAAAGCGTTCTGATTATGGCTTTGTGTCAACCTACATATGGCTCTGTGCCAACCTGATTATGGCTGTGTGCCAAACGTATTTGCCTAAGGCTATGTGCCAATATATGGTTATTGACGACTCGTGTCGATCACATTTACCTAGGGCGTGTGCCGCTTATGTTACTCTAGTTGATGGCTATGTGCCTAACATAATGCGCTTATCGATGGCTTTGTGCCACGATTACGTTAAGTGGCTTTGCCACATTATTCGCTTCGGTGGCTATGCCACAAATATCTGATACGGTGGCTCGCCACAATATCTCAGATCTGGTGACTCACACACGATGTCGATAATCGAGCAACAATGCTACAAGCGTGGAGTGTAAGGTGGGTGGGTTGAGCTATTCCCACATGGAGTGTAGGGCTAGTACGGTGGAGTGTAGCGGTTGGTTATAGGTCGGATTGGGTTGGGATTGCATTCACATTTTGATTTTTGATTACATTACACGATCGATTCGATTTTGATTACATTCGACAATCGATTCGATTCGATTCGATTCTAGTTCGATAATGTTTCTTATTCTATAATGGGTTAAAGCCCATCTGTATCTTGTCTGTTAAAATGGGCTAAGGCCCAATTGATCTGAAGCGTAAGTAGGGTCAGGGCCTACTTTTAATTCTTTATATGACTAACTGTTCCTTTTATATAGTAGGGGATTTCACATCGAGTTTTTGTAAACTCACCCGCTTATTAACCTTTCACGTAATTTCCAAATTTTAGACGGATCGAGTGCGAGAGGCTCAAGGAAGCCACACACACTTGCTTATGTTATAGTTTTGATTATTGCTTTTAAATGTTTTTATGTGGGTTGTAGTAAAGCCGTTGTAATTTTCTGGATTTCAAATTTGGAATTTTATTTATTGTTCTTATAATTGCTAGTATTAGAACACAATTTTCCAAAGCAACTACTGTTGTTCAAAACATCAGGTAACCGCAATTGTTTTTAAATTAAGCTTCCAGAATCGCCGTGATTTTTACAAAGTTGTTAAGAATGTTATTCAGCTGAGGTTTTCTAACAAGGTTTAAAAAGGGCGCAAGTTTTTAATTATTAAGAAGGGTTTTTAATGGAAACATGGTTTCCGAAAAACACTTCAATGTGACACGCCAGATTCGAGCCAAACTTCCAGGTCGGGTTTGGGGTGTTACATGAATGCTTGTTTTTGCTGAGGGTTGTACACACTAAGTTTACGAAAACTTACCCCCTCTTTTATTTTATTTTCAGGTGATGCTCAGTAAAAGGTTCGATGTTTGGAGGGACTCTGGGTGGCCAGCTAGCAAAATGTTTTGGACTTGGGTTTTTTTTTAGCATTTAAGTTTTTATTTCTTTTTAAGTATGCTTCAGACCAGATTGTAATAAGGTTTTCATTATGTTATTATTACTTGAATTATTGTTATTAATTTTCACTGTAATTATAAGAAGTTGAACATGGGTTTTCTAAATTATAGTGTGTTTCTACAATTCTGCAATTAAATTTTAAATATTAAATTTTCTTCAATCAAATGTTTTAAACAAGGTTTTCGCAACTGAAATGTGTTTTTTTTTTCCTAAAAGTTAATCAGGGATTCTTTCAATTTAAGAAGGGTTTTCAATGGAAACACAGTTTTCACTAAAACACTTCAATTTGACCACCAGATTCAGCCATAGCGTCTGGGCCGAGTTTGGGGTGTTACAATGTTAGCCTTATCTGGATGGTATTCTACCATGTAGTCATAAAGCTTAAGCAATTCAACCTACTCATGTGTCAAAGATTTAAATCCTTTTGAGTTAACAGGTACTTGAAACTCTTGTGATCATTGTAAATGATACACTTTTCACCGTACAGATAGTGTCTCCAGATCTTTAGAGCAAACACGACCGCAGCCAGCTTAAGATCATGTGTGGGGTAGTTACTCTCGTGTGTCTTAAGCTGTCGTGAAGCATAAGCAACCACTTTACTGTATTGTATTAGAACACAACCTAATTTGATGGGCGACGCATCACTATATACCACAAACTCTCGACCAGACTCTAGTTGAACTAAAACATGAGCTTGTGTCAAAACGGTCTTGAGCTTATCGAAGCTAGACTATTGTGCCTCAAAATGTGGCATTCTTATGTAGTAGCTTCGTTAGAGGTGATGGAATCAGATAAAATCCCTTGACGAACCTTTAGTAGTAACATGCTAAGCGCAAGAAACTACAAAGCTCAGATACATTTTTCAGTTGCTTCCACTCAACTCTAGCTTCTATTTTCTTGGGATTGACTTGGATTCCTTCCACGGTAACCACATGGCCAAGAAAAGAAACTTTTTATAACCAAAAATCCCACTTATTAAACTTAGCATACAACTATTTTTCTCAGAGCGTCTGAAGTACAATGCAGAGGTGAATATCATGCTCAGACTCAATCTTGGAAAAAATCAAGATGTCATCGATAAAAACCACCACAAACTGGTCTAAATACAGTTAGAACACCCACTTCATTAAATCCATGAATGCCGCCAAGGCATTCGTCAACCCAAAAGGCATTACCATTAACTCGTACTGACCATAACGAGTCCTAAATTCGATTTTGTACACATCAATTAACCTTGAGCTAACAATAACTAGAGTGCAAATCAATCTTGGAGAAAACTAATGCCCCTTAAAATTGGTCGAATAGGTCGTCAATCCATGGTAGCGGGTACTTATTCTTGATTGTCAACTTGTTCAATTGTCGATAATCTATACACTCTCATCGATCCATCTTTCTTCTTAACAAATAACACTAGTGCCCCCATAGAGACACATTCAGTCGGATGAATCCCCTATCAAGAAGTTCCTGAAGCTGCGCTTTTAGCTCGGCCAACTCCTTCGGTGCCATGTGGTATAGTGCAATAGACATCAGAGCAGTACCTGGTGACAAATTAATACCGAACTCTACCTCTCTAGGTACTCGAGTAGTTTCTCGAGAAAGACATTTGAGAATTCCCTTACAGTGCGGATATCTCCCACAGAAAGCTTTGCGAGAACGAAATCGAATATGAAGGCAAGGTATGCCTCGCACCATTTCTGAAGTAACTTGTCTGCCACAAGAGTAGAGATTACATTATAGAGGTAACCTTAATGTTCACCAACCATAACCACCTCATCATTCTCATCTGTTCTCAAAGTGACTCTCTTAGTCGCACAATCTAGACTGATCCGATACTTCACGAGCCAATCCATTCCTAGAATCAAATCAAATTCAATAAAAGGAAACTCTATTAGGCCAGCTAGAAATACCATACCATGAATCTTTAGGGGTACCCGTTTGTATGCTCTATCAACCCAAATTGACTGACCCAAAGGACTAATCATAGAAAACTCTCTAATAGTATTTTTAGCAATTATACCCAGATTTGTAGAAATAACACTAGCTATATACAAAAGAGTGGATCCAATATCAATAAAAGCACAGTACGAAACAGAATGTACGTGTAATGACATCAGCATCATCGTTATCCTTGTAGCGTCTTGGCATATAAACCAGTACTAGGTGTCGAGCCTTAGTCTGACCTGCACCTCTACCCGATGCTCTTTGTCCTCTCCCCGAACCATTACCCCCTTTACCAATACTATGACCCCTAGGTGGTCGCTAAGAAACTCTTGGAGGCTGAACAGAACTCAAAGTCAGAGTCTGTGCTACAACTTGCATTTTTTTTTTGGTCATGAGGACAATCCCTAACCCGATGCTCCATCGACCCTTAACGGAGGCACACTCCTATCTTCTTCTAACACTCGCCTAGATGCCATTTCCCATAATCACTATAGAGATAAACCTTGGTTACTACAGCTGGTGTCTCAAGCCTCAGGGGCCTATCAAATCTCACCAGTTTCTTAGGGTGCTGTCTAAAACCAGAAAGACCCGAATCCTTTAATCTTACTCCAATCCCTCTCGTGGTCACGCCGCTCATGCTCATTGTACTTCTTCTCTTCCACTATCTTTACCTTATCAACCAGAACTACAAAGACCCACTCCTTTTTAAACAGTTTCAGAACCCATAGATCATATCATAACCCTTCCTCGAATCTCATTCACTTATCATAATCAGATACTACCAGAGCTATAACACCCAAAATATAGGTACTTATTTTTTGTATGTTGTGTATCACATCTGCATGCCTGCATCAGTGGTTGAGTGTCTTGAGAAGTGTTGGAGAAGTCTTGGGTTCAAGCTTTGGCTTCAGCAAAAATTTTGTTTTAATTGAATAAAACTCTTGCTACTAGATAGTGGGTTCTTAAATAATTGTGGGGAAGTCAACTCATAAAAACCCTACTGATCCCAGGGATAATGGGGTGTTGCTAATACTAGTAGGTCTTGAGTTCGATTCCTATAGTGCACAAGGGGTGTTTATTTTGTTGCTGTGCCGTGTAGGAAATGGAGTAGTAGTAGAAGTCTAAAGCTGGTGGACGGTTGGAGAGTTTGAGGGGGAGGGGAGTGTGTGGCTGAATCTTTGGAGGAGTTTGAAAGGGTTTTGAATTGGTCAGTTGAGGGGATAGAGGAGAGATTTGGGGAGAGATTTAAGGAGTGGATCAAGGAGTAGGGGAATGGAGGTTGTTGGCCGAAAGTGGGACTCCCTTTAGGCTAATTCGGCCTTAGGAATTTGGTGCCAAAAACTGCCTAGTTTGATCTCTTTTGCGGTAGCTCCATGCCTTTTGATTTTTTTCGTTTGTTTCTTGGTTGATAGCTGAAGCCTACTGGTGACCATTCAGATATTCTGGTATTGCATTTTGGGGCTCTCTTTTAATCAAACACTCTGCTCCTCCCTTTTCAATTCATTGTCGAATACTATTGTTTTGTTTTCCCTCTCCTCAAATCGGGTTGCCTTAGCCAAACCTCTTCTTTTCTTTCCTTCTTCCATTCATTCGAGTCTTTTGCATTAACTGGTTCTCACTCCTTTCCATATTATAACTTTGACCGATTTTTCTTGCTCTTCTCCTTCTCTTTATCTTTGTATTGCAGTCGAATACACTGTTCTCTCATCTCTATTTCTTTTGGCTCTTGTCAAGTGTTCCCTCTCACATTTTTTTAACCGAATACATCTACTCTTCCCCTTCGTTCCTATTTTTCGGTTCTCTTCTACTTCCATGTCTTTTTTATTAGCCAGATACTTCTTTCCCTTTACTCATTCATTTTTGTTTTTTTTTCGTTTTCATAAGAGTTTTCTGACGATCGGGGAATGATTATTACACTTCGCCTCTATCATTCTCTGAACTTTTGGCATTGTTTGGGTCTGGCTAATTATTCTTTCCCTCTAATCTGGACTCTGCATTTTCAGTAAGTGGCTTTTCGTCTAGTACAAACTGCTTAATTGTTGATGGTTGATAAGTGTTGATTGTAATGTAGATAACCCCTAAGGCTTATTGACTGATCTCTTACAATCAGATACAACGAGTGAGCCATAGTCGGCTGATCTTTTCAAGTGAGGGGTAAGTGTTTGGACAAGTTATTTTGGTGGAGGGTTTTGGATAGGTCAGTTAGTATGCGATTAACTGAATCTTGTGAACGAATGTAGGTTGGAGTATTCATGGACTTTTCAAGCATTTTCGTGAACAGGTGTGTAATCACATTGCTTAAATCGTGATTTGATAAAAGCTAAAAAATATGGCTAGTATCGTTACATGAGCGTCCGTTCGCTCGTGTGGTGAACCGAACGCACAGAATGTGGACGTTCGAACGTAAAGGCCCCCATCAGCAATTTCATGAGATTAGCCTGTTCTAGGCCACGTTAGGCCGAAATGGACCGTGTAGGCCCTACAGGCTTGTGGGCCCTGCATGGGTAAACCACACGGACGTGTGGAGATTATTAGGCCAGGCTGTGTAGATCACACAACCAAGGTCATATTTGGGTTTTATGGGCCACACGGGTGTGTGGGCCTACATGGACCGTAATATGGGCTTTAGGCCCATTTTCATTGATTGACTGTTAAGGTTGCGTGGATGTCTCGTGACGACTATAGACCTACTATTTGGTCGGTAAGTACACTTAGGCCCCATACTGATGAAATGATCGTTATACCCCTAGGAGGTAAATGACTGATATACCCCTATGTTACGTATGACTATATTTGAGCATGACATATCTGCATACACATATGATATTATGACATGACATGTTGCATGGGGGTGGGTTTTATATATTTGATTGTACTGGTAGCTTTGATGCATATATTGTTTGGTGCCACAATCGGTACTATATTTTGGAGTGTAATGATGGGTGGGTCAATTCAATCCCCACATGGAGTGTAGGGCTAGACGGAGTAGAGTGTAGAGAATGGATAGGTAGGATTTCTGATTGTATTTCTGTTACTGTTACTATAATGGGCTAAGGCCCACACTGTAACTTATACTAAATTGGGCTTAAGCCCTAATGTTACTAAACTGTTACTGAAACAGGCTTACGCCCAAACTGTATTTGCCTATGGTGTGACTGGTTGTTTGTTTAATAAGGGACTTCACACTGAGTTTTCATAAACTCACCCTTCTGCTTTCTTGTGCAGGTAATCCTTAGGCGGGTCTATCCTGCGAGGGACTCAACGGTGGCCACACAACCGCGCTTGTTTCACTTTTCAACTTTTATTTTATAAGCAATTTGATTTGGGTTTCAGTCATGTAATAAGGCGTCTTAAAGTTTTTCCTTGGTTTGGGATTTTATTTACTTTAAATCATATCTATTAGAAGTAGGTCGAGGTTTTACTAAAAATATATATATGCTTTCAAAACACCATGCTATTGTAATATTTTCTAACAAGCTTCCGCAAACAAACATGGTTTTAAAAGTACAATAACAACCTAAAATGAGTAACACTGTGCTATATCAACTTGGGATTTTCATAAAGATCACAACAAGGTCTCTTTTATATAAAGAATAGATTTTTCAATGAAACTATGTTTTTCAAAATTCACTTCAGTGTGACATTTCAGATTCGACCATAACGACTAGGCCGGGTTTGGGGTGTTACAAGAGCCTATGCATACCTACTCAATCGCAAAAACTCGACTTCATATTTAGCCATAGATCGGTCACCCTAAACTAGGCTCATAAACTCGCATCGACGAGCCTCGACATAACTCGCCCCCACATACTTACTCTATAAGGCGTTCTTAAAATAATCCCAGTTAATGTTCAGGCTAAGCACCTTGCTCAAATGTCAGCCACCAATGATAAGCTTCATCCCAAAGTAGGAATACAACACCCCTCAATTTTTGAGTGGAAGTGCAATCAAGATTGGTGATGATATGCTTGGTAGCCACGAGCTAATACTCAGCAATAGTAGGACCGACTCCTATGATACCCCTAAAAAATTCAGCCCTATTCAACAGGAGTCATTTAGAAACCGACACTCAGCCACCTAATCCAAAATGGATCCCGGTGACCCTCTCCAAAGCTCGAATCATGGCCTAGGATAGTGTGTCTTCCTCAGCCGTCAAAGTTTGGGAGTCCGTCTTAGCAGTGGGAGTTCCAATTATCTCGCTGGCCTCCAGGTTAGGCATACTACCCATAGGGGATGACTCTGTTTTAGCACCTCCTTGGCATCCTCGAAGCCCATGAGTTCCACGTCAACGACTACCGCGCGAACTCATTTTAACAATTTATCTACAAGGTCAGAGTGTACAAATCAGTTTAAGCTTCCAACAGGAATAATCTCACTAGTTCACATTTACGCATTTAACCATATAAAAGTTTAGGTAATACAATTATTATAACAGAACAGAAATACTTAAAAGTTCGGCATCAGAGGCTCGATCATTTACTAATGTTACAGTTTCTAGATTAACTCAAATACCAAATTTTCACCCAAACTACTGTTTATCATACATTATGAGCCCAAACACAGTCTGAGTGTTGACAAACATAGCTTTGATACAATTAAATATAACACCCTAAACTTGACCCATATGTCCAGAACAAGTCCAGAGAGTTACATTATCGATAGTAGGATACCACTTTCATAACGCAGTCAAAATGAAACCATTCAACATATTATATCTATCACAACCATTAACTAACTACATAATCGTCCCAACATCATAGTAGTATAGAATACTGAGATTACTAATAGTAGAATCAAAGGAAAGATAAAAGGGTTTGATCAAGCTCTCGCAGTGCCAACCCATTAAGTCTGAGAGCCACTTGAAATTCAGTCAATAATGAAATGAGTTGTAAACTTAGTGCGTAAAGATGTTTGTTCAATTAAAACACAGATATAAGATAGTTCTCGAATTCCTAAGATTTAGTTAGATAATAGAAGAAATTTCATCTCAAACACAGAATAGATTAGTTATATACTCAGAAACAATTTCAGTTGCATAAATACAATAGATCATATTCATATGTAGTTAATCCTACCCCCCATCCACTACACACCATCTTCAGTCATCTCAATACACCGTTAAGGGCTTTCAGTGCCCAACCAACCCTACATACCGTAGAGTGTCTATTTGACACGTTTACATAGGCATAGCCTAGTTGCTTTATCAAAATGCGACAAGAGCTAGATTCGTATTTATACATATCGTGGCTTAGCCACTAATTCAGAACAGATTACTTTCTTCTTCACAATATCCCAACCCATGCAAATGCTAATTACAAATATCCATAACATGTGTTCAGTCATTCCAATTCATTTCACAAATAGATAACACAGACCGGTATCAGAAGTAGCCATCACAGTACACATAGTTTTATATCATCTATATATTAGTCTTAAAGCATCAGAGAGTCCTCATACAATCAAATTCAAATCATACATACGTTGTAGAGTAAGTGCTCGTGTTAAACAACAGTCACAGCCTAAAAGACAATACTCAAATCTTATTTATATGCCACATGGCCTAAACACATGCCCATGTCCTCTACCAGTGTGGTTCTACATCGCAAGCAATGAGTTACATGGCCTGGACATACGTCTATGTCCTTGCCCATGTGGTTTACACGGTCTAGGCACAGACCTATGTCCCTAGCCATGTAGTCCTAATTCATAAATAGTGAGTTACACGGCCAAGACACACGCCCGTGTCCATTGGCCGCGCGACCCTTGTACTAACATAGCCACACATAACCTAGACACACGTCCGTGTCCCCAGCCATCAAAGTTTGGGACTTGGTCTTAGCAGTGGGAGTTCCATTTGTCTCTCTGGTCTTCAGGTTAGGCATACTACCCATAGAGGATGACTCTACTTTAGCCCTTCCTTCGCGTCCTCGATGCCCATGAGTTCCATGTCCACGACTACCGTGCGAACTCATTTTAACAATTTATCTACAAGGTCAGAGTGTACAAATAAGTTCAGGCTTCCAACAGAATAATTTCACTAGCTCACATCTACGCATTGAACCAGATAACAATTTAGGTAATACAATTATTATAACAAAACAGAAATACCTACAAGTTCGGCGTCAGAGGCTCAATCATTTACTAATGTTACAGTTTCCAGATTAACTTAGATACCAAATTTTCACCTAACTACTTTTTATCATACATTATGAGCCCAAACACAGTCCGATCGTTGACAAACCTAGCTCTGATACAACTAAATATACCACCCTAAACCCGACGAAGACATCCAGAACAAGTCCAGAGAGTTACATTATCGATAGTAGGATACCACATTCATAACATAGTCAAAACGAAACCATTCAACATACTATATCTATCACAACCATTAACTAACTACATAATCATCCCAACATCATAATAGCATAGAATACTGAGATTACTAATAGTAGAATCAAAGGAAAGATAAAAGGGTTTGACCGAGCTCCCGTAGTACCGGCCCATTAAGTCTAAGAGCCACTTGAAATTCAGTCAATAATGAAATGAGTTGTGAACTCAGTGCGTAAAAGATGTTCGCTCAATTAAAACACATGTGTTAAGATAGCTTCTGAATTCCTAAGATTTAGTTAGATCACAGAAACAATTTCATCTTAGACACAGAATAGATCAGTTATATACGCAAAAGCAATTTCAGTTACATATATACAACAAATCAAATTGATATGTAGTTAATCCTACCCCATACAAAAAATCAATTCGTATTTATACATATCGTGGCATAGCCACTGATTCAGAGTAGATTACTTCCTTCTTCACAATATCCCAACCCATGCAAATGCAGATTACAAATATCCATAACATGTGTTCAGTTATTCCAATTAATTTTACAAATAGATAACACAAATCGGTATCAGAAGTAGTCATCACAGTACACATACATTTATATTATCTATATATCAGTCTTAGAGCATAAGAGAGTCCTCATACAATCAAGTTCAAATCATACATACATTCTGGAGGTAAGTGCTCATGTTGATCAACACTCACGGCCTAAGAGACAATATTCGAATCCTATTTATATGTAACATGGCCTAGACACACCTCCATGTCCTCTGCCTGAGTGGTTCTAAATTGCAAGCAGGGAGTTACATAGCTTGGACACACGTCCATGTCCTTGCCCTTGTGGTTCACACGGCCTGGGCACATGCCTATGTCCCTAGCTGTGTGGTTCTAAATCATAAATAGTGAGTGACACGACCAAGGCATACCCCCGTGTCCATTGCTCGTACAAACCCTGCACTAATATGGCCACATATGACCTGGACACACGTCCGTGTCCCTAGCCCATGTGGCCCAAATTCAATGAATAGTGAGTTACATAGCCAACCACACGGCCATGTGGCTTACACGGCGTAGGAACAAGCCCATGTGCCTGGCCGTGTGGCGTCAACAACTGAGTTTTTTGTCATTCGAAATTTGCATAATTAAGGGTTTTCAGTGCGCACCTTAAGGGATTTCAAAGCAATAACAATGTAGCATATCTCTAAAACCTAAAACATTCATTCAATCACACAATTAAGCATTTTAATAAAAAATTTCTCGATTACGCACATAATACATATGTCAAAAATTTTGATGCGAAACCAAAACTTATCGAAAATTCAACGATGATCATTGAAATTGTCATTTTACTAATTCCTACTTCTGATATTCCTGCCTAATAGGGAAGCAACTGATCATTTATCAGAGATTCTCAGAGCATACAAAATACCCAATTCAAAGTAAGTTACTAAAACAAAGAAAAACTGTGGAAACGTACGAATTGGTAGAGACTTACTCGATATCCTTTCGACCAATGACTAATGACAAATCTTCAACTAATCTTATATTCCTTACGAATACGATCAGCAAAATAAAAACGAAGAAGAAAAAGAAAGAAAGGGAACAAATGAGAAAAAAACTAAAGAGAAAATTGAAGTATAGAAATAACGTTAATTAAAATTTAACGTCCAAGCAGACCTCTTGCATTTGGCAAAAATATTCCTTATCGTCCCCTCCAAGACTTGATCACGAGACTTAACAAAATACAGAGACTTAACCAGTGAACCAACATTCATTCTTAACGCAAGTCTAGACTAGTTGAGCTTAACTACGTAATGCATGGATAAGGATTGTTTTTAAAATAATAAAAATTTTAACAATGCGACTCGAACTCCAGACCTTAAACACGATAGTAGTGCACAGTACCATATATACAAAAACTTAATTACTACAAAATCTCACAATTAAATTCTTAAAATTTTGGGGCATTATAGAATTCGTTTATGGATTTATTCACTTGTGACGTTCATAATGTGGCATACCTAAATCCTGAGTGGATGACGGACTATGTATGCATAACTCGTGCACTTTAATGTAAGTAAAAGCCTGAGTTTGAATAGATAATGAACCGCAAATTGGTGCATTAGGTGTATGACTTCTGCAGTATGTAGCGTCATTCATAATAGTGGAATTCATTACCCAAAACATGGGTAAATGATATCCTCTCATTAGCATTACATGGTTGATGAAAAGTAAATGTGGTCATGGGTCGTCCGTCTTTGTGATAGATAACTTGATCACCTATTTCATAGTGATTGACTTTTTATGAAGGAAGATGTAATGGTTACCATGTGATAAAATAGGATCATATTTGGAGAATAGATATTATCCCAAAGAGATCAAGGATACCCTATGTGGGTAACACACTTATGACAAGGTCATTAAACAAGCATTGGGTTGTTGCTTTTGCAATAGTGTGTCATTAGGGAAAGCTTAATCACGATACTATAGTGGAATGAATTCGTGACTAAATGAGTTAATAATGTAAAAAGCTGAAACTTAATTATAAATCATTTGAGCCCTAATTACATATGCTCAACCGGTCCTTCCGCTAGCTCGTTGAGATCAGAAATAAATTGCATGTTTGAATCAAAATAAACAAAATGAATAGAAAAATAGAAAACACTAAAAAATGATTATGGTTTTCTCTGAAATGGAGAAATGGAACCTGTAACACCCCAAACCCGGCCCAGATGTTATGGCTAAATTTGGAGTGCCACATTGAATTATTTTTCGGAAACCGTGTTTCCGTTGAAACCCTTCTTACCATTTAAAACTATTTTCCATTTAAAACCCCAGATTTCGTTTGCTTATTTTTAAAACATTGTTTGTTAAAAGTCAATCTCTTGTAAAATGTTATTACCTTTAAAACCTTATTTGTTGCAGAAGCTTAATTTAAAACAGTTGCGGAAACGTGATATTTTGAAAATCAGTTGTTATTATGGAAAAATTGTGTTCTACTTCTAGCAATTATAAAACAATAAATAAAATTCCAAAATTTGAAATCCAAAAATTATAAAGGCCTTATTACAACCTAATCAGAACAGAATCAGAATAATCAAGCATCCAAAAACCCTATCCATCCAACCTCTACACACCAGCTCCGTCCAACCCGACACATCATGTGGGGATATGATATCGACCCACCCATCCCTACACACCACATAATATTACCAATGTGGAACTAAACAGAATTTGTAGTAGAGCTGCCAGAATGGTATGCTAATAGCCATTAGAAATATACAGCAGTGCTGCCGGAACAGGATAGTTCCTCCAATCACATAACCCAACCCCATGTTATGCAACATACATCAGTAGCATGCTATTAAATTTTATCATGTATGTAAACAGAACAAATATACATATACAAATCATCTCATGGAATACATAGTCATCCATATATCCTATAGGGTCAAAACAGACATTTTTACCAGTTTGGGCTAAGTACTTTTAGGCCCACAGTCGTCTAGCGACATGTGCAACCGAAAACAGTACAGAAATTGTTGAATGGGCTAAAGCCACTAAGCAGGCCCATGTTGGCCCACACAACCGTGTGGCCACCAAGCCCAAAATTGGCCTCAGCCATGTGCACATTTCAACTAGAATAGTAATACCCTCTTAACGGTAAGTTTTACATGTGTCCGGCCCACGAGTCTATTGGGCCCATATGGCTCTTCCCGGCCCAAGCCCATGAAATCGCTCATGGTGTTCGTTCCTCGATATAGACCCACATTCCGTGAGCTCAAATAATCACATGGGCGTTTGCACGCCCATGTGGTCCAAAACTCGATTTTTGGCTTTTCGACATTTCAGCATTTTGGGATTTCGGCTTTTTGCCGGTCTATCGTTTGAGTGGTGTGTGTTCGCACCTTGATACGAAGTGTGTGATGAATCCCCAGCACCAAAACTATCACAATCAAGACTAACAGTTAGTCACTAGATCAACACAAAAAAACTCATTTATCCAATCAAAAGCCGAAACCAAATTTCACTAACATTAATCGATCGCACCTTGTCAAACCCTCTCTAATCGTTAGCAAAAGTTAAACCCCTAGACGAATTCTGCATCTCAATAAGCCTTATTAAAAGAAGTTGAGTAATCATGTGATTAAAACCACACTTAAAAGTTTACACTCCAACCAGAATATTCGGCCTCAACCAAACAAGGCAAGAACGCTCACGTTGGTCAAAAATTGAGAGTAGAGAGTTGATCACTCCAAGCAACTTATCCCTCTATCAAACCCCAAGAGAACCTAGGTATCAACCAATATCGAAATATTATAAAAGAGGAACTGTTACCACCAAAAAGTATTGAAAAGGGATAAAAGACGTTTGGGGTCAAGAAGCAAATCGTTTAAGAAAGGAAATGGGAGATTCGGCAGAAGAGAAAATGAATATTAACAGCAACTGGAATACCATTAAGAGCTAACACCATCACTTACACTTAATATCGGCAAAAAGGAGGACAAAAAATTGCAACTTTATGAAGAAAATAGTAGTTAACATAGAAAGAGCAGGGTATTTGGCTATGAGAAGTTTAATAGAGAAAAATAAAAGAAGAGGGTGTCTTGCCCACGAAGAGAAATAAAGTAGAAAATCAAGGTCACGATTTAAAAGAGAAAAGAAGAACACAATGGGAAAAAGAAAAAAGAAAAAGAAGAGAGGTGAAATCAACCAAACCACAAAAAGAAAACCAAAAACCCGAGAGGTCACTTTCAAAATAAATTCGGCACATAGAGAATGGAGAGAAAGAAAATGCCCCGACAGAAATTGAATGCTAGAAAACAAAGACCTGAGTGGTAAAAATTTCGGCTCCCGCCAACGCAAACTACGCCAAAACCAAAAAGGAAGACAATATTCACCAAAGTGGAAAACTAAACCCAAATTTCCCCTTACCGAAATTCTATGCACAACAAGAGTCCCATATCGATTCCATCCTCCTAACAACTCAAATATCCTTGATTCACTTCTTAATTCTCTCTATAATCCCCTCCTCAACTTACTCCCACGTCACATTCAAATTCCAAGACCGAATTAACCTTCCACCACATAGAATTCTATTCTAATTCAACCATTTGCCATCCACAAGTGCAAAATAAATACTCATCAATATCCCATGCCAACGCTCGAACCCTGGACTTCCTTGCCACCCTTGTGACGACACCTTGCCACTACACCAAAAGGCTCTTTGTGTCACCATTTAGCCTTAATTAATTAAAGTCTTCACACCAGGAGGTAGGGTTCCCTTAAGGCTAAAAGCCAAAATTTTTCCTATACCAAAACTTGAACCCTGGACTTTCTAGAGACCCCCCTAACATTCTAAAATCACTAACCCCACAGTTCTAGTATGCATATGAGCCGTTTCCATGTTCCTAAAAATGTTAACGCTTCCATGCTCGAGACTCAATTCTTCTAGACCCAAAATTCAGGGCGTTACAACTTTACCCCCTTAAAAAAATTTCGTCCTCAAAATTTCCAACTATCTAATAGTTACATGACCCAGATTACACCATTACGCTCTTGTTGCACAC
The DNA here is from genome assembly GCF_025698485.1 of Gossypium arboreum. Classification (NCBI taxonomy): domain Eukaryota; kingdom Viridiplantae; phylum Streptophyta; class Magnoliopsida; order Malvales; family Malvaceae; genus Gossypium; species Gossypium arboreum. Next base: position 53,926,663 of record NC_069072.1, read on the forward strand.
TCTACCTCTAACTGCAAAATAGGTAAATGGGACACTATGAGTAAAATACGTACCAGTATTTGCATCTGGAGCGTCTCCATCCTCTCGGTGGCGTGCTGTATAGACCAAAGCTGGCTGTCTCGCCTCCGTATAACCAGCACCTCTGCCTGGTTCTCCTTGACCACGGCCCATAATATTTCTACCTTTGGCCTAACCACGGCCTCTCAGTGGCTGCTAACCACCCCTCGGTGGCTGCACATTACCCACTCCAGTCGCTTGTGTCTGAAAAAATCTCCATGGACAGTCCTTGATACGGTGCTCCATTGATCCGCACCTCAAGCAGGCTCCAATATTTTTCCACAATTCCCCAGGATGACTCCTCCTACACTCAACACAAGGTTGCACACTAGCAATAGCAACAGGGGCCTAGCTCTGATTGGCCCATCAACTCTGGCCCTCTTTCTGGGCCTCTGATCGAAACTGATTGGCTCCACATCTCTTCTATTTTTCCCTTTGTCCTTCTCACGATTCTAGCACTCTGCGCACTTTACCTCCTCCACAATCTTAGCTTTCTCAACCAACACAACGAAATCTCGCTCTTTCTGTGGAGTTATCAACACTTGGAGACTATCCCTAAGGTCGTCCTCAAATCGAACACAGTGCTCATATTCCGTTGCTACTATCCCTCGGACATACCGGCTAAGTTGCAAAAATTTTGCCTCGTACTCAGCCACCGATATGTCTCCTTGGACCAGGTTTAAAAATTCCTTTCTACGAGCGTTGACGTAGCTGGCACCCACGTATTTCCCTTGAAACGCAAACTTGAAGAATTCCCAGGTTAAATGGTCTGACGGGGTACCTTCTTTTATCGTAAGCCACTACTGGTAGGCTTCATCTCTCAGTAGGGACACAGCACCCTTCAAATTTTTTTCCGACTTCCAGCTGAGATCGTCCATAATTCTTTCAGTAGCCTCTAACTAGTATTCTGCCACACTAGGGGCCAGCCCAGAAACTCCCCTGAAAATCTCTGCTCCATTTGTCTGAAGTCATTCTGTAACTGACCCATAGCCCTCAGTAATGGTATTAGGCCCAGCAGACCCAGCAACTCTTTCCAAAATATGAAGCATCACCTAAGACAGTGTGTCATCCCTAGCAGCTCAGTCAAACGACCCTGTCTCAGCCATTGGTGAAGCTGGTGCCCCTTTCGCCTCGACATTGGGCATTTGGCCTGACGTTGAAGACCCAGCCCTAGCACTTCCACGGCCTCTACTGCGGCCTCTTGTACCCCTTCTAGTACTTATTATCACTTCGCGTAAAGTCTGTATTAGAAATTTTATGTAATTTAGCTTATAATTCCAATAATTAAGCAGATGTTTTATGAAAGCAGCAGTATGAGTTGTTTATGCAGTCGTAGACTCACTACAGTTTTAATCCCCTACAGGCTTCAGTTTTACTCTAGCTAAGAGTCTCAGTATAGTCTATCATCTAAAGTAAGCCCAGTAACTATCTACAGTATATCATTTTAAAACAAATCAAACAAACTTACTTGGTTCGACGTCGGAGACTCGGTGTGCCACACAGTAGAATCCTTACTTCAAAAATACTTCAAAATCATTTGCAAATACTTTTAAAATCTCCAAAGCTAGAAGCCTATTTCATAGCTTAAGTTTTGAACCTAGATCTGATACCACTAAATGCAACACCCTAAACCCGGCCCAGATATTACGGTTGAATCTGGCATGTCACATTGAAGTGTTTTTTAGAAATCGTGTTTCCGTTGAAACCTTTCTTACCATTTAAAACTTTTTTCCATTTAAAACCCCAAATTTTGTTTACTTATTTTTAAAACATGGTTTATTAAAAGTCAATCTCTTGTAAAATATTATTACCCTTAAAACCTTATTTGTTGCGAAAGTATAATTTAAAACAGTTGCGAAAACGTGATATTTTAAAAATTAGTTGCTGTTTTGGAAAAATCGTGTTCTACTTCTAGCAATTATAAAACAATAAATAAAATTCCAAAATTTAAAATCCACAAATTATAAAGGCCTTATTACAACCCAAAAATAATAAATAAGGTAAATAAAATCCAAAGCAAATTTAAGTGTGTGGCCAGCTCCAAGTCCCTCGCAGCACCAAACCAACTATGTCTGGGGATTACTTGCACAATTAAAATAGTTGGGTGAGTTTGTGAAAACTCAGTGTGCACCCCAGATCAAAACAGTAATCAACCAGAACAGTCTGGGCCTAGGCCCATTTCAAAAGTAATCTCCAAATAGGCCTAAACCCATTACAGAATAGATGTAGTGTGGGCCTTAGCCCTGATCAGAATAGAATCAAAATAATCAAGCATGCAAAAACCCTATCCATCCAACCTCTACACACCAGCTCCATCTAACCCTACACACTATGTGAGGATATAAGATCGACCCACCCATCTTTACACACCACATAATAGTACCAATGTGACACTAAACACAATTTGTAGCAGAGTTGCCAGAACGGTAGGCTAATAGCCATCAGAGATATGCAGCAGTGCTGCCAAAACAAGATATTTCCTCCAATCGCATAGCCCAACCCCATGTTATGCAACATACATCAGTGGCATGCTATTAAATTTTATCATGCATGTAAACAAAACAAATATACATATACAAATCATCTCATGGCATATATAGTCATCCATTTATCTTATAGGGTCAAAAAAAACATTTTTACCAGTTTGGGCAGAAGTACTTTTAGGCCCATCAATAAGCCTACAGTCGTCTAGCGACATGTGCAACCGAAAATAGTACAAAAATTGTTGAATGGGCCAAAGCCCACTAAGTAGGCCCATATTGGCCCCCACGATCGTGTGGCCCACTAAGCCTAAAATTGGCTTCAGCCATGTGTACGTCTCAGCTAAAATAGTAGTACCCTTTTAATGGTAAGTTTTACATGTGCGGGGCTTACGGGCTCATTGGGCCCATATGGCCCTTTCCGGCCCAAGCCCATGAAATTGTTCATGGTGGTCGTTCCTCAATGTAGGCCCACACTTCGTGAGCTCAGATAATCACTTGGGCATTTGCATGCCCATATGGCCAAAAACCTGATTTTTGGCTTTTCAGCGTTTCGATATTTCGGGATTTCGGCTTTTTACCGGTCTATGGTTTGAGTGGTGTGTGTACACACCTTGATACAAAATGTGTAATGAATCCCCAGCACCAAACCTATTGCAATCAAGACTAACATTTAGTCACTAGATTAACAGAAAAAAACTCCTTTATCCAATCAAAAGTCGAAACCAAACTTCACTAACCTTAATCGATCGCACCTTGTCAAACCCTCTCTAATCGTTAGCAAAAGTTAAACCCCTAGACGAATTCTGCATCTCAATAAGCCTTATTAAAAGAAGTTGAGTAATCATGTGATTAAAACCACACTTAAAAGTTTACACACCAACCAGAATATTCGGCCTCAACCAAACAAGGTAAGAACACTCACCTTGGTCAAGAATTGAGAGTAGTGAGTCGATTACTTCAAGCAGCTTGTCCCTCTATAAAACCCCGAGAGAACCTAGGTATCAACCAATATCAAAATATGAGAAAATAGGAACCATTACCACCAAAAAGTATTGAAAATGGATGGTAGATGTATGGGGTCAAGAAGCATATCGTTTAAGAAAGGGAAAGGGAGATTCGGCAGAAGAGAAAATGAATATTAATAGCAACGACAATAATATTAAGAGCAAACACCATCATTTACACTTAATATTGGAAAAAAGGAGGAGAAGAGATCGCAACTTTATGAAGAAAACAATAGTTGACAGAGAAAGAGCAGGGTATTCAGCTATGAGAAGTTTAATGGAGAAAAATAAAGAAGAGGGTGTCTTGCCCACGCAGAGAAATAAAGTAAAAAATCAAGGTCATGGTTTAAAAGAGAAAAGAAAAACACAATTGGCACAAGCAAGAAGAAAAAGAAGTGAGGTGAAATCGACCAAACAATAAAGAAGAAAACCAAAAACCCGAGAGGTCACTTTCAAAATAAATTTGGCACACAGAGAATGGAGAGAAAAAAATGCCCGACAGAAATTGAAAGGCAGAAAACAAAGACCTGAGTGGTAAAAATTTCGGCTCCCACCAATGCAAACTAGGAAAAAACCGAAAAGGAAGACAAACTATTCACCAAAGCTGAAAAGTGAACCCAAATTTCCCCCATACCGAAATTCTATGCACAAGAAGAGTCCCATTTCGAACAACTCAAATCTCCCTTAATTCTCTCCATAATCCCTTCCTCAACTTATACCCACCTCACATTCAAATTCTAAGACCAAATCAACCTTCCACCACATAGAATTCTACTTCAATTCAACCACTTGCTATCCATAAGTGCAAAATAAATACTCGTCAATATCCCATGCCAACGCTCGAACCCTGAACCTCCCTGCCACCCTTATGATGCCACCTTTCCACTACACCACAAGGCTCTTTGTGTCACCATTTAGCCTCAATTAATTAAAAGTCTTCACATGAGGAGGTAGGGTTCCCTTAAGGCTAAAAGCCAATATTTTTCCTATACCAAAACTTGAACCCCGGACTTTCTAGAGACCCCCCTAACATCCCAAAATCACTAACCCCACAGTTCTAGCATGCATATGAGTCATTTCCATGTTCCCAAAAATTTTAACGCTCTCACGCCCAAGGCCCAATTCTTCTAGGCCCAAAATTCAGGGCGTTACAGAATCATTTGGAAATGAATGTGGTTTTCTAAAAATGGAAATGGAAAGGGAAATGAAAATGAGAAATGATTCATTTGCAAATGTACATGGATTACTCAGAAATGATTGGAAGATTGAATTTATGTTTTTGAATTGTTTTAAAGCCCAAAAATTAAAATAAATCATTTGGTCATAGTGAACATGTTGAGTGGTGAAATATTAAACATATTTTCTCAGAATTTTATCAAAGGTAAAATTGGGATGAGAAAATTATTTAACAAAAATATATTGAAGTTTATTTTGTGAAATAGAAAAACAGAATCAGTTTGGATCAAATTACAAAGTATTGGATCGAAAAGTCTAAGAAGTACTCGTAATTGGACTTGATATGAGAGAGGCCCAAAATCCCCTAATGTAACATGAAGGGGGGTGGCAACCCTATAAGGAATACTAAGGTGTACGGTCCACCATACTTTCGCTCTAAGTAGGAAGTTATTTTTCTATTTGAAATAAACCACTACAACTTAACATGGGTTTTACTTTCTCTTTCTATTATTAGATGACATCGGTAGAGCTATTAATATAGCTTTGAGGATTTGTTACTCTACTGAAAAATAAAAAGAGTTTATTTTCAACTATTAAATATATTTTTCCTCTATTAAAGAAGAGAGAATTTTCGATTTCACCCCAAAAAAAAAGATTTTTTTTCTAGTTCCGTGCTTTGATTCAATTGATTAAAGTCCACACTCGAAGAGTTCGTAGTACGAGAATAGCAGAGAAGATCGTTTGGTTGAAAGCTGGAAAATATCAAGGATCTGATTATCCGAAAACACAGATACGAATGTTTGTTACTATAAATATCACAACTAGATCGATTTTTAAAATTTTAATTTTCCGTTATACAAAAAAACCATTTTCAAACCAAAATTTTTCCAACATATAATTGATTGGATTGTAATTAGTGTTTGTATTATTGATTTATTAGTGGATTTACTATCTAAATGATGCACCAAAGACATAGGTATGTTCATTTAACTGTGTAAACAATTCTTGATCTATTGTACATTTTGTTATTAAGTTGTTCTTCAAAGTTACATAAAGTGTTCCAACAGGCTTAATAACACATGGAGTAATGCATCAGTAACTAAATGTAGGACTGAGTTTGCTTCGGTTTAGTTAGATTTTTAAATTTTTTTTGGAATTTTATGAACCGTCCATGATAATTTAGTTCCATTTCTTGGTTTTTCTTATTAATTTCGGGTTTTCAAATTTCAAACTTTATTTTGAAGAAAAATGAGTTTTGGTTTATGTTTTTATACATAGTTTTGTAAAATTTCAAAGATTTTTTCATAAATAGTTTTTAAAATATATTAAATTTTAAGTAAATAAAAATAATTAGTAACTTTGATATAATGTTTTTGGAGAATTTTTAAATAGCAATTTTAAGATGTTTTATTATTTTAAATATAAAAATATTTATTTTTACATTATTAAAATTTAAAATTAATTGCATATTAAATAAAAATAAAATTAAAATTAAATTGGATTCAATTTAGTTGAATTTAAATCACCAAATTTTTAACTTATGAATCAAAAGCATCCAAGTATTAATTGTTAGGATCGTTTTTTTTTAATTTTTCATCCCTAACCAGACATTCCATATACAATTATATTTATTTTCCCTTTTTTATATATAAAAAAGTAGGAGTAAGGTTGAATCAAACTTGAGAGAAGCATCAACTTACATTTTGAACACAAATTCTTAAGCCAATCCGATATTATTATATTTGTACTAAATCAGTATTCGTATATGATTTTAACATATATCAAACAGTTATCTAATTTTTAGTGGTTCCATTAGTCACTATTTTTTATGAATAATAAAAGGCCTTAAAAATTGAAAGGCTAGATATTGGTGGGATTAGTATCTGATCCGATCACAAGGAAGGAAAAAGGGACTTGAATTAAAGTTCTATAAAAAATAATATCATAATTCGAAACTTATGGTGAGTAATCAATATCTAATTTGAGAATATCTATAACATTGAATCTATAATTCAAATGATATAATATTGAACATCTGTGAATGTTATCCCTCTGTAACTGTACGATATTTTCCCGATTTGAGAACATCTCCCCATGGTTGATTTTGGCCAACCACGTGTTAAACGACCTTTTCACACTTTTTAGAAAGATATGAGGAAGAAAAATGTTTATCGTCCTGTTTTATCTGTACTTATTAATAAGTACCAAACTCGTGGCACTTTGTTTAAAAAACATATTCGTGTGGCACAGATTTAATTTGGACATTTTAAAAATTATTTTAAAAATAAATAGTATGATGAGAGTGTTTTTATTTATTTATGTTTTTATATCAATTCTTTAAAAATTAAATTTAAAAAATTTATACATGTTAAGGCTTGAATTTAATATATTAAAATATTCAAACTCTTTAATCAAAATATCATTAATTTAATTTATAAATTTATTATAAATTTTATTTTACATAATATTTTCTGTTAGATTATGAGTATGCCATCATGTTTATGGTAATTTTATATTGTTTTTGATATATTCGATTTTATGTTTATTCTATTTGCATTCAAACTATTTTTCGTATATCTAAAGTTTCATAATTGTATATAACTTTTGCATGTTTATAATTTAGTTTATGTAAATTTTGATATGATTATGTTAGGCATCATTTTGTTTTTCTTGTCTTGCGTCATATTTTCCATAATTGTAATAATTGGCAATTTTTAACGTTTTGACTAATTAGTGGATGGTGACGGATTATATACGTAGTTTTCAAGTTGTGAATGAAAATGAAACTCAAACAAAAACCCGAAATATAAGTAAATTGTATTTAATAACTAAAATATTTTTATCTATACTAATATTTAATTTTTATTAAATTATTACTACAAATCAATTTGGCGTTAATTATAAAAATATCATTTTATATTTAAAATAAGTTTTATTATTCTTGAGAACTTTTGTTTTTTATTTATTTTAAAAACACAATAAAAATATACATATAAAGGGATTTGAATGTATACTAATTGTATTGATAAAATCTTAAATTTATTATTCAATAAAAACTTTATTTTATTTTATTTTAATTTTACTATGCACATTTTATTACCTCCAATTATATATATACTATTATTTAAGTCCCTTCTTCGAGTTGGTGTCACTAGTCAACCGAACACCAATTCATTTAGGAAAATTACAAAATGTTCTTTCATATTTAAAATAAGGTATATTATTCGAGGTTACTTTAGTTTTTTATTTTTACCTACTCAACACTAACTCAAGCTTGATGATAATATCATGGTAAACAATTACCGTGCATTTAATAGTCTTAATATGATATACTTACATGTTTAAATTTCATTTTAATCACAACTTAATCTATTTTATTCATTTTATTATTGTACATATTTCATGTGTTATTATTAATTAGTTTCAAACCATATGTTTTATTATTTATTATTTATTATTTTAAACTAACATACTTGAATAGGTGGTTTCCACACATATACATGTATGATAGAATTTCTAGTTTTTAATTAAACTAGTAATAATATCCCTACTTATGACAACGCTTTATAAAATACGAAGAATATAATTTCGTGATGCGAGATCAAGATTTTATTAAATTAATATAAAAAAATTATACATATTTTTGTATAGGATTTTTACACTAAGGATATCTCTATGATAAAAAAACTAATAATTGTTTAATTACAAAAAGAATTAAATTATATTGTGATACCGATAGATAATATACTCTCAATATGTTATTTGTTGTCTCTAAAATAGTTTCCGTAAAATTTTAACACCTCATATCCGATCCAGTTACCAAACCTGAGATACAAAATGGTACAACAGTAAAGAAAACACTCACATGAAAATTACTCAATATTATTCTTTAAGTCAATATGTATAAATCAAGTCTATATTAAACATGCATAACAAGCAAAATTGAGTCTCAATCGAGCTTATGAAAGCTCTTAAGCCGAATTAGAATAAATTCAGGACTATTTTGAAACTTTTACAAAAAGAAGGGTAAAAATGCAAAACAAGGTTCATAAGCTGTTTGATAGGTTTAGGTCGTGTAATCCAGGGTCACACAGCTGTGCTGCCAAGTCATGTAACTAAATGTGACTGTGTGAAACCAAAACCATCCTAAACAAACGGAGCACGCGTTCATGTCACCTACCCGTGTGTGACACACGAATATGTGGTAGACTGTGTGTAGCATATATGACCCTTATTGTGCAAGGAACATACCGATCCTACAAGGTGACCTAAAACATCATTCATACCATTCAAACCTAATCCAAAGCATATATATTTCAAAGCTAAAATGTCTATCTATATAACTATTTAAACATTCAACCAATATACCTTCATTGGCACCAACATATATTCAAACTTAACAATGCCAAAATATGCATAACGGTATTCAAACTTTGATATTTCTTTTATGCTTTAAAGTACCAAATTTGTCATCAAACAAAATGTCACATAATAAAACATATACCTTCACTTAACAAGCTAAAACATCCTATGTACCTGTAACAAGTAACCAAGTTCAAAACATCAAAAGTCTACCTAATCGAGAGACGGTAGGTGTGTGCTTCTTGTTGATCCGATCGGTACGTTCCGAACATCCAAAATCTACAGATTAGTAGTAATACTAATAATTATTTAAAATACTTAGTAAGCTCATAGAATATAAGGATTTATTACCTCAATTTCTTATCACATATAAAATGTAACACCCCTTACCCGTGTTTGACGCCGGAACAGGTACGAGGCATTACCGGACTTAATCACTAATCATCGTATAAAAACCAATTCATAATTTCACTCTAATTTAAAACTTTTTCAAACACATTCAAGCTGTCCCTTAAAAAGAGCTTACAAGGCCCATATCATGCTTTAATTCAACCACACACATAGGCAAGCATGCACATTCATAAATTGTATCATTTAATTAATAACATAATCAAGACTATTTACATTAAATGACTTTATACAATAGAGACCTTCAAATAACATAGGTCAGTATTTTAAGCCAATTCCTAGCAACTTAATAACAATTAAACGAGTCTTCATACATGCCAAAGACTTAAAATACTTTAAAACCTTAGGAAAGGAAGGGAGTAAGCATTATAGCTTAGTAAGTAAGTATGTAAATATTAACAAACAATACATTATCATACTTTAAACAAAGTCACAATATGTTCCCAGAATATTACCATCACAAACACACATACTTTCACTATTACAATCATAAACAGGTTCAAAATAAGCTGTCTAGCAGAGTACCAGCAACTAAATTATTTATTTCTGGAGCTACAGAACTCAAAATTACAAATCGTTAATTTTCCTTGAAACTAGATTCATATATATTCTTAACATAAAATTTTCAGAATTTTTGGTCTAGCCAATTAGTACAGTTTATTCATTGAAGTTACCCCTGTTTCACTGCTCAACTGTTCTAACCACTCTTAACTACGAATAAATTTTCTCCTCGTACAGAATTCAAAGGATGTTCTCGTTTATTTCATTTGATTCAAGCATATAAATTATATCCCCTAGTTATTTTTTTAAAATTTTTAATGATTTTTCCAAGTCAGAACAGGGGATCACGTAGTCATTCGAACCAGTCTCTCAAAACTTAAATATCTCATAATATAGAATTCTTTTGCTTGCTCTGTTTCATTATATGAAAATAGACTCATTAAGCTCTAATTTGATATCTCATTCAGTCTCGATTCAATTTCTACTATTTTTGGTAAATTTTTAGATTCACGTCAACGCAACTATCCGAACAGTTTTATTGTCAATTTTGATCTTTCACACTTCAATTGTATTCATCACTTTCCCATAACAATCTTTCCAATTTCCAATCACATATCGAGCATATTACTCATAAGTTACACACGTATATACTTACACTTATCATCACAAAGTCATACACAATTTCAATTAATCAATTTCCCAGTTGAACGCTTCGGAATAATAACAGATACGCGATGGTATCGCACACAGCCTGTAACACCCCGTACCCGAGACCGTTGCCGGAGTCAGACACGAGGGGTTCGCAGACTTAAATCACTTATTGCACAGTCCATTTTAAATTTCCAGACGAGCTGGCTAACTACGTCACTGTTTCCTTAAAAATCATATCTCGAGTTCCAAAAGTCGAAAACCAGTTCCGTAAATTTTTCCTGAAACTAGACTCATATATCCATCTAAAATTTTTTTTTTTTATAATTTTTGGTTGAGCCAATTAGTACAGTTTATTAGTTAAAGTCTCCCCTGTTTTAGGGTTCGACCACACTGACCTTCAGGCATTACGACTTGGATATCTCCCTGTACAGGGCCTCAATACTGATGCCGTTTATTTCTTTAGAAACTAGACTCGAAAAGGAATCTGTACATATATGGAAAAACTTCTAATTATCTCTGGTTAATTTATAATGAATTTCCAAATTCGGAACAGGGAATCCAGAAACCGTCCTGGCCCTATTTCGCGAAAACTTAAATATCTCCTAATATATTGTTCATATGATCATTTCGTTACTTTCCTATGAAAATAGATTCGTCAAGGTTCGATGACATAATTTATTCACTATTTAATTCCATTTCTACTATTTTTAGTGATTTTTCACATCCACATCACTGCTGCTATCAGCATCCATTTTTAAGGTAGACTTTACCTATTACATAGTTTCCATGCCTCTTAATGAACATATACATTCAAGATGACTATAACATTATACTCAAAACGTATATAAGCCATTTTCGCATGGCTATCCAAAGTTTTACATACCAAATTTCAACAAAACATAATAGCCTATACATGCCGAAATGTTCTCCTAGACCAACTAAGAAGAAAATACCAAAAGTTGCTAGTCGGTGTGATGACTTCGATGACGGTCCCGAATACGCAAAAAGTCGAGTCCAAGAAACCTAAAATAGGTGACAAGCAAACACCGAATGAGTATATAACTCAGAAGTCATAAGCATTACACTACCATCCATTAATAAAATTTTCACAAGAGGAAACAACGAAATGAGGCTAAGTACTCCATCCATACCGAACTATGCCATAGTTTCTTAGACCTTACGATTCAATCTCATTCCAAGTCCTACATTGACATTTCATACGCTATTCAATAGAATAATTGAGGCATTTCCATACATCATTTTATTTTCGTTACAATCATACAACTAAGCGAACTTTCACCTATTCCACGATGAACCTTATGTACATGACTTCAATTATAATCATCACATAGGTTCAAAACTTACCACGCTCAACTCCAATTATAAACATAGCACCTATTAGCCATGAACTCAAGGTACTTACCCTTTCCGTAGTCCGAAATCGACTCAGTAAGGTCGCACCCTTAATATAAATAATTGATAGAAAATATATATATATAGTGGGTTCGCACACATAGTGCTTAATAATCAACCACGCACACTTAGTGCCATGTACTTTAAACTCGCACACTTAGTGCCATGCATTTCAAGCCCGTACACTTAGTGCCAATCTCACAATCGTGAACACTTATTGCCCGCACACTTAGTGCCGAAAACCAGCCACTCTATACGCTTCACTTCCTTTTTACATTCGACAATTTCATCTCTACATACATATACATTTGTATACATTTCATCTCATTAACCACAATTGCATAGGTATTACGATCATTTAAATCAATACCAACTATATGCTTAATGACTTACCTTGTGTTGGGTAAAATAATTCCAAGTCGGCTACTCGATGACCTTCGATTTCCCCTTGTTAGACGCCTCTCCTTTAGGATCTTGAGCTTAAACAAATAAATTAACTCATTCAACCGCTTTGCTACATATATTGGTATTCACATTTTAATGATTTTATGACATACGGAACGGCATGGTAAAATTTTTATCTTGCTACCTTATGTTCTTAGCTATTCGGCTAATAACCATATGCTATCGCCCTACTATCAATAATTCAATCACACATGCATATATATATATATATATATATATATATATATATGTCCGAATGTGCAAAGCTTAGACTCAACATCACCTATGCTCTTAATTTGATGGCCGAATATGCATACATATATACATGATATCAACTATACTATCATCTTTAATTCACCTAAACACAAAATTTCATCTCATGAACACTTGACCGAATTCTTCCTAATCTAGCATGGCTTCACATATATTTATAACATCCTACAAATCCACATATACCACATTTCTACATAAATTTTCTTTTACTTTTCCACTACTTCCATTCACAACATCAAAAGCACCATACACATGTATCATTACAAAGCTTCACACTTAGCATGCAAATGACATCAACACAAATCCACCTTAGCGAAACTTAACTCATCTTCATGCCTCATCACCATAACATCAAACATCAACCAAGAAGACAACACCCATGGCGAATATCATCTCCATCCCATAGCAAAGATTTAAACCATGGGCTAGGTAGAACTCAAACTAACAACTAAAAACATGCATGAATCTCATGGACAACATCAAACATACCTTAGTCTAGCAAACTACCATAGCTGATTTTCTCAAGCTCTCCCCCTTCTTCTTAGAACATTCGCCAAGGAAGAAAAATGTGAAAGGATGGACACTTTTTTTTCCTTTGTTTTCATCATATTCCTTTTTTTCATTATTTTATTCTTTCTAACATAACCACTAACCCAACATGTTTGCAACATGTTTCCACTCATAACATGGCAGGCCACCATGCTTAAATTTTGGGTAAATTGACATACAAACCCATCATTTTCACAACATGCATTAATAGACCACTTTACATTTGCCTAGCACATTTCTAAATTTTCTCACACAAGTCCTATTTGATAAAATTCACTTACAATTAACAAAATCCAAACATGAAATTTTCACACATGCATATGTACATATAATGAGCATCAACTATGACAGTTAATTATTTTTATGACTCGGTTTAGCGGTCCCGAAACCACTTTCCGACTAGGGTCAATTTAGGGCTGTCACACAGCCCACCTTTAAAATCGAAGCTCTCTTGTACACATAGTGGCCTTCACTTAGCACCACTCATGTGACCTAGCTCGATTGTACACATAATTTTGGCTCTCTTGTACACATGGTGAACACTTAGTACCACCCATGTGACCTAGCCAGTTTATCTCGTAGCTCTCTTGTCTACATGGTGTCCTTCACTTGGAACCACGCATGCGACTTAGCTACATATATCTTGTGACACCCCTAATTTGACCTTAGTCGAAAAGTGGTTTCAGGACCACAAAATTGAGTCATAAAAATAATTAACCGTCATAGTTGATGCTTATTATATGTATATATGCATGTGTGAAAATTACATGTTTGAATTTTGTTAATTCTAAGTGAATTTTATTAAATAGGACTTATGTGAGAAAATTTAGAAATGTGCTAGGCAAATGTAAAGTGGCCTATTAATGCATGTTATGAAAATGATGGGTTTGCATGTCAAATTACCCAAAATTGAGCTAGTGGCCGGCCATGCTATGGGTGGAAACATGTTGTAAACATGTTGTGTTAGTGTGCTATGTTAGAAAGAATAAAAAAAAAGGGGTTGGTATTAAAGTAATGCAAAGGAAGGAGTGATGAAAAAAAAATTGTCTTATCCATGTCCCCCCCCCCCCCCATTGCCGTGAATTGAAGAAAGAAAACAAAGAAAAAAAAAGTGTTCATTCTTGAACATCTTTGGCAGAATAGAGGAAAGAAAGGAAGGGAAAGAGCTTGAAGAAAAATCGGCTATGGTGGTTCACTAGATTAAGGTATGTTTAATGTTGCTTTGAAAGTTCATACATCCCTTGGATGATTAGTCTAAATTCTAACTACCTCATGGATGGATTTGGGGTTATTAGAGAGTTAGTATTCGACTAAGAGGCTTCAAAAGTTTCGGTTGAAGCCTTGATACTATTAGCATGTTAGCTATATGGATGTGTTATGATGCTTGAGGTGTTAGATAAATTTGAACTCATCACCAAGTTCTTTAAGCAACCCAAGTTAAAAGTTTCAGATTGAGGTATCTTGAGCATCCGCCATGGTAGGAAGTAGAAGAAAAATATGGTTGTTGTTAGATGAAGTAGAGTCTAACAAATGAGCACACATGTGCATTAGTTGCTAGATGGAGAAGAATCGGCTAGCAAGTTGTGTGCTAAGGCGAATATAATTTTGAACATTATTGAGTAATGTATGTGTTTTGAAATTGATGGAATGGAGAGTATGCTTAAATTGTGTTATGAACAATTATATGTTAAATCAAGGTTTGCTAAGCTAGTTATTAAGGTGAAGTGCAAATGTTAGTATTTGATTTCTAGTGTATATATGTGTATTAGCTTAGTTTTGAACTTGAAACAAAATGGTATTTAGTCAATACAAGTGACCATATTTGTAGAATGTATTAAGTATACAATCGGCCTCAACATAGACATGCATATTCGGCCACATGAATGAGTACATAGTTTGTTGTGTATGTTCGGCCATAGGTAAGCATATTGATGGCTTTATCTTGATTTAGAAAATTCGGCTAAGGAGAATATTGGCTAATATGTTGAATTTGATTCGTGATTTCATACATATATAACTCTAATGCCTAATATATAAGGGCTAAGTACCTTGAATTCCTATTTGATGTTCAAAATGATTAAATCAATTTATTTGTTAATATTAAGCTTAAGAGCAAAGAGGATCAAAGTCGGATAGGGGAAAAGAGAAAGTAAACGAATAGTCGTGGACATATAATCGTCGACCACTTTCGAGGTAAGTTTTAAGTGATTAAACGTTGAGTAAATTCAATCATAATAGGACATAATGAGTTGATTTAATAAGATATGATGTGGCCATGATATGTCTTAAACTCAAATGGTAAGTTCATAAGTGTTTGGACTTGGAAATTTAAGAGCAAATTGTAATAATTTGCTTTGGACAGCAGCAGCAACGTGATTTTAGAAAATCACTATGAATTGTTGGTGTGGAATTATAGGCTGACTAAAATATGTAATCAAAGCTTAGTTAGTCTAGTTTCTTATAAAAGAGACCGTGGAAGCAAAGAAATTTCCTATAAAGAGATATTTAAAGTTGTGTGGGACAGTGTCGAATGACTCAAAATCCCTGTTCTGTTTTTGGAAAATCATTATAATTTGTACAAAATGGTTATAAGATAATATTTATATGCTTAGACTCCTTAATGAGTCTAGTTTCAAATGAAATCAAATAGAACACATTATGAATTCTGTACAATGAAAAATTTTATCCGTAGTGAAGAGTGGTCAGATTAGTCAAATAGTGAAACAGGGGAAACTTTAAGAAAAATCTGGTACTGATTGGCCAAACCTAAAATTCTGGAAATTTTACGGATGGAAGATATACGAGTCTATATTCAGGGAAAATTAACGGCAAGTGATTTGGAGTTTTGTAGCTCCAGTTATAAATAATTTAGTGACTATTGCTCAGGAAAACAACTCGTAGTAAATATGTGATTTTGTTGTAAATATGGATAAAACTTGTTTTAGTTGCTCATAAGCTATTGATTAAACCCATACGTGAATTCTAAATCGTTATATTGTAAAACGATATATGAGTGCTAGATGGATCTTCGATATTAAAATTTGTGAAATTGTAAGTTTATGAGTATTCGAATATGAAATGATAGTATGGCGTGAAATTGAATTATTCATTGGAAAATGATTGGTGTAGATTCGGCCAAGACAAAGTGTATACATGATAGTATATGTGGTATGTGAAGTATATTTGGATAATTGTGATGTGAATACATGAAAATTTATATTTTGATTTAGGATTTTATGTGATGAATGTGAATGTGTATATATGTGATAAGGCCGAATGGCCAATGTGATGAATGTGAGCATGCATATGTGTGATAAGGCCGAATGGCCAATGTGGTGAATATGAACATGTATATATGTGATAAGGCCGAATGGCCAATGTGATGAATGTGAGCATGCATATGTGTGATAAGGCCGAATGGCCAATGTGGTGAATATGAACATGCATATATGTGATAAGGCCGAATGGCCTATGTGATGAATGTGAACATGCATATATGTGATGAGGCCGAATGGCCAATGTGATGAATGTGAGCATGCATATATGTGATAAGGCTGAATAGCCAATGTGATGAATGTGAGCATGCATATGTGTGATAAGGCCGAATGGCCAATGTGGTGAATATGAACATGCATATATGTGGTAAAGCCGAATGACTAGTGTGAAATATGCAGGCGATGTGCGTATATTGTGGCAGAACGACCAAATGTGAAAGGTGTGTATTATTAGATATTTGATGAGGCAAATGAATTACAAATATGAAAGTCGATGTGAATGTTGTAACATGTGATTAAATGTACATGAAACTTGGAAATATATTTCGGGTAAGACCCGATGACTATGTGTGGAGAGTATGTCTGGGTAAGACCCGATGACTACGTGTGGAGATTTTGTCCGGGTAAGACCCGATGACTACGTGTGGAGATTTTGTCCGGGTAAGACCCGATAACTTCGTGTGGAGATTTCATCTGAGCTAAAGGTCTCGCCGATAATCCGAGTAGAGGTTAAATCTATAAGACTTCGTAATAAGAATTGCTTATAAATATATTCAATGCGAAAGGTTAAACAGGTATGTACTCCAAGTTTATATGTGAGCTTGATTTGAACTAAATCATAAGGTAGTTATGTGATGCATACGAGAGCAATCTATGAGACTATTCCTATGATTATGTGACATCGGATCAGTGTGAGAGGTTATGTGAAATCATACGATATATCTATGTCACATGAGCTCACTTTTATGTGAAAGTTTATCTGCCTATTGTATATGATGAGATGTGCATATTCGGTAAAGGGATGGTATGCCTGAAGGAAGAGTGAAATAAAAATACGAACAACTATGTTATAATTTGATTGTTATCTGTTGACACTGCTTAAAACTTACTAAGCATTGTAATGCTCACTCCGTTTACTCTGTTTCCTCTGTTTTATAGATCTCATTGCGAAGCTACAGGCTCGGGGATCGTCAGCAACTAGTCACACTATCACTATCCACCGCTTGTTACCGTTATGTTTAGAATTATTTTATGGCATGTATAGAATAGACTAGTGGCGGAAGAATATTTTTGGTTAATGTATATAAGCCATGCGAAAAGGGCATCTTTTGAATGTTTATTTAGTGAAGTTTAAATTTTACCTCTGGTTGTGCTTAGTACTTATTTAAACGAATGATCTTTATTTCAAGAAAAAGTTCAAAATTTTAATGTTCTGACATGAGTTACAAGTCCGGTAATGCCCCTTACCTATTCTGTTGACGGTTACGGGATAGGGGTGTTACATATCCCGTAGCTCTCTTGTCTACATGGTGTACACATAGTATCACCCATGCGACCTAGCTACATCATAATGTCTCGTAGCTCTCTTGTACACATGATGTGCACTCAAAGACCATACATGTGACCTAGCTACATACCATCTCAGATCATCCAATCTTTCCAAGGTTCAAGTGGGATTTCTCTCTTTCTAATACTTGATTCCATACTTCCAATAGTCAATTATGATTCAAAAATCATCTACAATACATAAAATATGCTGAAATACAAAAACATAATAAAGATAATGTATTATTTACATACAAACTTACATACTTTCTCATTTCCATGTCGAATTAATATTGAACATTTAAATCATCATAATTATACTTACTTTCAACACCTTAGCAATCATAGTAAATATATCAATTTTACATTGAAACATGCATAAATTAATGCTTATTATACATATGAACTTACCTCGATACTAAAACGGCCATTTTACTAACTTTCCCGATTTTTTATTTTTCTCCCATTCTTGATTCAAATCTCGTTTTCCAGTATTATTGAGCTTGGAAAGCTTGAAAACCCTAGCCATGGCTTCCCCCATGCTAATTTCAGCCTCCATGAAAAAGATGAGTCAATTTTGGCTTTATTTTTCCTTTTTATTTCTTTTAATTACCAAATGACTAAAATGCCCTTAAGGCCTTTCTTTAAAATTTTGTCCTATTCATGCCCATTTTTGTCCAAACGAAATATAATGGTCTAATTACCATTTAAGGAACTCCTTTTTAAACCCCCATTTCAATCAAGTACTTATGAATTAGAACACATATTTTGCAACTTTTGCAATTTAGTCTTAAAAGTCCAATTAAGCACTTTATCAATAAAATTACTTAACGATATTTTTACACAATATTTTAATCAATAAATAAACCTTAAAAATTAATCGGAATAAATTTTTCGACTTTGAATTCGTGGTTCTAAAACCATCGTTCCATTTAGGCCCTAAATCAGGCTGTTACAGCAACTTCTACAAATAAGCCCTAATAGGCAAATTAAACATGCAATCTATAAAATTTCTTATCAATACTCTAACACATGCATCTAATCACTCGATAAATCATATAAATTAACCGAAATAAACTTTTCTATCTCATATTTGTGGTTTCGCAACCACTATTCCATTTAGACCCTATTTCGAGATGTTACATAAAATCATTATGTAATACAAATATACCTATCAAGAATTCAACAACATCATTAGCATAAAAGGTTTTGAGCTCAAACACATCTATAGTCTCATTTGTTCACATTTTTCCTTTCAAACCAAATTATATCTTATTTCCAAATCATATACATTACTTTGCCAACATTCAATGGCATATCAGCACATTTTCATTCACTATTATCCGATGAAACTTCGTAAAAGAACTTTGTACACAGGTGAAAGTAATAGTGTCTAGTTACCTATTTGGGTTAAACCTACATGAATCAGATAACAATGCTTGGTCACCCGTTAAGGTTGAACCTACACGAATCGAATATTAATGCATGATCACCTATTAAGGTTAAACCTACACGAATCAGATAATAGTGCCCGACCACCTGTTAGGGTTGAACCTACACAAATCGGATAATAGTGCCTGGCCACTCGTTAAGGTTGAACCTACACAAATCAGATAATAGTGTCTAGTCATTTGTTAGGGTTGAACGTACATGAATCGAACAATAGTGCCTGGTCACCCATTAAGGTTGAACCTATACAAATCAGATAATAGTGTCTAGTCATTCGTTAGTGTTGAACATACATAAATCGAACAATAGTGCTTGGTCACTTGTTCGGGCTGAACCTACATAACAAATAGCCTAACCAGGGTTTAATATACCTGTATTCTCGAGTCTGCAACACATACTGGAGCTCGAAACCTATAGGTAATAACCGGTAACCTTGTATACAAGACTTTTATGAATTTTATCGGGGTTTAATCTCACATATACCATTTCGCAGCAATCCATTTCAGTCTGATTCAATTCTCAATTTAGGTACTAATTCATAGCCAATTCAAGACATCAATAAAACATTAATGAAAATACAGATGAAACTCAATAGCAATTTAAACATATTTAGACTGTATGAACTTACCAGGGGCTAACAGCAAAAGCAAAAGTGTCAGAGACTAGTGTGTAAATTTCCTTTTTCCTCAATTATCAACTGTCTTGTTTAAATCTTTATATATAATATAAATTTATTTCAATTTAATCACTCAAATATCATATAACAACCTATTAGAAATATATATAAGCTCAATTTTATCTTTTAATGATTTCTTCAAGTTTTACATTTTATTCAATTTAGTCCATAAAATCAAATTTATCATAACTTTCAAATTTGAACTCCAATTTTTAAACCAAGTTCAAATATATCCAATTACAGCCTCCTATTATAAAAAATACAAAAAATTGCATGCAAATTTCAAGATATTAACAATTTAGTCCATATGTTCAAAACTAACAAAAATCAATTTATAAAATAGTCCTATTTCCCATCAAAGCTTCAAACTCTACCATAAGCATTAAAAAACTTCAATTAACATCAATGGAAACTTTAGAAATCTTTAATAGTTTTAAAAACGAAGATACAGGTTAGCTAGGCCTAGTTATAATGATCCCAAAAACATAAAAATTACAAGAAATAGACTAAAATTGACTTACAATGATCCCAAAAACATAAACACGTGAATGTTTTCGATAATAACCTAAGGGTTTACTAGAAATTACAAGTAAGCTAGTACAAACATAAGTTCTCTCTAAAAACTAAGTACTCTCTTCGATAAAGCTTTCTACACTAAGTTTTTTCATAAACTTATAAAATAATTTAGGGAAAAAAAAGATAGGTGACTCATGATGGCCAACAATATCCTTATATACACATGCAACGGAGAGAAGGTTTAGTGGGAAAATTAGATAATTCCACTAACACCCTTGATCCTTGTGATTAAACGCAATTAACAAGTTTTAGATCTAATCATCTACAGTATTCTAGTTCAATTCTAACTAGGTCTCAACTAAACCTCAACATGAATAATTAAGTCATTATAAGATGCATTAGATATAGAAATAAATCTATTAAAATTGTGAACTTAATAAGTTCACCCAAAATATTTGGGGTGGGCAGATACTTAATAGAAGAGTATGTCAGACCCAAAAGTTTGCCAAAACTTGGAGTTCGTTAGATGGCGAAACCCATAGAGTATGCCATTTAGCCAAAATAAATACTTTACTTACTCAAGTATACTTGACTTAACCAACTTATATGCCAAACAATAACTTGATATTAAGTCTCCATCGGGTAAGTTGTTACAATGAATTCCACTATTCTGAAAGACGCTACATACTATAGAAGTCATACACCCAATGCACCAAATTTCGATTCTTTATCTATTTGAACTTAGACTTTTACTTACATCAAAGTGTACGAATCACATATACATAGTCCACCATCCACTCAGGATTTAGGTTAGCTACACTATGAATGTCACAAGTGAATAAATTCATAAATGAATTCAAAATTTATTCTACTTGGGCCTTGTCTCATGTACTGTTAGTCCAGTCAATCACATTTATGTCTCTATCTTCTGGGAGTCAACTACTCTGATGCCCAAAACAAAGCATCTCCATAATTGGACTTGATAAATGACATATTAGTCATTTAATCGATTTTCTCATTTTTTATTAGACTAAGGATATTTTTAGGTTTGTCTACTAATACAAATTGTATTTCCCTACTATGATCTGAACATGTAATACCGCTTAGTATTAGTTAAAAATTTAGACAACCAGTGAACAACATTTTCTTCCATTTTGCTTTATAAGTGAAAATCATTTGATGAAAATAATACAAAGTATTAATGTAATTAATGAATAATTTTATTAACTAATTTGTTTTAAAAAAATAACAAGTGTACTTCGATGAAAATACTTCACTTAGGAAACCAAATCCAACAAAGAAAACAAAACTAATTGTTTTCCTAACCTACTAGGGACAACTAGCAATAGTTAAAGGCGAGGATAAATGAAAAGTGAGGGAATCTAGGAAATGAAAAGGAAAGAGGGGGGATAAAAGGAGTGAAAATGGGAGTAAATAAGGAAGGGAGGAAGACGTAAAAGAAGGAAAGAATATTATGCATAAAGCAACTATTTTGGGTGACAATGGGGTTGGCCAAGGAGGTGTGACAAACGAAAACAAAAATTTAGGAGAAGGGACACGAACTTGGTTCGCTAGGATAGTTACATTTGTTCTTAACCACTAGGCTAGATACTCATTCTTGTTCAAAAACTAATGATAAATAAATAAAAATTGGCCATGACATGTTATGACTGGGCCTATTTTCGATATTGATCTACCGAACATTTTATGAGAGACTACCTAAAGAAGTCAAGCATTACTGCAAATCAAGTTGATAGATAGATGTCTGTTTCTCATAGAGGTAGATGACCAGGACAGAGTAGTAATGCTGAAACTAGGGTGTCTGTTAGAACTTATGCCATTCGATCTAGAGAAGAGGCTTCTACCTCAAATGTTATAATTGGTACTTTTTCTCTTATTGATATTAATAGACTCTAGGTTAACTTATTCTTACATTTGTACTACTTTGGTGTCCTAAAAGAACATACTAGTAAAATAGACTGAATTTGATGTTAAAGTACTAACCCGTTATGTTAGAATGTCATAGCCTGTTTGATTTGTAAAAAAGTGTCCACTGAGAATTCATGATTGTAATTTTTCCTGCCAATTTAATGTTATTACCATTCCACGAGTTTGACGCAATACTGGGTATGGACTGGTTGGCTCTACATGATACTGTATTAAATTGTTGCTAGAAACGAATCGATTTGAGATGTCTAATTAGATAGTTGATTATTGTTGAGTCAGACAGAACTAACGGTGTTATAAATGTTATATCTATGATTTCTACTTAGAGAATAGTTCATAAAGGATTAGAAACATTTTTTATCTTACATTTTAGATACTTGATCATCAGAGTTAAAGTTTAATCAGTTATAGATAATCCGGGAATTCACTGATATGTTTCCTGAAGAACTACCTAGATTACCATCAGAACGGGAAGTTGAGTTTGCTATTGAGATAATCCCTGAAACAAATCTAATATTAATTGCTCCGTACAAAATTGTAACACCCCTTACCTGTATTCAACGCCAGAATAGGGTATGAGGCATTATCAGGCTTAAACACAAGCAAACATACATTTTCGAGCCATGAATTTTCGTCCAAATTAAAACTTTTTGTATTTAACCATAAATTCCCTAATACAAGCCTACGAGGCCCAAAAAATGAATTGGAAGTGGTTCGACACTAAATCGAGAACTTTTGAAAATTTTGCAACACTTAGAAAATTTTTCATTAAATAGGGGTCACACACCCATGTGGATATGGGACATGCCCATGTGGGCAGGCCGTGTGGTTACACACGCCCGTGTCCCAACCCCTTGTAACTCTCTATTTGTCACCCAAGAACAAATTGAAGACACACGGCCAAGTTACACGCCTGTGTGCTAGGCGGTGTGGTCGAATTAAAATTTTATGATTTTTTATAAAATAGGTGCAGACTTCACATGCCCAGGACACACGCCCGTGCCTCTACCCGTGTGCTCAATTCTGAGCATTCTATTTTGCAAAATAAAAAAAAAAATAAGGTGCAAGGGACACATGGCCTAAACACAAGCCTGTGGGGCAAGCCGTGTGTTGCACACGGCCTATACACACACCTGTGTGTCTACCGATGTGGACAAAAATAAGGCTATTTAGCAAGCCATTTTGCCACCCTTTGATGCACACACTTACACAACACTACATAGCACCAATTCAAGCATTTACATACAACCGAATTAGCCAAAATCAAGACATCCACATGTCAATTTCATGCTACCATCTATTATACACAAACATCACATACTCATCAACTCAAATCATGCAAGTTTTCACATTCATGAAAGGCATCATTATATACATTGCTTATACCAATAGCAGCCAATTTCAAATGGCCTTATACAAAATGAACTTTCAACCAATATAAGCCAACACATTTGGCCAAATCAATTATGACACATAACAAAATAACCAAGTCCCCTATACATGCCATAACTCAAAATGTTGAAATCATTGGTACCAAAATAATTGTTGGTAGTGTGAGTGAATCTCTGACAGTCGCCGATCCTCGAGCTAGCTTGGTGACACTATAAGACAAGGGAAAGGAAGGGGAGTAAGATTTATAGCTTAGTAAGTTCCTATGCAAATAATAAGCATCATAACCATACATTTAACATACAAATTGCATGATAAAAATTAACATGAAAGATATATAAATCTTTAGCCTTAACTTACTCAATCATAACCTTATCAAGGGTTCATCACTTATTGAGCTCATTACGTATGAGTTTTACGTACATACCTTTATCAACTCATAACATACCATATTCTTTCACAACTTTGACATTCCCGTTGAACACACCAAATATTAATGGATACTCAGAAATCTTGCACATAAGTGCCATACATGTAGTCAAAGCTACCTCACATCTCATAACACACATAGGCTCATTTTTTAGCTACTCACGGGCCTGCTCACACAAGCTGTCAGTCAGGATGTAGCTACAAGTGCTTCTCACACAAGCTGTTAGGTATTCGCAACTCATGCTGGACTACCCAACCACTGGTAGGATGTACGAGGCCAGCACCCAGATCACATAAACATATGGGTTCCTAGTGACATGTCACTCATATCCTATTCTATTCCTAAGGCTCAACCAGGAATTCTCGTTTGTCAAAACTTTGTCGAATACGTCCAAAGAGTTAATCATAATTCATACAATATTAAAGCATTTAAAATATAAATATAACAATACATTATTTACATACGAACTTACCTCGATAAAAAAATAGTAGATTTTGACCTAATCGTCAAACACTTTGTTTTTCTCTCGATCTAGGTCCGAACCTCATTTTTCTTTATCTATAATAACATATTTAACTTATTTAATACTCAAATTATTCAATTTAGTCCATAAATCATATTATGGAAAAATTACATTTTTGCCCCTAAAGTTTCACATTTTTACAATTTAGTCCTTAGGCTCGTAAATTGAAACATATTCAATTTTTTCAAAACCCAAGCCTAGCCAAATCATTTTCATACTTATACCAGCCCACATTTTCCACTTAATCACACTTTTACTACTTATTTTATAACTTTTACAAATTGGACCTTTTTGACATTTTTACCGAAAATAACTTAACAAAAGTTGTTTTTCTAACACCAAACTTGCATTTTCTACAATTAGCCATCAAAATACACACATGTCTAACATGTTTAAAACCCTAGACATTAATCATACCTCAAATTAGTGCTAGAAATAGGTAGATCGAGTTACAACGACTTTAAAAATGTAAAGAGCATTTAAAATGGGGCAAGAACAGACAACAATCGAGCTTGGATGCTTGAAAAACCCTAGCTATGTCTTCCTCTTGTCAATTTTAGCCAAGGGTAAAAGATGAGAAAATTTGGCTTTTATTTTGCTTATTAATTCATTTTTTAACTAAATGACCAAAATGCCCTTTTCTTAAAACACTAAAATTTCTCTTACTCCATGTCCATTTTTGTCCACCAACTTAAGTAATGGTCTAATTACCATCTAATCACCTCTAAGTTAAAATTTCATAGTAATTAGGCACCTCTAGCTTATAGAACTCAAGTTTTGGACTTTTTACAATTTAGTCCTTTTTGCTAAATTGAGTGCTCAAACGTCAATTTTTGAACAAAATTTTCACAGAAATATTCCATAAAACTATAGAACATAAAAATATAATAAAAATAAATCTTTCTAGGTTAGATTTGTGGTCCCGAAACCACTGTTCCAACTAGGCCCAAAATCGGCCTGTTACAAAAATGGCTCCGAATGAATTAAAAAATTTAAAGAGTTGCAAGAGTTGGTTGATAGTGCAACAGCCCGTTTTTGGTCAAACCAGAACAGTGGTTTCGGGACCACAAATCTAAAGTTGAAATAATTATTTTATTATTATTTTAATGTTTACAACATGATATTTTGATTGTGTGAAAATTTCGTTAAGAAATTTTATCATTTGAATGCTTAATTTGATAAAAATGACTAAATCTCGTAAAGTGTAAAACTTAAGTTCTATTAGCTAAAGGTGTCTAATAGCTATAGGACTTTAAAGTAAAGGTCTTTCTATGGTAATTAGCCCATTTATAAAGTTTGTGGTCATTCTTGGACATGTATTAAGTGTTTTAAGTGATTAATTAATAAGGTGAATTTTGTAATTTAGTAAATAATGATAATTAAAACAAAAAAATAAAGTCATCATCTTTTCTTTTTCATTATTCAATCAAACCAAGGGTAAGAAGAAGCCATTTTTCTCCTTTAAATTTGGCCAAGGCATTTGTGCTCAATTAGGTACAGTTTTTGTCCCATTTTTAATGATTTCTATGTTTTTAGATAGTTGCAGCTTAGTCTAGCTAGCCTAAGGACTATTTTGCAAAACTATTAAAGGTTTAAGGTTTTTCCGTTGATGAATGTTTGTGTATTTTGATGTTTGGTGATAGAACATGCATGCTTGTTGTTAGATTAAAAATATTTGTTGAGTCATTTTTAGTAAAATATCCAAATAGGGATTAATTTGTGAAATGTGTAAAACTCATGGTTAAATTGTGAAATAAATGAAAAATATGGACTGCTAGGGATCTTATTGAAATTCAACTAGCATGGGTTTTGGTTGAATTACATAAATTTATGATTTTATGAAATAAGGACTAAACTATAAAAAGGTTCAAATGTTAGGGGAAAAAATGTAAATTTGCCTAAATGTGTATTTTGAACTAAATTGAATAGAGTGATAATTAAATAAGCTAAATTTGATATTATTTAGATCAAGGAAGGTGAAATACAGATTTAGATCGGGGAAAGAATGAGGTTTCAGTTTAATTGACTTGTTACGCAGTTTTTGCATTCGAGGTAAGTTCGTATGTAATAAGCTTATTATAATTTTATTTTAAATGCTTTGATATTGCATAAATTGTGAGTACGCCTCTACGGACATGTTTGACGACAATTTGACAAGTGAGAAATCCTGGTTGAAACTTAAGAGTATATTAGATTACGAATGACATGTCATTAGGGGTTATGTGATTTGGGTGCTGGTCTGTACGTGTAACACCCTTAACCCGTATCTGTTGCAAGAATAAGGTTACAAGGCATTACTAATCAATTCACAACATAAAACATACAATCCCATAAACCATTCAACACAATCACTTTGTCCCTTATAAAGGCCTATGAGGCGTTAATCATGCTTTAGAAGTGGTTCGGGACTAAACCCATAACATACGAAAATTTTAGAAAACTTACAAATTTTTCAATCATACAAAGGGCACATGCCCGTGTGAACAAGCCGTGTAGAAACAGGGCATACATACTGACTTGCAACACACGGCCGAGGACCCGTCCGTATGCTAGGCCGTGTGAAAACTAGAGAGTGTATTGACTTGGGTCACACAACCAACCATATGCTCGTGTGTCTAGCCCGTGTGCCCTTTGGGGGGTATACTGACTTATACCATGCTGCCAGTCATGTAACACCCTGTACCCGAGTCCGTTGCCGGAGTCGAACACAAGGTGCACACAGACTTAACTTAATTATTTTTACAGTCCATTTAGAAATTTCGGACAAAGTTGTTCTTGCATCACCGTCGTCTTAAAAATCATATCTTGAGTTTCAAAGCTCGAAAATCAGTTTCGTAATTTTTCCTTGAAACTAGACTCATATGTTCATCTACATATTTTTTCTAGAATTTTTGGTCGGCCCAATTAGTACAGTTTATTAGTTAAAGTCTCCCCTGTTATAGGGATCAACTACACTGACCTTCGCGCATTACGACTTGGATATCTCCCTGTACAGGGCTTTAATACTGATGCCGTTTGTTTCTATAGAAACTAGACTCAAAGAGGAATCTATACATATATGGCATGACTCATAATTATCTCTGGTTAATTTACAATGAATTTTCAAAGTCGGAACAGGGGATCCAGAAACCGTTCTGGTCCTGTCTCGCAAAACTTCAATATCTCTTAACATACTGTTCATATGATCATTTTATTATTTTCCTATGAAAATAGATCCATCAAGGTTCATTTACACAATTTATTCACTATTTAATTCCATTCCTACTATTTTTAGTGATTTTTCACATCCACATCACTGCAGCTGTCAACCTCTGTCTTTAAGGTAGATTTTACCTACTTCATAATTTCCTTGATTCAACTAGCCCTTTTAGCATACATGGCACAGAAGATGATCACGGTTAACCATTCCAAGGGCTAATCGATTCCAAACATTTCCACATCTCTTAATGCACAACATACAAAATGATTATGTTACCATGCCAAAGTGTATATAAGCCATTTTCGCATGGCTATCCAAATTTACACAAAATCAAAGGGTCTATGACCAACAAGCGAAAGAGTAGTCCTATACATGCCATTTCAAAGTTCAACCAAAATTGTACCAAAAGAGGGGGCTTTGATAGTGTGGGAGACTTCAACTTTCAAAAATCCCGAGTCCGATAGCTGACGAGCCAAAATCTATAAAACAGAGAACAAAGAAGCGGAGTAAGCAATTTATGCTTAGTAAGTTTTGAGCAAGGATTCGGCACAACAAAAGCATAGCATTCATATAGCTAAACGGATAATTTCATATGTACACATTCTCAATATCATACTTACTTCACACTACCAACCCTTATGTTCAACACAAAAGATCAACTTAGCCAAAGGCCGGTAGCTCGTTTATCAACTGAGCGAATACTTATTTGTAAGGGCTCAACTAATTCAAAGCACATACGAACATACCTCATTGCTGGAATTTTTGCAAGCGTATTAATTGAAATTTTTACAGCAAGATTGCTCATTCCCAAATCACGTACCTTCGAAATTTAACTGGATATAGCGACTCGCTCGATTGTCTTTGGAACATAGCCCGGTTATAGTGATTCGCACAATTGCCTTCGGGAATTAGCCCAGATTTAGTAACTCGCACAAATGCCTTCGGGACTTAACCCAGTTTTGGTAACTCGCACAAATGCCTTCGGGACTTAACCCGGTTTTGGTAACTCGCACAAATGCCTTCGGGAATTGACTCGGATTTGGTAACTCGCACAAATGCCTTCGGGAATTGACTCGGATTTAGTCACTTAGCACAAAAGCCTTCGGGACTTAGCCCGGATACCATTCGAATAACCAAGCACATATATCAACAAATCATAACACATTCTTATTACATTCTCATTACCAAAGCTCAAACACAAGACACTTATCATATTTACAATTTCGGCTCAATAGCCACACACAAAGAGCATGATTTCGATTTGCTTAAAACATGATCTAATCAAATCATAATTTAAGCTCTATTACTCAAGAACTTACCTCGGATGTTGTCGAACGATTTCGATGGCTATTCGACCACCTTTTCCTTCCCTTTATCGGATTTAGATCCCCTTTGCTCTTGAGCTTAATTAAACAAATAAATCGATTTAATCATTTGAGCATCGAAAAGAGGAACACAAGGCACTTAGCCCACATTTATGCATTAGACCTTAAAGTCACATACATGTGAAATCATGCATCAACTCAAGATATTAACCCACACTCCTCTTCTTAGCCAATTGTCCTAACCAAGATAAAGGCATCAACATGCTTGCCTTTAACCGAATGCATGCACACCAATCCATCTCATGTGGCCGAATATGCATGTTGATGTTGAGGCCAATTATCTATTTAATACCACACATAAATGGCATACATTTTACTAACTAATGCATTACATATTGTAGCTCAATACGCATCTATCATTTACTCCATAACCGAAACATCATCATATGTAAATATATACCTTGAGATAGTATATATGTCATACCAATACATCATGTGCAAACATATATACATGTAGGTGCAAGGGCCGAATCTCAAGTTGATTATAACCAAATATAAACATATATCCAAAACTCAAATCTTACCTACCATGCAATATGCATAAATCATACTTATGGATATACCATGGCCGAATACACCACAACACCATACCATTTCAATTTTGGTCATGGTTAAACAAAGAACTTAATGTCTCACTCAATAATGCTAAAAGAAAATCCAAGAGTCCTCAATCCACCATCACATGTATCATTATCAAGCTTCATATTTAGCATGCAATGGCATTAACACAAAATCCACCTTGGCCGAATATCATCCCCATGACATAGCAAGGATTTGAACTATGGGCTAATAAGAACATCAAGCTAGCAACTAAAAACATGCATGAATCTCATGGCACAACCTCAAACATACCTTAATCTAGACACAAGTATGGCCAAACCTCCTCCTAATCCTCTTCCAAACCAAGCATGAAGCAAGAACTCCCTCCTTCTTCCTTAGAATTTTCGGCCAAGAGAAGCAAAAATGATGAACACTTTTTTTTTTCTTTCTCTCCTTCAACTCACGGCAATGGGGCCGGGGGAATCACACCTTCTCTCTTTTCTTTTTTTTTTTCCATTTCTTTATTCCTAACCTTAGTTTATTGTTTTTCCATAATGCACCGACAAAACATTTCTATGACATGTTTTGGCCATCCTCCCTTGTCATGGCCGGCCACCACTTATAAAAAGAGGGGTATTTGACATGCAAAACCATTGTTTTGCATGCATGATTCAATTAGTCATCACACATTTCCCCATCCTACTTTCAAAGTTTACTACTAGGTCCTTTTTAGTGAAATTCACAATTATAACCCTAAATCAAAACATCAAAAATGTCACACACGAATTAACACATATTATAGACATCAAAATGAATATTAAATTATTTTTATGCCTCGGTTTTGTGGTCCCGAAACCACATTCCGACTAGGGTCTTTTTAAGGCTGTCACAAGTCACACGCCCGTGTCTGAGACTGTATGGAGCATACTGACTTCAATTCAATTTCAACACCAGGGGACACACAACCATGTAGCATAACTGTGTGTCGCACACGGCTGAGACACAAGCCCGTGTCTTTGCCCGTGTGGACAAAAATAAGCCATTTGCAAGGCCAATTTGCCACCCATTTTGCACATACCTATAAACACTCAAATGATACTGTTTCATTATACAACCAAGCAGTCAAAATCACTAACCAATTGCACATTTCATGCCATTATACTCTCATCTATTCCAAATCTCAATTCACTACCATATACTTAGCCAAATACATGCTAATATAAAATCAAACATTTTGGTTCATTTACCATAATTCATACATACATAACTTCCTTATAAACAACCAACTTTCATACCAAAATAAGCCATTATTCATAACTATAGATATATACACCAAAACATACACATTTACAAGCTATTTATAATAGCCAACACATATCAATATTAACATCATTTACTAGCCAAATCTCTGGCTAAAATCACAACCAAAATATCAAGTAGCTTATACATGCCATATACCAAAATTATGCAACTTAAAAGTACCAAATCAGATGTCCGATAGTGTGATGATGTTCTTGACGACTCCTAGATCCGAGCTAGTTTTGATTCTCTATAAAACATAGGAAAATAACACGAAGTACGCTTCACAGCTTAGTAAGTTCGTATTAACATAATGAGCAACTTCACCATTCATTCACAATTCAAACAATAGAAGTTCAAGATAATAAAAGTACATTAAATCTGAAGCCATTTGGTAATTCATTCACTAGCTTACCAAGAATTCATCCATTTCATGGAATCAATATTTATAAACTTTACGTACGTACCTGTACCAACTTGTAACAATCTAATTCTAGTCCACATCTTTCAATTTCCCATTGAACCATTTGGAATAGAAGTTAGATATTCAACGATCTCAATTGATAAGTACCTATACCATGGTCCGTAGCCAAATCAAGGTAACTTATCCCAGAGTACCTATACCATGGCCTGTAGCCAAATCAAGGTAACTCCTATCCAAAAATACCTATACCATGGCCCGTAGCCAAATCAAGGTATAATTAGCACCCGAAGTGCTAATATCATGGCCCAAAGGCAAAACAATAACCTAATGACATGTCACTAGCATCATAGACTATTCCTAAAGTTCAACCGGGATTTTCCAATACCATATCATAGTCGAATCATTTCTAATTTTTGTCAAATCATTTATGAACTTATCTGTAATCATATAATTACAATTCATGCTACATCAAAGCATTTAAAATACAATTATACATAAGCTCATTGCATACGAACTACCTCGTGTTTGGAATTGACGGATCGGATCGACTATTCGACAACCTTGCTTTTCCCCAGATTTAAATCCAAATTCTTTCTTTCTTGATCTATACGAATTCTAATTTAACATATTTAATTATCAATCCATTCAATTTAGGCCAAAAATCACCTTATGCCAAAGTTACACTTTTGCCCCTACTATTTTGACATTTTTTTATAATTTAGTCCCCGTAACCGTTGTCAGAATAGTTTAGGAGGCATTACTTCACTCACAACACAATTCAGGATATTCGTATATCAAATATCAAATCATTACAGAAAATGTCATTCATTCACATTCATCAAGAACATAAAATCGAGCATACAATACCTAAACGTTCATTCGAAACTAAATTGATAACATATAAAAGTTTTAGAACTTATAAAAATTTTCAACTTTTAAAAGGTCACACACCCGTGTGAATAGGCCGTGTGCCTCACACGGTCTTAGACACGCCCGTGTGTCTAAACCATGGCAAAAAAGGGCATAGCTACTGACTAGCTCACACTGTTACAATACACGCCCATGTGCCTTAGCCGTGGTCGAGCCTGAATTAGGCCACACAGATAGCCACACGCCCGTGTTCTTTGGCCATGTTCAGGCTTGAATTACAATTGTAGGGTACCCCAGGGGACACAAGATCGTGCAACATAGCCGTGTGTGGCACACGGCTGAGACACACGCCTGTGTCTCTGCCCGTGTGGACAAAAATAGGCCATTTGAATAACCAATTTACCACCCAAAAATGGGTCAACCTACAAATAAAGAAACAAGCATAGTTACTCAACCATTTCAGCTAATATCTATATTAAATCATACATGATTCATGCTAAAACATTACTAATCATTTCCTTTCTCAATTCCTCATTCAATTCATACCCAAAACTTAAACTAACATCATACTTAACCAAATGATCTATACCTCATTCAATCATATGCTATGAACTTACCAAACTTGCCATTTCTACCATATCTTTTAACCAACCAAAACATACCAAATTGAACATTGGCATCACATATTATAAGCCATTATCAACTATGAATTCAAACATAAACTAGCCAAATTACATGGCTAAATATATACATCACAAACCATGATTCCATAACCACTAGCATATACATGCCATATTTTAGACATATACATTTTCAAAAGTACCAAAATGAGGTTCGATAGTGTGGTGACAATCCTTGACAATCCCCGAGCTTGCAGTAGCTTCGATTTTTATAAAACAATGCAAACACACACAAAGTAAGCTTTCAAAAGCTTAGTAAGCTCGTACCAAAATCATCAATACATGGGTACTTACGAATTCTTAAATTATCTATCAAATCTATACCAACATAATCCATATGTTCATACCAAATCATGAGCTTCACATACATAGTATCGTCTACCACATAGGTATCGTACATACCCGAATATTCCCGTACTTATTCACTTTCATTCTCACCTTTTATTTAAATATTTTAAGACTTTCCGTAAATTATTCGTGCTTTAAACCTTCGCACACTTAGTGTTGTAACAGTTAGTCGAAGCTACAACAATTCTGCACACTTAGTGCCATCTCAATTAGCCAAAGCTAAGTCAGTATCGCACACTTAGTGCCTCATATAGCCAAAGCTAGTTTAAATCGCACTCTTAGTGCCAAATACTATTGGTTTATTGACGTATTCATCCAAACCAAACATATATACAATGAATATATATAATCAAAACATTAAAACATACTTAACATCATGTTTTAAGTACGAACTTACCTCGTACTAGAAATTGTCGACTCGATCATTTATTCTATAATCTTCGACTTCCCTCGGTCTAAATCCGAATTCCTCTTTTCTTGATCTATATGTATTCAAAATTAATCCTTTTATTTACCAAATAATTCAAAACAATCCATACACACATATTTAAGGCATTTTACAAAATAGCCCTCACATTTTCACATTTTCACATTTTCACATTTTGACACTTTAGTCCCTAAATCATAAAATCAAAAAATACATATAATTTGATTATACTCATGCTTGACTGAATTCTCCTAGCTCTCATACAAGTCCATACATTTCATTTATTTCACATTTTAGTCCCTCAAAATAAAATTTTTACAAATTAGCCCAAAATACTCAATTTCATCAAAAATCCAAAGAAAAAACATGTAAACCCAATATCAAAATTTAATATTCATCTTATAACATAACAAAGCTCATGAATCCAACCATGGCACATTCCAAAATCATCAACAAAATCAGAAATTAAGGCATGCGTTCGATAATATACGAAGCAACGATTACAAAAACGTAGAAATTATCAAAAACCGAAGCAAAAACATACCTAAATCAAAGGTTGCAAGTGCCGAACCCTAGCCAAATCTTTTCTCTTTTCTTTTTCTCTTATTTTTGGCCAAGAACATGTATAATGGCTTATTTTTATACCTTATTTTAATTATAATTCATTTTATAATTAGTTTACCATTTTGTCCTTAGTATCAAACGTTAACAAACCATTTTACAAAGGTCATTAATTTCCATTAACCTTTCTAAAGCCATAATAAGCACATAAGGACCTCTTATAAACAAAGCTCAGTCAAATAGGCAGTTTTAACATCTAGCACACAGCTTTTACATTTTACGCGATTAGATCGTTTTTGCAAATTAAGCACACAAACAGTTAAATTTTCACACGAGACTTTCACACGTCAATTCACTAATAATAGGAACGAAAAATAATAGTAAAATATTTTTCTAACTCAAATTTGTGGTCTCGAAACAACTATTCTGACTAGGGTCAAAACTGAACTGTTACAATTCTCCCCCTTAGGGATTTTCATCCCCGAAAAGCTTACCATTGAATAGATTTGGATATTGTTGTCTCATAATATCTTTAGGCTACCACATGGCCTCTTCAATACCGTGTCGATGCCACATCACTTTGAATAACGAAATTTTCTTATTTCGCAGTTCTTTAACCTCTCGAGCTAAAATACGGATCGGCTTTTCTTAGTAAGTCATATCAAACTGAATCTCTATTTCAGACGGAGGAATCACATGAGAAGGATCAGATCTATATCTTCGAAGCATTGACACATGAAACACATTATGAATTGTTTCTAACTCTGGTGGCAACAACAATCTATAAGCTACCGGCCCAACACGCTCAATAATTTTATATGGCTCGATGAACCTCAGACTTAATTTGCCTTTTCTACCAAACTGAAGCAATTTTTTTCCACGGAGATACCTTCAAAAACACTTTGTCGTCGATCTCAAACTCAATGTCTTTTCTTTTCAAATCTACATATGATTTCTGACGATCGAAAGCTACTTTCAAACTATCTCGGATCACTTTCACTTTCTATTCAGTTTCTTTTATCAAATCAACCCTGTGAAACTTATTTTTGCTGAGCTCAGTCCAATACAAAGGTGTACGACATTTACGACCATATAAAGCTTCATAGGGTGCCATTTTAATGCTGGACTGAAAACTGTTATTATAAGCGAATTCAATCAATGGTAGATATTGTTCCCACGTACCTTCAAACTCAAGAATGCAACATCTCAACATATCCTCGAGTATCTGTATAATTCGCTCGGATTGACTGTCCGTTTGGGGATGAAAAGCAGTACTAAAATGCAATTTAGTACCTAGAGCATATTGCAACTTCTTCCAGAATCGTGATATGAATCTCGGATCTCTATCTAACACTATAGACAATGGCACACCATGCAATCTCACTATATCAAAAATATATAACTCAGCTAATTTATCAAGTGAGTAATCGGATCGAACCGAAATAAAATGAGCTGATTTTGTCAAACGATCAACTACAATCCAAATTGCATCTTTCTTTCTTGGAGATAGGGGCAAACCCGAAACAAAGTCCATGGTCACTCAATCCCATTTCCACTCTGGAACCATAATCGGTTGTAACAATCCCGATGGCACCTGATGTTCCACTTTAACTTGCTGATAGATCAAACATTTAGAAACAAATTTAGATTTATCACTTTTCATTCCGGACCACAAATAATGCTGTTTCAGATCATTATACATTTTTGTACTACCTGGATGCACAGATAAACGACTATTGTGAGCTTCACTCAGAATCATTTGAATTAATTTTGGATTTCTCGGAACACAAATTTGATCTCGAAATCTCAAACAATCATCTTTATCAACTCTAAATTCTGAATCAGACTCTACATCGCACTGAGCTCGTTTAGCTAAAATTTCATTATTAATCTTCTGAGCTTCGATAATCTGCTGTAAGAACAAAGGTCTTGCCTTTAATTTAGTTAAAACTGAACCATCATCTGATAAAACCAAATGAGTATTCATCGCACGCAAAGAAAACAAAAATTTTCGACTCAAGACATCAGCAACAACATATGCTTTTCTCGGATGATAATCAATTACAAGTTCATAATATTTTAGCAGTTCTAACCATCTTCTCTGTCGCAGATTTATATCTTTCTGAATCATCAAATACTTCAAACTCTTATGATCAGAGTATACGTGACACTTCTCACCAAACAAGTAATGGCGCCAAATCTTTAGAGCAAACACGGTTGCAGCTAATTCAAGATCGTACGTCGGATAGTTCTTTTCGTGCGGCTTCAACTGTCTTGAAGCATAAGCAATGGCTTTTCCTTCTTGCATCAAAACACATCCCAAACCAATGGATGAAGCATTACTGTAGATCACAAATTCTTTACCCGATTTAGGTTGTACATAATCAATGACTTTTCTTTCTTGCATCAAAACATATCCCAAACCAATCGATGAAGCATCACTGTTGTAACACCCCTTACCCGTATCCGTCACCGGAACAGGGTACGAGGTATTAACAAATTATAGTATATACTATTAAACAAAACCCAACAAAAATATGGCATGCAATTTGATCATTATAACATATGCCATTAACAATACAAACCAACTTCAAAGGCTTCGTACAAAATGATTAGTTTGATACTATAAGTAATAATTTGAACCTAGACAATTATGACACGTAACAAAATAACTAAGTCTGCTATACATGCCATATTTCAAAATGTTGAGTTCAGATACCAAGAGTATTGATAGTGCGGGCGGATCTTCTACGATCTCTGACTCCTGTGCTAGCTGGATGACACTATAAGACAAAGGAGAGAAAGGAAAGTAAGCTTATAGCTTAGTAAGTAAGTATATAAATAACAAATAAGAAATCTAATATGTTTACAACATAACTCAATTATGTCATATTTTTAATTTTATTGTTTACTCCAATTTGATCAAGCTGTCCCTCCTGCGTCATGATCACTAAATAAATCATAACTCGAGTTACGAAACTCGAAATTCAAATATGTAAAATTTCCCTGAATCTAGACTCATAAAAATTCTTACTAATTTTTTTGTAGAATTTTTTGGTTCAGCCAATTAGTACAGTTTATTAGTTAAAGTTTACCCTGTTACACAGCTCAATTGATCTGACCTCTGTTCATTACGAATTGAATTTCTCTCAGTACACAATTCAAATAACCATGAAACCTGTTTCATTTAAAACTATACTCAATAAGGAATTTAGGAATATAAACTATATTTATTAATTTGTTTTGTACAATTTTTAATGATTTTTCAAAGTTGAAATAGGGGATTACATAGTCATCCTGAGCAAGTCTCACACAATTGTAAATATCTCAAAATATAGAATTCCTTTTCTTGCTATGTTTCTTTTATATGAAAATAGACTCATTAAGCTTTAATTTAACATCTCATTCAACCTCTAATTAAATTCCTTATATTTTTGGTGAATTTTCAAAATCACGTCACTGCTACTGTCCAAAACAGTTTTAATGCTAATTTCATTCTTTCACACATTCTTTATACTAACCTCATTTTAACTTACATATATATATACCACAAATCATTTTCACCACATTTCATACATCACAAGTGTAGGTCCATGACTACAATGTCACCACAAAACCATCCCGTTGAACAATTCGGATTAATCCTCGATACTTGATGGTTTCAGCACACAGCCCCACCATCATATTTCATTTAATTCGGCTCTCTTGTACACATGGTGAACACTTAGTACCACTCATGCGACCTAGCCGATTTGTCTCGTAGCTCTCTTGTCTTGTGACAGCCTTAAAACGACCCTAGTCGAAATGTGGTTTCGGGACCACAAAACCAAGGCATAAAAATAATTTAATATTTATTTTATTGCCTATAATGTGTGTTAACTCATGTGTGATATTTTTATGCTTTGATTTAGAATTATAGATGTGAATTTCACTAGAAAGGACCTAGTAATAAACTTTGAAAGTATGAGGGAAATGTGTGATGACTAATTAAAGGATGCATGCAAAACAATGGACTTGCATGTCAAATTTCCCCCATAGCTAGTGGCCGGCCATGACAAGGATTTATGGGCAAAAATCATGTCATGAAACATGTTTGGTAAATGGGTTATGATGGAAAGAATAAAATAAGGGTATGGAATAAACAATTAATGTTAGTAGATGAGAAACAAAAAAAGTGTCCATCTTCCTCCATAGCTTGGCCGAATGACCTAAAGGAAGAAAGAAAAATTTTGTTCATCTCTTTTCACTCTCTTGTTGGTAAAAATACTAAGGTTAAGGAAGGAGTTTTGCTTCATACTTGGTTTGGAAGAGGATTAGGAAGAGGTTGGCTAAACTTGCATCAAGATTAAGGTATGTTTGAGGTTCATGCATGTTTTTAGTTGCTAGCTTAATGTTCTTGTTAGCCCATGGTTCAAATCCTTGTTATGTCATGGGAATGAAATTCGGCCAAAGTGAATGTGGTGTTAATGCCATTGCATGTTAAATGACAAGCTTGAAAGTGATACATGTGATGGAGGATTGAAGATTCTTAGATTTTCTTTTAGCATTTTTTTTTTTTTGAATGAGATACTAAGTTCTTTGTTTCACCATGACCAAATTGAAATGGTGTGGTGTTGTGGTATTCGGCCATGATATATCCATAAGTATAATTCATGCATGTTGCATGGTAAGTAAGATTTAAGCTTTGGAAATGTGTATATATTTGGATATAAGCCATTTGAGAATTCGGCCCTTGCACCTACATGAATATATGTTTGCACATGATGGATTGGTATGACATATATACTAATTCAAAGTGTATATTTGCTTGTGATGATGTGTTGATTATGAAGTAAATAAGAGATGTGCAATGAATTACGATATGTAATGTGTTAGTAGTAAAATGTATGCTGTTTTTTTTTGTGTGGTATTAAGTGTATATTCGCCACATGAGGGGTAATTAGTGTGCATGCATTCGGTTTAAGGCAAGCATATTGATGCTTATTCTTGGCTTAGAAAATTCGGCTAAGAGGAATATTAACTAATGTGTTGAGTTCGATTTATGATTTCGTACATATGCAACTTTGATGCCTAATGTATATAAGGGCCAAGTACTTTGAACTTCACGTTGATGTTTGAATGTATTGAATTGCTTGTTGTGATGTAAAAATGTGCATGACCATTGTGTATTTGAGCTAAAGGATGGCCATATGACCATTTACACTCCTTGTCATATTCGGCCATAAGCTATCATGATGAGATTTTAATAAGTTAAATTTGTGTGAATTAGCTCAAGAGCAAAGGGGAGCTAAATCCGATAAAGGGAAGGAAAAAGTAGTTGAATAGCCGTCGAAATCGCTCGACAACATCCAAGGTAAGTCTTCGAGTGATGACCCTACTTGAATTATATCAAAATTATGCTCCTTGTTTGTGTGGCCATTGAGCCGAAATAGTAAAGGTTGATAAATATTTTGTGTTAGAGCTTTAGTAACGAAAATGAACTATGGACGTGTCTTGAATATTGATATATGTGTAAGTGAACATTGAAAATATATCCGGCTAAGACCGAAGGCATTCGTGCGAGTTGATATATCCGGGCTAAGACCGAAGGCATTCGTATGCGAGTTGATATATCCGGCTAAGACCGAAGGCATTCGTATGAGTTGATATATCCGGGCTAAGACCAAGGCATTCGTATGAGTTGATATATCCGGCTAAGACCGAAGGCCTTTGTGCAAGTCACCAAATCCGGGTTATGACCGAAGGCAATCGTCTGAGTCGCTATATCCGGTTAAATCCGAAAGTATGTGATTCGAAGTGAGCAATCTTGCTGTGAAAATTTCAGCTTATACACTTGTGAAAATTCCAGCAATGAGGTATGTTTGTATGTACTTGTACTAATTGAATTCTTACAAGTAAGTATGCGCTAAGTTGATAAACGAGCTACCGGCCTTGGGCTAAGTTGTTCTTTTGTGTATGAACATAAGGGTCGGTGATGCGAAATAAGTATGAGTATGGGAATGTGAATTAGTAAAGTGGTTTAATTAGCCATGTGAATAAAATACCTTAGTCAAAGCTGATTTCATTGCTTGAGACTTACTAAGCATTAAAATGCTTACCCCGTTGCTTTGGCTCTCTGTTTTATAGGTTTCGCTCGTTAGCTATCGGATTCGGGATCAAAGAAGTCAAAGTCATCCACACTATCGAAGCCCCATTTTGGTACAAATTTTGGTTGAACTTTGAAATGGCATGTATAGGACCATCCTTTGTTGAAGGTCATGTACCTTCCGGTTTGTGTAAACTTGGATAGCCATGCGAAAATGGCTTATATACGTTTTAGCATAGAACTATAATCGTTTGTATGTTGACCCTTATGAGGTATGGAATTATTTTGAAACGATTAGCCATTGGAATGGTTAATCATGATCACGCTTTGTGCTATGTATGTAAAAGGGCCAATTGAATCATGGAAAGTATGAAATAGGTAAAGCCTACTAAAGGCAGATGCTGACAGCAGCAGTGACGTGGATGTGAAAAATCACTAAAAATAGTAGGAATGGTATTAAATAGCAAATAAATTATGTAAGTGTACCTTGATGAATCTACTTTCATATGGAAGAAACGAAATGGTCATATGAGTTATAAGCTAACAGATTTTAAAGTTCTTGTGAAATAGGGCCAGAACGGTTTCTGGATCCCCTGTTCCAACTTTGGAAAATCATTGTAAATTAACCAGAGATAATTAGGAGTCATTCCATATATGTGTAGATTCCTCTCTGAGTCTAGTTTCTATAGAAACAAACGGCATTAGTATTGAAGCCCTGTACAGGGAGATATCCAATTCGTAACGCACAAAGGTCAGTGTAGTCGATCCCTACAACAGGCGAGACTTTAACTAATAAACTGTACTAATTGGCTCGACCAAAAATTCTAGAAAAAAATATGTAGATGGAAATATGAGTCTAGTTTCAGGAAAAATTTACGGAACTGATTTTCGAGTTGTAAAACTCAAGTTATGAATTTTGGAGCGACGAGTACTCAGATTGGCAGCTTGTCTGAAAATTGTCAATAAGTGGGTTGAAGTCTGTTAACACCTCGCGTTCGACTCCGGCGACGGTCTCGGGTTCGGGGTGTTACATGTCTACATGGTGTCCTTCACTTGGAATCACACATGCGACCTAGCTACATTTATCTCTCACGTAGCTCTCTTGTCTACATGGGATACATCCCGTATCACACATGTGACCTAGCTACTATATAGTATCTCGTAGCCTTCTTGTACACATGATGTGCACTCGGCACCATACATGCGACCTAGCTACGCTCCCTCTATTTTATTCAATTTTTCCGAATGTTCAACCGGGATCTCTCTCTATTACTTATTTCCATTCTTTCAATAGTCGATTTATACTTCAACATCAGCTAATATATATATATAATAGGCTGAAATATAAAAATGTCAATGAAATTAATGTACTATTTACATACAAACTTACCTCGGTGCAAAATATGGGAATTTTGCAATTTAGTCCAAAACTTTCTCCTTTCCCCGTTCGAGGTCGATTCCATGCCTTTCTTGATCTATAACAACATATTTAGCTCATTTAACACTCAAACTATTTATTTTAATCCAAAATCACATTATACAAAATTACATTTTGCCCCTAACTTTACAAAATTATGATTTTGCCCCAAGGCTCGGAAATTTAATTTCAGCCCTTATTCTCATGTTTAATGACCTACTGATCATTTTTCTCTTCTATGGCAACATCAAATTCTTACTCTAACATATAGTTATGAACAATAGGAATTTTTATCGATTATGCTGTTTTGCTCGTTTTCGTTAAAAATCGCTTAGAAAAGATCGTTCCCCTAACTTCAAACATTCATATTCTACCATCAAACAAAAAAATACATGCCTATCATTCATGGGTAAATTTTTAAACATAAACCCTAACTCGAACTAATGGTAGAAATAAGTAAACCGAGCTACGAGGATTTCAAAAATGTGAAGAACATTAAAAACGGGGCTTGAATTCACTTACTATGAAGGTTGAAAGTTGAAGAAACCCTAGCTATGGAGGAGAGCAATTTTCGGCAGCAACTAATGAAGATGATAACCAATTTTGTTTTATTTTTCCCATTTTATTTCATTTAATATACAAATGACCAAAATGCCCTTACTACTAAACTTTCAAAAATTTCCCTCCATGTCCAACTTTTGTCCATAACTTAAGAATGGGTCAAATTGCTATTTAAGACCTCCTAGTTAATATCCCAAAGCAATTTCATGCTAAAAGCTCCTAGTTAATCTCAACTTAAGCGCGAAATGCACAGAATTTCATCACGAAATTTTCATGAAATCATGAAATCATATCATAAACCCCAAAATAATTATAAAACGATTATTTCTATCTCGGATTTGTGGTCACGAAACCACTATTCTGATTAGGCCCTAATTCAGGTTGTCACAACTGTAGATCACAAATTCTTTGCCCAATTTAGGTTCTACCAATACCGGAGCTTCAGTCAACAAGGTTTTCAATTGATCAAATCTGTTCTGACACTTTTCGGACCACTTAAAATTAACATCTTTCTGTAGCAATTTTGTCAATGGAGTCGCAATCATCGAAAAACCTTTCACTAATCTTTTATAATAACCAGCAAGTCCCAGAAAACTACGGACTTTAGAGATATTTCTCGGAGATTTCCATTCCAGAATAGCTAAAATTTTGCTTGGATCAACTCAAATACCAGATGCTGATACAATATGACCCAGGAAACCAACTTCTCGTAACTAGAACTCACATTTACTGAATTTCGCATATAACTGCTTATCTCGCAAAATCTGTAGCACTAATCTCAAATGCTCGTCATGTTCAGATTCATCACGTGAATAAATTAATATGTCATCAATAAATACAACAACAAATTGATCTAAATATGGTCTGAAAATTCTATTCATCTAATCCATAAAAATAACAGGTGCATTAGTTAATCCGAAAGGAATAACTAAGAATTCATAGTGGTCGTACCTCATTTTGAAAGCAGTTTTTGGAATATCCAAGTCTTTTACTCGCAACTGATAATAGCCTGTTCTCAAA
Organism: Gossypium arboreum; assembly: GCF_025698485.1. Lineage (NCBI taxonomy): Eukaryota > Viridiplantae > Streptophyta > Magnoliopsida > Malvales > Malvaceae > Gossypium > Gossypium arboreum. The sequence goes on from NC_069072.1 coordinate 53,970,550, forward strand.
TCTATTTTCAAAAACATAGCAGCTCATTTCAACTGATCAAACAAATCATCAATTCAAGGTAGAGGATATTTATTCTTGATAGTCACTTTATTCAACTAATGATAATCGATACACATTCTCATCGTACCATCTTTCTTTCTCACAAATAGAACTGGAGCACCTCAAGGTGAGAATCAGTCTGGAAAATCCTCTATCGGACAACTCTTGCAACTGAGACTTAAATTGTTTTAACTCTTTCGGAGCCATTCTGTACGGAGCTATTGAAATTGGAGTAGTACCAGGTACCAATTCAATACCAAATTCTACTTCTCTAACCAGAGGTAATCCCAGAAGTTCTTCAGCAAATACATCAGGGAACTCACACACAACAGGAACTGATTCAATTTTCTTTTCTAACACTCTCGAATCAATCATGTATGGAAAATAAACTTCACAACCCTTTCTTATAATACTTAAAGCTTTAATCGAAGATATTATAGCAGGCAATCCATTCAAATCACTAGATTCAATCCTGACTATTTCATCATTTTTACTTCTCAAATCAATAGTTTTCAATTTGCAGTTCACCTCATCATCATGAAAAGTTAACCAATCCATACCCATAATTATATCAAACTCATCAAAAGGTAACAACATCAGATTAGTCAGAAAACAAGTGTTTTGAAACATTAACGGACAATTCTTGCATACTTTATCAACCAGAACACATCTGCCTGAGGGGTTCGAAACTCTAATTACTAATTCAGTAGACTCTACAGGTAAAGTCTTACTGTTCACTAAGTTCATGTATATATACGAATGTGTTGATCCAGGATATATCAAAGCAATCACAGAAGTATCATAGAGAGTAAATGTACCCGTAATCACATCTGGCGATGAAGCTTCCTCGCAAGCTCGGATTGCGTAGGATCTGGCAGGTGCATGAGCCTCAGATCTAACAGCTGTGTCCTTTTTTCCTCTTTGACTACTACTTATATTTCCTGAATTTCTGGGAGGTCTACCACGAGAAGCATTACCACTCTGCCTTGGATTCTGAATATTATCTTTTTCAACTAAATCTAGGTAATCTTTTATAAAATGATTTCTTAAACCACAACTATAACAAGCTCAGTTATTACTTTTTCACCAGCATTCTCTGAAATGTCATTTTCCATATTAATCAAACTCAGGCTTTTCATTCTTTGCATTATCAACACTAGTAATAGACGTAGCTGAAGATTTGAAATTCGATTATGATCTAACACGATCTCCATTCGAATATCCCACACTAGTCTTTGAACGACTGCTATCATCTCTAAACTTTTTTGATCCATACTGAAAGGATTTTCCCGATGATCTCTTTCGTACCTTTCTAGCTTTAAAATTAACTTTTCTTTTCTCTTTCCCAGGATCTTCAACTTTACATGCCCATTCCACTAGTACAATGAATTCTTTGATTTCTAGAATCCCGACTAACAAATGAATATCCTCGTTCTAACCATCTTCAAATCTTTTGCACATTATTACTTCTGAAGATACACATTCACGGGCATACTGACTCAACCTTACAAATTCCCGCTCGTATTCTGTGACAGACATACAACCTTGTTTAAGCTCGGGAAACTCTTTGCGTTTCTAATCAATGAATCTCTGACTGATATATTTCTTCTGAAATTCAGCTTGGAAGAACTCCCATGTAACTCGTTCATTAGGAGCCACAGACGTCAAAGTCATCCACCAATGATACGCCATATCTCTCAGGAGGGAAACGACACATTTTATGCATTCTTTGGGATTCAATGTGTAACACCCTGAATTTAGGCCTAGAAGTTTTGGGCCTAGAGCATGGGAGCGGTTGAAGGCAGCTTATAACATTTTGTTGTGCATGTAAATTTCGTTAATGAAGGCTTGTTTTAGTGGTTAAGTGTGCTGAGAAGTGTTGGAGAAGTCCTGGGTTCAAATCTGGACTCTAGCAAAAATTTTGGTTTAAGGTGAATCAAACCCTGGGTGTAGTAGGTAGACCTTAAGAATATTGTTGGAGAAATTGTGCCACAAAAAGCCTTGTGGTCAAGTGGCAAAGTAGTGCCACATAAGAAGCAGGAAGGTGGCGTCATGGAGTTGGCAAGGAGGTCCAGGGTTCGAAACTCATGGCAATCAAAGAGCATTTATTTTGCTAACAGGGGGCGGCAAGAGTTAGGGTTGAATTTAAACTCTGATGATAGAGGGATCCCACATCAGGAAGCTAACATAAAAGTGGATGCGAAGCTGGCTTTAAATAGAGAGAACCATGAGGAGAGTAAAGGTACCTTTCTTGGCTGATCCCTTTCGCTTTATGGCGTGCTCGTTTGGGTTGGGCGTCGGCTAAGATTGCTCGGAGCGCGGATTAACTCCAGTCTCCTATCAGGTGTGTATTTCTCACTACTCTAGCTGTAGGATGGCTACTTCGGCCCGCAATGGACCGAAAGGGGCCATGTGGGCCCAATGGGCCTACGGGCCCAATTGGATAAGTTGTTTGATTGTGTAGTAAATATTGGGTTGGACTATGTGAATCTCATATCTGTAGGCTAGCATTACCGAAATACCCTTGTAAGGTAGAAATACTGAAATACCCTTGTAGGGTAGAAATACCGAAATACCCCTATAGGGTAGAATTACTGAAATACCCTTGTAGGGTAGAATTACTGAAATACCCCTGTAGGGTTGAATTACTGAAATACCCCTATAAGGTAGAATTATTGAAATACCCCTGTAGGGTAGAATTACTGAAATACTCCTGTAGGGTAGAATTACCGAGATACCCTTGTGGGGTAAAATTACCATTTTACCCCTAGGGTGTTAAATGACTGTTTGCCCTTGTGGGCAAGTGGTGACTTAATTTGTGTATTTGTGGATTTGATTGTGAATATATGTTGGTGATATGAATAACTTGACTGTGATTGTTTGATTCAAATATGGGCATGATATTCTGATTCTGTATGTTGTTTGCCATGACATGTATATCTGTTGCATGGGATATGGGTTATATTGATGGAGGAAGCGTTCTGGTGGCTATGCCACAAATATCTGTTCTGGAGGCTCTGCCACAATATCTGTATCTGGTGACTTTGCCACAATATCTATTAACCGATTGATGGCTGAGTGCCGATCATGTTACCGAAGGCTGTGTGCCGTTATTGTGGGCTTCGTGCCGATCATAGACCCGTTATCGATGGCTCTGTGCCAACCTAAATATGGCTTCGTGCCATCATGACTATGGCTTCGTGCCAAACGTATTTACCTGTGGCTATGTGCCTAACATATTTGTTGACGACTCTGTATCGATCATATTTACCGAAGGCTGTGTGCCAGTTATATTACCGTCACTGATGGCTATGTGCCGAAGTTAATGCATGTTTTGATGGCTTTGTGCCACGTATTCTGTTAAGTGGCTTTGCCACATTATCTATTTCTGGTGGCTATGCCACAAATATCTATTCTGGAGGCTCTGCCACAATATCTGTATCTGGTGACTCTGTCACAATATCTGTATCTGGTGACTCTGTCACAATATCTGTTCTGGCAGCCATGCTGCAAATTCTGTAGTGTGTAGCAAATGGGTGGGTCGAGTTGTCTCTCCACATAGTGTAAGGCTGGTACGGTGGTGTATACGGCTGGATTGGGTTGGGATTGCATTCACATTACGATTCTAATTCATTTCGATCATCGATTCGATTTTGTCACCTAATTCGATTCGATTCGATTACACACCGATTCGATTCGATTCTCATTTTGATTTTAGTTCTGATAATGTTTCTTAATCTGTAATGGGCTAAAGCCCATCTGGTACTGTCTGTTAAAATGGGCTAAGGCCCAATTGATACTAAAACTGTAAGTAGGACTGGGGCCAGACTTTTTAATTTCTTTTGTATGACTGACTGTTCCTTTTATATAGTAGGGGATTTCACACTGAGTTTTTGCAAACTCACCCTATTTATTAACCTTTCAGGTAATTTCCAGCCTTAGACGGATCGGAGCTGCGAGAGGCTCGGAGGAAGCCACACACACAGTTTATGTTACAGTTTTGATTATTACTTTTAAATGTTTTTATGTGGGTTGTAGTAAAGCCGTTGTAATTTTCTGGATTTCAAATTTGGAATTTTATTTACTGTTCTTATAATTGCTAGTATTAGAACACGGTTTTCCAAAGCAACTACTATTGTTCAAAACATCACGTATCCGTAATTGTTTTTAAATTAAGCTTCCGCAACTGCAAAGGTTTTTACAAAGTTGTTAAGAATGTTATTCAGCTGAGGTTTTTTAACAAGGTTTAAAAAGGGTATAAGTTTTTAATTATTAAGAAGGGTTTTTAATGGAAACATGGTTTTCGAAAAACACTTCAATGTGACACGCCAGATTCAAGCCAAACTTTCAGGCCGGGTTTGGGGTGTTACACAATGATAGTTCATCAAACACTCTTATTGTGTCCTCTAACCAAAACTCGACTTTTTTAGCATCATCACTCGTTGTAGTCCGGAACTCTTCAACACCATATTTTCTAATCTTATCAACTGGTGGTCTATTTAACTGAACCGGATTCACTGATGGCATAACAGGAGTTTGAGGAGGATAAACTGAGGGTGGAGGTTGTTGTACAACCAGATTGGTTTTAGTATATTAGGTGAACCAATCATTCATCATCTGATAAAAGGCTTGTCTAGCCTCACCATCACGGCTACTCGTAGCCGATCGAGAATCAGCTTGCACTGTCCCTTGCGTAGGAGCAGGCGCATTGCTTTCAACATCGTCTACTACGGCTCTTTCGGGATCCATTTGCTATATAAAAGCACATTTCAATGTCAGGATTCATCACACTATCGCAGTTCATAAATACGGCATGTATAGCTAGACTCACAAACACTATGGTAGTCCTAGAACTGACTAAACCATAGCTTTGATACCAATAAAAAATAGTACACCTAACCCGTAACCATCGCCAGAATAGGTTAGGAGGCATTACTTTACTCACAACACAATTCAGGATATTCATTTATCAAATATCAAATCATTATAGAAAATGTCATTCATTCACATTCATTAAGAACACAAAATGTAACACCCCGAACCCGAGACCATCGCCGGTGTCGGACACGAGGGGTTAACAAGCCAAATCCACATGTTTCGCCCATCAATTTGACATTTCCAGTCAGGCTGGAAAACTGCGTCACTGTCGCCTTAAAAATCATATCTCGAGTTTCAAAACTCGAAACTGTTTTGTAAATTTTCCCTGAATTTAGACTCATATATCCATCGATGGATTTATTTCTAGAATTTTTGGTCGGGCAAATTGGTACAGTTTATTAGTTAAAGTCACCCATGTTACAGAGATCGACTGCTCTGACCTTTGCGCGTTACAACTTTAATATCTCTCTGTACAGGGCTTTAATACTGGTGCCGTTTGTTTCTAATGAAACTAGACTCAAATTGGAATCTGTACATATAAGGCATGACTCCTGATTCTTTCTGGATAATTTATAGTAAATTTTAAAGTTGCGACAGGGGACCCAGAAACCGTTCTGGCCCTGTCTCACAATAGCATTAATATCTCTTAACATGTAACTCCTATGACCGTTTCGTTTCTTCCATATGAAAGTAGACTCATCAAGGTTCATTTACATAACTTATTCACTATTTAATACCATTCCTACAAATTTTGGTGATTTTTCAAAACCACTCCACTGCTGCTGCCAGCATCTGTTTTCAAGGTAGGTCTTATCTATTTGTAGTCTCCATGATCCAACTAGTCTTGCCATACATAGGTTCACCTATGACCATTTTAGCCATTCAATGGCTGATCATGTGACCAACACTCCCATTTCCAATCCATAATTACATCATGAAACCATATATATATATATATACAAATCAAAAATGGTCTAAGTTCAGATTTGACTTCTACGAGCCATTTTCGCATGGCCGTACATATACATCACAACACAATTGAACCGACAAGGGTAGTCCTATACATGCCATTTCAAAGTTCAACCAAAATTATACCAAAATGGAGGCTTTGATAGTGTAGATGACTTCGACTTTAATGATCCCGAATCCGATTGCTATCGAGCAAAATCTATAAAACAGAGAGCCAAAGCAGCGGGTAAGCATTTTTATGCTTAGTAAGTCTCAAGGAATAAAATCAGCTTTAATTAAAGCAATACATTCACATAGCCAAATGCATCATTTCATTAATACACATTCACATAATCATTCTTACTTCACACTTCATCATTATATACTTTCACAAGGTATCAACCACTTCAATAGTTGATATTCGTTAGTCGATTGAGCGAATGTTGCTCAAACATGTCGACTTTTCCAATGCACATATAAACATACCTTATTCTTTGGGCTTTTCGAGCGTACTAATTGAATTTATTACAGCAACCAACACTCACCTCCAGCCCAAGCTTCTTCAGAATACAACCGGATATAACCACGTGCACGAATGCCTTCGGGTCTTAGCCCGGATAGAACGACTTGCACGAATGCCTTGGTCTTAGCCGGATGTAGCCGCTAGCACAATTGCCTTCGGTCTTAACCGGATATAATTTCCAGCATAAATGTCTTGAGACTTAGCCCGGATATCATTCAATTGCTCATGCACACATACATCAATAATCATTAGACATTCATGTTTCATTTTCGTTACTAAGGCTCAAACACAAAGGTAATCACTAGCATAATCGCCTTCGGACTTAGCCCGTATCATTCAAATACTCATACACACATAAATCGATAATCATTACACATCCATATTTCATTTCACATAATTCAAGTAGGGTCACTTCTTGAGGACTTACCTCGGATGTTGTCGAGCGGCTTTTACGGCTATTCGATCACTTTTTCCTTCCCCTTGTCCAATTGTGGCCCTCTAAGCTCTTGAGCTAATTCAAACAAATTTAATTTATTAAAACCTCATTATGCTAGCTTATGGCGAATATGACAAGGAGTTTAAATGGTCATATGGCCACCCTTTAGCTTGAATACACAATGGTCATGCACATTTTATACTACATCAAGCAATTCAATACAATTCATTCAAGCATCAAGGAAAAGCTAAGGCCATCAATAGGCTACCTAAGGCCGAATATACATGTCCAATTTGAGGCCAATTATCCACTTAATACCACACAAAAAACAGCATGCATTTTACTAGTTAATGTTTTACATATTGTGGCTCAATACTTATAATATAGCATCAAGCACTCATATGGCCGATTATACTTGCAATTTCACAAACATACTTCAACATTTTCTTCTTTAAACAAACATATTCATCACTTACTTCATAACCAAAACATCATGTGAAAACATATATATACATATATGTGCATGGCCGAATTTCAAGGTGTCCATAGCCATCCAAAACACAAATTTTAACTATCATGCAAGAAGCATGAACCATGCTCATGAATGCATCATGGCCGAATACATCACAATCATGCCCTTTCAACTTCAATCATGGTTAAACAAAAAGAAAACTCAAAGTCTTACTCAAGATGGCTACAAAGAAATTTCAAGAGTAGACAATCCATCTTTGCATGCATCATCATCAAGCTTCACACTTAGCATGCAATGGCTTTATCACCATATTCACTTGGGCCAAATTTCATTCCCATGACATAACAAAGATTTGAACCATGGGCTAACAAGAACATCAATCTAGCAACCAAAAACATGCATGAATCTCATGGCACAACCTCAAACATACCTTACTCTTGATGCAAGTATAGCCAACCTCTTCCTAATCCTCTTCCAAACCAAGTATGAAGCAAAACTCCTTCCTTATCCTTAGTATTTTCGGCCAAAAGGAGAGTGAAAATAGATGAACAAAATTTTTTTTTTTTTTTTTTTGTTTCTCTCATGTACGGCACAAGGGGGGGGGAAAGCATCCACACTCATTTTTTTTTTCATTTATTTACCCATGCTCTTATTTTATTATTTCTAACATCCACCACTAGTAAAACATGTTTAAGACATGTTTTCTTTTGCCCATCTTCATCACCATGGCCGGCCACTTCCTTCTCTTTGGGTAAATTGACATGCAAAACCATTCTTTTGCATGCATATACTATTAGACCATTGAAGATTGGCCTATCACCTTTCAACAATGTTTCATATAAGTCCATCTTAATAAAGTCACATAGAAATGATCAAACTAATGCATGCAACTTTCACACATGCATTTGCTAACATCATAAACATAGAATATAACTTTTAATTACTTATAAGACTCGGTTTAATGGTCCCGACACCACTTCCCGACTAGGGTCAAATTAGGGATGTCACACAAAATCGAGCATACGATAATTAAATGTGCAATTGGAACTAAATTGATAAAATATAAAAGTTTCAGAACTTATAAAAATTTTCAACTTTTAAAAGGTCACACGCCCGTGTGAATAGGCCGTATGCCTCACATAGTCTTAGACACGCCCGTGTGTCTAAACCATGGCAAAACAGGGCATAGCTACTGACTTGCTCACATGGTTACAAGACACGCCGTGTGCCTTGGCCATGGTCGAGCTTGACTTAGGCCACACAGCTAGCCAGACGCCCGTGTTCTTTGGCCATGTTTGGGCCTGACTTACAATTGTAGGGTACCCCAGGGGACATAAGAAAGTGTAACATAGCCGTGTGTCGTACACGGGTAGAGACGCAAGCGTACACGGATGAGACACACGCCCGCGTCTCTACCCGTGTGGACAAAAATAGGCCATTTGAATAACCAATTTGCCACCCCAAAATTGGTCAACCTACAAACAAAGAAACAAGCATAATTACTCAACCATTTCAGCCAATATCTATATCAAATCATACATAATTCATGCTAAAACATTACTAATCATTTCCATTCTTAATTCATCATTCAATTCATACCCAAAACTTAAACTAACATCATACTTCACCAAATGATCGATACCTCATTCAATCATATGCTATGAACTTACCAAACTTGCCATTTCTACCATCTCTTTTAACTAACCAAAACATACCAAATTGAACATTGGCATCACACATTATAAGCCATTATCAACTATGAATTCAAACATAAACTAGCCAAATCACATGGCTAAATATATACATCATAAAACATGATTCCACAACCACTAGCCTATACATGCCATATTTTAAAAATATACATTTTCAAAAGTACCAAAATAAGGTTCGATAGTGTGGTGACAATCCTTGATGATCCTCGAGCTTGTAGTAGCTTCAATATCTATAGAATAATTAATCTTTCAAAAGCTTAGTAAGCTTGTACCAAAAATCATCAATACATAAGTACTTATGAATTCTTAAATTATCTATCAAATCTATACCAACATAATCCATATGTTCATACCAAATCAATGAGTTTCACATACATAGTATCATCTACCACATAGGTATCGTACATACCTGAATGTTCCCGTACTTATTCACTTTCATTCTCACCTTTCGTTTAAATATTTTAAGACTTTCTGTAAATTATTCGTGCTTTAAACGTCCGCACACTTAGTGTTGTAATAGTTAGCCGAAGCTACAACAATTCCACACACTTAGTGCCATCTCAATCAGCTGAAGCTAAGTCGGTATTGCACACTTAGTGCCTCATATAGCCAAAGCTAGTTTAAATCGCACACTAAGTGCCAAATACTATTAATTTATTGACATATTCATCCAAACCAAACATATATACAATGTATATATGTAATCAAAACATCAAAATATACTTAATATCATGTTTTAAGTATGAACATACCTCGTACTCGTAATTGTCGACTCGATCGTTTATTCTATAATCTTCAACTTCCCTAGGTCTAAATCTCAATTCCTCTTTTCTTGATCTATATGTATTCAAAATTAATCCTTTTATTCACCAAATAATTCAAAACAATCTATAAACACATATTTAAGTCATTTTACAAAATAGCCCTCACATTTTCACATTTTGAGACTTTAGTCCCTAAATCATAAAATCACAAAATACACATAATTTGCTTATACTCATGCTTGGTCGAATTCTCCTAGCTCTTATACAAGTCAATACATTTCATTTACTTCACATTTTAGCCCCTCAAAATAAAATTTTTACAAATTAGCCCAAAATACTCAATTTTATCAAAAATCCAAAGACAAAACATGTAAACCCAATATCAAACTTTCATATTTCATCTTATAACATCACAAAGCTCATGAATCCATCCATGGAACATTTCAAAATTATCAACAAAATCAGAAATTGAGGCATGGGTTTGATAATATAAGAAACAACGATTACAAAAAATGTAGAAATTATCAAAAATCAAAGTAAAAACATACCTAAATCAAAGCTTGCAAGTGTCGAACCCTAGCCAAAGCTTTTCTCTTTTCTTTTTCTCTTATTTTCAGCCAATAACATGTATAATGGCTTGTTTTCATACCTTATTTTAATTATAATTCATTTTATAATTAGTTTACTATTTTGCCCTTAGTATCAAACATTACAAACCATTTTACACAGGTCATTGATGTCCATTAACCTTTTTAAAGCCATAATAACCACATAAGGACCTCTCATAAACAAAGCTAAGTCAAATCGGCACTTTTAACATCTAGCGCACAACTTTTACATTTTACGCGATTAGATCCTTTTTGTAAATTAAGCACACAAACAGTTAAATTTTCACACGAGACTTTCAGACATGTCAATTCACTTATAATAGGCACGGAAAATAATAGTAAAATATTTTTCTAACTCGAATTTGTGGTCCTGAAACCATTATTCTGACTAGGGTTAAAACTGGATTGTTACACCTTAGCTCGTAAAAAAAATGCAAATTCACGCAATTAGACCCTTAACTATACTACTCGAAATTCTCTTATACACATAGCAACCCATAACTTTCATTTATTCACACATTTAACCACACATTTTCACTAATAAATCCCAATTTTGCATTTTTGCTCAAAATCACTTAACAAATCATGTAAAACTATCATCAAGCTTTCATATTTCAACATTAAACATCAAAGAACACATAGATTCAACAATAGGAACTCTCAAAATCTTTAACAGATTTGAAATTAAAGAGACAAGCTAACTAGATTGAGCTGTGACAATTACAAAAACATAGAAATCATCAAAAACCGAGCAAAAATGGACTTACATGCTTAAGCATTAATGGCCAAACCTTCAAGCTTCTCAATGGCTTTTTCTTATGCTAAATTCGGCTAGAAGATGGACAAGATGATGACTCCTTTTGTTTCTTTATTAATTTACTAACACATGTTTATCCAATTACTATAATAACCTTAAATCTAACTATTATAATTCACCTAACCATGCACAAAAATGTCCACTTACAATATGAATGGTCTATTTACCATGCAAGTGATCATATATTCCATTCTATAATTAATTAGTGCATTTAATTTATGGGCCTCAAGTTTTGCACCATAGGAGATTTAATCCTTTTTATCAAATTAACCATTGAAACAGTAAAATTTCTTTATGAACTTTTCACACATACCTACTATCATGCTATAAACACATAAAATAATATTAAAATAATTTTCCAACACCAAATTTTTGGTTCTGAAACCACTGTTCTGATTTAGCTAAAATTGGCTATTACAACTCTCCCCCCGTTGGGGTTTTACTCTTTAAAAATCTTACCAGTGAATAGGTTCGAGTATTGTTTTCTCATAACACCCTTGGGTTCCCACGTAGCTTCTTCAACCCCGTGTCGTTGCCATAATACTTTCACTAATGCAATTCTCTTATTTCTCAGTTCTTTGATCTCACGAGCTAAAATTCGAATCGGTTCTTTAGCATATGACATATCTGGTTGAATTTCAACCTCGATCGGGGAAATAACATGTGAAGGGTCAAATCTAAAACTTAATATCTTTCCGTTTCAAATCATCGAATGATTTCTGTTGATCTGATGCTGATTTCAAATTATCACGAATTACTTTTACTTTCTCTTCTGTCTCTCTGATTAAATCAACCCTGTGAATCTTACTCTCGCTAAGCTCCATCCAATACAATGGTGTTCGGCATTTACGACCATATAGAGCTTCATATGGTGCCATCTTTATACTTGATTGGAAGCTATTGTTGTAAGAAAATTCAATCAACGATTGATATTTCTCCCAGCTACCTTCAAACTAGAGAATGCAACAACGCAACATATCCTCAAGTATCTAAATAACTCGTTCGGATTGACCATCCGTTTGTAGGTGAAATGCAGTGCTAAAAAGAAACTTTGTACCTAAAGCTTCTTGCAATATCTTCCAAAATCGTTAAGTGAATCTCAAATCCCTATCCAAAATAATAGATAGTGGCACTCCATGCAATTGAACAATCTCTGAGATATATAACTCAGCCAATTTGTCAAGTGAATAATTCGTACGTACAGGAATGAGATGAGTCGATTTTGTCAATCTGTCAACAACAATCCAGATCGCATTGTTCTTTTTTAGAGATAAGGGCAAACCTGATACAAAATCCATTGTTACTCTATCCCACTTCCACTCAAGAATCATAATAGGCTGTAATAAACCTAACAAAACTTGATGCTCAGCTTTAACTTGCTGACAAATCAAACATTTCTAAACAAATTATGAGATATCTCGTTTCATACCATGCCACCAATAAAACTGTTTCAAATCATTATGCATTTTCATGCTTCCCGGATGTACTGATAAACAACTACTGTATGCTTCGTCTAAAATGTTCTGAATAAGTTCAAAATTTCTTGGTACACATATTCTATCACGAAACATCAAACAGTCATCAGGCCTTATTTGAAACTCAAAATCAGAAGTCGACTTACATTGAGCTCGCTTTGCTTGCATTTCATTATCAAAGTTTTGAGCCTTACAAATATACTATAAAAATTATGGTCTTGCTTTCAACTCAGCTACTATCGAACTGTTGTCAGACAAGGATAATTGTGTTTTCAAAACGCGTAAAGCAAATAAGAACTTTCGGCTCAAAGCATTAGCAACTACGTTCGATTTCCCCGGATGATTTTCAATCACTAATTTATTGTCTTTTAGTAATTTTAACCATCTCCGCTATCGTAAATTCAAATCTTACTGAGTCATCAAATATTTCAAGCTTTTATGGTCGGTGTAAATATGTCATTTTTTACCAAATAAGTAATGACGTAAAATTTTCAATGTGAACCCTATCGCAGATAATTCTAGATCGTGCGTCGGATAATTCTTTTCATGTGGCTTCAACTATCTCGAGGCATAAGCTACAACTTTGCCTTCTTGCACCAAAACACAATCTAGGCCATTTAACGATGCATCACTGAAAACTATGAATTATTTACCCGACTTAGGCTGAACTAACACTGGTGCCTCTGTCAATAATGTTTTCAACTATTCGAAACTCTGTTGACACTTTTCTTACCACTCAAATTTAACATCTTTTTGAAGCAATCATGTCATCAGAGTCGCAATCATCGAGAAAACTTTCACAAACAGTCTATAATAACAGGCTAATCCCAGAAAACTATTGACTTTAGATACGTTTCTCGGAGGCTTCCAATCTATAATCGCAGAGATTTTACTCGAGTCAACTCGGATACTTCGGCTGAAACTATATGTCCCATAAAACCAACCTCTCGTAGCCAAAACTCACATTTGTTGAACTTTGCAAACAACTATTTATCTCTCAAAGTTTGTAACACAATTCTCAAATGTTCAGCATGTTCAGATTCATCACGAGAATAGATCAAAATGTCATCAATAAACACAACTACAAATTGATCTAAATACGGCTTAAAAATCTGGTTCATCAGGTCTATAAAAACAGTAGGTGCATTTGTTAGTCCAAAAGGCATAACAAGAAATTCGTAGTGTCCATACCTCGTTCTAAATGTAGATTTTGGCACATCAGAGTCTTTAACTCGCAACTGATAATAACCCAATCTCAAATCAATTTTCGAAAACACCGTTGCCCCTTTTAACTTATCAAACAACTCATTACTTCGTGGCAAAGGGTATTTGTTTTTTATCGTTTCTTTGTTGAGCTGTCGATAATCTATACATGTGCTATCTTTCTTTTTCACAAATAACTCCGATGCACCCGAGGGAGAGAAACTCAGTCTAGCAAAACCTCTATCTGTCAATTCTTGCAACTCGGAAACTCTTTGGGAAATACATCTGGATACTCACACACAACTGGTATTGATTCAATCTTTGTTTCTGTCACTTTCGTATCAAGTACATAGGCAAGATAAGCTCTACACCCCTTTCTCACAAATCTCTAAGCTAACATAGACGAGATCACAACTGGAAAACTATTTAGATCATCAGATTCAATTCTAATAGTCTCATTGTTTTGACATTTAAGTTGAATTTTCTTTCATCTACAATTCTCTATAGTATCATGCATCATTAGCCAATCCATAACCAAAATCATATCAAATTCATCGAATGAAAACAACATCAAATTAGCTAAAAAATAGAAATCCTGATGCATTAACGAAAATTCTTACAAACTTTATCAACCAACACACATTTGCCTGAGGGGTTTGATACTCTAATCACAAATTCAGAAGACTCTACAGACAAAATCTCACTGGATACTAAATTCATACATATATAAGAATGAGTTGATCTTATATCTATCAATGCAATAACATTAGTATCATAGAGAGTGAACATCTACAGATGATGCTTCTTCGCGAGCACTAATAGCGTAGGCTCCGGCAGGTGCTTTAGCCTCAGATCTCACTATGGAGTCATTTGTCGCCCCTCGACTTCCCCTCACATTTCCAACATTTATTTGTGGTCTTCATCTAGTGGACATGTTACTCGATCTTACATTTTGGGGTCTATCTTTATCCACCGTCTCAGGACAATCTTTAATAAAATGATTTGGTGAGCCATATTTGAAACAAGCTTTATTACTCTTATTCCAACATTCTCTGAAATGTCGTCTCTCACAATGTTGGCACTCAGGTTTATTATTTCTAACACTGCCCACACTCAAAACAGAAGTAGCTTGAGTTTTAGGACTCACATACTGACTTCCACTATCTATATTCTGATATCCCATTGATGCATTAGATCGGCTATGCGAATCTCAAAATTTCTTTTGTGAAGATTGATACGGCTTACTCATTGATCTTTTTCTTGAGTCTCCAACTTCAGAATCTGCTTTTCTCTTTTCTTTGCTGAGATCTTCGGCTTTACAAGCCCTTTCAACTAGAAAAACAAATTCTTTCAATTCTAGAATTCTAACTAGTAGTTTTATATCTTCATTTAACCCATCCATGAACCGCTTGCACATTATTTCTTAAGTAGACACATACTCTCATGCATAATTGCTTAACCGTGCGATTTCTCTGTCATACTCAGTGATAGTCATTCGGTATTGTTTTAATTCTAGGAATTCTTTGTGCTTTTGATCAAGGAATTGCTGACTTACATATTTCTTTCAAAATTCCGTTTGAAAGAATTTCCAGGTCACTCGTTCTCTCAGAACCATAGATATCAGCATGTTCCACCATTGATACGCGGTGTCTCTCAGCAAGGATACAACAAATTTAATGCATTCATCAAGAGTACAAGATAATTCATCGAATACCCGAATTGTATTTTTGAGCCAGAACTCAGCTCTCTCAGCATCATCATCCATAATAGCTTGAAACTCTTCAGCCCCATGTTTACAAATCTTGTCCACTGGCCTTTTGTTCAACCATATCGGATCCACAATTTGAGGAACAGCAGGAATTTATTGAGGTATAGGTTTGGGTGGGGGTTGTTAAATAGTCAGATTTTCCCGGACATACTGAGTGAACCACTCATTCATCATCTGGAAAAAGGCTTGTTTAGCCTCTTCATCGTGGCTACTCGTTACAGGCCTAGAATCAAATGGCGTCGTCACTTGAGTGAGAGCTGGCGAGTTACTTTCTACATCATCGGCTACAGCTCGTTCGGGATCCATTACTATATGAAAACACAACTTAAGCTGTTAGGAATCATCACACTATAGCAGAGTATTTATGGCATGTATAGCTAAACTCTCACACACGCTACGTTAGTCCTAGAATCGACTAAACTATAGCTCTGATACCAATAAAATGTAACACCCCTAACTCGTATCTGTCACTGAAAATGTAACACCTCTAACCGATCAATTCACAACATAAAACATACAATCTCATAAACCATTCAACACAATCACTTTGTCCCTTATAAAGGCTTACGAGGCCTTAATCATGCTTTAGAAGTGGTTCGGGACTAAACTGATAACATACGAAAATTTCAGAAAACTTACAAATTTTTCAATCATACAAGGGTCACACGCCCACACAAACTGTGCCTCACATGGCTAATAGAAATGTCCGTGTCTTGGGCCATGTGGAAACAGGGCATACATACTGACTTGCATCACACGGTGAGGACACGCTCGTGTGCCAGGCCATGTAAAAATTGGATAGTATACTGACTTGGGTCACACGGCCAACCACACGCCCATATGTCCACCCCATGTGCCCTTTGGGGGGTATACTGACTTATACCACACGACCAATCACACGCCTATGTGAGACCGTCTGGAACATACAGACTTCAATTCAATTTCAACACCAGGGGACACACGACTATGTAGCATAACCATGTGTCGCACACGGCTGAGACACACGCCCATGTCTCTGCCCGTGTGGACAAAAATAGGCCATTTCCAAGGCCAATTTGCCACCCATTTTGTACATACCTATAAACACTCAAATGGTACCATTTCATCATACAACCAAGCAGTCAAAATCATCAACCAACTGCACATTTCATGCCATTATACTTTCATCTATTCCAAATCTCAATTCACTACCATATACTTAGACAAATACATGCTAATATAAAATTAAACATTATGGCTCATTTACCATAATTCATACATACATAACTTCATTATAAACAACCAACTTTCATACCAAAACATACCAAAATAAGCCATTATTCATAACTAAATATATACCAAAACATACACATTTACAAGCTATTTATAATAGCCAACACATATCAATATTAACATCATTTACAAGCCAAATCTAATGGCTAAAATCACAACCAGAATACCAAGTAGCTTATAAATATCATATACCAAAATTACGCAACTTAAAAATACCAAATTAGATTTTTGATAGTGCGATGATGTTCCCGATGACTCCCGGATCCGAGCTAGTCTTGATTCTCTATAAAATATAGAAAAATAACACGAAGGAAGCTTCACAGCTTAATAAGTTCGTACTAAAATAATGAGAAACTTTACCATTCATTCACAATTCAAACAATATAAGTTCAAGATAATACAAATACATTAAATCTCAAGCCATTTGGTAATTCATTCACCAACTTACTAAAAATTTATCCATTTCATAGAATCAATATTTATAAACTTTACGTACATACCTGTACCAACTTGTACCAATCTCACTCTAGTCTACATCTTTCAATTTCCCATTGAACCATTCAGAATAGAAGTCGGATATTCAATGATCTTAATCGATAAGTACCTATACCATGACCTGTAGCCACATAAGGTAACTCCTCTCCAAAAATACCTATACCATGGTCCGTAGCCAAATCAAGGTATAATTCACACCCAAAGTGCTGATATCATGGCCCGAAGCTAACATAATAACCTAATGACATGTCACTAGCATCATTCCAAAAGTTCAACTGGTATTTTCCAATACCATATCGTAGTCGAATCATTTCTAATTTCTATCGAATCATTTTCGAACTTATCCGTAATCATATAATTATAATTCATGCTATATCAAAGCATTTAAAATACAATTATAAATAAGCTCATTGCACACGAACTTACCTTGTGTTCGGAATTGACGAACTGGATCGACTATTTGAAAACCTTGCTTTTCCCTCGATCTAAATCTGAATTCTTTCTTTCTTGACCTATATGAATTCAAAATTAACCTATTTAATTATCAATCCATTAAATTTAGGACAAAAATCACCTTATGGAAAAGTTACACTTTTGCCCTACTATTTTGACATTTTTACAATTTAGTCCTTAGCTCATAAAAACGCAAATTCATGCAATTAGACCCTTAACAATACTAGCCGAATTTCTCTTATACACATAGCAGCCCATAACTTTCATTTATTCACACATTTAACTACACATTTTTACATTTTTACAAATAAATCCCTATTTTGCAATTTTACTCAAAATCTCTTAACAAAACATGTAAAACTATCACCAAGCTTTCATATTTCAGCATTAAACATCAAAGAACACATAGATTCAACAATGGAAACTCTCAAAATCTTTAACAGTTTCGAAATTAAAGATATGATCTAGCTAGATTGAGCTGTGACGATTACAAAAACATAAAAATTATCAAAAATCGAGCAAAAACGGGCTTACATGCTTAAAGATTAATGGCCTAACCTTCAACTTCCCTTATGGCTTTTTCTTATGCTAAATTCGGCTAGAATATAGAGAAGATGATAACTCTTTTTCTTTCTTTATTAATTGACTAACACATATTTATCCAATTACTATAATAACATTAAATTTTAACTATTATAATTCACCTAACGATGCATAAAAATGTCCACTTACAATATGAATGGTCTATTTACCATGCAAGTGCTCATATATTTCATTCTATAATTAATTAGTGCATTTAACTTATAGACCTCAAGTTTTGCACCGTACACGATTTAATCTTTTTTATCAAATTAACCATTCAAACAGTAAAACTTCTTTACAAAATTTTCACACATACATGCTATCATCCTATAAACACATAAAATAATATTAAAATAATTTTCCAACATCAGATTTGTGGTTCTGAAACCACTGTTCCGATTTAGCTAAAACTGGGCTGTGACAGTATGTCCTATCAGTGGCTGAGTTATCAAGTACGTGTTGTAGATACTCGTCAGCTTGTGTGAGTAGCACCGTGTGGCTTCGTCATGACTGTCGGCTTGTGTGAGCAGACCCGTTAATAGATTAAGAGTGAGCATTATATGTGATACGAGATTGAGATAGCTTTGGCTATGTTTGTGGCATTTAATGTGTGAGATTCTCGAGTATCTGACAGTATTCTGAATGGTTCAATGGGGAAACCAATAATGTGGATGAGTATGTATTTGATACGAGATGGCACAAGTATGTACATAAACTGTACAAGCATTGAATCGAAGACATTCTTGAGTTTCACATTTTAATCTTATGATTGAATATGTTGAAGGTTTGTGAGCTAATATGAGATATATGTTGTTATATTCAATTGTATGAATTGTGTATTTATGGTTAATCAAATTTAATGTTATACGAACTTACTAAGCTTTATAGCTTACTTTGTTTATTTTACGTGTTTTATAGTGAAATCAAAGCTAGCTCAGATTCGAGAATTGTCAAAGACTTTATCACACTATCTTACTATCACTTGGTAGTTTTGAACTTAAGTAATTTGGGTATATGGCATGTATAGGCTTATGGTCATTTTAATATATAGTTTGGTAATGAATTTGGTCATTTGAAATGGCTTGTAAATGTTAAGTATTTGGTTTTGTGTATAGCCATGAGAGTTGGCTTATTTTGGTTGATTAAGTTGTTTAAATATATATGCAAATAACCTTTGTCTTGTGTTGATAATTGTTATATTAATGATTGTGGTGAATGGTTGATATTTGGGAAGCTATATGCTTGTGAGTTTGGGGAAAATGTTGCATGTTTGAAAGTATCCATTTATTTGAATTGTGAATGTGAATTTAGTGTAAATGGAATGGCATATTTTGTTACTTGTGTGTAAAGTGGATGATGGTAGAGAACTACCATGAATTAGGCTTGATTTAGTTGGTTTGAATGCTATTTATGCCATGTTTTGGTGCCATTTGGTTTGGTGTAGGTGTATGCAAATTTGGGTGGCAAAATGGCTTGGTAAATAGCCTATTTTTGTCTACAAGGGCAGAGACACGGGCATGTGTCTCAGCTGTGTGTGACACAAAGTCAGGTTACACGGCCATGTGTCACTTGCTGTTGAATTAGAAATCAAGTTAGTATGCTCCATACGGCCTAGCACACGGGCATGTGACTTGGTCGTGTGGCATAAGTCAGTATACCCTACAGGTTTGGCACGGCCTAGCACACGGCCTGTCACATGGGCGCGCGTGTGTATGTTGGCCGTGTGACCTAAGTCAGAGAGTTACATAGGGTAGGACATGGGCTAGGACACAGCCATGTTATTCCAATTTGAATGTCCACACAGCCTGTGACATAGGCGTGTCTTTGCCCGTGTGAGACAAATGGTCGGGCCACACGGGCGTGTGTCCCCTGTAGTTTAAATTTTTTTCTAAGTTTTGTAAAAATTTCTTGAGTTATCGATTTAGTCCCGAACCACCTCGAATGTATGTTTTAGGCCTCGTAGGCTCGTATTAGGGACGAAGTGAATGATGTTGAATGATGATTATATGAAAATTTAAAATGTAAGTGAAATGTGTGTTTAATTGTATAGTAAGTCTGGTAATGCTCCGTAACCCTATTCTGGAGTTGAATACGGGTGAGGGGTGTTACAGATAGAGGTTTCATATGACTGAATGTGTAATTTGGGAAAATAATATTATGTTTATGAAAAGGAAAGATAGGATTATGAGAACAATATAATGATTACAGATAGCATATGATAGACACCATCAAGAACAAGAATTTCTTATTTTTTAGTATTGGTTTTCAACCAGTTGGTTGTCAACTCAAAGTTATGAGACTGATGTGCTAAAGATTACTTTCCATACTTGATATAAACAATGTGAGTTTTTGGTAACACCGTTTGGATTATCGATCGCTCAGACGTTTTATAGATATAATGAATAGAATTTGATAGCCTTTGATAGATTTGTTGCTAGGTTACCAATGATATTTAATTTATACGAAGAATGAAAATCAATATGATCATTATCGGAAGCTAGAAGTACAAGTTTTACGAGAGAAAAAAATTATATGTGAGGATTAATATATATGAATTATGATTTCGAGAAGTTTTTCTAGGTTTTCTAATAACAACTGAAAATGTCTGAATTACATTAAATCAACTCCGGACAATTCCATACTAGGGAATCTCTGGGAATTATTACTGAGTGCATAGTTCTCCAGGATTGACTGTATATTACAACTTATTTTTTTAGGCTTTTTTATGATAGCTCTATCATTAACAAAGTTATTACAGAAAAATGACAGATTTGCTTGATTAAATAAATTTCAGTAGAGTTTCGAATATTTGAAAGCTATATTAATAAAAGTTTTAAAATTAAATCTGGGATAACACAAATATCTAGAGTTATCGAAAGATTATGATCTGATCATTATTTATCATTTGATTAAAAGCTAATATGACGATTGATTTGTTGAGCTAGAAATCTCTAAAAGTTGTGAATATTCACCTCATTTTAGAATTTCATGATGCTAATTTCGCGTAGCTGAAAGTTAAATCGTTACTTCTTCAGAAAATTAAGTGAATTATATGTTGTTGAGATTATCAAATTGTATGATGTGTTGTTGAGTATTGTTTCTGATCAAAATTTGAGATTGTTTAAAAGTTATTTTGTGACAGCCCTAAAGTGACCCTAGTCGGAAAGCGATTTCGGGACCGCTAAACTGAGTCACCAAATTATTTGAATATGATATCTATTGTCTAAAATATGTGATTATGAATGTGTGAAGGTTTTAAGCTTCGATTTAGTAAATTGCATGTGAAATTAGTTGATAGGACTTATGTGTGACAGTTTTGAAATGTGATAGGTAAATCTATAAGGATCTATTAGTGCATGTAATCAAAGGGTGGACTTGCATGTCAATTTCCCTTTTAATTGCTAGTGGCCGCCATGACAAAGGGTGATGTGCAAAACATGTCATAAAACATGTTGTGACAATGGTGTATGTTAGGAAAAAATAAAATAAGGAGTATGGGTAATAAAGAAATGGGAAAAAAAAGAATGGTGTGAGTGTTCCCCCATTGCTTGTGAGTTGAGGAAAGAAGAAAAAAAGTGTCCATCATTTTCACTTCTTTTGGCTGAAAATTCTAAGGAAGAAAGAAATCAAGTTGTGTTCTTTGGTTCTTCTTGGCCGATTTGAGAGGGGAAGAAAGGAGTGAAGCAATCGGTCATCTTAGGTCGATATTAAGGTAAGGAAGTTGATACTAGTTCTTGAAATCCTAGTTGATTTTGAGTGAGATATCAAGTTATTGTTGGTAACCCATGTTGAAATTGTGATTTTGGAATAAGTAAGGTTTTCGGCTATGGAGATTAATAAAGGTGATGGTTGTGTTTCATGCTAAATCTTGATGATTATGAGTTCCTTTCTTGGGTCTACCTTAGATCCATGAAGTATATTTTATTTGGTGTTGTTGGAAGTATCGCCATGGTATATCCATAAGCATGATTTATGCTTATTGCATGATAGGTAAGATTTGTGTTTTGGATATATGTTTATATTTGGTTAAAATCAACTTGTGATTTGGGTCTTGCATATATATATATATATGTTTGCACATGATGTATTGGTATGACATATATACTATCTCAAGGTATATATTTACATATGATGATGTTTCGGTTATGAAGTAAATGATTGATGCGTATTGAGTTACAATATGTAATGCGTTAGTTAGTAAAATGTATGCCAGTTATGTGTGGTATTAAGTATATAATTGGCCTCAACATAGACATGCATATTCAGCCACATGAGGTGGATTGGTGTGCATGCATTCGGTTAGAGGCAAGCATATTGATGCCTTATCTTGGCTTAGATAATCGGCTAAAAGAGAGTGTGGACTATTGTGTTAAGTTAGATTCATGATTTCGTACATATGTGACTTTAATGTCTAATGAATATATATGGGCTAAGTACCTTGAGTTTCTCTTTTTGATACTCAAATGATTAAATCAATTTATTTGTCAATTTAAGCTCAAGAGCAAAGGGGAACTAAATCCGATAAAGGGAAGGAAAAAGTGGTCGAATAGCCATCGAAATCGTTCGACAACATCCGAAGTAAGTTTTCGAGTAACGGAACTTAGGTTATGATTTGATTAGATCATGCTCTTTGGGTGTGGCTATTGAGCCGAAATTTCAAGTGTGATAAGTGTCTTGTGTTTGAGTTTTGCTAATGAAAATGAAATACGAATGTGTCATGATTTATTGATAAATGTGCATGGTTATTCAATTATGTCCTGCTAAGTCCCAAGGCTTTGTGCTAAGTGACTATATCCGGACTAAGATCCGAAGGCATTCGTATGAAGTTACTAAATTCGACTAAGATCCGAAGGCATTTGTGTGAGTTACTAAATGCGACTAAGATCCAAGGCATTTGTGCGAAGTTACTAAATCGGGTTAAGTCCCAAGGCATTTGTGTGAGTTACTATAACCGGCTATGTCCCAAGGCATTTGAACGAGTAGCTATATCCAATTAAACTCAAGGGTACGTGATTCGGGAATGAATGAACTTGCTGTAAAAATTTCGTTAATACGCTTGTGAAATCCCAACAATGAGGTATGTTTCAGATGTGCTTTGAATTAGTTGAGCCCTTACAAATAAGTATTCGCCAGCTTGATAAATGAGCTACCGCCTTTGGCTAAGTTGATCTTTGTGTATGATTATAAGGGTTGGTAATGTGAAGTAAGTATGATATTGAGAATTTGTGCATATGAAATTATCTGTTTAGCTACATGAATGCTATACTTTGGTTGTGTTTAAATTCATGGCTCAAACTTACTAAGCATTAAATGCTTACTCTGCTTCTTTGATTCTCTGCTTTATAGATTTTGGTTCTTCACTATCGGACTCGGGATTTTTGAAGTCGAAGTCGCCCACACTATCAAAGCTCCTTTTGGTATATTTTTGGTTGAACTTTGAAATGGCATGTATAGGACTACCCTTTTGTTGTAGGTCATGTACCTTTCGATTTTGTGTAAATTTGGATAGCCATGCGAAAATGGCTTAAGTATACTTTGGGCATGGTATTATAATCATTGTATGTTGTTCATTAAGAGGTATGGAATGTTTGGAAACGATTAGCCATTGGGATGGTTAATCATGATCATATTTTGTGCTATTTATGTTTAAGGGCTAGTTGAATCATGGAAACTATGAAATAGGTAAAGCCTACCTTAAAGACAGATGTTGACAAATGCAATGATGTGGATGTGAAAAATCACTAAAAATAGTAGGAATGGAATTAAATAGTGAATAAATTATGTAAACGAACCTTGACGAGTCTATTTTCATAGGAGAGTAACGAAACGATCATATGAATAGTATGTTAAGAGATATTTAAGTTTTCGTGAGACAGGCGAACGGTTTCGAGTCCCCTGCTCGACTTTGAAATTCATTATAAATTGACCGAAATAATTAAAAGTCATGTACAGATTCCTTTTCGAGTCTAGTTTCAGAGAAACAAACGGCATCAAGATTGATGCCCTGCATGCGAGGAGATATCCGTGTCGTAATGCATGAAGGTCAAGTAGTCGCACTCGTAATGGGAGACTTTAACTAATAAACGTACTAATTGGCCTGACCAAAATTCTAGAAAAAATTTGTAGATGGACATATGAGTCTAGTTTCAGGAAAAATTACGAAACTGATTTTCTAGTTTTGGAACTCAAGATATGATTTTTAAAGTGACAAAGTGACACGCTTAGCCAACCGCTCGGAAATTTTTAAATGGATGTGAAAATGAATGGTTTAAACCGTTAACCCTCGTGTCCGACTCGGCAATGGTCTCGTGTACGGGTGTTGCAATTAAATTGGTATCAGAGCTACGATTTAGTCGATTCTAGGACTACCGTAATACGTTGGGTCTAGCTATACATGCCATTATGTGATTTATTTGATAGTGTGGTGATTTCTGACAATTGTAATGTGTTTATTTATAGTAATGGATCCCGATCCCGACCGAAGCGCTAGTGATGATCTTGAGAGTGTAGCGCCGCTCCCAAGACAAGGGACAACGCCGGACTCTCAACCTAATGCTAGTAATCCGAATGATGAAGCTAGACAAGCTTTCTATAGCGTGATGAATGATTGGTTCAACCAATACATTCGAACTAATACTACTGTTCCACAACCTCCATTCCCGACAAACACAACCCCGCACCTACCATACCTCCAAAGATTCGACCAAATAAGGTCAAATAAGCCCCAGCTGATGTAATTCAAAACATGGGGCTACTGAATTTAAGGCTACGGATAGTGATGATGCCGAGCAAGCTGAATTTTGGTTGGACAACACTATTCGGTACTCGATGAGCTATCTTGCACACCGATGAGTGCCTAAAGTGTGCTATCTCCTTGCTACGTGATTACGCCTACTATTGGTGGAATACGTTGACTTCACAGCCTAGAGAGCAAGTAACTTGGGAGTTTTTCCAAACCGAGTTTCGAAAAAGTATATCGATCGAGATTTATGGATAAAAACGGAAGGAATTTCTTGAACTTAAACAAGGTTCCATGTCGCCATCGACTATGAACGAAAGTTTGTAAGGCTTAGCCGAGACGCGACGAGAATGCATTTCCTCGTAAGTCGTAATGTGTAAACGTTTGAGGATGGATTGAATGATGATATAAAGTCAGATGTCGGCATTTTGGAACCGAGAATTTGTGGCACTTGTCGAGCGAGCTTGCAAAGCCGAGGAGCTCAGTATGGAGAAAAGAAAAGCTAAGGCGGAAGCAAGGGAGTTTCGTAAGAGGTCTTCGGGGAAGCCCTTCCCACAGTCATCGAAGAAATTTAGAGATGGCTTAGGCTGGTCTAGAGACACTTCGGGCTTTTCTAGACGAGATCGCGATCGACCCCATTCGAGTGCACGAGTCACTTCGGTCGCCAGTGTGGGAAATGATCGTCGTGATAGAACGGAGTGCCAGTATTGTGGCAAATGGCATTCTAGAAGTTTTAGATTCCATGACCGCTCCTGCTACAAGTGCGGGTCAATTGACCACTTTATCAAAGATTGCCCGAGATTGTCTGAACAGAATGTAAATCAGAGTGGGAAACCGGGTGCTACCACCGCCGAGGTAGACCATCTAGGAATACGGACAATGCTAGCGGCAATGAGAGGATCTAGAGATGCTACCACCAGATCCGAGGCTCGTGTTCTCGCTAGGGCTTATGCCATACGCCAAGACGTGAGGATGCTTCCTCGCCGATGTTATTACCGTACTTTCACTCTCTTTGATACTAATGTGATTGCTTTGATTGACCCCGGTTCTACTCATTCTTATATATGCGAAACCTTAGCATCCAAGAAGACTCTACCTATTGAGTCTCATCGAGTTCGTAATTCAATGTCAAATCCCTTGGGTCGTTACGTGCTTGTTGACAAAGTGTGTAAGAAATGCCCCTAGTAATTCAAGGTTCCTGCTTTTCGGACTTGATGCTTTTGCCGCTCGATGAATTTGATGTTATTCTTGGTTTGGATTGGTTGATGTGCATGATGCGGTTGTGAATTGCAAAAGCAAGACTATTGATTTGAGGTGCGCAAATAACGAGATAATCCGAGTTGAGTCTACGGACTTAAAGGGGTTGCCAGCTGTAATATCAGCAATGTTGGCCCAGAAATATGTAAGAAAGGGGTGCGAAGCATACCTTGCGTATGTACTTGATGACAAAGAATTAGAAAAGAAACCCGAATCTGTGCCGGTGGTTTGTGAATACCCGGATGTTTTTCCTAAAGAATTACCGGGTTTACCACCTGTTCGGGAGGTAGAGTTTGGTATTGAGCTTGTACCTGGAACTACGCCAATTTCGATAGCTCAGATCGTATGGCACCAACCGAAAGTTAAAAGAATTGAAAGCTCGCTTGCAAGAGTTGACGGATAGAGGTTTCGCTCGACCAAGTTTCTCACCTTGGGGTGCACCAAGATTGTTTGTGAAAAGGACGGAACCATGAGGTTGTGCATTGACTATCGTCACCGAATAAAGTGACGATAAAGAATAAATATCCGCTATCACAGTATTGATGATTTGTTTGATCAACTAAAGGAGCCTCGGTGTTTTCAAAGATAGATTTGAGATCGGGTTATTACCGCCAGAATTCGAGATTCGGATATACCCAAAACGCTTTGAACGAGTTCTTAGTGATGCCATTTGGGCTCACTAATGCCCTGCGGTATTTATGGATTTGATGAATCGGATCTTTAGACAATTTTGGACCGGTTCAGTAGTTGTGTTCATTGACGACATCTTGGTCTATTCAAGAGATGAGACCGAACATGCCGAGCACCGAGATTAGTGTTGCAAATTTTACGGGATAAGCGGTTATATGCTAAGTTCAAGAAGTGTGAGTTCGTTAAGAGAGGTTAGCTTCTTGGGCCATGTGGTATCTAGATCGTATTCGAGTTGACCCGAGCAAAATTTCAGCCATACTTAACCGGAAGCCTCAGAAATATTATCGAGGTTCGAGTTTTTGGGACTCGCCTTACTACCGACGGTTTGTAAAAGGTTTATCGATGATAGCCACACCCATGACGGCTTACTTCAAAAGATATTAAGTTCGAATGGACGAAAAAATGTCGAAAAGTTTTGATCAATGAAAACTTATTTGATCGAAGCCCCAATTTAGTGCAAATTGAATCGTGCAAAGAGTTTGTCATCTATAGTGACGCCTCCTACTTGGGTTAGCTTGCATGTTGATGCAAGAAGGTCGAGTTGTGGCCTATGCGTCGAGACAATTAAAGCCACAAGAGAAAAATTATCCGACCCATGATCTCGAATTAGCTGCCATCGTATTCGCCTTGAAAATATGGCGACATTACTTATTTGGTGAGAAGTGCCATGTATTTTCGGATCACAAAAGTCTCAAATATTTGATGACTCAAAGAGACTTAAATCTGCGACAAAGACGTTAGCTTGAGTTGTTGAAAGATTATCAGCTGGTCATTGATTATCACCCGGGACAGGCTAATGTGGTTGCGGACGCCTTAAGCCGGAAATCACTGTTTGCTTTACGAGCAATGAATGTACACTTGTCTATTCTACCCAACAATGTGTTAGTAGCCGAATTAAAGGCCAAACCATTATTGATTCATCAAATTCGTGAAGCTCAGAAAGTCAATGATGAGTTGGTTGCAAGACGGGCTGAATGTGTTCCGAATATGGAATCAGAGTTTCAAATTGATAATGACGATTGTTTGAGGTTCAGAAGTCGTTTGTGTGTTCCAAGAAATTCAGAACTCATTTCGATGATTCTGAACGAGGCTCATTGTAACCGAATGTCGATTCACCCGGGGAGTATGAAAATGTACAACGATCTGAGACGTCAGTTTTGGTGGCATGGTATGAAACGAGACATTTCCGATTTTGTCTCGAAGTGCTTAGTATGTCAGCAAGTGAAGGCGGAACATCAAGTGCCTACGGGTTTGCTCCAACCGATCATGATACCTGAATGGAAATGGGATCAAGTAACGATGGATTTTGTCTAAGTCGGCAAGTAAGAAAGATGCGATTTGGGTCGTTGTGGATAGATTGACTAAGTCGGCTCACTTTATCCCCGTACGCATGGATTTTTCAATGGATAAATTAGCTGAATTGTATGTTTCTCGACAGAGATTACACGGGTACCTATTTCTATCGTGTCGGATAGAGATCCGAGATTCACCTCACGATTTTGGAAGAAATTGCAAGAAGCTTTAGGTACCAAGCTGCATTTTAGCATCACTTTTCATCCACAAACAGATGGTCAATCTGAGCGGATAATTCAGATACCTGAGGATATGTTGAGATTTTGCATCCTCGAGTTTAGTGGTTCGTGGGAACGGTATTTACCTTTGATTGAATTCGCTTACAACAATAGTTTTCAGTCAAGTATTAAGATGGCACCTTACGAGGCTTTGTACGGTCGAAAATGCCGTACGCCATTGTTTTGGACCGAGCTCGGTGAAAGTAAAATTTTCGGAGTTGATTTGATTAAAGATGATGAACGGAAAGTAAAAGTAATCCGTGAAAGTCTGAAGGCGACCACAGATCGCCGTAAGTCGACGCGGATCTCAAACGAAAAGACATTGAGTATCGTAGGAGACAAAGTGTTTCTTAAAGTTTCACCTTGGAAAAGATACTCGATTTGGGCGTAAGGGCAAATTGAGTCCGAGGTTCATCGGGCCATATGAAATATCCGAACGAGTCGGTCCGATTCGCGTGTCGATTGATTTTGCCCCGAACTTGAAAAGATTCATGACGTCTTTCATGTTTCGATTCTTCGACGCTATAGATCTGATCCATCGCACATAATTAGTCCATCAGAGGTCGAAATTCAAGCCGATATGAGTTATGAAGAAGAACCGATTCGTATCTTAGCTCGTGAAGTGAAGGAGTTGCGAAACAAAAGGGTTCCATTAGTAAAAGTGTTATGGCTCAAACACGGGATGGAAGAAGCTACTTGGGAACTCGAGAACTCTATGAAAGAGCGATACCCAAACCTATTTACCGGTAAGATTTTCGGGGACGAAAATTTCTTAAGTGGGGGAGAGTTGTGACAGCCCTAAAATGACCCTAGTCGGAAAAAGGTTTCGGGACCGCTAAACCGAGTCACCAAATTATTTGAATATGATATCTATTTGTCTAAAATATGTGATTATGAATCTGTGATGGTTTTAAGCTTCGATTTAGTAAATTGCATGTGAAATTAGTCGATAGGACTTATGTGTGACACTTTTGAAATGTGATAGGTAAATCTATAAGGATCTATTAGTGCATGTAATCAAAGGGTGGACTTGCATGTCAATTTCCCCTTTTAATTGCTAGTGGCCGCCATGACAAAGGGTGATGGGCAAAACATGTCATAAAACATGTTGTGACAATGGTGTATGTTAGGAAAAAATAAAATAAGGAGTATGGGTAATAAAGAAATGGGAAAAAAAAAGAATGGTGTGAGTGTTCCCCCCATTGCAGTGAGTTGAGGGAAAGAAGAAAAAAAAAGTGTCCATCATTTTCACTTCTTTTGGCTGAAAATTCTAAGGAAGAAAGAAAACAAGTTGTGTTCTTTGGTTCTTCTTGGCCGATTTGAGAGGGGAAGAAAGGAGTGAAGCAATCGGTCATCTTAGGTCGATATTAAGGAAGGAAGTTGATACTAGTTCTTGAAATCCTAGTTGATTTTGAGTGAGATATCAAGTTATTGTTGGTAACCCATGTTGAAATTGTGATTTTGGAATAAGTAAGGTTTTCGCTATGGAGATTAATAAGGGTGATGGTTGTGTTTCATGCTAAATCTTGATGATTATGAGTTCCTTTCTTGGGTCTACCTTAGATCCATGAAGTATATTTTTATTTGGTGTTGTTGGAAGAATCGGCCATGGTATATCCATAAGCATGATTTATGCTTATTGCATGATAGGTAAGATTTGTGTTTTGGATATATGTTTATATTTGGTTAAAATCAACTTGTGATTCGGCTCTTGCACATATATATATATATATATATATGTTTGCACATGATGTATTGGTATGACATATATACTATCTCAAGGTATATATTTACATATGATGATGTTTCGGTTATGAAGTAAATGATTGATGCGTATTGAGTTACAATATGTAATGTTAGTTAGTAAAATGTATGCCGCTTATGTGTGGTATTAAGTATATAATTGGCCTTAACATAGACATGCATATTCGGCCACATGAGGTGGATTGGTGTGCATGCATTCGGTTAGAGGCAAGCATATTGATGCCTTACCTTGGCTTAGATAATCGGCTAAAAGAGAGTGTGGACTATTGTGTTGAGTTAGATTCATGATTTCGTACATATGTGACTTTAATGTCTAATGAATATATATGGGCTAAGTACCTTGAGTTCCTCTTTTTGATACTCAAATGATTAAATCAATTTATTTGTCAATTTAAGCTCAAGAGCAAAGGGGAACTAAATCCGATAAAGGGAAGGAAAAAGTGGTCGAATAGCCATCGAAATCGTTCGACAACATCCGAAGTAAGTTTTCGAGTAATGGAACTTAGATTATGATTTGATTAGATCATGCTCTTTGGGTGCGACTATTGAGCCGAAATTTCAAGTGTGATACGTGTCTTGTGTTTGAGTTTTGCTAATGAAAATGAAATACGAATGTGTCATGATTTATTGATAAATGTGCATGGTTATTCAATGATGTCCGGCTAAGTCCCAAGGCTTTGTGCTAAGTGACTATATCCGGACTAAGATCCAAGGCATTCGTGCGAAGTTACTAAATCGGACTAAGATCCAAGGCATTTGTGCGAGTTACTAAATCCGACTAAGATCCAAAGGCATTTGTGCGAAGTTACTAAATCCGGTTAAGTCCCGAAGGCATTTGTGCGAGTTACTATAACCGGCTATGTCCCAAAGGCATTTGAACGAGTAGCTATATCCGTTAAACTCAAGGTACGTGATTCGGGAATGAATGAAGTTTCTATAAAATTTCAGTTAATACGCTTGTGAAATCCCAACAATGAGGTATGTTTCAGTATGTGCTTTGAATTAGTTGAGCCCTTACAAATAAGTATTCACTCGGTTGATAAATGAGCTACCGCCTTTGGCTAAGTTGATCTTTGTGTATGAATATAAGGGTTGGTAATGTGAAGTAAGTATGATATTGAGAATTTGTGCATATGAAATTATCTGCTTAGCTACATGAATGCTATACTTTGGTTGTGTTTAAATTCATGGCTCAAACTTACTAAGCATTAAATGCTTACTCCGCTTCTTTGATTCTCTGTTTATAGATTTTGGTTCTTCAGCTATCGGACTCGGGATTTTTGAATTGAAGTCGCCCACACTATCAAAGCTCCTTTTGGTATATTTTTGGTTGAACTTTGAAATGGCATGTATAGGACTACCCTTTTGTTGTAGGTCATGTACCTTTCGGTTTTGTGTAAATTTGGATAGCCATGCGAAAATGGCTTAAGTATACTTTGGGCATGGTATTATAATCATTGTATGTTGTTCATTAAGAGGTATGGAAATGTTTGGAAACGATTATCCATTGGGATGGTTAATCATGATCATATTTTGTGCTATTTATGTTTAAGGGCTAGTTGAATCATGGAAACTATGAAATAGGTAAAGCCTACCTTAAAGACAGATGCTGACAGCTGCAGTGATGTGGATGTGAAAAATCACTAAAAATAGTAGAAATGGAATTAAATAGTTAATAAATTATGTAAACTAACCTTGACGAGTCTATTTTCATAGGAGAGTAACGAAATGATCATATGAATAGTATGTTAAGAGATATTTAAGTTTTCGTGAGACAGGGCCAGAACGGTTTCTGGAGTCCCTGTTCCGAATTTGGAAATTCATTATAAATTTACCAGAGATAATTAGAAGTCATGCCATATATGTACAGATTCCATTTCGAGTCTAGTTTCTGTAGAAACAAACGGTATCAGTATTGAAGCCCTGTACTGGGAGATATCCAGGTCGTAATGCATGAAGGTCAGTGTAGTCGCACCCTGTAACAGGGGAGACTTTAACTAATAAACTGTACTAATTGGCCCAACCAAAAATTCTAGAAAAAAATCTGTAGATGGACATATGAGTCTAGTCTCAGGGAAAAATTACAAAACTGATTTTCTAGTTTTGGAACTCAAGATATGATTTTTAAAGTGACAGTGACACAGTTAGCCAACTGCCTGGAAATTTTTAAAATGGACTGTGAAAATGAATGGTTTAAGCCGTTAACCCCTCGTGTCCGACTCCGGCAGCGGTCTCGGGTACGGGGTGTTACATATTTCAAATCGTCAGAAATTGTTTGTGGCTTCGAAAAGAAAATATGTTGAGTTTAGACTAGTGATAGAGTACCCCGTGGAAGAATGTGTTACAGCTTGAAAAGGTTCATAATGTTTTCAACATTTCAATTCTACAACAGTATATATTAGATTACTCTTACGTGATTACTTCCAACAAGATAGAAATACAACCTAACTTGTTATATTTACAATAACCAGGCAAAATTTTAGCTTTGGAAATAAAAGAACTACAGAATAAATGAGTACCGTTAGTAAAAGTTCTGTAGCACCGATATGATATTGAAGAAGTTACTTGCGAAACAGATGAATCAATGAGATTACAACTCCCGAACTTATTCTCAAGTAAAAATTTTGAGAACGAAATTTCCTAAGGGGAGATAGTTGTAGCAATTCATTTTTCAGTGGTATTGGAAATGTGGTTTTGGGACCACAATTCCAATGAGTGAGTTCATAAATATTATTATTTAATAATATTTACACGTCAAATACAGTGTTATATTGAATTTTAATTTAATAAATTTTGCTAATTTGACGGTTAATTTAAGTATAAGTGGTTTGACCCTAAAGTTAGTGCTCTTGGAAGATAAGGTACTGGGACCACATTTCTGTAACTGAGCCCATAAATATTTACGTATTCTTTTTATAGATGTATTTAATTTTGGTCTAGAAATTTTAGTGATTGGATGATTAATTAAGGTACAAGGACTAAATCGCAAAAGTGACAAAAGTTAATTCTTATTGAATTTTAGTTGCTAAAATGCTTATTTAATAAATGTTTAAGGGCCTAAGTGGCAATTGGATCACTTTAATAAGATGATGGGCGGTTTATGCCTATTTAAAATACTTTAAATGTTAAAAATTATATTTAATTATTAATATTATATACAAAAATGAAATATAATAAAAACATCATCATCATTTACCTTTCGTCATCATTTCTTCAAAAAGAAAAACACCCAAGGTAGCATTTTCGGAGCTTGATGTTCGTCCAAGTTCTTTCCCTTGCATATCAAGATTTGAAACAACCAGTAGATAAACGAGGAATACAGAAAATTGCAGAATGGTTCCTAACTTTGTTCTTAGTGCCGAATTTATTTGGTAAGTTCATACGGTATAATTATCTAATTTTATATAATGTTCGGGATTGAATTGTAAATTGATTATGTTTGAATGTATGTTTTAAATTGATTACAAATTGGTATAAAAAGCTAAGAAAAGGGTTACTTTGAAAAATATGGTAAATACAAATAGGTATACAATATTGAATGATGGTAAAATTTATTATATGAGTGTATGGTTTATACAGGTGATGTAAGATTGTTATATGATATATGTATATATATTTATGATATCAAGTAAACTAAATTAATGGTATGTGATTATATCTTGAATTATAGTTGGAACTGTACAAAACGTGAGTAATGGAATGAATTGTATTAAATGTTTTGATATGTTAAAAGAGCCTGGATGAATGTAGGAATAGATACAATTGGATGCCAATAGGGTTGA
The DNA here is from genome assembly GCF_025698485.1 of Gossypium arboreum. NCBI lineage: Eukaryota > Viridiplantae > Streptophyta > Magnoliopsida > Malvales > Malvaceae > Gossypium > Gossypium arboreum. The sequence goes on from NC_069072.1 coordinate 54,004,798, forward strand.
TTGTGTGCTTGTAGGAGATATGAGTAAAAGATGATATAGAGTAAAAGATTTGACGAAAATATCACAGTTTATGCTAGAACCCTGCAATTGTTGTGGATTACCGAGTGTTGTCTCTATGGAGAATTTGGTGTGGTGGAGGGACGATATAATACATGACATGTAATAGTGCCTACGAGATTTGCAGTACATTGTACTGGTATGGTGTAGTTATCGCTCTTTTGAGCTATTTGGTATGGTGGAGAGATGATACATTATATGATATGCTATTGTTGGATCTTTCCTATTGATATGATTAATTTTTTAATATGATTAATATGTTGGATCTTTCCTATTGAATGATATAGAAATGTGTCGTACTGAATTATTGAGAGATTATAAGATTGATACATGAAATGCTCACCTTGTTGTTGAAAACGTCTTGATAGGAAATCGTATTAAATTAGTTATATTTGTTTACCTTGTTGTGAACTGAGGTAAGAGTTTTTTTAAAAGTACCTATGATCTTACTAAGCATGTTAATGCTTACCTTGTTTCATTTCTTGTTTCCTGTAGTTACTCATTTGAGAAACTTGGCTATCAGATTACTTTCAGGACTCAAACTATCCAACATCTATTTTGGTAGACTTTTACTTTGTTTTGGCTCGGTTATTAGTAGCATGTAATAGGTATAATGCAAATATGTGTTTGGTGTTAAACTTATGAATTTGTACATTTTGATATGTTTATATGGATGTTGTATAAAAGTAAGTTAATATGGTAGTTCTAGTAAGTTGAATTCTATTTAAGCTTATATATGTGAAGTGGTTATGGACATGCCTAATATGAATATGTTATAGTGAAAGGAATGTGGTTGATGTGATGAATGTATAGGTAATACATGATTTTAATAGTTGAAATTGGATGGTTGGCTTTAATCTTATTAAATTGTGGTGCCAAATGTGGTCTACTGGTCCCTTAAGGACACGTTATAAGGTATGTTTTGGCATGAAAAGTGCATGTTTGGGCTAGAGAAATTGTAGATAATGAGTGAATTATAGGTAATTGTGTATGGTTGAACCATATTGTGCATTAGGTACCTCTTTCTAACACATACGATTTGGCATACAGCGTGTGTTACACACAAGCTAGAGCTAGTGACACGGTCGTGTGCTCTGTTGTCTTTGGATTGCATGTTTCCACACGGTCTCAGTTAGCTACACAGCTGTGTGACTCATTCGCATACAAGCTCAGTCTCTCACACAACTGTATGATCTTTTTTTATTGAAATTTCCATACTTTTTTGTTAGCTTTACAATTAAGTCCTTATTTTATTCTTGGTTGGTTTAAGAGATTTCATAAGCTTGCTTGAGAGTCCAATTTGATTATTAATCATGATATACTGGTAACATCAAATGTTTAATGCTTGATTTGAATGTTTAATGTCATATTTTGGTTGTAATTGTTTCACTACCTGATGTGGCATCCTATAGCTCGGGTCTGGTGACTGAATCGGGTAGGGGGTGTTACATTCTACCACTTTGTAGAACTAGGGCATTCTTTTGAAATTGTTCAACAATATTCTCTACTGCTTTTGTACAGTATTTGATCTTATGGTCTTTATATCCACATTTAATACAAGCCCTAGTAACCAACCAATATTCTTCCATATGATTTTTACCATATTACTCACATAGTGGTATAGGTCTCCTTTTCGAACCCCTCGTGTAGCACCATGTTCTAACAAATCCTGAATTTGGCGAGTACATTGAATGTAATCTGATTGGCGTAGTGTTATCCACCCAATTGATGCTTTTAGCGTATAAGTTGGGTGCATAGTTTACGTTATAGTATGATGCAAGGATTGTTCTCTGAATGTGATGAGTTGTAGGGAAGAAGAGATTGGTAAGAATAATGAGGATTTTTGGCTGAATTGGGTTATCGCCAAAGGTATTGTTCACCCAGTTTATTCGGTTATCAAGTTAGTTATGTACCATCGAGGTAGTTAGGATGGAATCAAGGGTTAGAACAGAAATAAAAAATATTGAATTTCCATTTATAGTTGTAAACATTTTTTCTAGGGTAGTCTTGAAAGTTTAAGACACGTGTCAGGTTATAATAAGGGCTTAGGTTATTTGTATAGATACTCAAGTTGGAAAAGAAAGAGTTTTTATTCTTCCTTCCTCAAGATGTATTGTTACCTGAATATGAAATAACTTACAATGTTTCTTTCTACCTAAAGGTAAAGCGGCAGATCTAGGTCTCTATTAGTAGTTACTCCATTTCAAGGTAAGTTTTATGGCAAAATGTTATGCTATGAAAGATTAGAACCAAAAGGGTCTGAACAATAAGATGAGGAACTAAGGCTTTATATGAAGGATTATTTGGGTTTGTGTGGATGGAAAAAGGGTTAAGAATGAGTTTTAATGGTGCTCTTCTGCTTCATAAGAAGTGGTAGTTGTAGTTTCTTGTTGGATCTGGAGTTGAACCTACTATTTGTGGATGTTAGGTGAGTCCCTAAACTGACTTTTGCATGTATGTCATGTATGCTAGATATTTCTATGGAAATCGAATGGAATATGAAACTGACATAAAAAAAGTATAATAAGGATATACTATTGCATGAATGTTTGTTAGGTATTGCATGTGTAGTTTGTATGGAATTTGACAAGTTAATCATGTAATAAGTATTCTGATGAAGAAGTGTGATTGTATGAGCACAAATGTAATGTAAGTGATGAGACGTGAGGTAATCGGGTGTTGTTAATGAAACAAAATGTGAAGTCTTAAATGGTGTCATGAAGAGTCAATCAAGTGTGTTTGTGTCTACTCATACCGGTGGAGTCTAAGAGAGTCCATCAAGACTTTAAGCACGATCTCTAAAAAGAAAAGCCCATGGCCATGGCATTTTTCAAAAAGAACAAAAGGACGGTTATTGCCCAATAAGGTTCTCTACATGTCCTAAAACGATGATGGGAAAACCTCACATAATGTAAGTTTAGGAGAATCCATATCATAAACACGTTAGAAAAGAAAGCCTTTGTGGAGAACTATGAAAAAAAGCCTTTGTGGAAAACCATGAAGTGAAAGCCTTTATGGCTAAAAAAAAAGGTTAGCCTTTGTGGCAATCTCTGTAAGAATGGCCCTTATGGAAACCATCTGAATGAAACGCCTTTGTTGCAAACTCTAGAGGAATGGTATTCATGGTGAACTCTAAAGGAATGGTATGCATGGAGAACTATGAAGGAAATGCCCTTGTCAAGGACCATTATGAACCTATGGTAAGATATTCCTAATGAGCTTCCTTTGTGGCAAGCGCCGTATGAAATGGCATAGCATATCACACCTAGATCCTGTTATAATCAAGATCAATAGTAGTATAACGTGTTATCTGATTAATTTAAAGTAAGAACCAAGTGTATTGAAGGAACGAATCTAAAAAAATACTACGTCTGATAACTCGAAGTAGGGGATATACTTGTAAATAGTAAAAGTAAAAGAGGGTTGAAGAATGATCAGGTATGAAGAGCAACTCTAAACATCTATTTCGAATAATATGGGTAAAAGAACTGTAACGCCCCAAATTTGGGCCTAGAAGTATTGGGCCTTGAGTATGGGCCTTAATGTCTACTTTGGTGGTTAATGGTCCTGAGAAGTGTTGAAGAAATCTTGGGTTCAAACCTAGGCTTTAGCAAAAATTTTGGTTTTAAGTAAATAAAACCCTGGGTGCTTGGATGAAGGCCATTTAAATTATTGTGGTAAATAAATGACACAAGGAAACATGTGGTCTAGTGGTTGTGGCGTCATTAAGGTTGCAAGGGAGCCTAAGTTCAAGTCTTGGCTCTTGCAATTTATTTTGGTTTTTCTTTTAAAGGAACCTGGACTTTGGCCTATAGACCTTATAATTAATTGAGGCTAAAATGGTGACATAAAGAGCCTTATGGTGTAGTGGCAAGGTGGTGTGTTGTGTAACTGTGAGGTCTAAGGTTCAAGTCCTAGGATGCGTAATGGAGTATTTCTTTTGCTGTTTGAGTTGTGTAGGAGGTGGAGTTGGACTGGAACTCTGTGGTTGAAGTGGTCATATAAAAATAAGGAATTTTCTTAATGGTTGAAAGTAATCCCACATCGAGAAGCTAACATGGGAATTGGTGAGAAGCTGATGACTGTGGACTTCGACGCGTTCTCATTAACAGGTGTGTATTCACGCCCTTCTTTGTTGGAAGTCACAAAAGCCGAAAAGTCCAGCATTCGGGGCCTCACGAGCGTGAGAATGCACGAGGGGCGAACCGAGCCCACAAATCATGGGCGATAGACTGTAGAGGCTGCCACGAGCATTCTCGTGTGCTGGGGCTGTTCTGGGCCCCGATGGGTCCGTGGTCCCGCTTGTGCAAACTTTACTGTTGCAGGTAGACTTGTCATGTCGCGCACACGACTTAGGTAGTTCTAGGCCATGTTGGGCCTAAATGGGCCCAATGGGCTCATAGGCCCCACACAGATTGAATCTGCAACTTGTGATAAATATTGAACTAGGCTAAGTAGGTCACATAGCCATATCTAAATTTGGGATAAATGGGCCACACGAGGGTGTGGGCCCACTTGGGTCGAGTAATGGGCCTTAGGCCCGTTTGCACCATTATGTCTGTTTAGGTTACTTAAGTCATTCGAGGCGATGGTAGACCTTCTGTTGGGTTGTTAAGACTCCGGTTTGTAAAATCATCAAAACACCCTTGTAGTGCAAAATGACCGTAATACCCCTGTATGGTAGAATGACGATTATGCCCTTATGTTCCGTATGACTGATGTGCCTATGATTTAAATATATGATTGTGTTGAGTATGACTTTGCATGCACGTAATATTTATGACTTGACATATTGCATGGGGTTGGGCTATTACGGACGGAGGAAGTGTACAGCTTATAGCCGTCCTGTATAAGGCTTTAGCCTTTCTGCGATACTTATGGCTTATAGTCATTCTGTTAACTGGCAGTGTTGCTGTGATATCTACGGCGTTGAGCCGTCCTATCTATGGTGTTGAGCCGTCCTGTCTATGGCGTTCAGCCATCTTGTTGACTTAGTACCGCAACCGATGCTAAGCTTGGTGTGTTGGCTAGGTGGGTTGATTTCATCCGCACATGGTGTGTTGGATGGTACGGGTGGTGTGTTGGTTGGACTGGCCGGGAATGCATGCGCATATCTCAGATCGATATTGATTCATCTTGGGCTTAGGCCCACCAGATTCTGTTAATGGGCTAGGCCCAACTGTTACTAATTTTGAGAATGGCCTAGGCCCAATTGATTCTAATAAGGGCTGAGACCCAAGTGAAATTGTACTGGGCTTTGGCCCATACACATTGTTCTGTTACTGTAATGGGGCTCCAGCCCAGACTGATTCTGAATTCTGTCTATTTACTAACTGTTTTAGTTTAGGAGGGGATTACACACTGAGTTTTCATAAACTCACCCTGTTTATTAACTATGCAGGCAATCCCCAGCATTAGAAGGATCGGTGCTGCGAGGGACTCGAAGGTGGCCACACAATTGCTATTATTTCTAATTTTCTTTTAAGTTATCTATTTACAAGTACTTATATTTGATCTGGGTAGTAACAAGGCCTCTTTTAATTTTTGGTTCCAAATTTGGAATTTTATATACTGTTTTATAACTGCTGGAGTAGAACACGATTTTCTTTTCCAAAATAATAACTATTTTTCAAAATATCACGTTTCCAAAAAAACTTTAAACTAAGCTTCCATAGCAAATAAAGTTTTAAAGGTAAGAATGTTTTACAAGAGAATGACTTTTAATAAACCAATGGAAACTAAGGTTTTCACAAAGTTTTAAAATGGCCAAAGGTTCTAAATAGTAAGAAGGGTATTCAATGAGAACATGGTTTTTGAAAAACACTTCAATGTGACACACAAGATTTCGGCCATAGCGTCTAGGCCAGGTTTTGGGTGTTACAAGAACCATCATCAAGAGAGTTAGATAGTAAGTCTAATGGGATGAAATCATCGATGGAACTATGATAAAGGATGCAGGCCATGTTATAGAGAGCAGGAGAAATGATCATGTTCATAAATGGTGTGATGCTCATGATGGTAGATAAATGAAGTTTAAAGAGGAAAAGTTGGTGGTGATGGACTATCCTCCTATTTATGAAATACAATGACTAAGGTATAATTGATTACTTCTCACTAATTTCTTATGAAGTTGCATGGTTGTTTCCTATATTTCAAAATAAATGTTAGACTACATCTGGAGGAACGAGTTGGGCGATGTGTTCAAAGTCTAAGCCAGTTCGTAGAAATTTGCACCTTGGGAATATCTATGATAGATTAGGATTTCAAGCTAGATGTTTTTATAATTATGCATTGTACTTATATTCACTTGATTGTATGTACTTATGTATTTTAGTTCGAAGTTTGGTAAATAAGTAAGTTGTAGTCTATTGTAATTTGTACAAGTAGGGTAAGCTGATGTGTGTATTGGTGCGATAATACTTAAGACCTGAATCTGGTTCATCAGATCGGGTATGGGATGTTACACCCAGTATTAGCAACTGAGGTTGTTTGTTGAGTTTTCATCCCTTGCCCTTTTGATTTATTCCCTAAGGTAGGAGATGAATACCTAGAACCTTTGAAATCTTTGGTTCTCTTTGCTGACAGTGGAGGCATATAGCTGCCACTCTTTTCCTCAAACTCTTCTCTTTCTGTCTATTCATTCCCTTCTCAATTCTTTTGGCACTTTCAACTAGGATAGAAAAGTCTTGTAAATTAAAAGTTATGAAAGGGACAAAATTTTCTTCATTTAAGCCCCACTCAAATCTTCTACACATCTCGGCTTCAGTGATCACCAACTCTCTAGCGTACTTACTCAACCTAACAAACTCTTTCTCATATTCTGCCACTGTCATGTTATTTTGCTTCAAATTAGTAAACTCTCTCTTCTTCTTTTCAATGTACAATGGCCAACATACTTCTTTCTAAAATCAGAGAGAAAAAAGTTCCAATTAATCCTTTCAGTAGGATTTATCAGGGGCTTTTTGGCTGGCAGACAAAATTCTGTCCATTCCCTTTTAGTTACATTTTCCCATATTCTTTTGCAATTCCTCATTAAAGGGTAAAATCCTTGTTCTTGAATAAAAGTATATGGTTGTAATTGTTTCAGATACTTATCCATATCACCTTCTTGAAACTCAATAGTTGGGCTTGAAGCGCTTGCATTAAAACTGGGCATTTGATGATCTATTCTTATTATATCTGCAAATTACCCTTTGGTGTTGATAAAAGAAATTTGCCTATAATTTGACCTTTGTTAATGATATCATAGGATGGCCACATGTCCTATTTATAGATTAGGAAGAAAGAATAAATTATTCAAGAGTTATAATCTAGTTCTACTAAGTAAGCAGTTAAAGAACAAGAATCCTAATACAATGAAACTACAAAAACATCAATAGCTAACTTAGTCCAGAAAACAGAGTTACGTAATGGTGTCATGACATCTCCGGGTGATGTCGTGACGTCGAGAGCAGATTCCTAAATTAGAATTTTGTTATTCTTCGTAGTATTCTAGAATGGTGTCGCGGCAAGATGGCCGGATTCCTCTGTTTTTCCTAAAATCACCAGTTAGGTTACCTTTTTCCTTATCTTCCCTCATGTTTGTTGGTTTTCCCTTGATGTCTTGGAAATCCCAAAGGGCGCTACACAGGAAGGATTGTTCTTCTACTACAGTATTAATAGTTCCTCCAAAATAATATTTTACTCGTTGGCCATTAATAAGGAAGGTTGACCCCCCTTTCCGGTTAACTCTATTGCCTCATGAAGGGTTACGTGTTGTATTGTATATGGACTGTCCATCTTGATGTAAGCTTTCCAGGGAATATTTTTAACCTTGAGTTGAATAGTAGTACTTTCTGTCCTGGCGAAAATTCTCGCTTTCTGATCTTTGCGTCATGTCGAAGTCTAATCTCCTTGTACATCTTAGAATTTTTGTAAGCCATAAATCTGAACTCTTCCAATTCTTAGAGTTGGAATAGTCTTTCTTTATTAGCTAGTTCAGTATCTAGATTTAATTCTTTGATCGTCCAACATGCTTTCCTCTCCAATTCGATTGGTAAGTGACAATTCTTACCATAAACTAGCTTATATGGATACATGCCTAATGAAGTCTTATATGCTGTTCTGTAAACCCGTAATGCATCGTCTAGCTTGATTTCCCAATCTTTTTGACTTGGGTTTATGGTTTTCTCTAAAATATGCTTTATTTTCTAATTAGATACTTCTGCTTGCCCATTAGTCTGTGGGTGATATGTCATTCTCATCCTATGCCTTATGCTGTACTTAGCCAATGATGCTTCGAACTGCTTGCCGTTGTCATTAACCAGTGCTCGTGGTGTACCAAACCTGGAAAATATGTTTTCCTTAAGGAATCTTACTATAGATTTTGTATCATTAGTAGGTAGTGCGACAGCTTTGACCTATTTTGAGACATAATCTATAGCTAGGAGAATATACTAATTCCCAAAAGAACTTGGAAAAGGTCCAATGAAATCAATTCCCCATACATCAAACACTTCGACCTCAATTATTCCTATTTGCGATATTTCATCCCTTTTAGATATATTTCCAATTCTTTAACACCTATCACATCCTTGGACGAATTCATAAACTTCTCTATTCATTGTTGGCCAATAAAACCTTGATTGTAGTATTTTTTTTAGTTGTCCTTTTTCCCACCGAAATACCCTCTACAAGAAGATGTGTGACAACCTTGTAAAATATATTGTATCTCTTCCTCCACTACACATCGCCGGACTAATTGATCTGCACATTGTCGAAATACTTACGGTTCCTCCCAAACATAATATTTTTATTCATAAGCTATCTGTTCTTTTTATTGCCAAGATGTATGTGCTGGGAAGACCCCCTTGCAATGTAGTTAACATAATCTGCATACCATGGTGTTAGATGCTTACTTGGTCTTGATTGATCAATGTCCACTCTGAATAATTGTTCATATGCAACATTCTCCTTAATATCTTCAATTTCCTCCTCTTGTTAATGTTTTTCAAATCTGGATAGGTGATCTCTAATTTTATTCTTAGTCCCCTTCCTATCCATTATCTAAAAATCACATTCTTGAAGTAATAAAACCCCACTCATTAGTCTAGCTTTTGTTTCTTTTTTCTTCATGATGAATTTTAACGCAGAGTGATCAGTACAAATATACTCAATTTGCCATTAGAGGTGAATATGATTTTTTCTTTTATTACCTTAAAACCTCTAGCACAGCTTTGGTCAATTACGAAAGGTGTTTCTTTTTGGAGAAGTTGATCCAGAGGTTTAGAAATATAAGCAAAATATTTTCTAAATCTCTAATAAAAGTATGCATGGCCTAAAAAATCTTGCACACCTTTAACATTCGTCAGATTTGGAAGATGCTTGATAAATTCAATTTTGGCTTTATCCACTTCCAAACCTTTTCCAGATATTTGATGCCTTAAGACCAGTCATTCTTTCGCCATGAAATGACATTTTTCCCAGTTGAGTACAATGATAGTTTCGTCCCATCTTTTTAACACTTATTCAAGGTTATCCAGACATTCTTGAAAAGAGTCCCCATATATAGAAAAATTATCCATGAATACATCTAACCCCTCTTCTAACATATCAGCAAAGATCGCAGTCATGCATCTCATGAAATTTGCTGAAGCATTACATAGGCAAAAATGCATTCTCTTAAAGGCAAATGTACCAAAAGGGTAGGTGAAGGTAGTTTTTTTCTTGATCATCGAGATTAATTAATTCTTATCATTCTCAGCTACAGTTAGACCTCCCTTCTTTGGAAGCCACTAGGTTAGGCTGACCCACTTACTATCAGAAATAGCGTAAATAATTCTTGTATCTAGCCATCTAAGCAATTCCTTTTTTACCACCTCCTTCATGGGTGGATTAAGTTTTCACTGAGCATCTGCCAGAGGTCTTTTTCCCTCCTCTAATCTAATCTTGTGTTGATAAAATGTAGGATTGCTTCCTTTAATATAAGCATTTGTCCATCCTATCATTTTTTATGCATTTTTAGGACATTTAATAAAACTTCTTCCTGTTTTGCATCTAGATTTGTGGCAATAATTACAAGGTATTTTGTTTCCCTAGATATCCATACTTTAAATGATTGGGCAGGGGATTTAGTTTTAACTTTGAAGGTTTGACAATAGATGGTACAATCTTTACTAAGTTTAGGATCATTTGCTCTTGTTTTTCCTTATTCTGTCTCCACCGGTCTAAGTGCTTTTCTCTCTCAATATACAAACCCAATTTTACTAACCCTTAATTTTTGGATGTTACACCCAACGTCAGTATACTACATAGGTAATTTTAATCGAAATAATAACCCCTATTCCAACACTTACAATTTACGGTGGAACCAGCATCCTAATTTTAGTTGGAATAATCAAGGTACGAGGAGTTCACACAATGTTGCAAGATAGATTATCCACAATTCACTGCCTGGTTATAGTCATCCTATGTCGAGGCAAAATGCTCAACAAGATCAGGTATCATCTTCTAATTCTATTAAATCTTTGTTAAAGGAATATATGGCCAAGAATGATGTTGTAATCCAGAGTCAGGCTGAATCTTTACGAGCTCTTGAGAATCAAGTGGGGAAAATAGAGATTTCTTTAAATTCAAGGCCACAAGGAGTATTGCCATGCGATATCGAGAATCAGAGAACACAATGGAAAGAGAATTGTAAAGTGATCACTCCCAAAAGTGGAACTCAGTTGAATGAAGTTATTCAAGATGCCACGGCAGGAGAGGGTTACTCGAATCACAACCATGTAAAGATTCTAGAGCTATCTGAAAAACAAATTGCACTTGAAAAGGATAAGAAAAAGAATGTTGCGGAAGAACCAGATCAAGCTGCCAATAAAAATGTCATAGCAAAACAATATTAGCAACCTGAAGGATGACCACCTCTTCCTTTTCCTCAGAGGTTCCATAATTCTAAACAGGATATTCAATTTAAAAGATTTTTGGATGTTTTGAAGTAACTCCACATTAACATATTGTTAGTAGAAGCTTTGGATCAAATCCCCAGTTACGTGAAATTTATGAAGGATATGCTATCAAATAACCGCAAATTGGGATAATTTGATACTGTTGTTCTCACTGAAGGGTGCACAGCAATGTTGATGAATAAATTACCTCCAAAGCTAAAGGATCTAGGGAGTTTCACTATCCCTTAATCAATTTGAAATCATGATGTTGGTAAAGCATTATGTGATTGAGGAGCAAGTATATGTCTATTTTCAAGAAGTTGGGAATTGGGAAAACAAAACCTACAACGGTGACTTTTTAATTACCTTATCGATCCTACACCCATCTGAAAAGTAAAATTGAGGACGTACTAGAAAGAGTGGATAAATTTATCTTTCCTGTTGATTTCCTTATTTTAGAATTTGAAGTTGATCAAAATGTGCCAATTATTCTTGGAAGACCTTTTCTTGCTATAGGTAGAACTCTAATTGATGTATATAAAGGTGAAATGACCATGAGGGTAAATGATCAACATGTTACTTTTAATGTTTTTTATGCTTTGAAATGTTCAGACGAAAATGAAGAATGTCATGCCATTGACTTGATAGAAACAACAATGGAGGAAAAGTTCATGAGATTTTTCCACAGAAATTCTGATAGTGATGAAGATTCATTTGGGGACACATTTAAAGTTAATAGACAATGCTTGAAGCACTACTGGGGTGCTAATGTAGAGCGAGATAAACAGTCCATTGATCTTCAAGATGTTTAACTTCAACATCTTGAAAATTCTTTTTATTTTTATTTCATTTTGTTGATTTAAATTTATCTTAGTTATTTCATTTCCTTTGTTTAGTAAACTATAGGAGAGGAAGGGGTCGGTGATACTGAGCCCGTTGAGACAAATCCTGCCAATGAAGAGAATGTACCTAAAGCACCAGAAGAACCAGAGAAAACAGAGTCTATCAGCATTAAGGCTGACTGTGAGGACAAAGAGGAAGCAAAACCCTCAATTGCACCACTAGTGGACAGCATTGCGGCTATTCCACCTCCTTCGACTGAACTGATGACTGAACAAGATTGTGAGATCGGTAGGATTATTAGCGAACTCACCAGATTTGATAATGAAGATGAAAATATATGTAACAGCCTTTTTTTAGTGGTGTCAAAAACAGTAGTTTTGGGACCACCAAATCTGGTAAGTAAGTTTGTTAAGTTTGTAAATATTATTATTTAATAATTACGAGTCAAACATGGTTTTTAAAAGGTTTTTGCATTGATAGTTTATGTTATTTAAGCAATTCATTAAGTCCGAGTGGTATGACCCTAAGGTCAAGTGGTTTTAGAAAATGAGCTATCAGGACTTCGTTTCTATAAATAGAGCCATAACTATTTTTATAAATATTAACAAAGTGTCATTAATGTGGTATTAAGGTTTCGTTAAAAAATTTTAACATTTCGATGGTTAATGAAGCAAACAGGACTAAATTGTAAAAGTTGAAAAAGGCAATCGTTATTCATTTAAAGATGTTAATTGCTTAAAGAATTATAGTTGGATGGCCTTAATGAGTAATTTACCCATACCTAAGATAGTGGGATGGTTGGATGCTTTAAAATCTTTTAATTTTATATGTTTTATAAGTTAATTTATTATTATTAATAAGGTAAAAAGGTTAATAAAGTAAGAATAATTCAAAAGTGGCCATCTTCAACATTAAGCTTTCTTTGTTTCAACTAAAATCCATAGCTATGGTGAAGTGAGGTTCGGCCATGTTTCGTTTTGTGCATGTAAGTCCATTTTCCACCCGTTTGTAATTATTATTATGTTTTGAGATCGTTACAACTAGGTCCAACTAGTCCATACCTTTGATTTTGAAACTGTTAAAGATTTTAAATATTTTTATTTATGAATCTATTGATTTTTATGTTAAATGATGAATTCGAAATATTAGTTTATATTTAAAAGTATTTTGTTATTTGATTTTTTATGAATTTATCGGTTGGGGACTAAATTTTAAAATAAAAAAATACAAGGATTTTTTTGTGAAATTGTTGCATAAATAGGCTGTATTGGATGCCATAAGTATTCTGCTAGCTCAATTTTGGGTAAAAATGATTAATTTGCATGTTTTAGGCTTAGGGACGAAATTGAATAAAAGTAAAATTTTAGGGATAATTTTGTAAAAATGTAAAAATGACTAAACTTCATAAAATACATTGTTTTACTGTCTAAATTAATAAATTCAATGAAATTATTAATTTAGATCAAGATCAGGTGGAAAATCGAGGATAATGGGAAATTACCAAAATGCCCTTGTACTTTGACATTTCTGCAATTTAGCCAGGTAAGTTCGTACGTTTAAATAGCATTGTAAATTATTTTTTCAATGCTATCATTTTATAATATCAAGTTATGTCTTGGAGGAAAAATCAAATGGCGTATCGGCGATCATTGAATATGAAAAGGGATAGCTTCGGCTATCGATTATGAAAAGGGATAGCTTCGACTATCGATTATGAAAAGGGATAGCTTCAGCTATCAGTGATGAAAAGGGATGGTGATGACCATCAACTATGAAAAGGGATGGTGACACCATCGAATATGAAAAGGGATAGCTTCGGCTATAGAATATGAAAAAGGATAGCTTCGACTATCGATTATGAAAACGGATGGTGACGACCATTAACTATAAAAAAGGATGGCGACGACCATCGATTAATGAAATGGGATGGTTTCGACCATTGAATATGAAAATGGATGGTTACAACCATCGTTTAGTACTCTTTTTGTGAGCTCCAGTAAGGATTCCAATTAACCTCACTACGACAAATATGGAAAGGTATGATGTACCAATGATCAAAGTATGAATGTTCATGTTTATGAAACGTATGATATAAGTGGTGTTATATTACGTACCATATCTTACCATGTGATGATATTGCTAAATTAGGTGTTTAATCATTAGCTTGTGCCTATGGTTAATGTTATGTTTATGTCTTATGTGTATACAAATGAAAAGGTAAGTGTTCAATAAGAACTAAGACATGTTTATATGAAGCTCAATGGAATGGCGATACATGGAAAAACATGTTATGTTGTGATGGATGATAAATCCAATTGAATCATACTCAAGTATAATGTTTATCCATGTCAAATTCATATGAATCATGTTTAAATGAACTAACATGTGTTGTTGATGTGCTAAGGCTTATGCCAAGCTTGTGGATATGATTGATGTTTATGATTATGCTTGTACTATGCATACGAAATGGGTAAGAAAAGGGAATGGAATGGTAAGTATGTAATTAGGATGTATTATATGTGAGCAAATTACTTATTCTTTAAATTAATTCACCTATGTCATTGATAAATACACTAAATTGAGAGTTAATAATGTTGTTTAGGCTTATGGTAAGCATTAGGGACGAAATGGAAAGTAAGTAAATAGAAAGATATATAATCTTATAAAAGGTTGATGATTATATATTTTATGTCTCATGAAATCCTATCATGTTATAAATGGTCAATAATATGCGACATTAATAAACTTACTCATTTGTGAGTTGATGATCATACCAATTTACGAATCTTATATTATTGGCTTAGATTTATGTTTATTCTATAAAGTTTATTATTGAAATGGAATATTATGCTTAAAGTTTATACGAGATTACTAAGCATTCATTGCTTACGTAGTTTCTCTTTTACTTTATAGATTATTGAAGCTCGAATCGAGTTGGAAGCTAATCGGAGATCCATCACACTATCCATTGGCTATATTGGTAGATTTTGATGATTTTGAGTCATGGTTATAATGGCATGTATTGGTGTTTTGTGATTGATGAAATGGTCATTATATCTATGACTTAAATAGGTTGTTATGTTGGTATATATATGACTTAAATTTGGGACTTTGATTAATGAATAGGTTGTTATGTTGGTATATAAATGTGATGTTATAATTGTTGGCATTTTGGAATTTTAGGGCTTAAATGGTGAATGATGGAATGGTAAGTTAAATGCATGCTATGAAATGTTGTTTTAATATGCTTAAAGGTTGTCATTGAGGTATGGTTTGATATGGAATTAGTTAGTGAGTATTGAGTAGATATATGGATAATTTGGTAAGTTTGGATGTGATTGGCATAATGTAACACCCCGTACCCGAGACCGTTGCCGGAGTCGAACACGAGGTGTTAACGGACTTAATTCATTAATTAAACAGCTCATACAATTCATTTTAAAATTTCCAGACAAGCTGGCTAACTGCATCACAGTCGCTTTAAAAATCATATCTCGAGTTACGAAACTCAAAATATAATTCCATAAATTTTTCCTGAAACTAGACTCATATATATATCTACTAATTTTTTTCTAGAATTTTTGGTTGGGCCAATTAGTACAGTTTATTAGTTAAAGTCTCCCCTGTTTCAGGGTTCAACTACTCTAACCTCAGTGTATTACGAATCAGATATCTCCCTGTACAGAGCTTCAATGACTATGTCGTTTATCTCTAATAAAACTAGACTCAATAAGGAATCTGTACATATAAAGCATGACTTCTAATTATCTTTTTAAAATTTATGGTGAATTTCCAAATTCAGAACAGGGGATCCAGAAATCGCTCTGGCCCTGTTTCACAAAAATTTAAACATCTCATAAAATATAGCTCATATACCTGTTTTTCTTATTCCATATGAAAATAGACTCATCAAACTTCGATTCCATAACTTATTCATTATTTAATTCCATTTCTACTATTTTTAGTGATTTTTTAAACTCACGTCACTGCTGCTGTCTGAATCTATTTTATGGTAAATTTTACCTATTTCATGGTTTCCATGGATTAGCTAGCAATTTGACATACATAATACCAAATATGATCATGATTAGCCATTCCAATGGCTAATCATTACCAAGCATTTCTATTTCCATACCACTCAATAACCATATCATAAGACCATATATACAAAATGATTATAATGCTATACATGCCATACTCAAAATATACAATCCATTATGCCAAGATGGTATACGGATAGTGTGAGCGTGCCTCCGACCGCTTCCGATTTCCGAGCTGGCTTGTCAACACTACAAGGAATGAAAAGGAGGAGTAAGCATAAATGCTTAGTAAGCTCACATGCAAATAGCAAGTAACATAACCATATAAGCAAACATAAAACATCATTTGCATAATCATCACCAAGACATTCATATCACCTTTTCATTTATCATCTTACCATATTGTTGTTATATCGAGTTTTCAACCCGAGGGTTAAGTACATACCTGTTCAAAGTATCCATTTCACAACACTTACCAATACGTCCCTTTCATCTTGAGTATTCCTCCATTTGAGTAGAACTTTACCCGTTGAACACATCGAATATAATTGGATACATGGATAACTTGCACATAAGTGCCACATATGTAGCCAAGCTACCATGTAACCCGCCCATAAGTGAACTCGGACTCAACTCAACGAGCTCGGGCGTTCGCATCCATAAGTGAACTCGGACTCAACTCAACGAGTTTGGATGCCTAGTTACATCTCACGAACTCGGACTCAACTCAACGAGTTCGGACGCTCGCATCCATAAGTGAACTCGGACTCAACTCAACGAGTTCGGATGCTCAACCATCCTAGTGACATGTCACTTGTATCCTAATCTATTCCTAAGGTTCAAACGGGCGTTTTCCTTAATCACACATCTTTGCCATCTTCCACAGAATATCGAAATTGATACTTCGGTGATAGTTCATGCTCATCAAGTAATTCACATAATTACATATTATTCAACAATAACCACAAAGCACCACAAAGCATAATATTTCATGATAATAATCAGCATCATATCATATAAACAACATTAAATTGCTTAAAATGACAATTATGTTACTACATTTACACATGAACTTACCTCGTATGCTAAAATGGCTATTTTACCATTTCGTCCACAACTTGGTATTTTCCCCATTTTAGCCCAATTTCAGTTTTCCTTGCTCTATCATTTAAAATATAGTCTAATTAGGACTCACATTATTCAAATTGACCCAAAATCATATTTTGGAAAAATTACAATTTTGCCCCTAAACTTTTGCATATTTACACTTTTTCCCCAAAGCTCGTAAATTAAAATTCAGCCTATTTTCTTATGTTTTATGACATGCTGATCATTTTTCCTTCTATGGAAACATCAAATTCTCACTCTAACATGTACTTATGACTATTAGGTATTTTTACCGATTAAGCCCTTTTGCTCGTTTTCACTTAAAACCGAGTAGCACAAGTTGTCTAACATAATTTAAAACCTCATATTCTATCATAAAACACCAAAATACACAAATTTCACCTATGGGTATTTTTCCAAATATAAACCCTAGGTTAAATTATTGCTAGCATAAGCTAAATCGAGCTAACGGACTCCAAAAACGTAAAAATCATTAAAAACGAGGCTAGAACGGACTTACAATCGAGCTTGGAAGCTTGAAAAACCCTAGCCATGGTTTCTCCTTGCTATATTCGGCCATGGGGTTGAAGATGAGCAAAATTGGCTTTTAATTTTGTATTTTAATTCATTTTACCCCTAAATGACCAAAATGCCCTTACTACTAAACTTTCCAAAAATTCCTTCCATGTCCTAATTTTTGTCCATAGACTTAGAAATTGGTAAAATTACTCTTTAAGGACCTCTAATTAATAATCTAATTCAATTTTATGCAAAATACTTCTAGAACACAAGTTTTGCAATTTATTCAATTTAGTCCCAAATTTCAAATTAAGCACTTTATGCATAAAATTTCTTCACGAAATTTTCACACAATCATGCAATCATATCATAGACCTTAAAATAATCATAAAATAATTATTTATATCTCGGATTTTGTGGTCACGAAACCACTATTCCGACTAGGCCCAAAATCAGGATATTACAACTCTCCCCCTTCGTGGATTTTCGTCCCAAAATCTTACCGTAAAAGTGGTCTTCACTTTTAATCTCATATTTGGTGTCAAGAACTTGCACTTAGACTGTACCTCCAATACATCTCTTCAATTTCTCATATGATCTAAAAGCTTACAGTCTCAACTCTCAACCGTTCTTAAATTTTCAACCCTTCTCAATTTCCCATGATATCATGACATAAAACCGGATCTCAACTTGATTTAATGGAGACCGAATTCCAAGAAAACCGACAATCAAAGAGACACGAAATTCCATGAATCGATGAGTAGGAATTCATTCAATACAGATGTGATTTATAGATCTCGCCAAACATTTAACAATAGGATACATCCCATTTTCCTTTTTCCGCCATAGAAATAATTACGATATGGCCTCAAGAATAATCCTTCTCATTTCCATCCCAATATCAACATTGACAAGGATAATTTTGATAGATCCCAATGCTCGCTTTAACCCCTTTAACAACTCCGATTTTATGTAACATCGGATGCTCTAAACTATCACATTACCTCACCGTCTTGAAACACATCACAATTCATACAACAATACATTCTTGAAAGTCAAGAAGTCTTTGCTCAATGTAGACTAGTCTAGTTCGGACGCCTTGTTACCAATATTCTCATCTATCCGAACTCTGTCAACATGTAATAAACTTTTCAGCTTTCACAAGATGGAAACCTTATCATTCGTAGTGACTTAAACTAATATTCAACTCTTTCTAATAAATATAGACTTCTCGTTCAAACTATTTACTCTTTGATCTGTACAAAATGAAATTCTATTATCAAACTTGGGAAAAATAATCCCGACATAATTGTCACATGAAATCTTTCAAATAAATAATTTACCATACCGACTAAAACTCGCTTTTATCACCTATGCCTTTATGATGTCAAATCCTTACACGTAAATTAGAAAAATCCCAATACTAAAATCACCACATTACCAAGATCAAATTAGAAGTATAGTCATATTTGACATGATTATCACGAAATGAAGAACGATTTCTTGAACATGAGTCATAATTGACAAATTATGGAACAAAGATAACAAGAAAACCGAATAAAGAAATCCAAGATAGAGAAACCGAATAAAGAAATCCGAATAAAGAGATCCAGGATAAAGAAACCCAAGATACGATACTATGCCGAGAATCGAAAACCAAATTCATAGAGAAAATACTGAATACCCGATAATTCTTCAAAGAAAGAAAGTCCAAAAGAAAACATTATTTAATCCCATGAAATCAAATATAACAAGATCAATATATCTTCCCATACATATATATCGATGAAGCATCAAGTAGAAGAAAGCAGAATCATAATATCATATGAATTCTCTCATCAATTCTTATCGATTTAAATGAAATAGAATACCCGATGAAATAGAGCAATATAAATTATAAACCAATCAGACTACCAATGCTTTCATCCAACACCAAATTAGAAGACATTCCCATATAACAAGAATTTCTTCGAAGATCAATAGCCATAGAAATATTTCGAGAACGGGTGAACACATAGAACATCTCAAAAGAGATCTAAATCTGTCCGGTCATAACTGTCACACTCGAGATAATTCACATTTGAAATATCATTTCCCCAACTAGTTCTGCCATCACAAATTTCATATTAAATCATTCACTAAAGAATGTCGATTCTGAATAAATTTCGATTTACCAAAGAGAATTCCTTCTCTAACGGGACAAAGGCATAATTCCAATAATCTTTATATCAATCGATACTTTCGGCTCTAACTTTACTTATCAGCTCATTTTCAATCTCGGATCATACTTATAATTATTCTATCACTGAACTCTTTGGGTTTTCAACAGGAAACTTATTCAATACAAATCTCATGAAATTCCATTATAAGTACCACTTTGGTAAGGGGGAGGGGTTGTAGGACCTCTGACTCGACTTTCTTATACATACACATATGACACAACTTCCATCATCATAGTAACATCATCAAAATCATGTCATTCATTCATGTTGGCTTACACCAATTTTCCTATTGTCCCATTTAGACAATATACTTATGCATACATTCTATGTTTTCTAGATAGCTTTACTTATCCATTCATTTAATTAAATTAATTCATGCTCATGACATTATATAAGGCCAAACAAACATAAATATTTGCATCACAATCACAACTTTCATTTCGTGCATCATCATGTACATATCATTACAATCATACAATTCAGGTCCAACAATTTAACATAGATAAGTTCATTTCATTATAATCCTTTATCTCATAAAAAATTGTATATCATTAACATTCATCAACATTCAACGTCCAATCAAGACAAGGACATTTTCATCCGTATTATGATATTATGACCTTTATTCATACCTCTACTACTTTCTATTTATTCCGTTCATCTTATCAAGTAAGCCACATACACTACATCGTATGAGTATTAAGCAAATATGGATATTTATCACAACATGAACTTTCATCTCACATATTATCACATATGTATCATAAACTTTTATTCATACTTTTCTGAACCGAGACTTATCATAATCATAACTTTACTCAAATACCTTCGCATAACATTGAACATGGTCAGTAGCAGCTTCGGTTGGAGAGTACCTGCCTAAATAAGACGGTACTTATATGCGCCGAAGACATCACACTATCACGCATCAAGAGCATGTATAGCTAAACTTTTACACATGCTAGGTTACTCGAGAACCGACTAAACCTGCTCTGATACCACTAAATGTAACACCCGTGCACGAGACCGTTGCGAGTCGAACACGAGGTGTTAACGGACTTAATTCATTAATTAAACAGCTCATACAATTCATTTTAAAATTTCCAGACAAGCTGGCTAACTGCATCACAGTCGCTTTAAAAATCATATCTCGAGTTACGAAACTCGAAATCCAATTCCGTAAATTTTTCCTGAAACTAGACTCATATATATATCTACTAATTTTTTTTAGAATTTTGGTTGGGCCAATTAGTACAGTTTATTAGTTAAAGTCTCCCTATTTCAGGGTTCAACTACTCTGACCTCAGTGTATTACGAATCAGATATCTCCTGTACAGAGCTTCAATGACTATGCCGTTTATCTCTAATAAAACTAGACTCAATAAGGAATCTGTACATATAAAGCATGACTTCTAATTATCTTTTTAAAATTTATGGTGAATTTCCAAATTCAGAACAGGGGATCCAGAAATCGCTCTGGCCCTATTTCACAAAAATTTAGACATCTCATAAAATATAGCTCATATACCTGTTTTTCTTATTCCATATGAAAATAGACTCATCAAACTTCAATTCCATAACTTCTTCATTATTTAATTTCATTTCTACTATTTTTAGTGATTTTTTAAACTCACGTCACTGCTGCTGTCTGAATCTATTTTATGGTAAATTTTACCTATTTCATGGTTTCCATGGATTAGCTAGCAATTTGACATACATAATACCAAATATGATCATGATTAGCCATTCCAATGGCTAATCATTACCAAGCCTTTCTATTTCCATACCACTCAATAACCATATCATAAAACCATATATACAAAATGATTATAATGCTATACATGCCATACTCAAAATATACAAGCCATTATGCCAAGATGGTATACGGATAGTGTGGCGTGCCTCCGACCGTTTCCGATTTCGAGCTGGCTTGTCAACACTACAAGGAATGAAAAGGAGGAGTAAGCATAAATGCTTAGTAAGCTCACATGCAAATAGCAAGTAACATAACCATATAAGCAAACATAAAACATCATTTGCATAATCATCACCAAGACATTCATATCACCTTTTCATTTATCATCTTACCATATTGTTGTTATATCGAGTTTTCAACCCGAGGGTTAAGTACATACCTGTTCAAAGTATCCATTTCACAACACTTACCAATACGTCCCTTTCATCTTGAGTATTCCTCCATTTGAGTAGAACTTTACCCGTTGAACACATCGAATATAATTGGATACATGGATAACTTGCACATAAGTGCCACATATGTAGCCAAGCTACCATGTAACCCGCCCATAAGTGAACTCGGACTCAACTCAACGAGCTCGGGCGTTCGCATCCATAAGTGAACTCGGACTCAACTCAACGAGTTCGGATGCCTAGTTACATCTCACGAACTCGGACTCAACTCAACGAGTTGGACGTCGCATCCATAAGTGAACTCGGACTCAACTCAACGAGTTCGGATGCTCAACCATCCTAGTGACATGTCACTTGTATCCTAATCTATTCCTAAGGTTCAAACGGGCGCTTTCCTTGATCACACATCTTTGCCATCTTCCACAGAATATCGAAATTGATACTTCGGTGATAGTTCATGCTCATCAAGTAATTCACATAATTACATATTATTCAACAATAACCACAAAGCACCACAAAGCATAATATTTCATGATAATAATCAGCATCATATCATATAAACAACATTAAATTGCTTAAAATGACAATTATGTTACTACATTTACACATGAACTTACCTCGTATGCGAAAATGGCTATTTTTACCATTTCGTCCACAACTTGGTATTTTCCCCATTTTAGCCCGAATTTCAGTTTTCCTTGCTCTATCATTTAAAATATAGTCTAATTAGGACTCACATTATTCAAATTGACCCAAAATCATATTTTGGAAAAATTACAATTTTGCCCCTAAACTTTTGCATATTTACACTTTTTCCCCAAAGCTCGTAAATTAAAATTCAGCCTATTTTCTTATGTTTTATGACATGCTGATCATTTTTCCCTTCTATGGAAACATCAAATTCTCACTCTAACATGTACTTATGACTATTAGGTATTTTTACCGATTAAGCCCTTTGCTCGTTTTCACTTAAAACCGAGTAGCACAAGTTGTCTAACATAATTTAAAACCTCATATTCTATCATAAAACACCAAAATACACAAATTTCACCTATGGGTATTTTTCCAAATATAAACCCTAGGTTAAATTATTGCTAGCATAAGCTAAATCGAGCTAGGGACTCCAAAACGTAAAAATCATTAAAAACGAGGCTAGAACGGACTTACAATCGAGCTTGGAAGCTTGAAAACCCTAGCCATGGTTTCTCCTTGCTATATTCGGCCATGGGGTTGAAGATGAGCAAAATTGGCTTTTAATTTTGTATTTTAATTCATTTTACCCTAAATGACCAAAATGCCCTTACTACTAAACTTTCCAAAAATTCCTTCCATGTCCTAATTTTTGTCCATAGACTTAGAAATTGGTAAAATTACTCTTTAAGGACCTCTAATTAATAATCTAATTCAATTTTATGCAAAATACTTCTAGAACACAAGTTTTGCAATTTATTCAATTTAGTCCCAAATTTCAAATTAAGCACTTTATGCATAAAATTTCTTCACGAAATTTTCACACAATCATGAAATCATATCATAGACCTTAAAATAATCATAAAATAATTATTTATATCTCAGATTTTGTGGTCACGAAACCACTATTCCGACTAGGCCCAAAATCAGGATATTACACATAAGGCCAAGTTTACTAAGGTTTAGTGGTGATAGTTGTTAAATGGTCAAATTGGTATATTTGAGTATGATTGATATGTGAACATTGTGGTAAATATTGGCATAGAATTTGTTCCAATGGTTGGTTGATTTATGTCTAAACTTAGCAAATGTATAATCAAGTTTGATTGTTCTGATTGAGGTGTCTTTTAGGCATATTGGTTGTATGATTAAATACTATGATGTATAATTTGGATGCATGAAAATAGGTCCATTTCGCTTGTATAAGTGACCAAACTTTGGATAAGGAAAATTGCTTGAAAATGGTCTATTTTTTGTCCACACGGCCTAAGACACAGATGTGTGTGTCTCAGTCATGTGTGACACATGGCCACGTGACACGGCCATGTGTCCCCTGTAGGTTTTTATAGGTTACATTTCGAGAGTTACACGGCCTAGCACACGGGCGCGTGACTTGGATGTAATGCTCCTAACTTGCATCTGTCACTAAAACAGGGTTACAGCAAAATATTTCAGAACATTTTTTAGATAATTCTCGTAAATTAATTTTCATTAATCGAGATCATTCAAAATGTCCCTTAATTAGACCCTCGAGGCCCAATACGAGCATTACAATCGAGTCGGGACTTAATCGCGAACTCTAAGAATTTTTCATGACATTTCAAAAATTTTCCAAGTTACAGGGCTCACACACCCGTGTGGTCCAAGGGACACACTTATGTGACCATGGGACAGGCTCGTGTTACAGACCGTGTTTAACCCCGTGTAGCTCTCTGACTTGTGCACACGGCCATGCCACACGCCTGTGTACTAGGCCGTGCGGTTAAATAATTTAATTCGAAATTAGGTGTAGGTTTCACAAGGCCAAGAGACACACCCATGTTCTACGTCGTGTAGCACACATGGCTGAGGCAAACTCCTATGTTCTAGGCCGTGTAGCACACACAACTGAGACACACACCCGTGTCTCTGCCCGGGTACTCAATTCTGAGCATTTTGTTTCACAAAATTATGGTGTAAGGGACACACGGCCTAACCACATGCCCATGTTACAAGGTCGTGTGTCACACAGGGTCTAGACATACGCCCGTGTGTCGGCCTGTGTGGACAAAATAAAGCCATTCCTAGCTTTATTTCTCACCCAAAATCACCCTATGACCTGCATTTGAATCACACATCCAAATTCCAACCATTCCAGCATTCAAATCAAGTAAATTCCATCATTCATCATGGCATATCTTTTCATGCATACATGTTCATAATCTTGCTTTAGTTCAGTCCATATATTAGACATAATTTGATCAACTACTTAACATATATGTAGCTACCATAGCTTGTCATTACAAGGATATTAAAACAGCCATTACTAGCCATTCCAATGGCTAGATCACAAGCATCGTTTACACTTACATGCCATTCTAACCATAATTGTTTGACGAATAGTATGACTGATCTCCACTGAGATTTCAATCCAACGAGCTTTCGATTTACTCTAAAATAGGGAAATAAAACTATGTAACACCTCTTACCCATATTCGACACTGGAATAGGGTACGAGGCATTACCAGATTCACATCACAAGAAACCATACAATTTCGAGTCATAAATTTTTCCCAAATTAAAACCTTTCACATTTAACCATAATGTCCTTAACACGAGCCTACGAGGCCCAAAACATGTTTTGGAAGTGGTTCAAGACTAAACTGAGAACTTTAAAAATGTTCACGAAACTTAGAAAATTTTTCCACTGAACATAGATCACCCGCCTATGTGTATATGGGACACGCCCGTGTGGGCAGGCCGTGTGGTCATACAAACCCATGTCCCGACCCAGTGTAACTCTCTAACTTGTAACCCATGAACAAATTGAGATCACATGGCCAAGTCACAAGCCTGTGTTCTAGGCCGTGTGGAAAACTAATTTTCATAAAATATGTGCATACTTCACATGGCCAGGGCACACACCCGTGTTTGAGGCTGTGACGTCCACATGGCTGAGACACACCCCCATGTCTCTGCCCGTGTACTCGATTTTGAGCATTCTATTTCTCAAAATTAAGGTGCAGGGGACACACGGCCTATACACATGCCCATGGGGTAGACCGTGTGTTACACACGCCTAGACATATGCCCGTGTGTCTACCTGTGCGGACAAAATAAAGGCTTTTTCCCAAGCCATTTGCCATCCTTATTCACACATACACTTACATCAAATCAAATGCACAAAACATGGCATACTTAGGCAACCAAACATCCACAATCATGGCTAAATCATATCAATACAATACCATCCACTATCATACTCACAACATTTATCATGTCCCAAATTAACCATGCTAATTTCACATATACAAAGTATCATTAAACTACTTCCATAACACCTATTTGTGAATAAGATTATCATCTCACCAATAAAGCACATTTCCAAACATTTCACATTCATGCTAAAAATCACACTCCATCATCCACCAAGCATGCCATGACCATAACACCAAATACATTGGTACATATACATATATAAATGGGCTTACAACCATTTTAGCCAAAATAAGCCAATTCCATGGCTACATACCAAATCAACTTAAACAAATATAAGCCAATACATTTAGCCAAATCAAATGACACATATAAAAAAATGAGCAAGTCCCTATACATGCCATATGTGACAACCCGAATTAGGGCCTAATCGGAATAGTGGTTTCGTGACCACAAATCCGAGATAGAAATAATTGTTTTATAATTATTTTGGGGTTTATGATATGATTGCATGATTGTGTGAAAATTTCGTGATGAAATTCTATGCCTAAAGTGCTTAAATTGAAAGTAGGGATTAAATCGAATAAGTTGCAAAATTTGCATCCCAGAAGTTTTTAGTATGAAATTGTTTTGGAATATTAATTAGGAGGTCTTAAATAGCAATTTGACCAATTTTAAGTTCATGGACAAAATTAGGACATGGAAGGAATTTTTGAAAGTTTAGTAAGGAGGGCATTTTGGTCATTTGGATATTAAATGAAATAAAATGGGAAAAATAACACAAAATTGATCATCATCCTCCTTAGTTGCTGCGAATTCTCCCTCTCTCCATAGCTAGGGTTTCTTCAATTTTCAAGCTCCATAGTAAGTGATTCCAAGCCCGTTTTAATGTTCTTTACGTTTTGGAATCCTTAAGCTCGATTAAGCTTATGCTAGTAATAATTTAACCTAGGGTTCACATTTGGAAAAATACCCATAGGTGAAATTTGTGTATTTTGATGTTTTATGATAGAATATGAGGTTTTAAATTATGTTAAATAACTTGTGCTACTCGGTTTTAAGTGAAAACGAGTAAAAGCAAGCATAATCGGTAAAAATACCTATTGTTCATAACTATATGATAGAGTGAGAATTTGATGTTGTTGTAGAAGAGAAAATGTTCAGCATATCATAAAATATAAGAATAAGGGCTGAAATTAAATTCCGAGCCTAGGGGCAAAATTGTAATTTTGAAAAGTTAGGGGCAAAATGTAATTTTTCCATGATGTGATTTTTGGATTGAAATAAATAGTACAGTATTAAATGAGCTAAATGTGTTATTAGATCAAGAAAGACGCGAATTGATCTCGAGCGGGGAAGGAAAAGTTTTGGACTAAATTGCAAAATTTCCACATTTTGCACCAAGGTAAGTTTGTATGTAAATATTACAATAATTTCATGTACATTCTTATATTTCAGCCTATTATATAAATATACTAGCTGATGTTAAAATATAAATCGACTATTGGAAGAATGGAAATAAATATAGAGAGAGATCCGGTTGAACATTCGGAGAGATCGAATGAAATAGAGGGCGTAGCTAGGTCACATGTATGATGCTGAGTGCACATCATGTGTACAAGAAAGCTACGAGACACCTGTAGTAGCTAGGTCACATGTGTGATACGAGATGTATCCCATGTAGACAAGAGAGCTACGTGAAAGATAAATGTAGCTAGGTCGCATGCGTGATTCCAAGTGAAGGACACCATGTAGACAAGAGAGCTACGTGAAAGATAAATGTAGCTAGGTCGCATGCGTGATTCCAAGTGAAGGACACCATGTAGACAAGAGAGCTACTGAGACAAATCGGTTGGGTCGCATGAGTGGTACTAAGTGTTCACCATGTGTACAAGAGAGCCGAACTAAACGAAGTATGATGGTGGGGCGTGTCTTGAAACCATTAAATATCGAGGATTGATCCGAATTGTTCAACGGGATGGTTTTGTGGTGATATTGTGGTTTGGACCTACACTTATGGTGAATGAAATGTGGTGAAAATGATTTGTGGTATATACATATATAAGATAAAATGAGGTTAGCATAAAGAATGTGTGAAAGAGTGAAATTAGCATTAAAACTGTTTTTAGATGGTAGCAGTGACGTGATTTTGAAAAATCACCAAAAATAGGAGGAATATAATTAGAGGTTGAATGAGATGTGAAATTAAATTTTAATGAGTCTACTTTCATATAAAAGAAACAGAGCAAGCAAAGGAATTCTATATTTTGAGATATTTACAATTGTATGTGACTTGCTCAGGATGAATACATGATCCCCTGTTCCAACTTTGAAAAATCATTAAAAATTGTACAAAGCAAATTAAGAAATATAGTTTACATGCCTAAATTCCTTATTGAGACTAGTTTTAAATGAAACAGACTTCAGGGTTGTTTGAATTGTGTACTGAGAGAAATTCAATTCGTAGTGAACAGAGGTCAGATCAGTCGAGCTGTGTAACAGGGGAAACTTTAACTAATAAACTGTACTAATCGGCTGAACCAAAATTATAGAAAAAATTAGCAAAAATCTTTATGAGTCTAGATTCAGGAAATTTTACGGATTTAAATTTTGAGTTTTGTAACTCGAGTTATGATTTATTTAGTAAATATGACGCAGCAGAGACAGCTTAATCAAAGTGGAATGAATAGTGAAGTTAAAGTAGATATACTTGAATTGTTGTGTAAACATGTTAGATTCTTTAATTGGTATTTACATACTTACTTACTAAGCTATAAGCTTACTTTGTTTCTCTCTTTTGTCTTATAGTGTCCTTCGGCTTGCTCAGGAGTTAAGGATCGTGAAGATCTACCCGCACTATCATACTTTTAGGGTATTTGAACTAAACGTTTTGAATTATGGCATGTATAGTAGGCTTAATTATTTTGTTACGTGTCATATTTGTCTAGGTTTAAAATATTAGTTACAGTACTCGACTAGCTACTTTGTACAAGCCATTAAAGTTGGCTAATATTGTTCAAGACATATGTTATACGATGCACTATCAAATTGGATGACATATTTATATCTCGGTTATGTTTAATGGTATGTGTTATATTCTGGTAATACCTTGTATCCTGTTCCGACGACGGTAATGGGTAAGGGGTGTTACACCATACTTTCAAAATACTAAGATAATCAAATACCCAAAATACTAGTTTTGATAGTGTGAGGCGAATCTCCGACGATCTCTGATTCGAATTAGCTTGTCGACACTATAAAAACATGGAAAATAAACAGAGTAAGCTATATAGCTTAGTAAACTCGTATGCAAGAAATAAGCAACCTACCATACGTGTAACATTCAAATAACATAACATAATTAAATGTACATTTACTATGGTCACATAATCATAGCTCATTCCATCATAAAGCTTACCTCATATTCATCACTTTAAGCATTTTTTAGATATGAGCTTCAGGTACATACATGTACCATCTCAAAAGAAATATACACATAAGCTAATCTTTGACATACCCGTGAACCACACGGAATAATAATGTCGGATACTCGAGAATTCTTGCACACTAAGTGGCACATATGTAGCCAATGCTACCTCATATCACATAGTTGCTCGCTCTTGAGCTATCAACGGGCTTACTCACACAAGCTATCAGTCAATACGTAGCTATGCAGTGCTGCTCAGAAGCTGTCAAGTACCTGCAACTATGCCGGTATACTCTGTAATGTCCCGAATTAGGGCCTAATCAGAATAGTAGTTTCGTGACCACAAATCCGAGATAGAAATAATTATTTTATAATTATTTTAATGATTATGATATGATTGCATGATTGTGTGAAAATTTCGTGATGAAATTCTATGCCTAAAGTGCTTAAATTGAAAGTAGGGACTAAATCGAATAAGTTGCAAAACTTGCATTCTAGAAGTTTTTAGTATGAAATTGTTTTGGAATATTAATGAGGAGGTCTTAAATAGCAATTTGACCAATTTTAAGTTCATGGACAAAATTAGGACATGGACGGAATTTTTGGAAAGTTTAGTAGTAAGGGTATTTTGGTCATTTAGTTATTAAAATGAATTAAAAAAAATTAAAAGCCAATTTTTGTCCATCTTCTTCATTAGGCCGAAATTTCAAGGGTTCTCCATAGCTATGGTTTGTTTCAAGCTTCCAAGCTCCATAGTAAGTGATTCCAAGCCCCGTTTTTAATGTTCTTTACGTTTTTGGAATCCTGGTAGCTCTATTAAGCTTATGTTAGCAATAATTCAACTTAGGGTTTATATTTGGAAAAATACCCATAGGTTAAATTTGTGTATTTTGATGTTTTATGATAGAATATGGGGTTTTAAATTATGTTAGACAACTTGTACTACTCGATTTTAAGCAAAAAGCGAGTAAAGGGCTTAATCGGTAAAAATACCTAATAGTCACAAGTACATGTTAGAGTGAGAATTTGATGTTGCCATAGAAGAGAAAAGTGATCAGCATGTTGTAAAACATAAGAATAAGGAATAAAGTTTAATCCAGAGCCTAGGGGCAAAATGTAAATATGCAAGTTTAGGGGCAAAATTGTAATTTTGCCAAAATTTGAGTTAAGGATTAATTTGATAATGTGAGTATTAAATGAGTTAAATGTGTTATTTTAGATCAAGAAAGACGTGGAATCAACCTCAATCGAGGAAAATAAAAGATTGTGGACTAAATTGCAAAATCCTTGTATTTTGGTACCAAGGTAAGTTCATGTGTAAATAATGTAGCATAATGGTTATTTTAAGTTATTGATGTTAATTATATGTTATGCTGAATTTTATTATGAAATGTATGCTTTGTGGTTAATTTCAAATAATATGTAAATTATGTGAACTACTTGTTAAATATAATTGTTACCGAGTATTGATTTCGCATTCTACGGAAGATGGCAAGGATAAGTGTTCGAGGAAAAGCCCGTTTGAACCTTAGGAATAGATTAGGATACAAGTGACATGTCACTAGGATGGTTGAGCATCCGAACTCGTTGAGTTGAGTCCGAGTTCACTTATGGATGCGAATGTCCGAACTCGTTGAGTTGAGTCCGAGTTCGTGAGATGTAACTAGGCATCCGAACTCGTTGAGTTGAGTCCGAGTTCACTTATGGATGCGAACGCCGAGCTCGTTGAGTTGAGGCCGAGTTCGCTTATGGGCGGGTTACATGATTGCTTGATTGAATATGTGGCACTTATGTGCAATTTATCCGTATCCCGAATTATATTCCGATGTGTTCAACGGGTAAAGTTCTACTCAATGGAGGAATATTCGAGATGTAAAGAGACGTATTGGTGAGTGATGTGAAATGGATATTTTGGACAGGTATGTATTTAACCCTCGGGTTGAGTATTGCTACAACCACTATAAGGTAATAAGATGATGAAAAATGATCAGAAATGTGATATGTGTTTTAGTGATGTATGCTAATGTTGATTGGTATAACTGTTTGTTATGTTACTTATTATTTGCATATGAACTTACTAAGCATTTATGCTTACTCCCTCCTTCTTACTCATTGTAGTTTTGGACAAGCCAGTTCAGAGTCGGGATAGGTCAAGGCTCACCACACTATCCTAAGATTTTTGGTAAATGGCTTGTAAATTTAAGTATGGCATGTATAGCAATATACTTATTTTGTGTAAATGATCTTATGATATGGTGACAGAATGGTTGAGAAAATATTTGATAATGATAAATTATGAAAATGGTAAGTTTAGATTATGTTTGATGTTAAGGAAAATTATTAAGATACTTAGTGCATAAAAACTCATAAGAGGGATGAAATTTGCCATAAATGAATCTTCGCAGCAACAACCGACGCGAGTCCGAAAATTTACTAAAACTCATAGAAATTGAATTTGGTGATGGATTACATATCAAATTGAATATTATTATGTCTAGTTTCACATGAAACAAATGAAATAGGTAAAGGAATTATATGTTAGAAGATATTTGAATTTTAGTGAAACAGGGTCATAGCAGTTTCTGAATCCCCTGTTCCTACTTTAGAAATTCACCATAAATTTTAAAGATATAATTAGGTGGTTTATTTTATATCCTCAGAATCCTTATTGAGTCTAGTTTTAGGAGAAACAAACCTCATAGTTATATGAATTTTTTAAAGGGAGAAATGTGGTTAGTAGTAAACAGAGGTCAGACCAGCCAAGTCCTGAAACAGGGGTAAATTTAACTAATAAACTGTACTAATTGGCCCAACCAAAAATTTTATAAAAAAATTAGTAGATAGGTATATGAGTCTATATTCAGGGAAAATTTACGGATCTTTATTTCGAGTTTCGTAACTCGAGATATGATTTTTCTTGTGACTGTGACGCAAGTAGCTTAAAAGCTGTGAATGTAGAAACAAATAATCCAAAGTTCTAAAAATGTTAAACTAAGCTTAGTAACACCTCATACTCGACTCCGGCGACGGTCTCGGGCGTGGGGGCGTTACATACTCAGCCACCGGTAGGACATACAAGACCAGCACCCAGATCACATAATCACATAACACATACTAACCCTAGTGACATGTCACTTGTATCCTATCCTATTCCTAAGGTTCAAATAGGATTTCTTGCTTGAGGGTTCGTCTTCGGGCTCGTGCATAGAATCAAGCTTAATCCAAATTTATCAAACATACAATTCATGCAATATTAAAGTAATAAAATGCAATCATATTAAAGCTTATTTTTAACATACGAACTTACCTCGGTACAAAATGGCTAATAGTTCGATTTAGTCCACAACTTTGTTCTTTCCCCGGTCTAGGTCAGAACCTTTTCTTTCTTGATCTATAATATCAAATTTAACTCATTCAATTATCACATTATTCAATTTAATTCCAAAAAAAACTTATGGAAAAAATTACAATTTTTCCCTAACTTTTTAACTTTTTACATTTTAGTCCCTAGACTCGTAAAATGATTTTCATTCAATTTCATCATTACCCAACCCTATTCGAATCTCTTTCATGCTCATAGCAACCCACATTTTTCATTTATTCATATTTTAACACACATTTTACAAATTTTACAAATAGGTCCCTATTTGACATTTTCATCAAAAATCACTTGGTAAATGTTGTTTAGCTAACATCAAACATTCATTTTCTACCATTAGACATTAAAACACAAAAATATCTATCATGGGTAAAATTTTAGACGTTGATTTTCTTTCAAATTAGTCCTTGAAATAGATAGGTTAGGTCACAATGATCTCAAAAATATAAAAATCATTAAAAATGCGACGAGAACGGACTTACAATCGAGCTTGAAAGCTTGGCAAAACCCTAGCTATGGGGACTCTTCAAATTCGTCACAAGAAGGATGAAATTAGAAAGATGAACATCTTTTATTTGTTTAATTTTGTCTTTATTTAGCAAATGACCAAAATGCCCTTAATGCCAAACTTTGAAATTTCATCTATCCATGTCCATTTTTGTCCAACTTAAAGTATAGTTGCATAATTACCATTTAAGGACCTCCAATTCAAAATTTCATAACAATTAGACACCTCTAGCTTCTAGAACATATATTTTGCTCCTATTGCAATTTAGTCCTGTTAGTCAAATTGGGCACCTTATCGATAAAATTTCTTAACAAAACTTTCACACAATCATTCAATTATACTGTAGAACTTAAAGAAACAATAAAATAAATATTTTTACTTCGGATTTGTGGTCCCAAAACTACTGTTCTGATTTGACCCTAAAATGGATTGTTGCAACTCTCCCCCTTTTAGGGATTTTTGTCCTCGAAAATCTTAATGAAAAAGAGATTTGGGTACTGTTTTCTCATAGCTTCCCCGATTTCCCACGTAGCCTCTTAGACCCTATGTCTTTGCCATAAAACTTTCACTAGGGCTATACTTTTATTTCTCAACTATTTAACTTCTCGAGTTAAAATCTTGATCGATTCTTCAGCATAAGTCATATCTGGTCGAATCTCAATCTCTATCGGTGAAATCACATACGATGGATCTAATTGATATCTTCGTAATATAGACACATGAAACACGTTTTGGATACTTTCTAATTCCGATGGCAAAGCTAATCGATACGCCACTAGCCTTTTCTTTCAATAACCTCATATGGACCAACAAAACGAGGAGCCAATTTACCCTTGCGACCGAATCTAAGAGTTTTCTTCCACGGAGACACTTTTAAAAATACCTTATCACTGACTTGAAATTCAATCTCCTTTCATTTCAAATCCGCGTAGGATTTCTGTCTATCTGAAGATGCTTTCAAACAATCATGGATTACATTCACTGTTTCTTCGATTTCTTTAACCAAATCAATCCCGTGAACCTGTCTCTCACTGAGCTAGGTCAAGCACAGAGGAGTTCAATACTTGCGACCATACAATGCTTCATACGGTGCCATCTTTATACTTGATTAAAAACTGTTGTTATAAGCAAATTCGACTAAAGGTAGATATTTTTGCGAACTACCTTCTAACCCTAAAACACAACAGCGAAGCATATCTTCGAGAACCTAAATCCTTCTTTCTGATTGACCGTTAGTTTACCGATGAAATATGGTACTAAACTTCAACTTTGTGCCCAAAGCTTCTTATAATTTCTTCCAAAATCGAGACGTAAACGTCGGATCTTTATTCGATATAATAGAAATATGCACTCCATGCAATCTAACAATTTCAGCAATGTACAATTTAGCTAGCTTATCAAATGAATAGTCGGTACGTACCGAAATATAGTGAGTCGATTTTGTCAATCTATCAACAACGATCCAAACAACATCTTTCTTCTTTGGAGTCAGAAGTAATCCAGTTATGAAATCCATCATAATTCTGTCCCATCTCTACTCTGGAATCATAACAGGCTGAAGTAAACCTGAAGGTACCTGTTGTTCGGCCTTTACTTTTTGACATATCAAACATCTCGCTACGAATTCGGAAATATCTCTTTTCATACCTGACCACCAATACAATTTCTTCAAATCATTATACATCTTCGTACTTCTCGGGTGAACAGGCAGACAACCACTGTGTGCCTCATGAAGAATTTTCTGAATAAGCTTGGTATCTATTGGTACACAATTTCTACCTCTGAACATCAAATATCCATCGGTCCCAATTTGATAGTCTGAATCACTAGTCGATTCGTACTGAACTCTTTTAGCTTGAAACTCTTTGTCACATTTCTGAGCATCCCAAATTTGCTGAAGAAATACCGGCCTAGCTTTTAACTCAGCTAGAATTGAACCACCATCAGATAAAGTCAGTCACGTATTCATTGCTCTCAAAGAAAACAAAGATTTCCTACTTAAAGCATCGGTGACTACATTCGCCTTTCCCGGATGATAATCGATTATCAACTCATAATTTTTAACAACTCGAGCCATCTCTGTTTTCGCAAATTCAAATCCTTTTGAGCCATCAAATACTTCAAACTCTTTTGATCAGTAAAGATGTGGCACTTCTCACCGAATAAATGGTGTCTCCAAATATTTGAAGCAAACATAATGGTAGCCAATTCTAAGTCACACGTCGGATAATTCTTTTCATGCGGTTTCAACTGTCTCGAGGCATAAGCTATCACTTTGCCCTCTTGCATTAACACACATCCAAGACCGCTCAATGATGCGTCGCTAAAAATTACAAACTCTTTTCTCAACACAGGTTGCACTAAAACTGGTGCCTCAGTCAACAATGCTTTCAACTGATCAAAACTCTTTTGACATTTCTTAGACCATTCAAACTTAACATCTTTCTGTAACAATCTTGTCATAGGTGTAGCAATCATCGAGAATCCCTTAACAAAACATCGATAATACTCGGTTAAGCCCAAAAAGCTTCTAACCTCTGATACATTCCTTTGCAGTTTCCAATCAATAATTACCAAAATCTTACTCGGATCAACTCTTATACCTTATGCGGAGACAATATGCCACAAAAATCTAACTTCTCAGAGCCAAAACTCACTTTTGCTAAACTTAGCAAACAACTTGTTATCTCTCAAAGTCTACAACACAGTTCTTAAATGTTCGGCATGCTCAGATTCATCTCGGGAATAAATCAAAATGTCATCAATAAATACAACCACAAACTTATCCAAATACAGTCGAAAGATTTGATTCATCAAGTCTATAAAAACGGCAGGAGCATTAGTTAATCCAAAAGGCATAACAAGAAATTAGTAATGCCCACACCTCATTCTGGAAGTGGTTTTCGGCATATCTGAGTCTTTAACTCTCAGTTGATAGTAGCCAGATCTCAAATCTATCTTCGAAAACATTGTTACCCCTTTCAACTGGTCAAACAAATCATCAATTCTCGATAAATGATACTTGTTATTTATCGTAACCTTGTTGAGTTGACGATAATCGATACAAAGTCTCACGGATCCATCTTTAAGTCTCACGGAACCATCTTTCTTCTTGACGAATAATACCGGTGCACCCAAGGGAGAAAAACTCGATCTTGCAAAATCCTTATCTGTCAACTCCTGTAACTGAGGCTTCAATTCTTTTAATTTAGTTGGAGCCATTCTATACAGTGCTATCGATATCAATGCAGTCCCTGGTACCAAATCAGTAGCAGGCTCCACCTCTCTAACCGACAGTAAAGCAAACTACTCTTTCGGAAACACATCCGAATATTCACAAACTACCGGCACAGATTCGATCTTCAGCTTAGACACCTTAGTATTTAGTACATAAGTGAGAAATGCTTCACAACCCTTTCTTACATACCTCTGAGCTAACACTGACGAAATCACAATAAGCAATTCACCTGATACATCCGATTCAACTCGAAGAGTTTTATTATTTTGACATTTCAATTCAATAACCTTTTGTCTACAATTCACTACTACATCATGCAGAGTCAATGAATCCATTCCAAGAATCACATCAAACTCATCAAATGGCAAAAACATTAAGTCAGTAGGAAAATAATGACCCCGAATCATTAAAGGACAGCTCTTGCAAACTTTATCAACTAAAACATATTTGTCTAGGGTGTTCGAAACCTTAATCACAAACTCAGTAGACTCAATAGGCAAATTCTTACTGGATACCAAATTCATGCAAATATAGGAATGAGCCGATCTAAAATCAATTAATGCAACTACATTAGTATCATAAAGAGAAAATATACCAAAGATCACATCATGGGAGGATGCATCCTCGCGAGCATGAATGGCATAAGCTCTCGCAGGTGCCCTAGGTTCCCATCTCACAGCTGAATCTTTGGATACACTTCTGCTATTGGTCCCATTTCTCGTGTTTCTCACTGGCCTCCCTCTAGTAGCAGTATTACTCAATCTTGCATTCTAAAAATTATCTTAGGTATATGTAGTTATGTGCTAGAATAAATCTCATGCCAATATATTATATTAGGCTTTATGCTTATTCGACTGTATACGGGTAGCGTTAACTATGAAAGAATGTGCTAAATGAAATAAATGTTCAGGTACGTGGAAGTTGATTTTTCCTTTGGAAATAAGTTAAGTTAAATATTGATGCAAGATGTTAACATAATCTTGTATCAGCTTATATATGTTCTTGAATTGAGAATTTAAAACCTTCACTCTTCAGATCGTTGGTTACTTGAAATAGCCAAGATAAATGATAGTATTAAATTCTTATTGATAGTGTTTTATTGATGAATGGGTGTGTGAAAGATTATCTAAGTTATATGTATATATAAAAAAAATTTTAAGATGTTAAATGAGTGTTGCCATGAACCAAATGAATATATATATATATATTTGAATTATTCAGGCCATGTGCCTAGTAGGTTTGGGACCGGTGAATTGTATACTAGGCTAATAGCCAAATTAGTTGATGGCTGTCAAGTTTATTCAGACTTTGGGTTAAGTAGGCTTAGAACCTGTGTGTGGGGTTCGAGCCTATACCTAGTAGATTCAGACCGGTGGGTTAAATTGTGTTATACCTTTGTGCGTTATTACCGAAATGAAAAGTAAGTGAGTAAATGTCAATTCTGTGGATCTCTGTGATTTATTATGATCAAACTAAGAAAGTTTTGTTAGTTAAAGCACTGAAGCGTAAGTTCGGAGTTGAGGAAACTAGGTGGGATCTAGAGAGCTCAACGAGAGAAAGTTACCCTATCCTATTTGCCGGTAAGATTTTCGGGGACGAAAATCTCTAAAGGGAGGGAGAGTTGTGACAGTCCTAAATTGACCCTAGTCGGGAAATGGTTTCGGGACCACAAAACCTAGTCAAAAATTTTGTAAAATATTAATTTCAGTGTTTTTGTTATGTGAATTACCTATTGTGAAAGTTGGGTGGTCTAATTTAGTTAATTGGATGCTAAATTATTTAGTTGGGATTTGATTGTATAAAGGAAAATTTTAGAAGTCTTTTTCTTAAAGTGGCCAATTGTTAACATGGCTAAAATGTGGGGCTTGCATGTCAAATTGCCCACTTTATTATTGGTGGCCGGCCATGTTGTTAGTTAATAAATAACATATAAATTTTATATTATCAATATGTTAACTAAATGGCTTTTATTTATTTAATAATAATAATATAATAAAGAGAACATGGGTGATAAAAACAAAGTATTCATCTTTGTTTCTTGAAGAACCGAATGTGAAGGAAGTTTAGGGGAGAACATCATTCGGTCATCCTAGTCCTAATTAAGGTAAGAAGTTTTGGTTAATTTTTGAAATATTAGTTAAATCCTAGTAAATTTCTAAGTTCCTTATTGGACCCATGTTAAAATTTTGATATTTGGTGAATGAATATGGGTTTCGGTCATGGTAGATAACAAGGAATGTGGTTGTTGTTCTTGTTAATTTGGATGAATTTTTGATGGATAGGTGTTTGAATCAAACAAATGATCATGTGTGTACACTAGGTGCTAGTTGAGAAGAATCGGTCACTATATTGGAGGCCATTGCCAAATATGAATTTAGTTATTGTGAGTGATGAATGTGTTTTGAGTTGATGGAATAAAAGAATGCTTAAAGATGTGTTACAACAAATTATATGTTAAGCTAAGGTTTTTAAATTATCAGTCTTTCTTCCTAGCCAAATATGTGTTTATAAGGTTGAGTTGTGTTGAATGTTTTAAATAATTTCAATGCAAACTAATGGAAGAATGGAATTTAGCTTTGCCGTACCTGTGTTAAAATGATGGAATTAGTAGGAAATGGGTATGAGCTTGTCAAATTTTTGAAATTAGGACCTTGTGAACTAAATGATATTCGGCAATGGTACTTTTTACATGAGGAATTCGGTGTTAATTGTATTAAATAAGGTTGAGGTAGTTGCCGAATGTGTTTATAATTAAGTAAGGTTAATAATAGAGCAATGAGTGGCTAGTAGAATCTAGTTAGTCTTCTTGTTGTATTCAGCCATGAGTTTGTATAATTGGTTTGTAATAGATTAAATTTGTTTATTCAAGCTCAAGAGCTTAGGGAGTCTAATTCGGATAAGAGAAAAGCCTACCTAACCGAATAGTCGATCTGTAATCGTTCGACAACTTCCGAGGTAAGTTCTTAAGCATTTGAGTTTGATTCCTTTGTAAGTTTTGAGTTTTTAAATGGGATGAATATGAATTAAGTATATACGTTAAGGTCAATAACTTTTCTAAATGATGGCATATATGATATTATGTTTCAAATATGTGAATGAGAACTTTCTGAGTAAATTTGTAAAAATCGCTCGGGACAGCAGCGATGGCGTGTTTTGGAAAAATTACCATAAATTTTGGGAATTGAGTTAAAGGCTGAATAGATTATGTAATTAAAGCTTGATCGTCTAGTTTAAGTATAAAAGAAATCGTGTAAGTAAAGGGGTTGCCGATATTGAGATTTTTTTAGTTGTGTGAGACAGTCGAATGGCTCAAAATTCCTGTTCAAGATTTAGAAAATCATTATAAATCGTACATAAATGATTATAAGATAAGATTTATATGCTTTATTTTGTTTGAAACTAGACTCCTTAATGAGTCTAGTTTCAAACAAAATAAACGAAAACATATTTTGAATTCTGTACAATGAGAAATTAAGTTCTTAGTGAAGAGTAGTCAGAATAGTCAAGCAATAAAATAGGGGAAACTTTAAGAAAAATCTGGTATTGATTAGCAAAACCAAAAATTTTGAAAATTTTGTGGATAGAATATATATGAGTCTATTTTCATGGAAAATTAACGGCACATCATTTGGAGTTTCGTAGCTCCAGTTACAAATAATTTAACGACTGTTGCTCAGGAAAACAACTTGTAGAGAATTTGTGATTATGTTGTAAACATTGATAAAACTTGTTTTAGTTGCTCATAAGCTATTGATTAAACCCATACGTGA
Organism: Gossypium arboreum; assembly: GCF_025698485.1. NCBI lineage: Eukaryota > Viridiplantae > Streptophyta > Magnoliopsida > Malvales > Malvaceae > Gossypium > Gossypium arboreum. Next base: position 54,044,863 of record NC_069072.1, read on the forward strand.
ATTCTAATTTGTGACATTATAAAACGATATATGAGTGTTAGATGGATCTTTGATATTAAAAATTGTGAAATTGTAAGTTTTGAGTAATCGCCTTTAGTATAAGATTTACGATGCCTTGATATGTATATGCTAGATGAACATTATCTTTTAGTCCTATTTGATCTAAGATGTGTGGTAAATAATTTAATTATATGACATTTAGTTGAATGGTTAATTCGGGTTAAATTGGATTGATGAAAGGTAGATGTGATTTATTTGTATGATCTTCAAAACGAAATGAAAATGATGGTGTATATTTTGCCCTTATATACGAATGGAGCAATTAAATTACCAATGTGATAGGCTATGTGAAATGTGTTACCATGTGAATATATATCTGTGAGAATTATATCCGGACTTCAGGTCCGTAGGCTATAAGCGAGAATTATATCCGGACTTCATGTCCGCAGGCTATATGCGAGAATTATATCCGGACTTTAGGTCCGCAGGCTACGTGCTAGACATATATCTAAATTTAAAGTCTTGAAGGATTTATGCTAGTGACTGGATTCGGGTTCTAACATAGCAGGTTTAATGTTGATAATTCGAGTAAGGTTATGAATTGAATGTACTATACAAGATGAAAAAGCAGTGCGCATTTTGTACATTAGCGAACCCCTTTTAGATTGAAGTTTCATATATAAGGAATGGAATGTGCATATGTATGTATAGATATACGTATGGATGAATATCGCATCTATGAATATGAAAATAACTACTTCGGACGATGTCTTTATTTATATGAAGGTATACGATTAAATTATTTCTATAATTCATGTTTATGATCGAGGTTCAGGTTGTGATCTCTTTGTATGTTAGTGTATATATGTATATATATGTATATACGTAATTTTAGGCAAAAAGGTATACAGCTGATTCGAGCTTAATATTTTGAATGTTGACTTATATGTCAAATTTTACCGGTTTAAAATTTCTTAAGACTTACTAAGCATCATTTTGCTTACTCCGTTACCTTGTTTCCTTGTGTTATAGATTTTGTTCGTCAGCTATCGGACTCGGAAGTGTCAAGGTCGAAGTCATCCACACTATTTAAGCCACTTTTTGGTACTCTTCAGTCGAACCTGATAATGGCATGTATAGGGTTGACCCTTGTTGTTAGTTAAGTACCTTTTGGTAATGTATATTCGTATAGCCATGCCAAAATGGCTTGTATATTTTGAGTATAACATTATGATCATTTTGTATATATGGTCTTATGATATAGTTATTAAGTGGTGTGGAAATGTTTGGTAATGATTAGCCATTGGAATGGCCAATCATGGTCCTATTGGTGCTACGTATGTCATGGCTAATCGTGAATATACTTGGAAATAATGTATGTCAAATTACTAGTTGATTCATGGAAAACTATGAAATGGGTAAAATTTACCTTAAAATAGATCTTGACAAAGAAGATGTGATGTGAATTTGAAAAATCACTAAAAATAATAGATATGGAATTAAATAATGAATAAATTATGTAATCAGATCTTGATGAGTCTATTTCCATATGAAAGAAACGAAACGACCATATGAGCCGTATTTTATGAGATGTTTAAGTTTTTAGTGAAACAGGGCGAGCGATTTCTGGATCCCTGTTCTGACTTTGGAAATTCACCATAAATTAACCAGAGATAATTATAAGTCATGCTTTATATTTAAAGATTCCTTTTTGAGTCTAGTTTCATTAGAAAGAAACGGCATAAGTAGTGAAGCTCTGTAAAGGGAGATATCTAAGTCGTAATGCATGAAGGTCAGAGTAGTCGAACCCTAAAACAGGGGAGACTTTAACTAATAAACTGTACTAATGGCCCAACCAAAAATTCTAGAAAAAAATTTGTAGATGGATATATGAGTCTAATTTCAGAAAAAATTTACAGAATTGGTTTTCGAGTTTTGGAACTCAAGATATGATTTTTAAAGTGACTATGATGCAGTTAGCCAACTTGTCTGGAAATTTTAAAATGAACTGTGTAAGTAAATGAATTAAGTCCGTTAACACCTCGTGTTCGACTCCGGCAACGGTCTCGGGTATGGGGCGTTACAGTTTATTCATTGGCCTCTTCCTCAAATCTCTAGTCTCAAACTCAACTTTTCTCTTTTCTTTGCTCAACTCTTCTGCTTTGCAAGCTTGTTTGACTAGCACAACAAATTTCTTTAGCTCTAAAATCCCAACTAACAGTCTGATGTCTTCATTTAGCCCATCTTCAAATCTTTTACACATAATATCCTCTGTCGAGACACATTCCAGAGCATACTTACTGAGCCTAACAAACTCTCATTCGTACTCAGTCACAGTCCTACGGCCCTGTTTTAGTTCTAAGAACTCTTTACGTTTATGATCAACAAACTACTGACTGATGTACTTCTTTCTGAATTCCTATTGGAAGAAATCCCAAGTGACTCTTTCCCTCGGTACCACAGATATAAGAGTGTTCCACCATTAATATGCCGTATCCCTAAGAAGTGACACAGCACATTTCAAGAACTTATCTAGTGTGCAAGAAAGTTCGTTAAATACCCGAATAGAGTTCTCGAGCCAGAATTTTGCTCTCCCGAGATCATCATCGATATTTGTTCTAAATTCTTTGGCCCTTTTCTTTCAAATCTTCTCGACTAGAGGCTTGTTCAGCCTTACCAAGTCCACACCTTGGGGAGGTACGGGAACTGATTGAGGGTTAGGCAGGGGTGGAGGATGTTCGACAGTCAAATACAAACTCGGCAAATCACTCATTCATTCTTTAGAAGAAGGCTTCCCTAGCCTCTTCTCCTTGACTAATCGTCACTGGTCTACTTTTAGATGGCGTGGTCCCTTGAGCGGAAGCGGGCGCATTACTTTCTACATCATCAGCTATTTCTTGGTCGGGATCCATTTACTATATGAAAACACAATTTAAGTTGCCAAGAGTCGTCACACTATCAAAATTTATATATGGCATGTATAACTAGACTCTTACATACGTTACGTTTGCCGAGAACTAACTAAACCAAAGCTTTGATACCACTAAATGTAACACTCACCCGTATTCGATGCCGGAACAGGGTATGAGGCATTATTGGATTCACATCACAAGCAACTATACAATTCCGAGTCATAAATTTTGGCCCAAATTAAAACCATTCACATTTAACCATAATGTTACTAACACGAGCCTACGAGGCCCAAAACATCTATAAAAGTGGTTCGGGACTAAACTGAGAACTTTAGAAATTTTCACAAAACTTAGAAAATTTTTCCACTGAACAGAAGTTACACGCCCGTGTAGATAAGGGACATGCCCGTGTGGGCAGGCTGTGTGGTCACGCACGCCCGTGTCCTGACCCTGTGTAGCTCTCTGACTTGTAACCCATGAACAAATTAAGATCACACGGCCAAGTCACACGCCCATCTGCTAGGCTGTGTGGAAAATTAATTTTTATAAAAATAGGTGCATACTTCACACAGCCAGGGTACATGCCCGTGTTCGAGGCCTTTCCGTCCACACGGCTGAGACACACACCCGTGTCTCTGCTCGTGTGCTCAATTCTGAGCATTCTATTTCTCAAAATTATGGTGCAGGTGAGACACGGCCTATACACATGCCCATAAGGCAGATCGTGTGTCACACACGGCCTATACACATGCCCGTGTCTCTACCCATGTGGACAAAATAATGGCTATTTACCAAGCCATTTGCCACCCTTATTCACACATACATTTACACCAAATCAAAGGCATAAAACATGGCATACTTAGGCAACCAAAAATCCACAGTCATGGCTATATCATATCAATACAATACCATCCACTATCATACTCACAACATTTATCATGTCCCAAATTAACCATGCTAATTTCACATATACAAAGTATCATTATACTACTTCCATAACACCTATTTGTGCATAAGATTATCATCTCACCAATAAAGCACATTTCCAAGCATTTCACATTCATGCTAAAAATCACACTCCATCGTCCACCAAGCATGCCATGACCATAACACCAAAGACATTGGTACATATACATATATAAATGGGCCTACAACCATTTTAGCCAAAATAAGCCAATTACATGGCACAATAACAAATCAATTTAAACAAATATAAGCCAATAAATTTGGCCAAATCAAATGACACATATAACAAAATGAGCAAGTCTTTATACATGCCATACTTTCAAAATACAAAGATCATCAAATACCCAAAATAACAGTTTTGATAGTGTGAGATGAATCTTCGACAATCTCTGATCCGAGTTAGCTTAGCGACACTATAAAAACATGGAAAATAAACGGAGTAAGCAATATAGCTTAGTAAGCTCGTATGCAAGAAATAAGCAACCTACCATACATGTAACATTCAAAAAATATAACATAATTAAATGTACATTTACTATAGTCTCATAATCATAGCTCATTCCATTACAAAGCTTACCTCATATTCATCATTTCAAGCATTTATTAGATATGAGCTTCAAGTACATACCTGTACCATCTCGAAAGGAAATTATACATAATCTCATCTTTGACATGCCCATGAACCACTCGGAATAATAATACTGGATACTCGGGAATTCTTGCACACTAAGTGCCACATATGTAGTCAATGCTACCTCAAATCCGATATCACATAGTTGCTTACTCTCGAGCTATCAACGAGCTTGCTCACACAAGCTGTCAGTCAAGGCGTAGCTCTGTGGTGCTGCTCACACAAGCTGTCAAGTATCCACAACATATGTTGCCATACTCAGCCACCGGTTGGACATACAAGACCAGCACCTGGATCACATAATCATACAACACATACTAACCCTAGTGGCATGTCACTTGTATCCTACCCTATTCCTAAGGTTCAAACTGGATTTCTTACTTTTCGGTTCGTCTTCAGACTCGTGCATAGAATCAAGCTCATCCACATTATCAAACATACAATTCATGCAATATTAAAGCAATAAATTACAATCATATTAAAGCTTATTTTTAACAAACTAACTTACCTCGATACAAAATGGCTAATAGTTCAATTTAGTCCACAACTTTGTTTTTTCCCCAGTCTAGGTCAGAATCTCTTCTTTCTTGATCTACAATATCAAATTTAACTTATTCAATTATCACATTATTCAATTTAATCCCAAAAACATCTTATAAAAAAATTACATTTTTACCCCTAACTTTTCAACTTTTTACATTTTAGTCCCTAGGCTCGTAAAATGATTTTCATTCAATTTCTTCATTACCCAAGCTTAGCCCAATCTCTTTCATGCTTATAGCAGCCCACATTTTTCATTTATTCACATTTTAACGCATATTTTACAACTTTTACAAATAGGTCCCTATTTGACAGTTTCATCAAAAATCACTTGGTAAATGTTGTTTACCTAACACCAAACATTCATTTTCTACCATTAGACATCAAAATACACAAATATCTATCATGGGTAAAATTTTATACTTTGATTTTCTTTCAAATTAGTCCTTGAAATAGCTAGATTAGGTCACACCGATTTCAAAAGTATAAAAATCATTAAAAATGGGACGATAACAGACTTACAATCGAGTTTGAAAGCTTGGCAAAACCCTATCTATGGAGACACTTCAAATTTGGCACGACGATGAAATTAGAAAGATGAATATCTTTTATTTGTTTAATTTTGTCTTTATTTACCAAATGACCAAAATGCCCTTAATGCCAAACTTTGAAATTTCACCTATCCATGTCCATTGTTGTCCAACTTAATGTATAATGGTCTAACTACCATTTAAGGACCTCCAATTCAAAATTTCATAACAATTAGACACCTCTAGCTTCTATAACATGCATTCTGCTCCTATTGCAATTTAGTCCTGTTAGTCAAATTGGACAACTTATCGATAAAATTTCTTAACGAAATTTTCACACAATCATTCAATCATACTGTAGACTTTAAAGAAACAATAAAATAAATATTTCTACTTTGGATTTGTGGTTCCGAAACCACCCCTATAACGAGCTGTTACAAACTAAGTAAGCATAAAATGCTTAGTAAGTTCGTTTAACATGGTATATAACTTACCATTCATTCTATTTTGAGGTAACTATGTAAGGCATAATCAATCAATTTGACTTCAAGCCCTACACACATTCTCATTTCCCTTGTTAGTCATATATTCCGTAATCACATCAAAACATATATGGGCTTAACAATAATCAAGTTTCCAAGCACATATGCTTTCCACAACATGTATTCATACAACATGCATAATTCATCTCATTATTTCAAGTATAATTTCATAATAGGTCATTTCGATTTCAAATCATTTCAAATCATAACTTTACCCATATTACTCGGAATATTAAAGTCACGATTAGTACACTCAAGGTGTATAAGTCTAATAATTAAGAATGAACATATATTCATCTAATAACGTCCATGTACAAATATCATCATTTCATGTTTTCATATATCATTTGTCATGTATCATCATTTACTTGTATTTCAGACGGATACATGTAATAACTCATTTCTTAACCATATATTTTCATATCAAGATTTTTACTCGTTCAATTTATCTGAAATATCAATGGTTACATAGGTAGTACACTCGAGGTGTACAAATTAGGATCCATCAATTCATATTCAATAGTACTCATAAGGTACTGTTTTAGAGAGTACACTCTCGAGCCACACATATATATACAAACAATAGGATTACCTGTAACATCCCGATTTTGGGTCTAGTCAGAATAGTGTTTTCGAGACCATAAATCTGAAGTATAAATAATTATCTTATGATTATGTTGAGGTCTATGACATGTTTGCGTAATTGTGTGAAAGGTTCATTAAGAAAATTTATTGTCAAAGTGTCCAATTTGAAAGTTAGGACTAAATTGCAAAAGTTGCAAAATATGTTATTCTAGAAGCTTGGAGCATGAATTAGCTATGGATTATTAATTAGAGGTCCTCAAATAGCAATTTGACAAATTTTTATTTTTATGGATGAAAATGGACATGAATAGTTAAATTTTCAAAGTTTAGTAAAAAGGGCATTTTGGCCATTTGATTAATAAAAGAATTAAAAGGGAAAATAAAGCCAAAATGATGCTCATCTTCTCCCCTTGGTGCCAAAAATTGAGGAGTCTCCATAGCTAGAGTTTTGGTCTCTTCCAACCTTGATTGTAAGTCCGTTTTAGCCCTATTTTTCATGTTCGTTACATTTTTGAAGTTGCTATCAACTGATCTAGCCATTTCTAGCATTTATTTAAACTAAGGTTGATGTCTAGGGTTTGAACCATGTGTGACATGCATGTATTTTGATGCTTCATGGTAGATTATGAAAGTTTGATATGTGATGAACATCTTTTACTAAGTGGTTTTCAATGAAAACACCTAAAAAGGCTTTATTTGTAAAAGTTGTAAAAATGGGTGGTAGAAATGTGATTTGATGAAAAATGTGGGCTGGTATAAGCATGATATAGGTTCAGCTAGGCTTGGGTAACAAAGAAAATGAGTACATTTCATTTTACGAACCTATGGACTAATTTGTAAATATGTGAAAGTTTAGGGGCAAAACTATAATTTTTCCAAAGTATGGTGTTTGGATTTATTTAAACAATGTGATAATTAAATGAGCCAAATTTTCTATTATAGATCAAGAAAAATAGAGTCCGGGCCTAAACTAGGGAAAGAACAAGGTTGTGGACTAAATCGAATTAGTTAGCCATATTTTGTACCGAGGTAAGTTCATATGTAAATAATGCAATATTATGATTATGTTCTTAATGCATTAATACTGTATGAATTGCATAATTGATTCAATAAACACATTCGACAAGTTCTGACAAGGGAGAGAAAATCCTATTTGAACCTTAGGAATAGAATAGGATACGAGTGACATGTCACTAGGACCTCATGTGATATATATGATTATGTGATTCAGATGCTGGTCATGTATGTCCTACCGGTGGCTAGGTAGTCCGGCATGTGTTGCAGATACCTGACAGCTTGTATGAGCAGCCTGTGTACCTACGTCTTGACCGTCAGCTTGTGTAAGCAGACCCGTGATTAGCTTGAGAGTGAACCTTTATGTGATATGAGTTATGAGGTAGCTTTGGCTACATATGTCAAAAAAATGATAAAAAGTATGTTAAGTCACAAGTTGGTACAAGTATGTACGAAAAACTCATAAGAATGAGCTTGTTAAGTGATGAACTTTTGGTAAGATTAAGAATGATAAAGTTATTCTTATGAAACTATGATGATAAATACGTGTTTTATGTTAAGTTAATTTGTATGAAATTCATGTTAAATGTTGCTTAAATATTGGTTATTATTGCATGTGAACTTACTAGGCTTTATGCTTACTCCCTTTCCTTTCCATTTTCTTATAGTATCGCCAAGCTAGCTCGAGAATCGAAAGACGTCGGAGCTCGATTCACACTATCAAATTAATCCTTTAGGATAATCATGATTTCAAATTTTGAGTATGGCATGTATAAGGGACTTGGTCTTTTTGTTTAAGTGTCATATTAATTTTGCCAAGTGGGTTGGCTTATAATGATTTGATAATTCATTTTTTATATGGCATGTGGTATGGCTTATATTGCTTATCGGGTTGTAAGCCTATTGATACATGCATGCATGTGCCTATGCCTTCGAGATGTGGTTTGTATTTGTGTATATGATGGGTTATGTTATTGGTTATGAATGCTTGTTGATTTAATTGAGATGTGTTGGTATGATGATAACTAAGGTCCCAATGTGTAAAATGGAAGCAAAATTATAATTCTTAATGGATGAGAATCTGTAGGCTTGGGCTTGACAAAGTGTGGTGTCTTGTGTATGTGCTAGTTGATATGATATTTTCATGATCATGACCGATTTGAATGTGTCTAAGTACTCAATTATACCATGTTAAGTGCCTTTGAAGTTATGTATGTGTTTGAGTATTTAAGGGTGGCAAATGGCTTGGAAAATAGCCTCAAAATTGTCCACACGGCCTGCCCTGATGGGCGTGTGATCTGGCCGTATGTCCCCTGGACCTTAATTTTAGTAACAAAATGCTCAGTATTGTGTACACAGGTACGAGACATGGCCGTATGTCTTGGCCGTCTGAGGGACACGGCCTTGGGACATGGGCATATACTCTGGCCATGTGAAGTCCGCACCTGTTTTGTGAAAAAAATTATGGAATTTAATCGTCCACATGGCCTAAGCACACGGGCATGTGCCTTGGCCGTGTGACCTCATTTAGCACATGACATCATAAACAGAGAGTTACACAGGCTGAGGACACGGGTGTGTCCCAAGCCACACGGGCGCGTGTGACCACACGGCCTACCCACACGGGCGTGTGACCCTCCAAAGCATGAAAATTTTCTAAATGTTGTAAAAATTTTGAAAGTTCTCGATTTAGTCCTAACCACTCCCAATATATGTTTGGGACTCATAGGCTCGTAATAGGGACGATATGAATATATATGAAAATTTTTAATTTTGGATGGAGATTTATGTCTCGGTTCTACATGGTTGCGTGTGTATGAGTCCAGTAATACCTCGTACCCTATTCTAGCGTTGAATAAGGGTAAGGGGTGTTACATTACCAGTCCAAGCTAAATCCTTTTTATGACATATGCTAAAAAACCTTGATCTAGATTGCCAATCTGAGCTAAATCCAATACATAACATATGCTCGAGAGGAATTCTATCAGGATTACCCGACCAAGTTAAATCCTTCCATAAATAAGGTCAATAGGATTACTCGTCCGAGTTAAATCGCGCCAGCAACAAATGCAGGACCTCATTCATTTCAGGAAAGCGCATATCCATCGATTTTCCATTTTATTCAACCAAGATTTAAAAATTTTTCAAGCATTATCGGGCATGTGATTATTTCATACATCCATAACATTCATATAATTCAAGTAAACACATTCCACATCCATTTCAAGCATATGAGTAATATTTTCGTCGTTTATCCTTTATCACCTATCGGGTATTATCATTTAATTTAAACAGTTTTATTTATTAGGCATGATCAGATATGTAATCATTTCACATATTTGTGACATTTGTACAATTTACATAAAAACAATCAATGCAAGCATGTAAATAAACACAATTTAGTTACACGAACTTACCTCGACAATGTTCGTGTACGTAAAATCTACTAATCTGACATTTTCCTCTTTCCTCGTTCTAGCTCCAAATTTGGTCTATCCGGATCTATACGAGTAAATTTAACATCAATTTATCATATTTCACATTCAATTGGACTTAATTTCATCCTAGAAAAAATTACCATTTTGCCCCTAACTTTTCCATAAATGTCCATTTCATCCCTAGGCTTGGAAAATAAAAGTTGTGCAATTTACTCTCTATTCCAAGCCTAACCAAAATCCTATTACAAAATTTTCAGCACATGAATTCATAAAAATTCAACATTTTTCTTCAATATCACAACTTTACATTTTAGTCCTTAAATCATGTTTTCATAAAAAATCACTTTGTAAAAGTTGTTTATCTATCAACAACGTTTTATTTTCTACCATAAATTTCTAATTTTCAGCATATTCATCCATGACTCAAATTTTATACCTTGATAACCTTTCAAATTAATCCCCCAAATAGATAGATTAGACCATTCTGGTTTCAAAAATATCAAAATTACTAAAAACGAGCCAAGGAAACTTACCCAATTTGGCCATGAAAGTTTCTTCTCTCTCTCCTAGGGTTTCCACGTATTTTTGGGGAAGAAGATGATAAAATAAAATTATATTTCTTTTGTATCATATTTTAATTAACTAAATATTTTCACTTACTAATTTAGTCCTTGCCCTTTTTCTAAATTTACATGGATGAGTCACCAAAATATCCACATACTTTTTATTAATGGTATAATTACCATATAAGGACCTTAAGTTTTGAATTCCATAGCTATTTGATTCTTCTAGCTACTAGAATCTAACTTTTGCATTTTATGCGATTTGGTCCTTCCTGTAATTAAACACTTAATCAATAATATTTTCTTATCAGAATTTTCATATGACATGTCTATCAAAATACAGACCATATAATAAAATAAAAATAAATTTTATTTTTCGGCTCGAATTTGTGGCCTCGAGACCACTGTTTCTATTTTACCGAAATTGGGTTGTTACATTGGACGTGTGAACCAAGTCAGAGATGTAACACCCCGAACCCGAGACCGTTGCCGGTGTCGGACACGAGGGGTTAACAAGCCAAAACCACTTATGGCACCGACCAATTTGACATTCCCAGGCAAGCTGGAAAACTGCGTCGCTGTCGCCTTAAAAACCATATCTCGAGTTTCACAACTCGGAAACTGATTCTGTAAATTTTACCTGAATTTAGACTCATATATCCATCCATGGATTTATTTCTAGAATTTTTGGTCGGGCCAATTGGTACAGTTTATTAGTTAAAGTCGCCCATGTTACAGGGGTCGACTACACTGACCTTCGTGCGTTACAACTTGAATATCTCTCTGTACAGGGTTTCAATACTGATACCGTTTGTTTGCAATGAAACTAGACTCAAAAAGGAATCTGAATATATAAGGCATGACTTCTAATTCATTCTGGATAATTTATGGTAAATTTTCAAATCCGCGACAGGGGACCCACAAACCATTCCGGCCCTGTCTCACAAGAACTTTAATATCTCTCGGTATACTGATCATATGATCGTTTCGTTACTTTCATATGAAAATAGACTCGTCAAGGTTCGATCACATAATTTATTCACTATTTAACACCATTCCTACAAATTTTGGTGATTTTTCACATCCACATCACTGCAGCTGGCAGCCTCTGTTTTTAAGGTAGGCTTTACCTATATTGTAGTTCCCATGGACCAACTATAGTCTAGTCATACTTAGGTCCACATGTGATCATATTTAGCCATTCCAATGGCTGATCATGTGACCAACTCTCTCATTCCAAACCATAATCACATCATGAAACCAAATATAATTACAAACCACATATGGTCAAATTCCATACTCCACTTTTACGAACCATTTTCGCATGGCCGTACACATATACATCACAAGTACTTAAAACAACCGAGGGTGGTCCTATACATGCCATATCCGAACTCAACTAAAGGAGTACCAAAAGGGCTTTGATAGTGTGGTTGACTTCAACTTCTATGATCCCGAATCCGATCGCTAACGAGCAAAATCTATAACAGAGAAACAAAGAAACGGAGTAAGCAATTTATGCTTAGTAAGTTTGAGCCATAATATACACACAACCAAAGCATAGCATTCAAGTAGCTAAACAATAATTCATATGCACAATTTCTCAAAGACATGATTACTTCACAATCCCAACTCTTATTTTCATACACAAACAACGGCTTAGTTAAGGCCGATAGCTCGTTTATCATTGGGCGAATATTCAACGCACTTACTCATAGTGTGCAAAGCACACAAAAACATACCTTGTTGGGAATTTCACAAGTGCATTAACTGAAAATTTTCCAGCAGCTTATAAATTTGAATCACATACCTTGAGTTTATCCGGATATAGCTACTCATTCAAAACACCTTCGGGACATAGCCGGTTATGGTAACCCGCACAAATGCCTTCGGGACTTAACCGGATATCACAACTCGCACAATTCCCTTGGGCTTAGCCCGATATCATAGCTCGCACAATTGCCTTGGCTTAGCCCGATATCACAATCGCACAATTGCCTTGGGCTTAGCTTTGGATATCACTCGAACATTCATGCACATCTTTGTTTCATTTTCACAACAAAACTTTTATGCACAATTCACTTAACAAAATATCATTTCGGCTCAATGGCCATATACAAGGCGAATTTCGATTGCTTATTACTTCATTCAATCGAATCAAAATCTAAGTTTCGATACTCGAAAACTTACCTCGGATGTTGTCGAGCGATTCCGATGGCTATTCGACTACTTTTTCCTTCCCTTTATCGGATTTGGTCCCCTTTGCTCTTGAGCTTAATTTAACAAATAATTTGATTCAATCATTTGAGTATCGAAAAGAAGAACTCAAGGCACTTAGCCCACATATACTCACTAGACATTAAAGTCACATAAGTACGAATTCATGAATCGACTTAACACACAAAGCCTTCAACATGCTTACTCATGGCGAACAACTCAACCTCTTAGGCACTCATTCATGGCCGATTATGCATGTTGATGTTGAGGCCAATTACATGTTTAACACCACAAATGAATGGCACACATTTTACTAGCTAATGCTTTACATATTGTAGCTCAATACTTATAATATAGCATCAAGCACTCATATGGCCGATTATACTTAGTCATACTTGCACCAAATCAACAATAAATTCCAAGATTTTCACATCATATGTGTACTAGGCGAATGTACTTGCAATTTCACAACCATTCTTCAACATTTTCTTCTTTAAGCAAACATATTTATCACTTACTTCATAACCAAAACATCATGTGCAAACATATACACATATAGGTGCATGGCGAATCTCAAGGTGTTCATAACCATCTAAAACACAATTTTTTTACCATTCAAGTAACAAGCATAAATCAGGCTCATGAATGCACCATGGCGAATACATCACAACCATACCCTTTCAACTTCGGTCATGGTTAAACAAAGATTTCAATGCCCTACTCAAGAATACTAAAAGAAATTTCAAGAGTAGTCAATCCATCATTACATGCATCATCAACAAGCTTCACATTTAGCATGCAATGGCTTTAACACAATATCAACCTTGGCCAAATACCATTTTCATGGCATAACAAGGATTTGAACCATGGCTAACATGCACATCAAGTTAGCAACCAAAACAAGCATGAACTTCATGACACAACCTCAAACATACCTTAATCTTGATACAAGTATAGCCAAATCTCCTTCTTGTTCTCTTCCAAACCAAGCATGAAGCAAAACTCCTATCTCCTCCCTTAGTATTTTCGGCCAAAAGGAAAGAACAAGGATGAACAATTTTTTCTTGTTCTTCTTTCACTTGCACGCAATGGGGGGGGGAAATGCCACACTCACACACATTTTTTATTTCTCATCCAACATCATTAATTTTTTATCATTTAATACATCATGCATTAACAAAACATGTTTCAACATGTTTTCTTTGCCCATAAACCATGTCATGGCGGCCACTATGCCATCTTTGGGGAATTTGACATGCAAATCCTTAATTTTGCATGCATTTTCAACTAGTCATCACACATTTCCCATCATACTTTCAAAGTTTACTACTAGGTCCTTTCTAGTGAAATTCACCTTTATAACACTAAATCGAACCATCAAAATGTCACACATGAATACACACATATTATAGGCATCAAAATAAATTTTAAATTATTTTTACGCCTCGGTTTTGTGGTCCCGAAACCATATTCCGACTAGGATCAATTTTGGGCTGTCACAACTCTCCCCACTTAAGAAATTTTCGTCCCGAAAATCTTACCGTAAATAGGGTTGGGTATCGCTCTTTCATAGAGTTCTCGGTTTCCCGGTAGCTTCTTCTATCCGTGTTTGAGCCATAACACTTTCACTAGCGAACCCGCTTGTTTCACAACTCTTTCACTTCACGTGATAGGATACGAACCGGTTCTTTCTCATAACTCATATTGGCTTGAATTTCAACCTCCGATGGACTAACCACGTGCGATGGATCGGATCTATAGCGTCAAGCATCGAAACATGAAAGACATCGTAAATCTTTTCGAGTTCGGGGCAATATCAAGCGAGACGAATCGAACCGACTCGATCGAGATATCTCATATGGCCCAATGAACCTCGGGCTCAACTTGCCCTTACGGTAGAATCGAGAATCTTTTCCAAGGCGAAACCTTGAGAAACACTTTATCTCCCCGATGCTCGATGTCTTTACGCTTGGACCGCGTCGACTTTTGACGATCGGAGGCTATCTTCAGACTTTCACGGATTACTTTCACTTTCTGTTCAGCATCTCTAATCAAATCCACCCCGAAAATTTTGCTTTCACCGAGCTCAGTCCAAAACAATGGTGTACGGCATTTACGACCGTACAAAGCCTCGTAGGGTGCCATCTTAATACTTGATTGAAAACTATTGTTGTAAGCGAATTCAATCAAAGGCAAACACTGTTCCCATGAACCACTGAACTCGAGGATGCAACATCTTAACATATCCTCAAGTATCTGAATTATCCGCTCGGATTGACCATCGGTTTGGGGTGAAAGGCGGTCTTGAAATGCAACTTGGTACCCAAAGCTTCTTGCACCTTCTTCCAAAATCGCGAGGTAAATCTCGGATCTCTATCCGACACGATGGAAGTAGGCACCCGTGTAATCTCACAACTGAGAAACGTCTGATTCGGCTAGTTTGTCCATTGAAAACCCGTGCGTCACGGGGACAAAGTGAGCCGACTTAGTCAATCTATCTACAACGACCCAAATCGCATCCTTCTTACTTGTCGACAATGGCGGTCACAATAGACTTTGTATCCCACTTCCACTCGGGTATCGTGATCGGTCAAGTAATCTCAAGGCACTTGATGTTCCGCTTTCACTTGTTGACATATTAAACATCTCAAACAAAGTCGGAGATGTCTCGTTTCATACCATGCCACCAAAACCGACGTTTCAAATCGTTGTACATCTTCGTACTCCCGGGTGGTTCGCCATTCGGCTACAATGGGCTTCGTTCAAGATATCGAAATAAGTTCAATTCTTTGGAACACACAGATGACTCTGAACCTCAAACAATCGTCATCATCGATTTGAAACTCCGAGTCCTTGTTCGAACACACTCAATTTCGTTTTGCGACCAACTCGTCGTCGACTTTCTCGAGCTTCACGAATTTGATGTATCAATAATGGTTTGGCTTTCAATTCAACTCTTGACACATTGTCGGATCGAGCGGACAAGTGCACATTCATCGCTCGTAAGCGAATAATGATTTACGACTTAAGGCATCCTCAACCACATTCGCCTCTCGGTGATAGTCAATGACCACTCATAATCCTTTAACACTCGAGCCAATGTCTTTGTCGCAGATTTAAGTCTCTTTGAGTCATCAAATATTTGAGACTTTTATGATCCGAATACACATGGCACTTCTCACCAAATAAGTAATGTCGCCATATCTTTAAAGCGAATACGATGGCGACCAATTCGAGACAATGGGTGGGATAATTTTTCTCATGTGGCTTTAATTGCCTCGACGCATAGGTCATAACTCGACCTTCTTGTATCAATACGCAACCTAACCCAAGTAGGGAGGCATCACTATAGATGACAAACTCTTTGCCAGATTTGGGTTGCACTAGAATTGGGGCTTTAGTCAAATAAGTCTTCAGTTGATCGAAACTTTTCTGACATTTCTCCGTCCATTCGAACTTAACATCCTTTTGGAGTAGCTTCGTCATCGGTGTGGCTATCGTTGAGAAACCTTATACAAATCGTCGGTAATAACCGGCAGGCCCCAAAAAGCTCCGAACCTCAGTAATATTTCTCGGAGGCTTCCAATTAAGTATGGCTGAAATTTTGTTCGGATCGACTCGAATACCGATCGCAGATATCACATGCCCCAAGAAGCTAACCTCTCTTAACCGTAACTCACACTTGCTGAACTTAGCATATAATTGCTTATCCCGTAGAATTTGCAGCACTAACCTCGGTGTTCAAGATGTTCGGTCTCATTTCTTGAATAGACCAAGATGTCATCAATGAACACGACTACAAACCGATCCAAGTATGGTTCAAGATCCGATTCATTAAATCCATAAATACCGCAGGGGCATTAGTAAGCCCGAATGGCATCACTAGGAACTCGTAGTGACCATATCTCGTTCTGAAGGCAGTCTTGGGTACATCCGAATCTCGAATTCGCAATTGATAATAGCCCGATCTCAAATCTATTTTCGAGAACACCGAGGCTCCTTGAGTTGATCGAACAAGTCATCGATCTGCTGATAGCGGTATTTGTTCTTTATCGTCGCTTTATTAAGTCGACGATAGTCGATCTACGACCTCATGGTTCCATCTTTCTTTTTCACAAACAACACTGGCGCACCCCAAGGTGAAAAACTCGGGTGAGCAACACCTCTATCCACCAATTCTTGCAACTGAGCTTTCAACTCCTTTAATTCCGTTGGTGCCATACGATACGGAGCTATCGAAATTGGAATGGTACCAGGTACCAATTTGATGCCAAACTCTATTTCCCGAACAGGTGGTAAACCCGGCAATTCTTCAGGGAAAACATCCGGTATTCACAAACCAGCGCACAGATTCGGTTTCTTTTCTAACTCCTTGTCATCTAGAACATACGCAAGGTATGCTTCACACCCCTTTCTTACGTATTTCTGAGCCAACATTGCTGATATTACAGCTGGCAATCCGTTTAAGCCCGTAGACTCAACCCAAATTAACTCGTTATTCGTGCACCTCAGATCAATAGTCTTGCTTTTGCAATTTACAACCGCATCGTGCATGGTCAACCAATCCAAACCAAGAATAACGTCGAATTAGTGAATGGCAAAAGCATCAAGTCCGCCGGAAAACAAGAACCTCAAAATACTAGGGACTTTTCTTACACACTTTGTTGACGAGCACGTAATGACCCAAGGGTTTGACACCAGATTACAAACTCGATGAGACTCAATGGGCAAAGTCTTCTTTGGATGCTAAGGTTTCGCATATATAAGAATGAGTAGAACCGGGGTCAATCAAAGCAATCACATTAGTATCGAAAAGAGTGAGGATACCGGTAATAACATCTGGTGAGGCAAGATCCTCGCGTCTTGGCGTATGGCATAAGTCCTAGCAGAGCACGAGCCTCGGATCGATGGTGGCATCTCTAGATCCTCTCTAACCACCACTAGCATTGCCCGTGTTTCTAGACGGCCTACCTCGAGTTGTGGTAGCACCGGGTTCCCACTTTGATTTACGTTTTGTCCGGATAAGCTCGGGCAATCCTTAATGAAATGATCGATGATCCGCACTTGTAACAGGAGCGGTCACGAATCTACAACTCCTGAATGCTATTTGCCACAATATTGGCACTCCGCTCGTCTCGACGATCATTGCCAACACCGGCGATCAAGTGACTCAGCGTGCCCATAGGGGTCGATCGCGGTCTCGTCTAGAAAAGCCCGAAATGTCTCTAGACCGGCCTAAGCCATCTCTAAATTTCTTTGATGATGTGGGAAGGGCTTCCCAAGACCTCTTCTGAAACTCCCTTGCTCCCACTTCAGCTTTTCTTTTCTCCATCTTGAGCTCCTCGGCTTTGCACGCCGCTCGACAAGGGCCACAAACTCTGGATTTCCAAAATGCCAACATACTGACTTTATATCATCGTTCATCCATCTTGAGCGTTTACACATCACGACTTCGAAGAAATGCACTTTCAGCAGCATCTGGCTAAGCCTCGCAAATTTTTGTTCGTAGTCGGTAAACGACATGGAACCTTGCTTAAGATCAAGGAATTCCTTTCATTTTTTGGTCCATAAATCTTTGACTGATATACTTCTTTCGGAACTCGGTTAGAAAGAACTCCCAAGTTACTTACTCTCTAGGCACAACAGAAGTCAGAGTACTCCACCAATAGTAGGCGGAATCGCGTAGCAAGGAGATAGTACACTTTAAGCATTCATCGGATGTGCAAGATAGCTCATCGAGCACCCGGATAGTGTTGTCCATCCAAAATCCAGCTTGCTCGGCATCGTCATCATCCGTAGCTTTAAATTCAGTGGCCCCATGTTTTCGAATCTCAGAGATCGGGGCTTACTTGACCTTACTTGGTCGATTCATGGGAGGTATTGTAGGTCTTGGGGTTACATTAGTCGGGAATGGAGGTTGTGGAATAGTAGTGTTAGTTCGAATGTATTGGTTAAACCAATCATTCATCACACTATAAAAGGCTTGCTTAGCCTCATCATTCGGATTGCTGGCAATAGGTTGAGAGTCCGCCGACACTTTCCCTTGCGCGGGAGCAGGCGCCACACTCTCCACATCATCAGCTATTGCTCGGTTGGGATCGGGATCCATTGCTATACACAAACACAAAGTCAAATGGTCAAAAATCACCACACTATCAATTCATCACTTAATGACATGTATAGCTAGACCCCAAACATATCACGGTAGTCCTAGAATCGACTAAACCGTAGCTTTGATACCAATAAAATTGTAACACCCCGAACCCAAGACCGTTGCCGGTGTCGGACACGAGGGGTTAACAAACCAAAACCACTTATGGCACCGACCAATTTGACATTCCCAGGCAAGCTGGAAAACTGCGTCACTGTCGCCTTAAAAAGCATATCTCGAGTTTCACAACTCAGAAACTGATTCTGTAAATTTTAACTGAATTTATACTCATATATCCATCCATGGATTTATTTCTAGAATTTTTGGTTGGGCCAATTGGTACAGTTTATTAGTTAAAATCGCCCATGTTACAGGGGTCGACTACACTGACCTTCGTGCGTTACAACTTGAATATCTCTCTGTACAGGGTTTCAATACTGATACCGTTTGTTTCCAATGAAACTAGACTCAAAAAGGAATCTGAACATATAAGGCATGACTTCTAATTCATTCTGTATAATTTATGGTAAATTTTCAAAGCCGCGACAGGGGACCCACAAACCGTTCCGATCCTGTCTCACGAGAACTTTAATATCTCTCGGTATACTGATCATATGATCGTTTCGTTACTTTCATATGAAAATAGACTCGTCAAGGTTCGATCACATAATTTATTCACTATTTAACACCATTCCTACAAATTTTGGTGATTTTTCACATCCACGTCACTGCAGCTGGCAGCCTCTGTTTTTAAGGTAGGCTTTACCTATATTGTAGTTCCCATGGACCAACTATAGTCTAGTCATACTTAGGTCCACATGTGATCATATTTAGCCATTCCAATGGCTGATCATGTGACCAACTCTCTCATTCCAAACCATAATCACATCATGAAACCAAATATAATTACAAACCACATATGGTCAAATTCCATACTCCACTTTTACGAACCATTTTCGCATGGCCGTACACATATACATCACAAGTACTTAAAAACAACAGAGGGTGGTCCTATACATGCCATATCCGAACTCAACTAAAGGAGTACCAAAACGGGCTTTGATAGTGTGGTTGACTTCAACTTCTATGATCCCGAATCCGATCGCTAACGAGCAAAATCTATAACAGAGAAACAAAGAAACGGAGTAAGCAATTTATGCTTAGTAAGTTTCGAGCCATAATATACACACAACCAAAGCATAGCATTCAAGTAGCTAAACAATAATTCATATGCACAATTTCTCAAAGACATGCTTACTTCACAATCCCAACTCTTATTTTCATACACAAACAACAGCTTAGTTAAGGCCGATAGCTCGTTTATCATTGGAGCGAATATTCAACGCACTTACTCATAGTGTGCAAAGCACACACAAAACATACCTTGTTGGGAATTTCACAAGTGCATTAACTGAAAATTTTCCAGCAGCTTATAAATTTCGAATCACATACCTTCGGAGTTTATCCGGATATAGCTACTGTTCAAAACACCTTGGGACATAGCCCGGTTATGGTAACCCGCACAAATGCCTTCGGGACTTAACCCGGATATCACAACTCGCACAATTGCCTTCGGGCTTAGCCCGGATATCATAGCTCGCACAATTGCCTTCGGGCTTAGCCCGGATATCACAATTCGCACAATTGCCTTCGGGCTTAGCCCGGATATCACTCGAACATTCATGCACATCTTTGTTTCATTTTCACAACAAAACTTTTATGCACAATTCACTTAACAAAAATATCATTTCGGCTCAATGGCCATATACAAGGCGAAATTTCGATTGCTTATTACTTCATTCAATCGAATCAAAATCTAAGTTTCGATACTCGAAAACTTACCTCGGATGTTGTCGAACGATTCCGATGGCTATTCGACTACTTTTTCCTTCCCTTTATCGGATTTGGTCCCCCTTTGCTCTTGAGCTTAATTTAACAAATAATTTGATTCAATCATTTGAGTATCGAAAAGAAGAACTCAAGGCACTTAGCCCACATATACTCACTAGACATTAAAGTCACATAAGTACGAATTCATGAATCGACTTAACACACAAAGCCTTCAACATGCTTACTCATGGCGAACAACTCAACCTCTTAGGCACTCATTCATGGCCGATTATGCATGTTGATGTTGAGGCCAATTACATGTTTAACACCACACATGAATGGCACACATTTTACTAGCTAATGCTTTACATATTGTAGCTCAATACTTATAATATAGCATCAAGCACTCATATGGCCGATTATACTTAGTCATACTTGCACCAAATCAACAATAAATTCCAAGATTTTCACATCATATGTGTACTAGGCCGAATGTACTTGCAATTTCACAACCATTCTTCAACATTTTCTTCTTTAAGCAAACATATTTATCACTTACTTCATAACCAAAACATCATGTGCAAACATATACACATATAGGTGCATGGCCGAATCTCAAGGTGTTCATAACCATCTAAAACACAAATTTTTTACCATTCAAGTAACAAGCATAAATCATGCTCATGAATGCACCATGGCGAATACATCACAACCATACCCTTTCAACTTCGGTCATGGTTAAACAAAGATTTCAATGCCCTACTCAAGAATACTAAAAAGAAATTTCAAGAGTAGTCAATCCATCATTACATGCATCATCAACAAGCTTCACATTTAGCATGCAATGGCTTTAACACAATA
The DNA here is from genome assembly GCF_025698485.1 of Gossypium arboreum. Lineage (NCBI taxonomy): Eukaryota > Viridiplantae > Streptophyta > Magnoliopsida > Malvales > Malvaceae > Gossypium > Gossypium arboreum. The sequence continues at coordinate 54,066,643 of NC_069072.1, forward strand.
TCAACCTTGGCCAAATACCATTTTCATGGCATAACAAGGATTTGAACCATGGCTAACATGCACATCAAGTTAGCAACCAAAACAAGCATGAACTTCATGACACAACCTCAAACATACCTTAATCTTGATACAAGTATAGCCAAATCTCCTTCTTGTTCTCTTCCAAACCAAGCATGAAGCAAAACTCCTATCTCCTCCCTTAGTATTTTCGGCCAAAAGGAAAGAACAAGGATGAACAATTTTTTCTTGTTCTTCTTTCACTTGCACGGCAATGGAGGGGAAATGCCACACTCACACACATTTTTTATTTCTCATCCAACATCATTAATTTTTATCATTTAATACATCATGCATTAACAAAACATGTTTCAACATGTTTTCTTTGCCCATAAACCATGTCATGGCCGCCACTATGCCATCTTTGGGGAATTTGACATGCAAATCCTTAATTTTGCATGCATTTTCAACTAGTCATCACACATTTCCCCATCATACTTTCAAAGTTTACTACTAGGTCCTTTCTAGTGAAATTCACCTTTATAACACTAAATCGAACCATCAAAAATGTCACACATGAATACACACATATTATAGGCATCAAAATAAATTTTAAATTATTTTTACTCCTCGGTTTTGTGGTCCCGAAACCACATTCCGACTAGGGTCAATTTTGGGCTGTCACAAGAGAGTTACACGAGCACAGACACGGGCTGGGATACGGTTATGTGTCCCTACTTTGAATGTCTGCACGGCCTGAGATATAGGCGTGTGTCTCAGCCATGTGAGTCAGACGGCCTGGCCACATGGCTGTGTGACCCTAATAGTATGAATTTTTCTATATTTTGCCATAAAGTTCTAAATGTTTTCAGTTTAGTCCTAAATCATTTCTAGAGTATTTTTAAGGCCTCGAGGGCTCCAAAAGAGGACATTATGCATGTATTTGAATGGAATATGATGTGTTTTATAAATGATTGTAATCGAATGTTTTTAATTAAAAGCTTTTGGTAATGCTCCGTAACCTTGTTCCAGCAATCGATATGGGTTAGGGGTGTTACAATGTACCACTCAATTTACTTAAAAGGATGATGTGTTATAAGATAAGTGAATGAAAGACCACTCAGTGCAATTAAAGTACCACCATTTCATTCCAAGATTGAGAATATTTTCTCCCTTTATTGCATCTCATTATGTACATAAATATGTTCTTGTATTCATGATTCATATATTCACATGCATTGAGGACAATGCATCAATTAGGTTTAGTGTGTATTTTGCATTTAGACTGCATTAGATATTTAGTTTAGCATGCATCTTTTGGTACTTTTTTCATTTCCCATAGCACACATAATTGCCAAAAAAAATTGTTTAGAATGTGATGAGTGTATTTTTGTCTATGATGTTCAATGAGGAACTTAATTCTTTGATAAACTTACAAAATTGTGATAATGGATTAAGTGACTTTAGCTTAGGATAGTTTTCTTGTAAATTGATCCCTAAAATTAAGATGTCCTAATTCCGATTACAATTGATCTATAGTAAGTTTCTTTTGATAAACTTAGACACTCTTAAAGTTATTTTGGGTAATATGAAAATACTCAATAATGAATAAAGCAGAAGTTTCTAAGAAAATTCTTTAAAAAAATTCCATCAAATACTCCAATGCTTAAAATTGTCGAGTAAGTCAGCACCACTTTGTTTGCACTATCGTGTTGTTGAATAGAAAGGTCAGTTTGTGTAAGAATGTGTAATAAAGAAAATTAGGGGCACTCCACTGTAGTAACGATCTGAATAGCTAAGGGGGTAGTTGTTTTCTCCACCAATCTTTTTAGTCAAAAGCCTTAGCTTCATGAGTAAGTATTCAAATCATGACATGGTTCAGTATTTGGCAATTTAGTGTAAGTTCCATTGTAATTTTCAAGTCTAACAATCATGTGACGAGCTGAATCACCTAGTAAAGAAAAGAAAAAAAGCATAATAAATGAATATGTATGTACTTGAGTATGTATAAGGCCAGATGAAAAAAAAAAAGAAGGAAAATTGAGTTAGTTAAAATATGAACTAAGTAAATTAGAAGGTTCGTACTATAATGAAAATTGCATGCATACTTAGAATTTCTCTTTCTTTTAGGGCAATATTTTCTGCATTGTATTTGCTAAATAAGCTTATGACACTTGATCAAATTTTTAGACATAGAAAATGCTAAGAACTAAAGTACAAAATGCTCTTTCAATGGTCTAAATAGTGCAAAGGTGATTATCTTGCTATGGCAATTTTTTCATTCATGAATTCATGCATATCGTTCTTGAGGACAAGTAATAACTCAGGTTTGCGGTTGTGATAACTCTTGAAAAGAGTTATAATTCATGCCTTTAGACTAGGTTGCATATGGATGATACTTAAATATTATTATTTGCTACTTTTAATTGCATATGGAAAGGTTGCACAGGATGTGGATAAAGAAATAAAAGAGTCAAGGTTTGCCGGGCAAAAGGTTGGTCAGATTGCCAACTCGCATGCCATGGTAATTCCAAGAAGATCGAGTCAACACTCAACGCATACCAATTTGAACCCAGCTATACTTGTAGCAAAAGAATCTACCTAAAAAAGAGGAGAAGATAATCTTGGGTTATTGGTTTTTATCCTAGAAAAATATATAAAAAGGAGAAGATAATCTTAGGCTGTTGGTTTTTATCCTATAAAAAAAAGAATTTACAAAAAGGAGAAAATTATCTTGGGTTTTTGAAAAAAGAATTTAAAAAGAGGAGAAGATAAAAAGATGATAAGTTGAATTGCAGTTTCATCAAGTGGCTATAGTATGAGAAGAGTGATTCTCAACCCTCGCAACCTAATATCAGTATTGTTGGGTAGTATTGGCTATATATTGCCAATCCCAGAACCATATAGGTTTTTGCCAAACTATCCCATGTCTATCTTCATTAACATATTGAGACCTCTAATTTTTTAAACTTTGGTGGTGTCTAGTTGAGAATTAATACTTTGTAGAATATATCTGGACTAAATGTATCCTCCTTCTTAGAAATTCCATACCTGAATTTGTTCCCATTTACTAATTCTTGAACCTTCAAACACTATTCTATAGATTCGTCGAGAGGAACTACCTTCTCTAGGGATTGCAGAACGTTTACAATTCTAATATCCTCCACTATGTTCTAATCTTGTTCATTTCCCCTGTCTGATGACGTAGAGATTGCAAAAGGGATGATTCCAACTTTCAATTCATCATTTCATTTAGTTGTTATTTCCTCGCTAAGCTCTGCCTCTTTTTGAATATCCTCTTGTGATGTTATTTCCCCTAGCTCACCTTGATTATCTTTTGCGCTCAGAATTGTCTTGCTATTCAGATTTTCCCAAGGTATTTAGGTTGTTAAGTTTTCCTCCTTGTCCATACTTTAAGGTTGCTCATACTGGGGAACAATAGCTTTTACGTTCTCACTCATGTGACACTCCTGTAGATCCGCATTAGTTTCACTTCTCAGTTGACTTAACTCCAACATTAATAGTCTTTCGTTCTCCTGAGTCTCCCATTCTTCATAGACTCCTTTTTCTTAAATGTCATTGTCACAATCTATCTCATCATCTGACCATATACAATCGAAGTTGTCCATGGTGTTTGCTAACCTAATTTCAACAGCCACTACGGTAGTTTTATTTTCTTTATAGAGGGCTGTACTGAGATTTCTTGAAGAACAAAGAACTGTCAGTGATGTGAAACAAATAACTAAATAAAAATAAACTAAATATCGTACCTATAATTTAGATATTTTCTAATTATTCTATAAGAATACAAAAATTAAAATTAAATCAGTGACATTGTCTCCCCAGCAATGGTGCCAACAAATTGACCGCCTCCAGACGTACCAACATCCAAAGTAGAAATCCTGCACAAAATATATGAATATGCGGTATCTACAAATATACGATTCAGGTTGTAATATAGTTACAAAGGAGTAGATGAGTACTCCGAGGATCGTACCCAAGAGAGGCGAGTATTAAAGTAATTCTATCCTAAACATAAATAGATCTAATTAGTACTTTAAATGAATTATATTACGATGAAATAAAAAGAAAGGTTTTGCTGATATATACTAATAATAATAATAATAATAATAATAATAATAATAATAATAATAAAAGAATGAAAAGAAATAAATAAATCACAAGAAATCAAATCATGAAATATATCAAATTTGGGCATGGGTGATTAGCTCGCTTCAGTAATCATAACCAACTATTGCTTCGGGTTTTGTTGTTCAATCAAGTAGCCAATATCCCAACAGGATCTACTGATCTTCCACCAAAATAATGAGCTGACAAGTACTATTTATCTCTTGACCTCACAGTTCATACTAGTTCAAGGTTAAGGTGTTCACGGATACGCCATACCAAATTTGGGTTAATTCCCACCTTAATGACTTTCTAGAGTTGTTAGGCCTAGGGTTTAGATTCTTTCTTTCCTAAATAGCTTATCCACTAAGAGAACTCTACAACATAGTTAATTAATCATACCTCCACTCACTAATCCCCTACATGAATAATAATTCAAGAGTATAAAGTTTAGAAGAAGCTTGATTTGTATTGGAATTGAGTGCAGAATCCTCATAAAGTTTTATTATGTTTCAACAATTTGATTTCTTTCACAAAAGAAAATAATAAAAACTGAAATAAACCTAGACGTATGAAAAAGAGAAAAACTAAAGATTAAATCTAAGAAAATTATACAATATGAATGTTGTCCATAACATGTGTTAAATGAGCCTATTTATAGGCTTTAAAAGATCATTTTCCTTAACCTTAGGTCAGTTGTCGTCCTCATGCTTAATGTTTGATTGTGCATACCAAAACACCCCTATCTCATAATTATTTCCCATACAGAGGTGATGTCGGACATAGTAGGTCCTGTGTCGCAACATCGAAGGTGGTATACCCCATCTTTAGGGTGTCGTTAGGGGTGTGTCGCGACATCCTCAAGTTGTGTGATGACACTGAAGGTAGTCTTTAAATTCTTCTATTTTTCTCCCTATCTTGCGACATCCAATGCTTCGTGTTGCAACACAGTCACCAGTACCAAGTTCACACATGTTCTAACGGTCTCTTGCATGCTCACAAAGTATATTAGCTCAATGTTAGGCCTCATTCGATCCCTAAGGTTAATAAAGACTCAAACTACACACTTTATTGAATTTAACTAAAGTTGCGAAAACATAATAAAAACTTAACCAAAATGCTTATGTTCAAAAAGTGCAAAAATTACTTTAATCTACTACACCGAATTATAGCGGATCAATAATCTCATTCATTCAACGAATATATTAGAATGTCATCGATAAACACTATTACAAATTGGTCCAAATATGGCTGAAATACCTAATTCATCAAATCCATGAACGCAGCAGGGGCATTGTCAAACCAAACGGAAATGACCGTAATAAGTTTTGAATGATTTTTTCGACACATCTGGCTCTTTAACTCGCAACTAGTAATAACCCAATCGCAGATCGGTCTTCGAAAGCACATTAGCCCCTTTCAAGTGATCAAACAGGTCGTTGATTCAAGGCAACGAATATTTATCCTTTATCATAACTCCATACAACTGCTCATAATTTATGCACATTCTCGTCGACCAATCTTTCTTTTTCATAAATAACATTAGTGCACCCCAAGGGGACATACTCGGTCAAATACAACCGTGATCTAGCAACTCTTATAATTGTACTTTCAACTCAGTAGGAGTCATTTTGTATAGGGCTATCAAAATTAAAGTTTTTCTAGGTGCAAGCTCTATTACAAATTCAACTTCTCTAATTGGAGGAAAACTTGATAATTATTCAAAAAATACATCGCCAAATTATTTAACTATCGGTACCTGATCAATTGTTAATTCTGACACCCGTGAATCAAGAATGTAAGCAAGATATGCTTAACAACCCTTTCTGATCAATTTTTAAACTGACAATGCTGAAATGATATTCATTGCACAATTTGTTCCACTAGCCTTAACACAGATAAGTTCACCATTTTGGAATTTCAGGGTAATTTGTTTCTTTCGATAGTTCACTACCACATCATCCTCAGTCAACCAGTCCATACCCAAAATGAGATCAAACTTATCAAATTGCAATAGCATCAAATCAGTAAGAAAATCACAACCCCAAACTTTTAGTGGGCACATTCTCCAAATCTAATTAATTAAAACATACTGACCAAGTGGGTTTGTGTAACACCTCTAACCCATATCCATCGCCAAAAAAGGGTTATAGAGCATTACTACAGTTTACAGATCAAACAAACAGAAATTTCAAACATTTCATATCATATAATATTCAGGTCAGAAACCAATCAAACTCATACATATTGTCCCTTATTCGAGCCCTTGAGGCACAAAATACGCGTTAGAAATAAGTTAGGACTGATTCGGGAAACTTAGAGAAGTTTTCGGAATACTTTAAAAACTTTCAAAACTATAGGGGTCACACGACTGTATGGCCATGTTGTATGGGCATTCGAAATAGGGACACACGGTCGTGTCTGTAACACCCCTAACCCGTATCCATCGCCGGAACAGAGTTACGAAGCATTATCGGAGTTTACAGATCAATTATAGAAAATTCATATCATTTACTATTCATATTTGAAATCAATCATAGTGTCCCTTAAATGGACCCTCGAGGCCTAATTTAAATATTAGAATCAAGTAGAGACTAAGTCGGGACTCAGAAATTTTTTTGCAAAATTTTAATTTTTTTCTTATATACAGGGGTTACACACCCGTGTGGGTAGGCCGTGTGGCTCACATGCCCGTGTGTCTACCCGTGTGGACAAAATTAGGCCATTTCCTAACCTTATTTCTCATCCAAATTTAGCCTTCAAACTACAATAGTATTTGCATATATTTTCCAACCAATTCAAGCCATATAAATCAAGCAAACATCATTAATATATATGAAATAGCATCACATATTCATATGATCTAGCTTACCTTCTTGTGATGATTTATATTTTACTCTAATTCAATTTAACCAAACCTTATACACGTATGTATTGAACATAATATAACTTTATATTATTATACCAAAATACACCATTACTAGCTAATTTAATGGCTAGATTACAAACATCCATTTACAAGCCATCATTGGGCCAATTTAACCTATACATGCCATTATACCAAAATAAGATTACTTTTTATATCAAAACAAGCTGGAGGATAGTGTGATGATACTCCGACCGATCTCCAACCTTTACGAGCTTTCGAGCACTATAGAATAGAGAAAAGAAAAACCTCGCAAGCATTTAATGCTTAGTAAGTTCGTATAATAGGAATTTAACTTACCATATGTTTACATTTAAGATAAACATACAATAATGGATCCAAGCAATTTGGCTTATAGCCTAAAACACAACTTCACCAAATCTACCAAGAACATGGATGAGCTCATCATTTAATGTCTTTCATATACATATTACATATTACATGTACATTTTGATAAAAAAATCATTTCAAGTTCAATTTAATCATATTAGAACTTTACCTGTTGAATTTATTTGAAATATCGATGGATACACTCACGAAGTACACTTTAGTGTACACTACTATAACCTGTCAATTCATATCCGATAGTACCCAATTAGGGTACATAATCAGGAAGCACACTCTCAAGCCTTGTAACGGGAAGCTCACACAGAGCCATTTCAGGAAGCTCATAAGGAGCCTATCAGGAAGCTTATCTGGGTTATATAACGAGAAGCTCATAAGAGCCATAATCGGGAAGTTCACAAAGAACCTTTTGGGAAGTTCACAAAGAAACATATCGAGAAGCTCTGAATAGCCAATATAAGGAAGTTCGAGCGAGCACTATCGGGAAGTTCACAAAGAGCCAATTTAATGGGAAGTTCACAAAGAACCTTTAATTGGGATGCTCATAAGAGCTAAGGTGTGTCCACAACAAATATATGATCACACTATCGGAAGGCTCCAAAGAGCTATGACGGGAAGCTCACTAAACCATATAACAGGAAGCTAGAGAGCACTAATAACAGGATGCTCTTTCGAGATATGGTCTGTCCGTAACATATGCAAGACCACAACCAATTCGAGAAAACTTGTATTCATCGAATTTCACCTATTCAAACAGGATTTAACAATTCTCGAGCATATCGAATATATAATTATTTTCATTTATATAAAAAATTTATAATTCACATATACAACATTCAATTCAAACATAAGAATGTACATAATTTAGTTACACGAACTTACCCCGATACTTGTTCATATACGAAATCTACTAATCCAAAACTTATTGTTTACCTCGATCCAACTCGATATTAGGCCGTTCAGGATCTGTATAAATAAATATAACATCAATTTAATCCATTTCATACTCGAGTTAATTCAATTTACATCCTAGATAAAATTACTATTTTGCCCCTATACTTTTCACAAATGACAATTTCGTCCCTAGGCTCGGAAATTGAAATTCTACAATTTAATCCTTAATCCAAGCCTAACCAAAATTTTCATATAACTTTTACAGCACATGTACTTCACAAATTTCAATTTTTTTCCACAACTTTTACATCTTTACAATTTAGTCCCTAAATCATAATTTCATCAAAATTCTCTTTGTAAAAGTTGCTTATCTATCAACAACCTTTCATTTTCTATCATAAATTTCAAAATTTCAACATATTCATCCATAGAAAAACTTTGATACTTTGATATCTTTTCAAATTAATCCCCAAAATAGATAGATTAAGCTATCCTGATCTTAAAAATATAAAAATTACTAAAAATGAGACAAGAAAACATACCTAATTAAGTTTGATTAGTTTCCTTTCTCTCTCCTAGGTTTTCCATGGGATTTTTGGGGATGAAGATGATTTAAAATGATATTATTTCTATTTAATTATTTATCATCCATTAATTTTTCCACTTTCCAATTTAGTCATTGCCTTTTTCTCATTTTCCATGGATGATTCATCAAAAATATCTACTAACTTTTATTTAATGGTCTAATTACCATATAAGGACCTCAAAATTTGAATTCCATAGCTATTTGATCCTTTTAGCTACTAGAATTCAACTTTTGCATTTTATGCAATTTGGTCCTTTCCATAATTAAACACATAATCAATAAATTTTTCTTATCAGAATTTTCATATGACATTTCTATCATAATGCAGGCCATGTAATAATATTAAAATAAATTTTTAGGCCATGTAATAATATCAAAATAAATTTTCTTTCTGCTCGGATTTGTGGTCTCGAAACCACTGTTTTTGATTTCACTGAAAATGGGTTGTTACACTGTCTCAACCCGTGTCTATGCCTGTGTAACTCACTGACTTGGTCACACGGCCATACCACACGCTCATGTGCTAGACTGTGTACCTTTCGAAGTAACCTCACACGCCCGTATGCTAAGCCATGTGCTAGGCCATGTAATAGCCTGACTTGCAATCCTTTTAAAGCTACAGGGGACACATGGCCAAATCACCTGGCTGTGTGTCACACCCGGCTGAGACACACACCCGTGCCTTTGCCCGTGTGGACGAAAATAGGCTATTTTACAAGTCATTTTTCTCACAAATTGGCATCCACCTACACCCAAAAATGTACACATACACAAGCTATAATCAAGCATCCAAAATAAGCATGAACAAGCTTTAAACATGTGGTATAATCACATACAACCAATATGCCCTTAGGCACCACAAATGACAAGTAAAAATATGTGCAACCATGTGATCCATGTAACCAAGTAATCAACCAACTTTTATGTATAACTGCATCAATACATAACATGTAAATCACTTACCTAAACTTACCATTTGGTACCAATTGTACCATTTATTCAATAGCATCAAGTACATATGTGCTTACCAAAGTATAGCACCAAATCACAGCAAGTTATAAAACATACCTCATTTTTATATTCAACTACTATTTTACCTTTCATCATTCAACCACAAATCAAACCATACATCAACCTTATAAGGCAAATTATGCACATACCAAAAAACCAAAACGCAAGCCAAGTAAATGGTTAATCTCAACAAAACACATATAGCCCAACATTAGCCAAAATAACCTATACATGCCATTATAACCAAACTTAAAACCAACCAAAAGTACCGAGTGAGCTGATGGATAGTGTGATGGATCTTCGACTAACTTCCAACCCGATCGAGCTTTCGATAATCTAAAAAGTAAGGAAAAACAACTACATAAGCAATGAATGCTTAGTAAGCTCATATAAACTCAAGTCATATCAATCCATTTCAAATCTAAAATTTATACATATCAAGAATAATCCTATACCGATACTGCAAGATTCATGAATCCATATTCAACAACTCATAAAGTGGATAAATCTGCAACATCACATATATATCATCCTTAGCATCGTAAGATTTTATAAAACTTTAAACTCTTTCCAAATTTTCTTACTTTGATTTGCATTTCATTACTTTCCATTGCATTTACTTTCTTTAGCTTAAATAACAACATCAATTCAACTCATCATTTCCTTTTTAATCATTTTACACTTCATGTATGAACTTACTATTTCATTACCTTTCCACACCCATTTCATATGCATAAAACAAAACATAAGCATATCATTCAACCATAGCCACAAGCTAGTGCATTTAAACATAGCTCTTTTTGAATTAATCACAAGATAAACCATTTCATAAGAAATTGTATAAATTTAACTTTACCACTGTTTCATGAACACAAGCATATTTCCATTTGAGCACTTACCATTTCAATGCAACTTATAATTAAACATAATATCATTCAACCAGTAGCCTAGCACATGTAACACCCCTTACCCGTGTCCGACGCCGGGACAGGATACGAGGCATTACTGAACTTAAACATACACATACATGTAAAATTGAGCCATAAAATTACAACCAATACAAAAACATTCAAACACATGTATATCGTCCCTTATGTGGGCCTACGAGGGCCAAAATATACATTGAAAGTGGTTCGAGACTAAACTGAGAACTTACGAACTTTTTACAACACTTAGAAAATTTTCTAGTTTTGGAGAGTCATACGCCCGTGTGGCTCGGACACGCCAGTGTCCTCAGCCCGTATATCTCTATGTTTATGATGTCAGCAAACATTTTGGGTCACACAGCCAAGACACACGCCCGTGTGCTAGGCCGTGTCTTCCACACGGCTAAGACACACGGCCGTGTCTCTACCCGTGTGGCCAACACTTATGCTATTTTCCAAGCCTTGGTCAACAATAAACCCTCACAAATTTATACAACATCAATGACATGTAACATGGCATCCATTCAATGATTAAACATCTTCAATTAGGCCAGAAACATAACATTTTCATGTCATCATACTTGTATTTCTCATACTCATTTTAGAACAAGTCTATACCAAACCATATTCATTTGGCCTTGTCATCTTCATTACCACTTATGCCTTTTATACTATGGTTAGCTTCATGCTAATATTATCAACTTAATCATCTAGCATTCATAGTCATGTCTAATTCATATCCTTAATGTCACATATCACACACTTACATTAACATGTTTCTTTAAGGCATTTCACACCAATTTCATTCTTCATCAACATCATTAACTTACTTTAAATTTACACTTTTATACTAAGAATATGGTCACATCTATTGATCAAAGTTCATCCATCAAATATGCATACCATAACATACATCCATCGATAACAAGCCATCACAACATGCACATCATTAAGACATTCGAACAGTCATGCAAAATCAATTAGGTTTACAACCCAATGATCAAATATAAGCCATATCTCGTGGCTCTATACAAATGAATCATTATAAGCCAAGTCAATTGGCCAAATCATGAAACACATGTCATAAAGTACTAAGTCTCTATACATGCCACTCACTTGAAAACACTTAAGATTTATTAATACCCCAGCTTGATAATTTGATAGTGTGATACTGCCTCCGACGATCTCCAACCTCGACCTAACCTGACAACACTAAAAGAAATGGAAAGGAAAGGGGTAAGCTTTATAGCTTAGTAAGCCCGTACGAAAATAATAATAAGCAATTTATTAACGTACCTTTGTCAAATTCTTACAACATGTTCTCATGGTGACACAATCGAAATTACACATAATTCCACTATTTGCTCATATTCCAGTCAAGTTATCTACTCGATTCATAGTCACTAAATTATTTATAACATGAGCTATGGAACTCTAAATTAAGATTCGCTAATTTTCCCTAAAATTAGACTCATATATCTTCTTACCATAAAATTTCTAGAATTTTTGGTCTAGCCAACAATACAGTTTATTCTTCACAATTACCCCTATTCTGTTGTTGGATAGCTTCGACCTTTCTTTACTAAAATTTATTTATCTCTTAGTAGGGATCTGGATGATGTTCCCGTCTGTTTCTCCTGAAAATAGACTCAGTAAGAATTTAGTCATATAAATTCTAACCCAGAGCCCTATAACAGCCTGATTTTTGGGGCTAGTCGGAATAGTGGTCTCGGGACCACAAATTTAAAGTTAGAAAAATTGTTTAATTATTATTTCAGAGTCATATCATGTTATTAGTAGTGTATGAAGATTTTGGTGAGTTAATTTTGACATTTATAAGCCCAATTGCAAAAAAGAACTAAATCATATAAAATGCAAAAGTCTTAAATTGATAGGTAAGGGTGTTAAATGCTTATGAATCTTAATTTGGAGTCTTTAAAGGGAAAAAATACCCTTAGATATTAGCTTGGCCGACCATGGGAGATAAAAAATATTGAAAAGTCAACATTAGGTAAATGGATGACATAATGTGTAATAAAATAATGCCTAAGCCTAGCTATCATCTTTTTTTTCTTTCATTCTTCCTTCTCCCACTGATTTTTCAGCCATTGTTAGGGGTTTTGAGCTTCAAAAATTTCATCAACTTATTCCTCTTGCATGTAAGTGATTTACATACTTTTTGTTGATGATTTTTACATTTTTGGACCCCTTGAAGCATAAGCTTTCTATTAAGGGGACTATTTTGAAAAACGGTGGAGAGTTTAGGGATTTTCCATGAAATCATATGTGTAGTTTTCTAAAATTTTATGGAATAATATGAGTATTAAATGTGTAATAAACAACTTTTGTGAAAGGATTTCTCATGAAAACCCTAGTAGGGACTATTTTGCATAAGTTGAAAGTTTGATAATAAATGTGCCAGATAGTGGAAATTTTGGATTGCTATAAGAGTAAAAATGGTTCGGATAAGCTTTTTATAAGAAGAAATTCAATAAAAAAAATCGATTTTCAAACCTAGGGGTAAAATGGTTATTTTGCAAAAGTCTAGGGCCAAAATGATCATTTTGCCCAAGTATAGATTATTGGGTGCCTAGATCAATAAAGTGATTAAATTTGTGAATTTTTGTTTTTATAGATCAAGAAATACGAAATTCAAACTTAGACCGGGGGAAGGCCAAGCAAATTGATTAAACCATCTAGACACCATATTTTGTAATCGAGGTAAGTTATATGCAAATATTACAACTACATTGTCATTATGTGTGATGAGTTAATTTAGCATAAATTACTTGATTGTGGAAATGAGAAGGCGTGATGCTAATTAAGATAGTAGAATTCTCGTTTAAACCATGAGAAATAAATCAGATATTCATGCCATGGCGTATGGACTATTGTGAGCTAGTGTAAGACCATGTCCGGGACATGGCATCGACAGTGAGACGAGAGCTAGTGTAAGACACGTCTGGGACATGCATCAGCCTCGAGATGTAAGCCAGTGTAAGACCGTATCTCGTTCTGAAAGCAGTTTTGGGTATATCTGAATCTCGAATTCGCAACTGATAATAACCCGATCTCAAATCTATCTTTGAAAACACCGAGGCTCCCTTTAGTTGATCAAACAAATCATCAATACGCGGTAACGGATATTTATTCTTTATTGTCACTTTATTGAGCTGACGATAGTCGATGCATAACCTCATGGTTCCGTCCTTCTTTTTCACAAACAATACTGGTGCACCCCAAGGTGAGAAACTTGGTCGAGCGAAACCCCTATCCGTCAACTCTTGCAATCGAGCTTTCAACTCTTTTTACTCGCTTGGTGCCATACGATCACGGAGCTATCGAAATCGGTGTAGTCCTGTACAAGCTCAATACCAAACTCTACCTCCGAATAGTGGTAAACCCGTAATTTTTCGAAAAACATCCGGTATTCACAAACCACCGCACGATTTAGGCTTCTTTTCTAACTCTTTGTCATCAAGTACATACGCAAGGTATGCTTCACACCCTTTCTTACATATTTCGAGCCAACATCGATGATATTACACCGGCAACCTTTTCAAGTCAAGAGACTCAACTCGGATTATCTCGTTATTTACACACCTTAAATCGATGGTTTTTCTTTTGCAATTTACAATTGCATCATGTACGATCAACCAATCCATACCGAGGATAACATCAAATTCGTCAAACGGTAAAAGCATCAAATCGGTAAAAAACAGAACCTCGGATTACTAGGGGACATTTCTTGCACACTTTGTCGACAAGCACGTAACGACCCAAAGGATTTGACACCGAATTATAAACTCAAGAGACTCAACGGTAGAGTCTTCTCGGATGCTAAGGTTTCACATATATAAGAATGAGTAAAACCAGGTCAATCAAAGCAATCACATTAGTATCAAAGAGAGTAAAAGTACCAAGAATAACATCCGGCGAGGAAGCATCCTCGGCGTGCGCAGATAGCGTAAGCTCTAGCAGAGCACGAGCCTCGGATCTGGTTGTAGCATCTCTAGATCCTCTCGATCGCCACTAGCATTGCCCGTATTTCTAGATGGTCTACCCCGAGCAAGAGTAGCACCGTGTTTCAGACTCGATTTACGCTCGCTCGAGACAATCTCGGGCAATCTTTAATAAAGTGGTCACTGATCCGCACTTGTAACAGAGCGGTCATGGAATCTACAACTCCCGAATGCCATTTACCACAATATCGACACTGCTCGTCTCGACGATCATTTCCAACATCGGCGATCAAGTGACTCGTGCACTCACGGGGGTCGATCACGATCTCGTCTAGAAAACCCAAGTGTCTCTAGATCGTCTAAATCATCTCTAAATTTCTTTGATGATCTGTTGAAAGGGCCTCCCAAGACCTCTTCTGAAACTCCTTTGCTCCCATATCGCTTTTCTTTTCTCCATATCGAGCTCCTCGGCTTTGCAAGCTCGCCGACAAGTACCACAAATTCTCGGATTTCCAAAATGCCAACATACAACTTTATATCATCATTCATCCATCCTCAAACGTTTACACATCACGGCTTCAAGAAATGCATTCTCGAGCGTCGCTAAGCCTCACAAACTTTCGCTCATAATCGGTAACCGACATGGAACCTTGTTTAAGTTCAAGAAATTCCTTCCGCTTTTGATCCATGAATCTCGATCGATATACTTTTTTCAAACCGGGTTTGGAAAAACTCCCAAGTTACTTGCTCTCTGGCACAACAGAAGTCAACGTATTCCACCAATAGTAGGCGTAATCACGTAGCAAGGAGATAGTACACTTTAGGCACTCATCGGGTGTGCAAGATAGCTCATCAAGTACCGAATAGTGTTGTCCAACCAAAATTCAGCTTGCTCGGCATCATCGCTGTCCGTAGCTTTAAATTCAAGAGCCCGTGTTTTGGATTCATCAACTGGGGCTTATTTGACCTTATTTGGACAATTGTCAAGGTATTGTAGGTGCAGGGTGGTATTAGTCGGAATGGAGGTTGTGGAATGTCAGATTAGTTCGAATGTATTGGTTGAACCAATCATTCATCACACTATAAAAGATTGTCTAGCTTCATCATTCGGATTACTAGCAATAGGTTGAGAGTCCGCCACCGTCCCTTGTCTTGGAGCAGCGCTACACTCTCAAGGTCATCACCACCGCTTCGGTTGGGATTGGGATCCATTACTATAAATAAACACATTTTCAATTGTCAGAAATTACCACACTATCAAATAATCACATAATGGCATGTATAGTTAGACCCAAACGTATTACGGTAGTCCTAGGATCGACTAAACCATAGCTCTGATAACAATAAAATTGTAACACCCCGTACCCGAGACCGTTGCCGGAATCGAACACGAGGTGCTAACAGACTTAATTCATTTATTTTCACAGCACCATTTTAAAATTTCGGACAAGTCGGCTAATCGCATCACTGTCACCTTAAAAATCATATCTTGAGTTCCGAAACTCGAAAACTAGTTTCATAAATTTTACCTGAAACTAGACTCATATATCATCTAAAAATTGTTTTCTAGAATTTTTGGTCAAGCCAATTAGTACAGTTTATTAGTTAAAGTCTCCCCTGTTTTAGGGTTCGACTACTCTGACCTTCATGCATTACGACTTAGATATCTCCTTGTACAGGGCTTCAATACTTATGCCGTTTGTTTCTAAAGAAACTATACTCGAAAAGGAATCTGTACCTATAGGGCATGACTTCTAATTATCTCTGGTTAATTTATAGTGAATTTCCAAAGTTGGAACAGGGGATCCAGAAATCGCTCTGTCCCTGTTTCACGAAAACTTAAGCATCTCATAAAATACGGCTCATATGATCGTTTCGTTACTTTCATATGAAAATAAATTCATCAAGGTTCGATTACATAATTTATTCACTATTTAATTCCATTCCTACTATTTTTAGTGATTTTTCAAATCCACACCACTCGCTTTGTCAAGATCTGCTTTTAAGGTAAACTTTACCTATTTCATGGTTTTCCATGAATCAACTAGAATTTGTCATACAAAGCACCAAAATGATCATGATTAACCATTCCAATGGCTAATCGTTACCAAACATTTCCATACCTCTCAATGAACAACATACAAAATGATTATAATGCTATGCTCAAAGTATATATAAGCCATTTTCGCATGGCTATCCAAATTTATACAAAACCAAAGGATACATGACTAACAACAAAAAGGGTAGTCCTATACATGCCATTTTCAGAGTTCAACCAAAAGTGTACCAAAAGGGCTTTGCTAGTGTGGACGACTTCGACTTCGACAATCCCGAGTCTGATAGCTGACGACCCAAAATCTATAAAACAGAGATTCAAAGAACGGAGTAAGCATTTAATGCTTAGTAAGTTTTGAGCAATGAAATTAGGCACAACTGAAGTATAGCATTCATATAACTAAACGGATAATTTCATATACACATATTCTCAAAAATCAGTCCTACTTCACGTTTCTAACCCTCATATTCACACATAAGGGATCAACTTAACCAAAGGCCGGAAGCTCATTAATTGACTGAGCGAATAATATTTAAAAGGAATCAACTACTCCAATGCATATACGAAACGTACCTCATCGTTGGGATTTTACGAGCGTATTAATTGAAATTATTACAGCAAGATCGCTCATTCCCAAACCAAGTACCTTCGGAATTTAGCCGGATATAGCTACTTGCTCAAATGCCTTCGAGACTTAGCCCGGTTATAGTAACTCGCACAAATGCCTTCGGGACTTAGCCCGGTTATAGTAACTCGCACAAATGCCTTCGGGCTTAGCCCAGAATTAGTCACTAGCACAAATGCCTTCGGGACTTAGCCCGGTTATCATCCGAATATCCATGCACATATCAATAAATCATGACACATCTATATTTCATTTTCATAACTAGAATTCAAACACAAGTCACTTATCAAGCATTATCATTTTCGGCTCAATAGTTACATACAAAGAGCATGATTTTGATTTACTTAAAACATGATCTAATCGAATCATAATCTAAGATCCATTACTCAAAAACTTACCTCGGATGTTGTCGAACGATTTCGGCGGCTATTCGATCACTTTTTCCTTTCCCTTATCCAACTTTGGTCCTCTAAGCTCTTGAGCTAATTCAAACAAATTTAACTTATTAAAGTCTCATTATGCTAGCTTATGGCCGAATATGACAAGGAGTTTGATAGGTCATATGGCCACCTTTAGCTCAAATACAAAATGGTCATACGCATTTTTAATCACATTGAGCAATTTAATACAATTAATCTAACATTTCCTCATGTGCACCTTTATGACCGAATACACACATCATTAACCTAATATCAATTAACTAAGCACTTTAACAAATTCTCCTTGAGCCGATTATCTAAGTCAAGATAGATTCATCATTATGCTCGCCTATAACCGAATACATGCAACACCAATCTATCTCATGTGGCCGAATATGCATGTCTATGTTGAGGCCAATTATATGCTTAATACTTCCTACAAATATGGTTACTTGTATTGACTACATACCATTTTGTTTCAAGTTCAAAACTCGGCTAATACACATATATACACTAGTAATCAAATACTAACATTTGCACTTCACCTTACTACCATTTTTCATCCAAATAACATGAACAACAACCATATTTCTCTTCTACTTCCTACCATGGCCGAATGCATCAAGACACCATACCATTTCAATTTTGGTCATGGCTTAAACAAAGAACTTAATGTCTAACTCAAAATTGCTAAAAAGGAAATCCAAGAGTTATCAATCCACCATCACATGTATCATTACAAAGCTT
The DNA here is from genome assembly GCF_025698485.1 of Gossypium arboreum. NCBI lineage: Eukaryota > Viridiplantae > Streptophyta > Magnoliopsida > Malvales > Malvaceae > Gossypium > Gossypium arboreum. The sequence goes on from NC_069072.1 coordinate 54,085,265, forward strand.
CACATTTAGCATGCAAATGACATCAAATCAAATCCACCTTAGCCGAAACTTAACTCATCTTCATGCCTCATCACCACAACATCAAACACCAACCAAGAAGACAACACCCATGGCCGAATATCATCTCCATCACATAGCAAAGATTTAAACCATGTAGGTAGAACTCAAGCTAACAACTAAAAACATGCATGAATCTCATGGAACAACATCAAACATACCTCCTCCTAAACACCAACCAACCGAACATGAAGCAAGAAAATCCTCTTCTTCTTCCTTCCTCAAGTAACGGCAATGGAGGAGTAGCCTAGCTCATCATTTTTTTTATTTTTCTCTTTCTCCTCCTACTAACCACTATTATTTTATTACCCATGCTCCTTATTTTATCATTCCTCCCATAAAACACTAACAGAACATGTTTATGACATGTTTTACCCATCACATTTTGTCCACCCTCATTGTCATGGCGGCCACTACCAATTAAGTGGGAAATTGACATGCAAGTCCACCCTTTTATTACATGCACTAATAGATCCTTATAGATTAACCTATCACATTTCAAAAGTGTCACACATAAGTCCTATTAACTAAATTCACATGCAATTAACTAAATCAAGCTTAAAACTTTCACACATTCATATTCACATATTTTAGACAATAATTATCATATTCAAATAATTTGGTGACTCGGTTTAGCGGTCTCAAACCGCTTCCGACTAGGGTCACTTTAGGGTGTCACAACTCTCCCCACTTAAGAAATTTTCGTCCCCAAAATCTTACCGTAAATAGGTTTGGGTATCGTTCTTTCATAGAGTTCTCGGGTTCCCAAGTAGCTTCTTCCATCCTGTGTTTGAGCCATAACACTTTTACTAAAGGAACCTTTTTGTTTCGCAACTCTTTCACTTCACGAGCTAGGATACGAATTGGTTCTTCTTCATAACTCATATCGGCTTGAATTTCAATCTCGGAGGGACTTATTATGTGCGAAGGCTCAGATCTGTAACGTCGAAGCATCGAAACATGAAAAATGTTGTGGATCCTTTCAAGTTCAGGGGGTAAAAGCAACCTATATGCAACTGGACCAACTCGTTCGGAGATTTCATACGACCCAATGAATCTCGGACTCAATTTGCCCTTACGGCCAAATCTGAGTATCTTTTTCCAAGGTGAAACTTTAAGAAACACTTTGTCTCCCACCTGATACTTAATGTCTTTTCGTTTCAAATCCGCGTACGACTTCTGATAATTTGTGGCTGCCTTCAGACTTTCACGGATTACTTTTACTTTCTGTTCAGCATCTTTAATCAAATCAACTCAAAAAATTTTACTTTCACTGAGCTCGGTCCAAAACAATGGTGTACGGCATTTACGACCGTACAAAGCCTCGTAAGGTGCCATCTTAATACTTGATTGAAAACTATTGTTGTAAGTGAATTCAATCAAAGGTAATTACCGCTCCCATGAACCACTAAACTCGAGGATGCAACATCTCAACATATCCTCAAGTATCTGAATTATCCGCTCGGATTGACCATCGGTTTGGGGGTGAAAAGCGGTGCTAAAATGCAACTTGGTACCCAAAGCTTCTTGCAATTTCTTCCAAAATCGTGAGGTGAATCTCGGATCTCTATCCGACACAATAGAAATAGGTACCCCGTGTAATCTCACAATCTGAGAAACATACAATTCAGCTAGTTTATCCAATGAGAAATCCGTGCGTACGGGGATAAAATGAGCCGACTTAGTCAGTCTATCAACAACAACCCAAATCGCATCTTTCTTACTTGCCGACACTGGCAACCCAGATACAAAATCCATCGTGACTTGATCCCATTTCCATTCAGGTATCATGATCGGCTGAAGTAAACCCGTAGGCACTTGATGTTCCGCCTTCACTTGCTGACATACTAAGCACTTCGAAACAAAATCGGAAATGTCTCGTTTCATACCATGCTACCAAAACTAACATCTCAGATCGTTGTACATTTTCGTACTCCCCAGGTGAATTGACATTCAGCTACAATGAGCTTCGTTCAGAATCATCGAAATAAGTTCTGAATTTCTTGGAACACACAAACGACTTCTGAACCTCAAACAATCGTCATCATCAATTTGAAACTCTGATTCCATATTCGAAACACATTCAGCCCATTTTGCAACCAGTTCATCATCGACTTTCGAGCTTCACGAATTTGATGAATCAACAATGGTTTGGCCTTTAATTTCGCCACTAACACATTGTCGGATAGAATGCATAAGTGTACATTCATCGTCAGAAACCAAAAAAGTGATTTATGACTTAAGGCATCCGCAACCACATTAGCCTTTCCCGTGATAGTCAATGACAAGCTCATAATCTTTCAACAACTCGAGCCAACGTCTTTGTCGCAGATTCAAGTCTCTTTGAGTCATCAAATATTTGAGACTTCGTGATCCGAATATACATGGCACTTCTCACCAAATAAGTAATGTCGCCATATTTTCAAAGCGAACACGATGGCGGCTAGTTCAAGATCATGGGTCGGATAATTTTTCTCATGTGGCTTCAGCTTGTCTCGACGCATAAGCTACAACTCGACCCCCTTGCATCAATACGCAACCCAACCCAAGTAGGGATGCATCACTATAAATGACAAACTCTTTGCCTGATTCAGGCTGCACTAGTACTGGAGCTTCAGTCAAACAAGTTTTCAGTTGATCGAAACTTTTCTGACACTTTTCTGTCTATTCAAACTTAACATCTTTCTGAAGTAGTTTCGTCATTGGTGTGGCTATCATCGAGAAACCCTTTACAAAGCATCTGTAGTAACTGGCAAGTCCCAAAAAGCTCCGAACTTCAGTAATATTTCTCGGAGGCTTCCAGTTAAGTATGGCCGAAATTTTGTTCGGATCAACTCGAATACCCGATGCCGAAACCACATGACCCAAGAAGCTAACCTCTTAACCGTAACTCACACTTCATCGAACTTAGCATATAACCGCTTATCCCGTAAAATTTGCAACACTAATCCCAAGTGTTCAGCATGATCGGTTCCATTTCTTGAATAGACCAAAATATCATCGATAAACACAACTACAAACTGATCGAAATACGGTCTGAAGATCCGATTCATCAAATCCATAAATACCGCGGGGGCATTAGTGAGCCCAAACGGCATCACTAAGAATTCGTAGTGACCGTATCTCATTCTGAAATCAGTTTTGGGTATATCCGAATCTCAAATTCGCAACTGATAATAACCCGATCTCAAATCTATCTTTGAAAACACCGAGGCTCCCTTTATTTGATCAAACAAATCATCAATACGCGATAACGGATATTTATTCTTTATTGTCACTTTATTCAGCTGACGATAGTCGATGGATAACCTCATGGTTCCGTCCTTCTTTTTCACAAACAATACTGGTGCACCCCAAGGTGAGAAACTTGGTCGAGCGAAACCCCTATCCGTCAACTCTTGCAACTGAGCTTTCAACTCTTTTAACTCGGTTGGTGCCATACGATACAGAGCTATCGAAATCGGTGTAGTCCCAGGTACAAGATCAATACCAAACTCTACCTCCTGAACAGATGGTAAACCCGGTAATTCTTCGGGAAAAACATCCGAGTATTCACAAACCACTGGCACAGATTTAGGCTTCTTTTCTAACTCTTTGTCATCAAGTACATACGCAAGGTATGCTTCACACCCCTTTCTTACATATTTCTGAGCCAACATCGATGATATTACAGCTGGCAACCTTTTCAAGTCAGTAGACTCAACTCGGATTATCTCGTTATTTACACACCTTAAATCGATGGTTTTTCTTTTGCAATTTACAATTGCATCATGTACGATCAACCAATCCATACCGAGGATAACATCAAATTCGTCAAACGGTAAAAGCATCAAATCGGCCGGAAAACAGGAACCTCGGATTACTAGGGGACATTTCTTGCACACTTTGTCGACAAGCACGTAACGACCCAAAGGATTTGACACCCGAATTACAAACTCAGTAGACTCAACAGGTAGAGTCTTACTGGATGCTAAGGTTTCACATATATAAGAATGAGTAGAACCGTGGTCAATCAAAGTAATCACATTAGTATCAAAGAGAGTAAAAGTACCAAATAACATCTGGCGAGGAAGCATCCTCGCGTGCGCGTATAGCGTAAGCTCTAGCAGGAGCACGAGCCTCAGATCTGGTTGTAGCATCTCAAGATCCTCTCTGACTGCCACTAGCATTGCCCGTATTTCTAGATGGTCTACCCAGAGCAGAGTAGCACCGTGTTTCCCACTCGATTTACGCTCTGCTCGCACAATCTCGGGCAATCTTTAATAAAGTGGTCACTGATCCGCACTTGTAACAGGAGTGGTCATGGAATCTACAACTCCCGAATGCCATTTACCACAATATCGACACTCGCTCGTCTCGACGATCATTTCCAACATCGGCGATCAAGTGACTCGTGCACTCACAGGGGTCGATCACGATCTCGTCTAGAAAACCCGAAGTGTCTCTAGATCACCTAAATCATCTCTAAATTTCTTCGATGATCGTTGAAAGGGCCTCCCAAGACCTCTTACTAAACTCCTTTGCTCCCATATCAGCTTTTCTTTTCTCCATATCGAGCTACTCGGCTTTGCAAGCTCGCCGACAAGTACCACAAATTCTCGATTTCCAAAATGCCAACATACGACTTTATATCATCATTCACCCATCCTCAAACGCTTACACATCACGGATTCAAGAAATACATTCTCGAGCGCATCGGCTAAGCCTTACAAACTTTCGCTCATAATCGGTAACCGACATGGAACCTTGTTTAAGTTCAAAAAATTCCTTCCGTTTTTGATCCATGAATCTCTGACTGATATACTCTTTCCGAAACTCGGTTTGGAAAAATTCCCATGTTACTTGCTCTCTGGGCACAACAAAAGTCAACGTATTCCACCAATAGTAGGCAGAATGACGTAGCAAGGAGATAGTACACTTTAGGCACTCATCGGGTGTGCAAGATAGCTCATCAAGTACCTGAATAGTGTTGTCCAACCAAAATTCAGCTTGCTCGGCATCATCGCTGTCCGTAGCTTTAAATTCAGTAGCCCCGTGTTTTCGGATTTTGTCAACTGGGGGCTTATTTGACCTTATTTGGACAGTTGCCGAAGGTATTGTAGGTGCGAGGGTGGTATTAGTCGGGAATGGAGGTTGTGGAACAGCCGTATTAGTTTGAATGTATGGGTTGAACCAATCATTCATCACGCTATAAAAAGCTTGTCTAGCTTCATCATTCGGATTACTAGCAATAGGTTGAGAGTCCGCCGGCTCTGTCCCTTGTGCGGGAGCAGGCGCTACACTCTCAAGATCATCAGCTACCGCTCGGTTGGGATTGGGATCCATTACTATAAATAAACTCATTTTCAATTGTCAGAAATCACCACACTATCAAATAATCACATAATGGCATGTATAGCTAGACCCAAACGTATTACGGTAGTCCTAGGATCGACTAAACCGTAGCTCTGGTACCAATAAAATTGTAACACCCCGTACCCGAGACCGTTGCCGGAGTCGAACACGAGGTGCTAACAGACTTAATTCATTTATTTTCACAAACCATTTTAAAATTTCCGCATAAGTCGGCTAATCACTGCGTCACTGTCACCTTAAAAATCATATCTTGAGTTCCGAAACTCGAAAACCAGTTTCGTAAATTTTACCTGAAACTAGACTCATATATCATCTAAAAATTATTTTCTAGAATTTTTGGTCAAGCCAATTAGTACAGTTTATTAGTTAAAGTCTCCCCTGTTTCAGGGTTCGACTACTCTAACCTTCATGCATTACGACTTAGATATCTCCTTGTACAGGGCTTCAATACTTATGCCGTTTGTTTCTAAAGAAACTATACTCGAAAAGGAATCTGTACCTATAGGGCATGACTTCTAATTATCTCTGGTTAATTTATAGTGAATTTCCAAAGTTGGAACAGGGGATCCAGAAATCGCTCTGTCCCTGTTTCACGAAAACTTAAGCATCTCATAAAATACGGCTCATATGATCGTTTCGTTATTTTCATATCAAGGTTCGATTACATAATTTATTCACTATTTAATTCCATTCCTACTATTTTTAGTGATTTTTCAAATCCACACCACTGCTGCTGTCAGCATCTGTTTTTAAGGTAAACTTTACCTATTTCATGGTTTTCCATGAATCAACTAGAGTTTGTCATACAAAGCACCAAAATGATCATGATTAACCATTCCAATGGCTAATCGTTACCAAACATTTCCATACCTCTCAATAAACAACATACAAAATGATTATAATGCTATGCTCAAAGTATATATAAGCCATTTTCGCATGGCTATCCAAATTTATACAAAACCAAAGGGTACATGACCAACAACAAAAAGGGTAGTCCTATACATGCCATTTTCAGAGTTCAACCAAAAGTGTACCAAAAGGGCTTTGATAGTGTGGACGACTTCGACTTTGACAATCCCGAGTCTGATAGCTGACGAACCAAAATCTATAAAACAGAGATTCAAAGAACGGAGTAAGCGTTTAATGCTTAGTAAGTTTTGAGCAATGAAATTAGGCACAACTGAAGTATAGCATTCATATAACTAAGCGGATAATTTCATATACACATATTCTCAAAAATCAGTCCTACTTCACATTTCCAACCCTCATATTCACACATAAGGGATCAACTTAACCAAAGGCCTGAAGCTCATTAATTGACTGAGCGAATAATATTTAAAAGGAATCAACTACTCCAATGCATATACGAAACGTACCTCATCGTTGGGATTTTACGAGCGTATTAATTGAAATTATTATAGCAAGATCGCTCATTCCCAAACCAAGTACCTTCGGAATTTAGCCGGATATAGCTACTTGTTCAAATGCCTTTGGGACTTAGCCCAGTTATAGTAATCGCACAAATGCCTTCGGGACTTAGCCCGGTTATAGTAACTCGCACAAATGCCTTCGGGCTTAGCCCGAAATTAGTCACTAGCACAAATGCCTTCGGGACTTAGCCCGGTTATCATCCGAATATCCATGCACATATCAATAAATCATGACACATCTATATTTCATTTTCATAACTAGAATTCAAACACAAGTCACTTATCAAGCATTATCATTTTCGGCTCAATAGTTACATACAAAGAGCATGATTTTGATTTACTTAAAACATGATCTAATCAAATCATAATCTAAGATCCATTACTCAAAAACTTACCTCGGATGTTGTCGGACGATTTCATGCTTATTCGGTCACTTTTTCCTTTCCTTATCCAACTTTGGTCCTCTAAGCTCTTGAGCTAATTCAAACAAATTTAACTTATTAAAGTCTCATTATGCTAGCTTATGGCCGAATATGACAAGGAGTTTGATAGGTCATATGGCCATCTTTAGCTCAAATACAAAATGGTCATATGCATTTTTAATCACATTGAGCAATTTAATACAATTAATCTAACATTTCTTCATGTGCACCTTTATGACCGAATACACACATCATTAACCTAATATCAATTAACTAAGCACTTTAACAAATTCTCCTTGAGCCGATTATCTAAGTCAAGATAGATTCATCATTATGCTCGCCTATAACCGAATACATGCAACACCAATCTATCTCATGTGGCCGAATATGCATGTCTATGTTGAGGCCAATTATATGCTTAATACTTCCTACAAATATGGTTACTTGTTTTGACTACATACCATTTTGTTTCAAGTTCAAAACTCGGCTAATACACATATATACACTAGTAATCAAATACTAACATTTGCACTTCACCTTACTACCATTTTTCATCCAAATAACACGAACAACAACCATATTTCTCTTCTACTTCCTACCATGGCCGAATGCATCAAGACACCATACCATTTCAATTTTGGTCATGGGTTTAACAAAGAACTTAATGTCTAACTCAAAAATGCTAAAAAGGAAATCCAAGAGTCATCAATCCACCATCACATGTATCATTACAAAGCTTCACATTTAGCATGCAAATGACATCAACACAAATCCACCTTAGTCGAAACTTAACTCATCTTCATGCCTCATCACCACAACATCAAACACCAACCAAGAAGACAACACCCATGGCCGAATATCATCTCCATCACATAGCAAAGATTTAAACCATGGGCTAGGTAGAACTCAAGTTAACAACTAAAAACATGCATGAATCTCATGGAACAACATCAAACATACCTCCTCCTAAACACCAACCAACCGAACATGAAGCAAGAAAATCCTCTTCTTCTTCCTTCCTCAAGTCTCGGCAATGGAGGAGTAGCCTAGCTCATCATTTTTTTTTCTTTTTCTCTTTCTCCTCCTACTAACCACTATTATTTTATTACCCATGCTCCTTATTTTATCATTCCTCCCATAAAACACTAACATAACATGTTTATGACATGTTTTACCCATCACATTTTGTCCACCCTCATTGTCATGGCCGGCCACTACCAATTAAATTGGGAAATTGACATGCAAGTCCACCCTTTTTATTACATGCACTAATAGATCCTTATAGATTAACCTATCACATTTCAAAAGTGTCACACATAAGTCCTATTAACTAAATTCACATGCAATTAACTAAATCAAAGTTTAAAACTTTCACACATTCATATTCACATATTTTAGACAATAATTATCATAATCAAATAATTTGGTGACTCGGTTTAGCGGTCCTGAAACCGCTTTCCGACTAGGGTCACTTTAAGGCTATCACAGAATTCTTCCAGGAAGATTTTCGAAAGAAGTATATTAGCCAAAGGTTCATAGACCATAAAAGGAAGGAATTTTTATAGTTAAAGCAAGGCCGTATGACAGTAGCTGAATATGAATGTGAGTTTGTAAAACTCAACAAGTATGCGCGGGAGTGCGTATCCGCTGAAGCTACCATGTGTAAAAGGTTTGAGAATGGTCTAAATGAGAATATCCGAGTATTTTTTGGCATTTTAGAATTAAGGGAATTTGTGGTACTCATTGAGAAAGCATGCAAAGCAGAAGAGTTGGTTAAGCTATTGAGTTGCGTGATTCAAGGAAAAGACAGATAGGAAAATCACATCAGTCCTTATTTAAGAGATCGAAGGAATTCAACACCTGATCGAAAGCTTCGGTGGGATTCTCGAATAGGAAAAAGAACAAGCAAAACACGGTTTCTAGAGCCCAGACCACCTCTGTCGCGACTGTTGGCAGTGCTCAGCCAAATAGGCTAGAATGTCCGCAATGTGGTAGGCGCCATTTCAGCGAGTGCCAAGGCAAAGAAAGAGGGTGCTTCAAATGTGGGTCACTGGACCACTTCATCCGAGACTATCTCGAGCTTGATGACAAAGAGAAAAAGCAAGATGTGAGAGCAAGAAGTGCTCCTTTAAGGGTAGACCAGAAAGGAACCCTGAAAGCGGGGCTAGCAGTAGTCGTGCACCAAGAGATGCTGCAGTGAGGTCCAACGGCAGAGCGCCTGCAAGGACTTATGCTATTCCTGCTCGTGAAGAAGCAGAGTCTCCCGACGTGATCACATGTAACTTCTCTATCCATGATATGTCTGTTGTTGCTTTAATTGACCCGGGGTCTATCCACTCTTATATTTGTATGGAATTGATATCTCATATGAGCATGCTCGTAGAGTCCACTGAATTCGTGGTAAAAGTGTCCAACCCTTTAGGCAGACATGTTCTAGTAGACCAAGTGTGTAGAAATTGTCCTTTGACAATTAGAGGTCATTGTTTTCAAGCTAACTAGATGTTATTGCCATTTAATGAATTTGATGTAATCCTTGGGATGGATTGGTTGATTTTTCATAGTGTTGTAGTGGACTCCGGGAGAAAATTTATTGAGTTGAAATGTGAAGACGGGGATATTCTTCAGGTTGGACCAGATGAATTGGATAACTTGCCCGTGATAATATTATCTTTGACCGCTGAAAAAAATTTGAGGAAAGGATATGAGGCTTATCTCACTTTTGTACTAAATACTCAAGTGTCTAAATCGAAGATTAAATCGGTACTAGTGGTTTGTGAGTTCGTAGATGTGTTTCTGGATGAGTTGCCCGGATTACCTCCAACTAGGGAAGTTGAATTTGGTATCGAATTGGTCCCTACTACGGAACCTATCTCGATCGCACCATATAGCATGGCTCCCATGGAATTGAAAGATTTGAAGGTACAGTTACAAGAGTTAACAGATAAGGGCTTTGCGAGACCGAGCTATTCACCGTGGGGTGCCGCGGTACTTTTTGTGAAAAGGAAAGATGGGTCGATGAGGTTATGTATTAACTATAGATAGCTCAACGAGGTAACTGTGAAGAACAAGTATCTTTTGCCAAGGATTGATGATTTTTTTGATCAGTTGCAAGGAGCCACCGTGTTTTCTAAGATTGATTGAGGTCTGGCTAGTAAGTTAAGGGTTAAAGAGCAATATGTATTGAAAACTGCGTTTCGGATGAGGTAGGGGCATTATAAGTTCCTCATCATGCCCTTTGGCTTAACTAATGCCCCGGCAGAATTTATGGATTTGATGAACCGCATTTTTCGGCCATATTTGGATAAGTTCTTAGTGGGCTTTATCGACGATATATTAATTTATTCACGTGATTAGGGTGAACACGCGAAGCATCTAAGGACAGTTTTACAAACCCTGAGAGATAAGTAGTTATACACCAAGTCAGCAAGAGTGAATTTTGGCTTAAGGAGGTTGGATTCTTAGGATACATAGTGTCGAGAGATGGAATTAGAGTAGACCCAAGCAAGATCTCAGCTATTGTTGAGTGGAAACCGCCGAGGAATATGACAGAGGTTCGAAGCTTTTTGGGTTTGGCCGGATACTATAGACGGTTAGTAAAAGAATTCTCTATGATAGCTACTCCGATGACAAGGCTGCTGCAAAAAGATGTCAAGTTCGAATGGACCGAAAGCTCTAACAGAATTTTGAGAAATTAAAGGCTTCATTGACCGAATCCCCAGTGTTACTGCAACTGGAGTCGAGCAAGGAGTTTGTGATATATAGCAACGCCTCCTTAAATGGTTTGGGGTGTGTGCTTATGCAAGAAGGTAAGGTTATAGCTTACGCTTCGAGATAGCTGAAGCCACATGAGAAAAACTACCTGATGCACGATCTAGAGTTGGCAGCCATCGTGTTCGCGTTGAAAATTTGGAGACACCATTTGTATGGTGAGAAATGCCGAGTATTTATCGATCAAAAAAGTCTCAAGTATTTGATGACTCAAAAGGAGTTGAATCCACAGCAACAAAGGTGGCTAGAACTAATAAAGGATTATAAGCTGATGATTGACTATCACCCGGGAAAGGCGAATGTAGTCATCGATGCTTTGAGTAGAAAGTTATTGTTCACCTTAAGAGCCATGAATACTCAATTGACTGTGTCTAATGATGGTTCCGTTCTAGCGGAGTTGAGAGCTAGACCAACATTTCTACAAGAGATCCGTGAAGCTTAGAAAGGTGGTAAGGAGTTGCAAGCTAAGATGGCTCAATGCAGACGGGAAATGAATCTTAATTTCGTATTGATACCGATGGATGTATAATGTTCAAAGATAGAGTTTGTGTACCCAAGGGCAATGAGCTTATACAGAAGATTCTACGAGAGGCACATAGTGGTTGCTTGTCCATCCACCCGGATAGCGTAAAAATGTACAACAACCTAAAGAAAATGTACTGGTGGTCGGGAATGAAAAGAGACATTTCTGAGTTCGTTTCCAAGTGTCTTGTGTACCGGCAACTGAAGGTTGAACTCCAAGTACCTTTGGGCCTACTTCAGCCTATCATGGTCCCTGAGTGGAGGTGGGATCGGATTACTAAGGATTTCTTGACGGATTTGCCATTAACCCCAAAGAAAAAGGATGTTGTTTAGGTTATTGTGGATAAGCTAACAAAGTCGGCACATTTTCTACCAATGTGTACCGACTACTCTCTTGATAGATTGGCTGACTTGTACGTTTCTAATATTGTGAGATTACACGGGGTACCTTTCTCGATTATTTCGAATAGGGACCTGAGATTTACCTCGAGGTCTTGGAAAAACTTACAAGAGGCATTGGGAACAAAGTTGAGTTTTAGTACGACATTTCACCCGCGAACCGACGGTTAGTCGGAAAGAGTAATTCAAATTTTGGAAGACACGTTAAGGTGTTGTGTTCTGGAATTTCAAGGCAGTTGGGAAAGGTACTTACCACTGGTTGAATTCGCCTACAACAATAGTTATCAGTCAAGCTTAAAGATGGCGCCTTATGAGGCTTTATATTGGCGAAAGTGTCGAACGCCCTTATATTGGACTGAGCTCAGAGAGAGTCAGATTCACGGGGTCGATTTAATCAAGGAGACTGAAAAGAAGGTTAAAGTGATTCACGATTGTTTGAAGGCTGCCTCGGATAAGCAGAAACCCTATGTAGATTTAAAATGGAAAGGGATCAAATTTCAAGTCAATGATCGAGTGTTTTTGAAAGTATCTCCGTGGTGGAAAGTTATCAAATTTGGTAGAAGAGGCAAGTTGAGTGCTCGTTTCATAGGACCTTATGAAGTTACCGAGAGAGTAGGGTCAGTTGCCTATCGATTGGCTTTACCACCAGAATTGGAAAAAGATTCACGACGTGTTTCATGTGTCCATGCTACGCTGATCTAGATCAGACCCTTCACATGTGATTGTGCCAACAGAGGTTGAGATTTATCCGGACATGACTTATGGCGAAGAGCTAGTCAAGATTTTAGCTCGAGAAGTCAACAACTGAGGAATAAGAGTATAGCACTCGTGAAAGTTTTGTGGCATAGACATGGAGTCAAGGAAGACACATAGGTACCTAAGGAGACTATGAGAGATCAATGCCCGGACTTATTCACTGGTAAGATTTCGGGGACGAAAATCCCTAAAGGGGAGAATTGTAACAGCTCGATTTTTGGGGCTAGTCAGAATAGTGGTCTCGGGACCACAAATCCAAAGTCATAAAAATTATTTAATTATTATTTCAGAGTCATAGCATGTTATTAGTAGTGTATGAAATATTTGATGAGTTAATTTTGACGTTTATAAGGCCAAGTACGAAAAAAGACTAAATCGCATAAAGTGCAAAAGTCTTAAATTGATAGCTAAGAGTGTTAAATTGTTATGGGTCTTAATTTGGAGTCTTTAAGGGGAAAAAAGACCCTTAGATCTTAGCTTGGCCAGCCATAGGAGATAAAAATGTCGAAAAGTCAACATTAGGTAAATGGATGACATAATGTGTAATAAAATAATGCCAAAGCCTAGCTATCATCTTTTTTTTCTTTCATTCTTCCTTCTCCTACTGATTTTTCAGCCATTGTTAGGGGTTTTGAGCTTCAAAATTTTCAGCAACTTTGTGATATCTCAAATTACGGCCTAATCAGAATAGTAGTTTTGAGACCACAAATTCGAGATAGAAATAATTATTTTATAATTATTTTGAGGTCTATGATATGATTGCATGATTTTGTGAAACTTTCGTGAAGAAATTCTATGCATAAAGTGCTTAATTTGAAATTTGGGACTAAATTGAATAAGTTGCAAAACTTGCATTCTAGAAGTTTCTAGTATGAAATTGCTTTGAAATATTAATTAGGAGGTCTTAAATAGCAATTTGACCAATTTCTAAGTTATTAATTAGGAGGTCTTAAATAGCAATTTGACCAATTTCTAAGTTTAAGGGATAAAATTGGACATGGATGGAATTTTTGAAAGTTTAGTAAGGAAGGGCATTTTGGTCATTTAGATATTAAATGAAATAAAATGGGAAAAATAACAAAAAAAATGATCACCTTCTCCACAAGTTGCTGCTGAATTTTTCTCTCCACTATAGCTACGGTTTCAACACTTTTAAGCCTTGGTTGTAAGTGGTTTCTATGCCCGTTTTTAATGTTCTTTACATTTTTGAAATCCTAGTAGCTCGGTTTACCTATTTCTACCAATATTTTGAGCTAGGGTTTATATTTAAAAATTTACCCAAGAATGATATGCATGAATTTTGATGTTTTATGGTAGAATATGAAGCTTGAGATTGTGTTAAACAACTTTTGCTAAGTGATTTTACGTAAAATGACTAAATGACATAATCCAGAAAATACCTAATGTTCATAAATACATGTTAGAGTGAGAATTGGATATTGCTATAGAAAGGAAAAATGATTAGCATGTCACAAAACATAAGAAAATAGGGTGAAGTTTAATTTACGAGATTTGGGGCAAAAGTGTAAATATGTGAAAGTTTAAGGGCAAAATTGTAATTTTTCCAAAATATGATTTTGGGTTGATTTGAATAATATGAGTCCTAATTAGGCTATATTTGAAATGATAGAGGAAGGAAAATCGAAATTCGGGCTAAAATCAGTAAAATACCAAGTTGTGGACAAAATGGTAAAAATGACCATTTTCGCATACGAGGTAAGTTCATGTGTAAATGTAGTAAAATAATTGTCATTTTAAGTAATTTAATGTTATTTTTATGATATGATGATTAATATCATGAAATATTATGCTTTGTGGTTATTATTGAGTAATATGCATATTATGTGTGCTACTTGTTAAATATGAATTGCTATCGAGTATCAGTTTCGGCATTCCGTGGAAGAGGGCAAAGATGTGTAATCGAGGAAAAAGCCCATTTGAACCTTGGGAATAGATTAGGATACAAGTGACATGTCACTAGGATATTTGAGTTCCGAACTCGTTGAGTTGAGTCCGAGTTCGTGAGATGTAACTAGGCATTCGAGCTCGTTGAGTTGAGTCCGAGTTCACTTATGGGCGGGTTACATGGTAGCTTGGTTACATAATTTCCACAGGCTATTGAGTTTGTCTAGCTGCGGGTATGGCACTTATGTGCATGAAATTCGTGTATCTAAATTATATTCTGATTGTGTTCAACAGGTAAAGTTCTAGTGAAATGGAAGAATTCTCAAGATGAAAGTGACTAGTTGGTAAGTGTTGTGGAACGGATACTTTGTACAGGTATGTACTTAACCCTCAGGTTGAGCTTCAATATAACAATAATATGGTAAGATCATGAATGAGAAATATGATATGAATGCTTTGGTGATATTATGCAAATGTGGACTTCGTATTATTGCATGGTTATGTTACTTGCTATTTACATGTGAACTTACTAAGCATTTATGCTTACTCCCTCCCTTCCATTCCTTGTAGTTTTGACAAGCCGGCTTTGTGACAGCCCTAATTTGACCCTAGTCGGAAAGTGGTTTCAGGACCACAAAACTGAGTCATAAAAATAATTAACCGTTATATTTTATGCTTATTGTATGTGAACATGCATGTGTGAAAGATACATACCTTAATTTTGTTATTTGAATGTGAAATTTAGTAAATAGGACTTATGTGAGACAATTGTGAAATGTGATAGCTAAATTGTAAAGTGGTCTATTAATGCATGTTGTCAAAAAGGTGGACTTGCATGTCAAATTAGCCATTTTTTTTAGTGGTCGGCCATGATATTGATTAATATATATTATATGTGTTTTATATTAGCATTTTAATATACAAAATAAATAAGAAAATAAGATAAAGAGTTAGTGGGAGGAAAAACCAAAGTGAATCCAATTTTACTCCTCCATTGCCGTAGCTTGAAGTGAGGAAGAAGGAAATTTTTGCTTAAATTTTCAGCTTAGGTGATGGCTATAATGAGGTAAGTACTAAGAACTTCTTGAAAACTTATGCATAGTTTGGATGATTGGTTTGAATGCTACCTATTCCATGTTTTAAATTTGGGTTATTTGGGGGTTTGAAATTCGGTCAAGAAGCTAGAACTTTTAGTATATATATATATATATATATATATATTTCTTTATTAAATTGGATAGTAATTTGGGGAATGATGAATTGTTAAATTGCTTTTAACTTGAAGGTAGAGGTTAGAATGTGTTTTAGGGAGACGCCGAATGTGGTTATTGTAGGTATCTTAAGAAATAATATTGTGGCTTGAGTTGCTAACAATCGGTTAAGGACTATGAGGATTAACAATTTCGGTATGATGTATAGGTGTTAATTACCATGTAATTAGATGATTTGAAGATTAAGTAGTGGCTTAAATTCTTAATGGCAAATGGCTATTATGGTGAAATGCAAATGTTAATATTTAGTTGCTAGTGTTTATGTGTGTGTTAGCCGAATTTGAACTTGAATAATGATTTGAGAACAATGTGTTGTATTGATATTATGCTTAAGTGAAATTATAGATATATATATATAATGAAATTGATTGGTGATACACATGTTTAAATAATATGTATGCAAAGGATGTGTGAAAGAGTGAATTAGTAATAACTGCTTGGGACAAGAAGAGAGAAAGTGATTTCGAAAATCACCATAAATTGTGGGAGTTGAGTTAGAAGCTGAATAAATTATGTAATTAAAGTTTGATGAGTCTAGTTTCTTATAAAAGAAACTATAAAAGCAAAAGAATTGCCGATATTTGAAGTAATGTGGGACAGAGTCAAAATGACTTCTAGACCCCCTGTTCTGTTTTTATAAAATCACTATAAAACGTATAAAAATATTCAAATGATGAAATTTATATGCTGATACTCCTTAATGAGTCTAGTTTCAAATGAAATAAACAAGAACATGTTTTGAATTCTGTACAATGAGAAATTTATTTCAGAGTGAAGAGTGGTCGATTAGTCAAACAAAGGAAACAATGGAAACTTTAGGAAAAATCTGGTATTGATTGGCTAAACTAAAAAGTATGAAAATTTTATGGATGAAAGATAAATGAGTATATCTTCAAGGAAAATTTACAGAAATTGATTTTAGTTTCAGATTCTAGTTATAAATAATTTAGTGACTTGTTGCTCGTGAAGTCACTTATAGTGAAATTGTGATTATATTGTAAACATTGATAAAAATTTGCTAATGAATTGTTTATTGATTTCTTATAAGCTTACTATAATCAGATGTGTGAAAGTCGAATATATATGTATTATATTCTGAAAATAATATTTGAATAGTCGATTAATGATTAGTTTAAAATTTGTTGAATTAAAGCTCAAGAGCATAGGGGGCAATTTCGAATAAGGGAAAAGAGAAAGTAACCGAGTAGCCATTTCGCAACCATTCAAATATATCCGAGGTAAGTTTTAAGTAGTTTCCTTTAGTATATAATTGACGATGCCACTATAAGAGTATAGTAGGTAAATTGTGATCTTTGGCTTGCACTTGAATTAAGATGTATAATAGATAATGCATGTATATGACTTATAGTTTAATGGCCACTTTGAATTTAAGATTAAATGATGAAGAGAATGAGTGATATGAGATATAACCATTGAGCTGAAATGTGAATGATGATGTGCGTATCGAGTTTATATTCGAATGTAATATACGACTATTAAGTGATAAGGAGATTGACATGTGTTATGATCAAATGTGTATGAGATTGAAAATATCCGGACATGAGGTCCGCAGGCTATATGCTGGAAAAATATCCGGACATGAGATCCGCAGGCTATATGCTAGAAATATATCCGGACTTGAGGTCCGCAGGCTACGTGCTGGAAAAATATCCGGGTTAAAGACCCGCAGGCTTATGCTAGTAATGTATTCCGAGCTCTAAGATTTGACAGAACCGATGCCAGTAAGTTAAATAAGATTTCGACTTCGAATACCAGTGGTAAAAATCGTGGCGTAAGTATTATATGTTTTACATGTTAAGGTTCGTGTTATGTGCTTATGTTTAAATTGATTTTTAAGTGATTTACTAGCATCAATGCACGATATATATATGTGTGTGAATGAATTCGGTATTTGAGGATAAGACAATAATATAATTGGTTAATGTAAGTCACCATATGAAAGAATGTGATTATAGGTATTAGTATAATCCATGTAAATAGTGAAATATGTACAAGAAGTCTTGTGTATAAATACATACATATTCGGCCAAGGGGTTTTGTAACTAATGTACTAGTGTATATTTGGTCAAGTGAATTACAATTAGAATACAAGTTTTGTGATACTCAATGTTCAATTTTAATGACAAGCCTAAATAGTATGAATTGCTTAAAACTTACTAAGCCTCAAAGCTTACTCTGCTTTCTTGTCTCTCTGTTTTTCTAGATCGTTGATTTTTGGCCACCGACTCGGGGATCGTCAGCAGTTCATCGTACTATCGAATTTGTTGGTACAGTTATTTTGGTCTCGATATGGCATGTATAGGTTGGACTGTTGACAAAAATTATATTTTGTAATTTGTAAATATCTTGGCCGTATGAAAATGGCACTTATGACTTCTAAATATGTATGTATTCAGTTCGATTTATGCTTGGGTTGGTAGATTATGTGATTGAAATTAAATGTTTAGCTTGGTAACACCTTATTGCCTATACCGACGATTGGACACGGGCTAGGGGTGTTACAGGCTTGGATATCAAGACGGTCGGAGGCACGCTCACACTATCAACGGACCATCTCGGTATGGTGGCTTGCATATTTTGGGAATATGGTATGTATTGCATTATAATCCTTTTGTGTATATAATCTTATGATATGGTGAATGAGTGATGTGGAAATGCTTGTTGATGATTAGCTATAGGAATGGCTAATCAAAATTTATATTTAGTGTTATGTATGCTTAATGTATTACTTACTCCATAGAAAACCATAAAATGGTGAAATTGGCTATAAAACAGTGTCATATAGCAGTAGTGATGTGAATTTGAAAAATCACTAAAAATAGTATAAATAGAATTAGATGATGAATAAAATATTTAATTCAAGATTAATAAATCTATTTTCATGTGGGAAAACAAAATAGGTAAAAAAAAATTATTTTAAGATATATTTACGTTTTGGTGAAACAGGGTCAGAGCAATTTCTAGATCCCCTATTTTGATTTTATAAATTCACCATAAATTGTGTAAAAATAATTAGGACTCAAATTTTATATGTATGGATTCTTTATTTAGTCTATTTTTAATAGAAATAAACATCATAGTCATTGGATCTCTGTACAGGAAGAAATTTGATTCGTAGTGCACAGGGGTCAGAGTAGCCGAACCCTGAAACAGGGTAGACTTTAACTAATAAACTGTACTAATTGGCCTGATCAAAAATTCTAGAAAAAAATTAGTAAATAGATATCTGAGTGTAGTTTCATTAAAAATTTACAGAATTGGATTTCGAGTTTTTTAACTCAAGATATGATTTTTTTTAGAGACTGTGACGCAGTTAGCCAACTTGTCTGGAAATTCTAAAATAAATTGTTTGAGCTGTTACTATTTTGCAAAATGGTAGAGAGTTTAGGGTTTTTCCATGAAAGAATATGTGTATTTTTCTAAAATTTTATGGAAGAATATGAGTATTAGATGTGTAATAAACACCTTTTATGAAAGGATTTCTCATGAAAACCCTAATAGGGACTATTTTGTATAAGTTAAAAGTTTAATGATAAATGTGCGAGATAGTGGAAATTTTGGATTGCTATAAGAGTAAAAATGGTTCGGATAAGCTTTTTATGGGAGGAAATTCGATAAAAAAATTGATTTTCAAACCTAGGGGTAAAATAGTCATTTTGTAAAAGTTTAGGGGCAAAATGGTCATTTTGCCCAAGTATAGATTATTGGGTGCCTAGATCGATAAAGTGATTAAATTTGTGAATTTTTGTTTTTATAGATCAAGAAATACCAAATCTAAACTTAGACCGGGGGAAGGCCAAGCAAATTGATTAAACCGTCTAGACACCATATTCTGTAACCGAGGTAAGTTGTATGAATATATTACAACTACATTGTCATTATATACGATGAGTTAATTTAGAATGAATTACTTGATTGCGGAAATTAGAAGGCATGATGCTAGTTAAGATAGTAGAATTCCCGTTTGAACCATGAGAAATAAATCGGATATTCATACCATGACGTATGGACTATTGTGAGCTAGTGTAAGACCATGTCCGGGACATGGCATCAGCAGTGAGATGAGAGCTAGTGTAAGACACGTCTAGGACATGCATCAGCCTCGAGATGTAAGCCAGTGTAAGACATGTCTGGGACATGCATCGGCTACAAGTTAAGCTAGTGTAAGACCATGTTCGGGACATGGCATCGACATTCTATCCTATATTGAGGCTTATTGAATATCCGATAATGTTCTGAATGGTTCAAAGGTGGGAGTTATGGTTTAAAATTAAGAGAAAAGTATAACTATGTTATGAATGATATAGGTACCTATCCGGTATGTATGAGACGTGAGTTCAAAATATATTATATGATGTGTAGTGGGATGTGATGAGTAAGTTATGCTTATAACTATTTTATATTAAGAGCATGTTGATGAATGGTATAGTTGTTGCTATGTATTTGCATGCTTCTTACTAAGCTTTATGCTTACTCCCTCTCTTTTTTATTTTCTTATAGTGTTGCCTAAATAGCTCGAGGATTATCAGACATCGGAGGCTACGATCACACTATTATCCTTAACACTCAGTATAGTTAGAATTCTTATTTTTGCGTATGGCATGTACAGGGCTAGACTTTAATGTTGTGTGTCATTGAGAAATAGCCAAATGTGTTGGCCTAGAATGAATACCTTTAATTTTGTATAAGGCCATGGATAATGGTCAATACTCATTTTGATATTCATAAATAGAAGACGATATTTTCATGGATGAGTATATTGCACAAATGAAATGTTGTCCATTGTGGCTATTTTGGCTATGTGATGTACCTTTGTATTGGCATAGAGTAATTTTATGCAGGTTATTTACGTAAGGGTGGAAAAGAGGCTTGGTAAATAGCCTCATTTTGTCGACACGGGTAGGCACACGGGCGTCTGTCTATGCTGTGTGTGACAAACAGCCCGCCACATGGGCGTGTGATACGGTCGTGTGTCCCCTGCACATAAAATTTGCAAGTCAGTATGCATAATAGTAAACCCACGAGTAGAGACACGGTCGTGTGTCTTAGCCGTGTGAAGGGCACGGCCTAGCACACGGGCATGTACCTTGACCGTGTGACCCTTAATAATTGCTGAAATTCGAAACAGAATGTTTAGGTTTTTGCACAAGGGCTAAGACACGGGCGTGTCATGGCCGTGTTAAGGACACTGGCCAGGGACACGGGCGTGTCATGGCAGTGTGAAGGGCACTGGCCAGGGACACGGGCGTGTGCCAAGCCGTGTGAAAACCCCTTTAGGTGTGAATTTAGAATTAATTCCACAGAGGTAAAGGACACAGGCGTGTCCCTGTATTGCTTAGGTCGTGTAAGCCACAAGGGCCAACAGCATGACCATGTCAAATTGGTCACACGGGCGTGTGCCCCTGTGTCTAGCAAAAAAAAATTCGAGTTCATGGAAAGACTCGAATCATTCCTGAATAGTTTTAAATGAACGTTTGGAACCTCGTAGGCCTTTATTATGGAGTTTTCGATTTACATTAAAAAGTCTTAAATTTGACCAAATTAAGTAACACCTGGTATTCCATCTCGACATAGGGTACAGGTGTGGGGTGTTACAAGCCCTAAATCACTCTGACCCTGTCTCAGAAAAATTCAAAGATCCCATAATATGAAATTCTTTTGTTTACACCATTTCCTCTATGTGAAACTAGGCTCAATAATCTTTAATCTCATCTCTTATTCAGTTTCTAATTCAATTTCCACAATTTTTGGTGGATTTTCAAATTCACACAACTGTTGCTGTCCAAAACTGTTTTAGTGCAATATCATGATAACTATCATATGAAGACATAATAAACATAATCATAAACATAAGTTTATTCATCATTCAAAACCTTTGACTTATTTATCACCCGCATACCTCTTTATCATGAAACATCATATATCAAGGCATTATTCGTGAGTTTGGTGTACATACCTTTACCAACTCGTAATACTGCATATAATCATAACTTCTTTAATAGATTCTCCTTAAAAATTTTGTCACATCATCCATTACATTACCCGTTGAACACTTAGAATACTATTGGATACACAGAAACTTGCACATAAGTGCCACATAAAGATATGTAGCCAGAGCTACCTCATATCATGCAACGCTCGCAATGGAGCTACTCACAGGCTTGCTCATATAAGCTATCGATCAAGGTATAACTACACAGGCTGCTCACAAAAGCTATCAGGTACCCGACCACTTAAGGATTACCTAGCCACCGGTAGGACATACAAGACCATTTTCTGGAACTCAATCACATGTATCGCATCCATTCTGAACTTGGACCACTCAATGAGCTCGGATGCCACATATATCACGAACCCAGACAACTCAACGAGTTTGGACTTCTTAATTCCTAGTGACATGTCACTTGTATCCTAAACTATTCCTAAGGTTCAAACGGGGTTTTTCTCATATACACATAGCATCTCCATCATACTTGCTCGTAATGTCGTGGATAACAACCAATATCATTCATACTTACAAAGTTATCATTAGGCATAGCATTCATAATAATGATGACACATTTGTCACATAATGTCAACACATCAAAATATATTACATTGTCACATTATTTACATATGTACATACAATCCATGTAATATCAAGCATTAACATTCAAGTATAACATTGCATTATTATTGACGTATGAACTTACCTCGAATCCTAGCATAGCTAATTATTTCATTTTAGTCCACAATCTCGTACTTTCCCGATTTAAGCCCGAATCTCAATTTTCTTGATCTAACATTTCAAATATAACTTATTTATTACTCACATTATTCAAATTGACTAAAAATCACACTTTTACAAATTTGCATTTTTACCCCTAAACTTTCACATATTTGTAATTTAACCCTTAAGCTCATAAAATAAAATTTATTCAATTTCTTTGTACTTCAAGCCTAGCCAAATCATTTCCATAACTATAGCAGCCCAAATTTTCCACTAAATCACACTTTTATGACAAATTTTATAACTTTTACAAATTAGTCTTTTTTAGTGTTTTCTCTGAAAACTACTTAGTAAAAGTCGTTTAACACACAAAAAACATTCATGTTCCTCTCTCAACCATCAAAATACACACAAGTAGCACATGGGTAAATTTTCAAACATCAACCCTAGCTCAAATAAATGGTAAAAATAGCTAGATCTTATTATGAGGATTTCAAAAACGTAAAAATCATTAAAAATGGGGCAAGAACAGACCTCCTATTGAGCTTGGAAAGCTTGAACAAAACCCTAGCCAAGGCTTCCATGCAAATTTTGGCCAAAGGTTGAGGATGAGCATAAATTTTCTCTTTTTATTATTTTAATTACCAAATGACCAAAATGCCCCTAAATTAAAAATATTCTATCTCACCTATTTCATGTCCATTTTTGTCCAAAAAATTAACCAATGGTCTAATTACCATATAAGGACCTTCAATTTAAATTTTCATATCAATTAGACACCTATAGCTTCTAGAACTCAAGTTTTACACTTTTTACGATTTAGTCCTTTTGACCAAATTGACTGCCCAAATGTCAAAATTTTCGAATGAAACCATCCCGTGAAATTGTAGATCATAAAAACATAATAAAAATAAATTTTCTTACGTCAGATTTTTGGTCTCAAAACCACTGTTCCAACTAGATCTTAAATTGGGATGTTAGAGCACATGCCTAAGCATTAAACAACAACACATGTTAGCCTACTTGAACATATTTCATATAAATTCAACATTGATAACCTTATTGTAACATCCTAAATTAGGGCCTAGTCAGAATAGTGGTTTCAAGACCACAAATCTAAAGTAGAAATAATTATTTTATGATTCTTATGAGGTCTATGATATGATTGCATGCTTGTGTGAAAGTTTCATGAAGAAATTCTATTGATAAAGTGTCCAATTTGATATTTAGGACTAAATTGAAAAATGTGAGTTCTAGAAGCTTTAAGCATGAAATTGCCATGGATTATTAATTAGAGGTCCTTAAATAGTAATTTGCCCAATTTCTATTTTTATGGACAAAAATGGGCATGAATAGGAAAATTTTGAAAGAAATGCCTTAAGGGCATTTTTGTCATTTGGTTAATAAAAGAATAAAAAGGAAAAAAAAGCAAAAATTGTCTCCATCTTCCTCCTCCTTAATCGAAATTCTCAAGGAGCCATAGCTAGGGTTTTGTTCATCCTTTCAAGCTTGATTATAAGTACACCCTAGCCCCATTTTTAATGTTCTTTATGTTTTTAAGATCTTTGAAGCATGATCTAGCTATTTCTACCATTATTTTGAGCTAAGGTTCATGTTCAAAAACTTACCCATGTGTTACATGCATGTATTTTGGTATTTAATGGAGGAATATGAAAGTTTGATGTAAGATAAACATCTTTTACTAAGTGGTTTTTCATGAAAACACCTAAAAATGACCTTTTTGTAAAAGTTCTAAAATAAGTGGTTAAAATCAGATTTGAAAGAAAATGTAGGCTGATATGAGTATGATATAAGTCTGGCTAGGCTTGGGTATCAAAGAAAATGAACACATTTCATTTTACAAGCTTAGGGACTAAGTTGTAATTATGTGAAAGTTTAAGGGCAAAATTGTCAAAGTATGATTTATGGACTATTTTGAACAATTTGATAATTAAATAAATGAAATTTGCTATTATAGATCAAGAAAAATAGAGTCCGGACCTAAACCGAAGAAAGAACAAGGTTCTGGACTAAATCGAATAGTAGCAATATTTTGGGTACCAAGGTAAGTTTGTGTGTAAATAATGCAACGTTACATTATTATGTATTTAACGCTTTAATATTGCATGAATTGTATAATTGTCTTTATGGATTTAATTAATGATAACTCGATGACGATTCAATGAGTTCGATACCTCAAAATCCCGGTTGAACCTTAGGAATAGTTAGGATACAAATGTCATGACAGTAGGGTTACGTACGATCCCATGTAAGACCATGTCTGGGACATGGCTTTGGAACTAATATGTAATTTTGTGTAAGACCATAGCTGGGCTATCGGCATCGATATGCGATCCCATGTAAGACTATGTTTGGGACATGGCATTGGCATCGACCTACGATCCCATGTAAGACCATGCCTGGGACATGGCATTGGCATCGATACGTGATCCCAAGTAATACCATATTCGAGATATGGCATTGGTATCGTACCATGTGTATGAGAGTTCTCGAGTATCCTTTAGTATTCCAAGTGGTTCAACACGTAATCCAAAGATTATGCTAAAGAGATGACAAGGTATGACCATGTTGAAAGAATACAGGCACGTACACAAAGCTCATAAGCATTGAGATTATGAATCGATGAGAGCTCCGAAGAAGTGAATGAATGAATTAAGATCATGAGTTTTATTGTACATTATGTAAATGGCATGACTTAAAATGTGCCTATGATACTTGATGACATTGTGATAAATATTAGTGTGTTATGTGTATAATATTGCATGGTTAATGTTGTTAATTATTTACATGTAAACTTACTAAGCTTTATGCTTACTCCCTTTCCTTTTCCATTTCCATTTCCTTATAGTGTCGCCAAGCTAGCTCGGGAATCGAAAGACGTCGGAGCTCAATTCACTGTATCAAACTAATCTTTTGGGTATAGTGAATATAAGTATTTTGAGCATGGCATGTATAGGGACTTGGTCTTTATGTTATATGTCATATTGGTTTAGCCAAGTGTGTTGGCTTATAATGATATGATGATTCATTTTGTATATGGTCATGAGATATGGCTCATATTAATTATGGGGATGTAATCCTATTCATATATGCATGCATGTGCTATGTTCACTCATGTTGTGGTTAAATTCATTTGGCATGGATGAATTGTAGATATGATCATGGATGTTTGATGATGGAAATATGAGTAAATGGCATAATAACAACTAGGGCATGAATGTATGAAATGGAAGTAAATTGATGTTTCATATTGGATGTGAATTTGACAAGCTTGGTCTAAATAAAATATAAAGACTTAAGCAAGTATAAATTGATAAGAAGTTGACTTGCATGAGCCGTGATTATGAATGTGTAAGTGTGCATGTGTCATTAAGGGTGACAAAAGGCTTAGAGTATAGCCTCAAAGTTGTCTACACGGGTAGGCACACGAGCGTGTATCTAGGTCGTGTGTGACACATGGTCGTGTGCTCTGGCTGTGTGTCCCCTACACCCTATTAAATGCAAAACAGAATGCTTAGTAGTAAACACACAGGTAGAGACACGGCCGTGTGTCTCAGCCGTGTGAAGGACACAGCCGCAAGACATGGACGTGCGCCTAGGCTGTGTGAAGTCTTCACGTAATTTTTGGAATTTAAATCGCCACACGGCCAAGACACACGCCCGTGTGTCTTGGCCATGTGACCTTAATTGTATTGATGATGTCATAAACAGAGAGTTACATGGGCTGAGGACACGGCCATGTCCCAAACCATACGGGCGTGTGACCCTGTTTCATGAAAATTTTCCAAGCTTTCCCAAAGTTTTCTAAAGTTCTCGGTTTAGTCCCAAACTATACCCGATGTATGTTTTGGCCTCATAGGCCCATATAAGAGACAATTTGTATATGTATGAATGGATTTAAGTAGAACAAAATTTTTATGGCCCGATTTTGTATGTTGCTTGTGATTAAGTCTGATAATGCCTCATATCCTATCCTAGTATCGGGAAAAGGTAAGGCGTGTTAAATTTAGTGGTATCAGAGTTACCGTTTAGTCGATTCTGGGACTAACGTATTATGTGTACGAGTCTAGCTATACATGCCATAAATGAATTATGATAGTGTAATGACTCCTGACCTTTTTAAATTGTGTTTTCATATTGTAATGGATCCCAATCGAGCTGAAGCTGATGATGTAGAAAGTAATGCGCCGGCTCCCACTCAAGGGGCAGTGCGAGTTGAGAGTAGACCCATGACTGTGAGTCAGAGGGGAGGAGATGAGGCTAGGGAAGCCTTTCTCCATATGATGAATGCCTGGTATACGGAGTTCGTTCAAATGAACCCGAATGCTCAACCCCCTCCACCCCCACCTATTCTTCAACCTATCCCTGTAGCACCCCAAGGTATGGACTTTGTGAGACTGAATAGACCTCCCATTGATAAGATTCGGAAACAAGGATCCGAAAAGTTTCGAGCTAGTATAGATGATGATCTCGAAAGGGCAGAGTTTTGGCTGGAGAATACCATCAGGGTATTTGATAAATTATCATGCACACTTGAGGAATGCATGAGTGTGTAGTATCAGTCCTGAGAGACTCAGCTTATCAGTGGTGGAACACCCTTGTGTCGATTGCACCAAGGGAGAGAGTTAATTGGAAGTTTTTCCAAGAGGAGTTTTATAAAAAGTACATAAGTAAAAGGTTTATTGATCAAAAGTGAAAAGAATTTCTTAAGTTAAAACAAGGCCGAATGTTTGTAACAGAATATAAGCGTGAGTTTGTGAGACTTAGCAAGTACGCTCGGAAGTGTGTATCGACTGAGTCCATTATGTGTAAGAGGTTTGAGGATGGATTAAATGAAGAAATCTAACTGCTGGTTGGCATCCTAGAATTAAAGGAGTTTGTTGTACTGGTTGAGAGAGGTTGCAAGACAAAAGAATTAGCTAAAGAGAAAAGAAAGGCTGAGTTTGAGTCTCGAGATTCGAAGAAGAGACAAATGAGTAAGTCACTGCAGCCCTCATCTAAGAAACTGAAAGAGTTTAACACTCGATCGAGTGCTTTAGTTGGGTACTCAAATAGAAATAAGAGTAAGTAATACTCGGTTTCAAAAGCTCAGACTACTTCAATTGCTAGTGTTGGTAATGCCTGACTAAGTAGACAGGAATGTTCACATTGTGGTAGACGTCACCTCGATGAGTTCCGAGCTAATGATGGAACTTGTTTCAAGTGTGGTTCCCAAGATCATTTCATTAGAGACTGCCCCGAGATGGTTGAAAAAGAAAGATTTCAAAGTGCAAGATCGGGCAATGCTACTTCTAGAGGGAGACCACAGAGAAATCTTAGAAATGGAGCAAGTAGTAAGAGTGCACCTAGGGATCCAACTGTTAAACCCTAGTGTAGGGCGAGGACTTATGCCATTTGCACTCACGAAGAGGCTTCATCTCTTGATGTGATTACGGGTACTTTTTCTCTCTATGATACACATGTTGTTGCTTTGATTGATCTGGGATGTACCTATTCGTATATTTATGTGAAATTGGTGTCTAGCATGAATATGCCTGTTGAGTCTATAGAATTTGTGATAAAAGTGTCAAATCCTCTAGGCAAGCATGTGTTAGTTGACAAAGTATGTAAAAATTTCCCTTTAATGATTAAAGGTCATTGTTTCCGAGCTAATCTTATGCTTTTTCCATTTGATGGATTTGATATAATACTATGGATTGGTTGACCATGCATGATGTAGTAGTAAATTATGGAAGGAAAATCATTGAATTAAAATGTGAAAGTGGTGATATTATTCAGGTTAAACCAAATGAGTTGGATAGCTTGCCTATAGTGATTTCTTCTATGACTTTTCAGAAATGTATAAGAAAGGGTTATGAAGCTTATCTTACCTTTGTACTGAATACAAAGAAGTCTAAATTGAAAATTGAATCAGTTCCGGTAGTATGTGAGTATTTGGATGTGTTTCCGGAAGAGTTGCCCAGATTGCCTCCGATTAGGGTAGTTGAATTTGGTATTAAGTTAATTCCTAGTACTGCATCTATTTCTATTGCTCCATATAGGATGGCTCTGACAGAATTAAAGGAGATGAAAGTTCAGTTACAAGAATTAACGAATAATGGTTTTGTGAGACCTAGTCATTCTCCGTAGGGCGCACCAGTGCTATTTGTGAAAAAGAAAGATGGTTCAATGAGATTGTGCATCGACTACAGACAGCTCAATAAAGTAACCATAAAGAACAAGTACCCTTTGCCAAGAATCAATGACTTATTTGACCAACTGAAGGAAGCCACAGTATTTTCCAAGATTGACTTGAGGTCCGGTTACGACCAGTTGAGAGTTAAGGAGCCTGATGTGCCGAAAATTGCATTTCAGACGAGGTATGGTCCCTATGAATTTTTAGTTATGCCTTTTGGTTTAAAGAATACTCCTACGATATTTATGGATTTAATAAACTGTATTTTCTAACCATACTTGGATAAAATTGTGGTTGTTTTTATCAATTATTTCGGATAGAGATCTGAGGTTCACTTTACAATTTTGGAAAAAGTTACAAGAAGGGTTGGGTACGAAAATGAATTTTTGTACTGCTTTCCATCCGTAAACTGATGGACAATCCGAAAAGGTAGTTCAGACTCTTGAAGATATGTTACGGTGCTGTGTTCTTGAGTTCCAAGGTAGTTGGGAAAAGTACTTACCGTTGGTAGAATTTGCCTACAACAACAGTTTTCAATAGAGTTTGAAAATGGCGTCGTGTGAAGCATTGTATGGGCGTAAGTGTCGAACACCCTTGTATTGGACCGAACTCAGAGAGAATCCAATTCACGGAGTTGATTTAGTCAGAGAAACCGAAGAAAAGGTAAAGATAATACGTGATTGCTTGACAGCCACTTCGGATGGACAGAAATCCTATACGGATTTGAAACGGAAAGAGATTGAGTTTCAAGTCTGTGATAAGGTATTCTTGAAAGTATCTCCATGGAAGAAAGCTGTATGGTTTGGCTAAAAAGTTGAGTCCGCATTTTATTGGACCATACGAGATTTCTGAAAGAATAGGGCCGGTAGCATATCGGTTGGCTTTTCTGTCTGAGTTAGAAAGAATTCATGATATGTTCCACGTGTCTATGTTGCACCAATACCGATATGCTCCTTCGTACGTGATTTCACCAATAGAGGTTGAGATTCGACCGGATATGACTTCTGGTGAAGAGCCGGTTAAGATTTTGGCTCGAGAATTCAAATAATTGAGGAACAAAAGTATTGCCCTTGTGAAAGTATTATGGCAAAGATATAGGGTTGAAGAGGTTACATGGGAGACCGAGAAAAGCATGAGAAACTAATACCCAAACCTCTCCACCAGTAAGATTTTCGGGGACGAAAATCCCTAAGGAGAGAGAATTGTAAAATCCCAAATTAGGGCCTAGTCAGAATAGTGGTTTCAAGACCACAACTCTGAAGTAGAAATAATTATTTTATGATTCTTATGAAGTCTATGATATGATTGCATGCTTGTGTGAAAGTTTCATGAAGAAATTCTATTGATAAAGTGTCCAATTTAATATTTAGGACTAAATTGCAAAATGTGAGTTCTAGAAGCTTTAAGCATGAAATTGCCATGGATTATTAATTAGAGGTCCTTAAATAGTAATTTGCTCAATTTCTATTTTTATGGACAAAAATGGGCATGAATAGGAAAATTTTGAATGAAAGGCCTTAAGGGCATTTTTGTCATTTGGTTAATAAAAGAATAAAAAGGAAAAAATAAGTCAAAAATTGTCTCCATCTTCCTCCTCCTTAGCTGAAATTCTCAAGTAGCCATAGCTAGGGTTTTGTTTATCCTTTCAAGTTCGATTGTAAGTAAACCTTAGCCCCGTTTTTACTGTTCTTTATGTTTTTGAGATCTTTGAAGCATGATCTAGATATTTCTACCATTATTTTGAGCTAGGGTTCATGTTCAAAAACTTACCCATGTGTGACATGCATGTATTTTTGTGTTTAATGGAGGAATATGAAAGTTTGATGCAGGATAAATGTGACAACCCGAATTAGGGCCTAATCGGAATAGTGGTTTCATGACCACAAATCCGAGATAGAAATAATTGTTTTATAATTATTTTGGGGTTTATGATATGATTGCATGATTTTGTGAAAATTTCGTGATGAAATTCTATGCTTAAAGTGCTTAAATTGAAAATAGGGACTAAATCGAATAAGTTGCAAAATTTACATCCCGGAAGTTTTTAGTATGAAATTGTTTTGGAATATTAATTAGGAGGTCTTAAATAGCAATTTGACCAATTTTAAATTCATGGACAAAATTAGGACATGGAAGGAATTTTGAAAGTTTAGTAAGGAGGGCATTTTGGTCATTTGGATATTAAATGAAATAAAATGGGAAAAATAACACAAAATTGATCATCATCCTCCTTAGTTGCTGCCGAATTCTCCTCTCTCCATAGCTAGGGTTTCTTCAATTTTCAAGCTCCATAGTAAGTGATTCCAAGCCCGCTTTTAATGTTCTTTACGTTTTTGGAATCCTTAAGCTCGATTAAGCTTATGCTAGTAATAATTTAACCTAGGGTTCACATTTGGAAAAATACCCATAGGTGAAATTTGTGTATTTTGATGTTTTATGATAGAATATGAGGTTTTAAATTATGTTAAATAACTTGTGCTACTCGGTTTTAAGTGAAAACGAGTAAAACGGCATAATCGATAAAAATACCTATTGTTCATAACTATATGATGGAGTGAGAATTTGATGTTGTTGTAGAAGAGAAAAATGTTTAGCATATCATGAAACATAAGAATAAGGGCTGAAATTAAATTCCTGAGCCTAGGGGCAAAAATGTAATTTTGTAAAAGTTAGGGGGCAAAAATGTAATTTTTCCATAATGTGATTTTTGGATTGAAATAAATAGTATGAGTATTAAATGAGCTAAATGTGTTATTATAGATCAAGAAAGACGCGGAATTGATCTCGAACGGGGGAAGGAAAAAGTTTTGGACTAAATTGCAAAATTTCCACATTTTGCACCAAGGTAAGTTTGTATGTAAATATTACAATAATTTCATGTACATTCTTATATTTCAGCCTATTATATAAACATACTAGCTGATGTTAAAATGTAAATCGACTATTGGAAAAATGGAAATAAATATAGAGAGAGATCCTGTTGAACATTCTGAGAGATCGAATGAAATAGAGGAGCGTAGCTAGGTCACATGTATGATGCCGAGTGCACATCATGTGTACAAGAAAGCTACGAGACACCCTGTAGTAGCTAGGTCACATGCGTGATACGAGATGTATCCCATGTAGACAAGAGAGCTACGTGAAAGATAAATGTAGCTAGGTCGCATGCGTGATTCCAAGTGAAGGACACCATGTAGACAAGAGAGCTACGTGAAAGGTAAATGTAGCTAGGTCGCATGCGTGATTCCAAGTGAAGGACACCATGTAGACAAGAGAGCTACGAGACAAATCGGTTAGGTCGCATGAGTGGTACTAAGTGTTCACCATGTGTACAAGAGAGCCGAACTAAACGAAGTATGATGGTGGGGTCAGTGTCAAACCATTAAATATCGAGGATTGATCCGAATTGTTCAACGGGATGGTTTTGTGGTGATATTGTGGTTTGGACCTACACTTATGGTGAATGAAATGTGATGAAAATGATTTGTGGTATATACATATATAAGATAAAATGAGGGTAGCATAAAGAATGTGTGAAAGAGTGAAATTAGCATTAAAACTGTTTTTAGATGGTAGCAGTGACGTGATTTTGAAAAATCACCAAAAATAGGAGGAATATAATTAGAGGTTGAATGAGATGTAAAATTAAAGCTTAATGAGTCTACTTTCATATAAAAGAAACAGAGCAAGCAAAGGAATTCTATATTTTGAGATATTTACAATTGTATGTGACTTGCTCAGGATGAATACGTGATCCCCTGTTCCAACTTTGAAAAATCATTAAAAATTGTACAAAGAAAATTAAGAAATATAGTTTACATGCCTAAATTCCTTATTGAGACTAGTTTTAAATGAAACAGACCTCAGGGTTGTTTGAATTGTGTACTGAGAGATATTCAATTCGTAGTGAACAGAGGTCAGATCAGTCGAGCTGTGTAACAGGGGAAACTTTAACTAATAAACTGTACTAATCGGCTGAACCAAAAATTATAGAAAAAAATTAGCAAAAAGCTTTATGAGTCTAGATTCAGGGAAATTTTATGGATTTGAATTTTGAGTTTTGTAACCCGAGTTATGATTTATTTAGTGAATATGACGCAGTAGAGACAGCTAAATCAAAGTGGAATGAATAGTGAAGTTAAAGTAGATAAACTTGAATTGTTGTGTAAACATGTTAGATTCTTTAATTAGTATTTACATACTTACTTACTAAGCTATAAGCTTACTTTGTTTCTCTCTTTTGTCTTATAGTGTTCTTCGGCTTGCTCAGGAGTTAAGGATCGTGAAGATCTACCCGCACTATCATACTTTAGGGTATTTGAACTAAACGTTTTGAATTATGGCATGTATAGTAGGCTTAATTATTTTGTTACGTGTCATATTTGTCTAGGTTAAAATATTAGTTATGGTACTCGACCAGATACTTTGTACAAGCCATTAAAGTGGGCTAATATTGTTCAAGACATGTTATACGATGCACTATCAAATTGGATGACATATTTATATCTCGATTATGTTTAATGGTATGTGTTATGTTCTGGTAATACCTTATATCCTGTTCCGGCGACGGTAACGGGTAAGGGGTGTTACAATAAATATCTTCTACTAAGTGGTTTTTCATGAAAACACCTAAAAAGGACCTTTTTGCAAAAGTTGTAAAATAGGTGGTTAAAAATATGATTTGAAAGAAAATGTGGGTTGATATGAGTATGATATAAGTTCGGCTAGGCTTGGGTATCAAATAAAATGAACACATTTCATTTTACGAGCCTAGGGGCTACATTGTAATTATTTGAAAGTTTAGGGACAAAATTGTAATTTTTCCAAAGTATGATTTATGGACTATTTTAAACAATGTGATAATTAAATAAGCGAAATTTGCTATTATAGATCAAGAAAAATGGCATCCAGACCTAAACCAAAGAAAGAACAAGGTTGTGGACTAAATAGAGTAGTAGCCATATTTTGGGTACCAGGGTAAGTTTGTGTGAAAATAATGCAACGTTACATTATTATGTATTTAATGCTTTAATATTGCATGAATTGTATAATTGTCTTTATGGATTTAATTAATGATGACTCGATGACGATTCGATGAGTTCGATACCTCAAAATCTCGGTTGAACCTTAGGAATAGTTAGGATACAAATGTCATGACATTTGGGTTATGTACAATCTTATATAAGACCATGTCTGTGACATGGCTTTGGCATCTATATGTTATTTCGTATAAGACCATAGTTGGGCTATCAGCATCGATATGTGATCCCATGTAAGACCATGTCTGGGGCATGGCATTGGCCTCGACCTACAATCCCATGTAAGACCATGTTTGGGACATGGCATTGGCATCGATATGTGATCCAATGTAAGACCATATCCGGGATATGGCATTGACATCCTACCATGTGTATGAGAGTTCCCAAGTATCCTTTAGTATTCCAAGTGGTTCAACGGGTAATCCAACGATTATGCCAAAGAGATGACAAGGTATGATCATGTTGAAAGAATACAAGTACGTACACAAAGCTCATAACATTGAGATTATGAATTGATGAGAGCTCGAAAGAAGTGAATGAATGAGTTAAGATCATGAGTTTTATTATACATTATGTAAATGGCATGACTTAAAATGTACCTATGATACTTGATGACATTGTGAGAAATATTACTGTGTTATGTGTATAATATTGCATGGTTAATGTTCTTAACTATTTACATGTAAACTTACTAAGCTTTATGCTTACTCCTTTTCCTTTTCCATTTCCTTATAGTGTCGCCAAGCTAGCTCGGGGATCGAAGGACGTCGAAGCTCGATTCACACTATCAAACTAATCTTTTGGGTATAGTGAATATAAGTATTTTGAGTATGGCATGTATAGGGACTTGATCTTTTTGTTGTATGTCATATTGGTTTATCCAAGTGTGTTGGCTTATAATGATTTGATGATTCATTTTGTATATGGCCATGATATATGGCTTATATTAATTTTGGGGATGTAATCCTATTCATATATGCATGCATGTGCTATGTTCACTCATGTCGTGGTTAAATTCATTTGGCATGGATGAATTGTAGATATGATCATGGATGTTTGATGATGGAAATATGAGTAAATGGCATAATAACAACTAGGTCATGAATGTATGAAATGGAAGTAAATTGATAAGAAGTTGGCTTGCTTAAGCCATGATTATGAATGTGTAAGTGTGCATGTGTCATTGAGGGTGACAAAAGGCTTCGAATATAGCCTCAAATTTGTCCACACGGGTAGGCACACGGGTGTGTGTGACACACGGTCTACCCTATGGGCGTGTGCTCCGGCCATGTGTTTGCTGCGCCCTATTAAATGCAAAATAGAATGCTCAGTAGTTAACATACAGGCAGAGACACAGTCGTGTGTCTCAGCAGTGTGAAGGACACGATCGCAGGACATGGGCGTGTGCCCAGGCCGTGTGAAGTCTGCACTTAATTTTTGGAATTTAAATCGCCGCACG
Organism: Gossypium arboreum; assembly: GCF_025698485.1. Taxonomy (NCBI): domain Eukaryota; kingdom Viridiplantae; phylum Streptophyta; class Magnoliopsida; order Malvales; family Malvaceae; genus Gossypium; species Gossypium arboreum. The sequence goes on from NC_069072.1 coordinate 54,120,574, forward strand.
GCCTAAGCACATGAGTGTGTGTATTGGCCGTGTGACCTTAATTGTATTGATGATCTCATAAACAAAGAGTTACACGGGCTGAGGACACGGGCATTTCCCACGCCACATGGGCATCTGTTACCACACGGCCTACCCACACAGGCGTGTGAACTTGTTTGATGAAAATTTTCTAAGTTTTCCCAAAGTTTTCTAAAGTTCTCGGTTTAGTCGCGAACCATACCCAATGTATGTTTTAGGCCTCGTAAGCCCATATAAGGGAAAATTTGTATATGCATGAATGGATTTAATTGGAACGAAATTTTTATGGCCCGGTTTTGTGTGTTGCTTGTGATCATGTTTGGTAATGCCTCATATCCTGTTTCGGCATTGAGCACGGGTAAGGGGTGTTACACTTATTTTCTCAACATGTCACACTTGAGTTTATTACTCATCTCAACTTATATAATTTCCATGTATCAACATATCAAAGATATTCAAATATGTACATTTCATGATACATATCATTCGTTTACTATTTCTTCATATACATATATCATTCATTTTAATAAATCAATATATCATGTACAATCATTTCCATGTATTTTCATGTTTATACCTATATTTGTTCGTATCGAATTCATATCGTATCGTAATAGAACATTTCTCATTGAACCATGTAGAATATCGTTGGATACTCGGGTAGTGACAGCCCTAATTTGACCCTAGTCGGAATGTGGTTTCGGGACCACAAAACCGAGTCATAAAATTTATTTAAAATTTAGTTGCATATCCTCTATGTGTATTAGCGCATGTGTGAAAATTTGATGTTTTAGTTTAGACTTATGAATGTGAATTTTTCTTAAAAGGTCTTAGTTGAGAAACTTAGAAAATATGATAGGCAAATTGTAAGGACCAAATAACTACAAAGTGTGAAAGCTTGGGTTTGCATGTCAAAATACCCAAAAATTCAATAAGTGGGCGGCCAAGTGGTGATGACCTTCCACTAAATTCAATTAATTATAATATTTGGTTAAAATGATTAAAATATTTAAAATAAAATGATTTAATAAGAAAAATAGATGAATAAAGAAGAAATTCAAGGAGAGAGAGTGTGTTCATCTCCTTCTTCCTCCAAAAACCAAACCAAAGAAAAGAAAAGGAAAATTCTCATTAAGGCAATTCGGCACTACTTCTTGCTAGTAGGAGGTAAGTTTTGAAGTGTTAGTTAAATCTTCTTATATGTTTAAGTTAATTTGTGAATGTATTTTGACAAAATTAAGAAAAATTCAAACTTTTATGATGGTTGGGCACTAAACCGTGTATCAAAGTACTAGAATTAGTAGTTGTTTACATGTATTATTAAATAAATAGACGATAGAATGGGGTTTAAATGGAAGGTTCATTTGATTTATTTTTGTCCTTGTATGAAAAGTGATTCATTGTTAAGGCCGAATGAGTCATGCTAGATTAGTTGAAAAAAAAATGTTCATGTTATGAGGTAATTTGAATAATTGACCGAAACATGGAAGGAAGGGTGAGATTTATAAATTATGTTTTAGGGTGAAAGGTGTAATGAAAGTTGTATTAAGTTTAATGTGCATACTTTAGTCTAAGTGTTGAGGAGTATTCGGCTAAGATAGTTGAAATGTGGGTGTTGCCGATTTTTAAATTTAGATTATGGGAGTGACTATAATGCGCATTAAGATGTTGAACTTAAGAAATTAGAAGTTTATGAACTTGATAGTATTTAAAAGATAGTACGAATAAATGGGGAGCTTTTGCTAGTTTAGAAGTATACGGTCAAAATGTTTATGAAGTGAAAATATGTGTTGAATGACAAAATGATGACCAAATGTTATTTTGATAATGATAATACATTCGGCTTTGAGATATAATATAAACATTAGTTGAAATTTTGATATTTGGAACAAGGAGGGTTGTAAGAAGAAGTGGAATCATTAAATTTACATAGTTATGAATATCTTGCAAGGTAAATTAAACTATTAACTTATTTATTCTAGCTCAAGAATCCAAAGGAGGGGAACCAAGCAAAGGCAAAGCAAATAATATTGAGTAGTCGATTGGGAATCATTCCATCCGATATAAGGTAAGTCCTTAAGCATTTTTGTAAGGTTGATTAGCTTGTATATAAATAATATTAGTGAATCATAAAAGAATTCCTTTTGTTAGGTATTCTTTTGGAGTGATTTTCCTATTTATTAATGTAACCATATGTACTATTTGAGTTAAGTAAATTGCCTTATCAAAATGAGTTGACATATGGCACTATGTGTGCGGAATTAAGTGGCACTAGGTGTGCTGATTTGGATGCTGAAGCATGAGAGAAAATCCAATGCACTATGTGTACGGTTTACTATGGCACTATGTGTGCGAGTGTAATTAGCACTATGTGTGCAAATACGGTTGATAATATAAAAGGTGCATGAAAGAACTAAGTGATAGAACTATTAACAAAAATATCAAATTTGAGACATGTGATGTGTATGTATAAATTTACCTAGTGCATCATTGTTCCATGCTATGAGGAAATGAATCTGAATCAATTGGGTTGTTTTGGTATTTGGTATGATTGTAGGACTTGGCGTGAGATTGAACCGAAAATCTAAGAAATTATAGCATAGTTCGGTATGGATGGAGTAATTGATCTTGCATTATTTGTTTTCTCTTATGATCTTTTATTAATGGACGGTAGTGTAATGCTTATGACTTACTGAGTTATATACTCATTTGGTATGTTTACTTGCTACTTATTTAGGTTTCTTTGACCCATTTTGTGTGCTCGGGACCATCGTCGAAGTCATCATGCCAGCTTGCAACTTTTTGGTACCTTCTTCTTAGTTGGTCTAAGAGAACATTTCGGCATGTATAGGCTATTATGTTTTGCTTGAACTTTGATATGTATACTTTTAGCCATGCGAATATGGCTTAAATGTTAAGTTTGGATTTGGTCTTATGGGTGCTTAGTTATAAGTTTTAGCAAGTTTGGTCTTGATAATTTGGTTATGATCGATAGTGGTTTAAATTCGTTTTAGTTAAAGTGATCAGTACTACGAATGGATGATGTTTGTGGTAAGCATTTCATGCATTGAGAATGACTTTAATCTTAGGTTCGAATTCGGTTTTGGTTGAGTAATAGTCTAAGTCTATTTGATTATTATGCCGTATGTCATGGCTGATCATTTTTGGTATTACACTTATGATATGGTTATTGAGTAGTATGGAAATGCTTGGTAATGATTAGTCATTGGAATGGCTAATCATGATCATATTTGGTGATATGTATGTCAAATTACTAGTTAATCCATGGAAATCCATGAAATAGGTAAAATTTACCATAAAATAGATTCAGATAGCAGTAGTGATGTGAATTTGAAAAATCACTAAAAATAGTATAAATGGAATTAAATAATGAATAAATTGTTTAATCGAAGCTTGATAAGTTTATTTTCATATGGAAGAAACGAAACGACTATATGAGCTATATTTTATGAGATGTTTAAATTTTTGTGAAACAGGGCCAGAGCGATTTCTGGATCCCCTATTTTGACTTTGGAAATTCATCATAAATTTTACAAAGATAATTAGAAGTCATGATTTGTATGTACAGATTCATTATTGAGTCTAGTTTTATTATAGACAAACAGCATAGGCATTGAAGCCCTGTACAGGGAGATATCTAATTTTTAATGCACAGAGGTCAGAGTAGTCAAATCCTAAAACAGGGGACACTTTAACTAATAAACTGTACTAATTGGCTAGACCAAAAATTTTACAAAAATTTTACTAGATAGATATATGAGTCTAGTTTCAGGAAAAATTTACGGAATTGGATTTCGAGTTTCGAAACTCGAGATATGATTTTTAAAGCGACTGCGATGCCGTTAGCCAGCTTGTCTAGAAAATTTTAAAACGAATTGTATGAGCCGTTTAAGTAATGAATTAAGCCCGTTAACACCTCGTGTTTGACTCCGGCAACGGTATCGAGTACGGGGTGTTACATTTAATTGGTATTAGAGCCATGGTTTAGTCGGTTCCAGGACTACCATAGTGCGTATGAGTCTAGCTATACATGCCTTAATGTTAGTATTTGATAGTGTGATGACTTCTGACGGTCGAAATTATTGTTTTGATTAGTAAATGGAACCCAATCTAGAGAGAACCTTAGCGGATGACGTTGAAAGTGTAGCGGCTGCTCCTGCACAAGGGACACCGCCTGTTGAACCTCAACCATCTGCAAATAATCAAGATGATGGGGCAAAACAAGCCTTCTTTACCATGATGAATGAATGGGTCGCACAATATGCCCGAACTAACCCACCTGCTCAACCATTTCCAAATTTAAATAATTCGCCTCAGGTGCCTATAATACCACCAGATACTGATCCTGTAAGGCCGAGTAAACCTCCTGTGGATTTGATTAGGAAGCGCGGGGCCGAGGAATTCTGAGCCATAGCTACTGATGATGCTGAAAGGGCCGAGTTTTGGCTTGATAACACCATCCGAGTTTTTGATGAGATGTCTTGCACACCTGATGAGTGTTTAAAGTGTGCCATATCTTTGTTACGAGACTCAGCCTACTATTGGTGGAGAACCTTGATTACTATAGTCCCGAAGGAACGAGTTACTTGGGATTTCTTCCAGACGGAATTTCAAAAAAAGTATATTAGTCAACGGTTCGTCGATCAAAAGCGTAAAGAATTTTTGGAACTAGTGTGTAGCTGATGAAATTGCTATGTGTAAAAGATTTGAAGAAGGATTGAATGAAGATTTAAAGCTACTAGTGGGTATTTTAAAGATAAAAGAATTTGTAACACTAGTTGAATGAGCTTGCAAGGCAGAAGAACTTGGAAAGGAGAAAAAGAAGGCTGAATTTGAAGCTAGAGACTTTCGTAAAAGATTGGCGGGTAAAACTTTATTCTCACAGAAAGAAGTTCAGGGAAGATACTAATAAATTGAAGACGACTGCAGGAATTTCTATTAGAGAGCGACCATCAACGGACTCTCGAGCTACTTCAGTTGCTAGTGTGGGTAATAATCGCCAAGAAAAACCTGAATGTCCACAATGTGGAAGACGACACGTAGGTGAATGTTGGGGTAATTCTACTAACAGGGCCTGTTACAGATGCAGTTCGAAAGATCACTTCATTAGAGATTGCACGGGACTTGATGAGAAAAATAAGATGCAAGGTGCAAGACCTAGTGGAACAACGACTAGAGGTAGACCACCGAGAATTTCAAGAGGTAGGGGTGGTAGTCAGAGAGGGACTTCTGATACAGCTGTTCGATCTGAGACTCGTGCTCCTGCTAGAGCTTATGCCATCCACGCACGAGAGGAGGCATCCTCCCCTGATGTTATCACTAGTACTTTCACTCTCTTTGATACTGATGTGATTGCATTGATTGACCCTGGCTCTACTCATTCATATGTATGTGAGACTTTAGCATCCAGTAAGACTCTACCTGTTGAGTCTACTGAGTTCGTAATTCGAGTGTCAAATCCCTTGGGTCGATATGTACTTGTTGACAAAGTGTGTAAGAAATATCATCTGATAATCCGAGATTCCTATTTTCCGGTCGATTTGATGCTTTTACCGTTTGATGAATTTGATGTTATTCTTGGTATGGATTGGTTGACCGTGCATGATGCAGTGGTGAATTGCAAAAGAAAGACCATTGATTTAAGGTGTGCAAATAATGAGATAGTCCGAGTTGAGTCTACTGACTTGAACGGAGTGCCAGAAATAATATCATCGATGATCGCTCAGAGATATATGAGAAAGGGGAGTGAAGCATATCTTGCGTATGTACTTGATCGCAAAGAGTCGGAAAAGAAACTTGAAACGGTACCAGTGGTTCATGAGTATCCAGATGTTTTTCCTGAGGAGTTACCGGGATTACCACCCGTTCGAGAAGTAGAATTTTGTATCGAACTTGTACCTAGGACTACACCAATTTCGATAGCTCCGTACCGTATGGCACCAACCGAATTAAAGGAATTGAAAGCTCAGTTGCAAGAGTTGACAGATAGAGGTTTCGCTTGACCAAGTTTTTCACCATGGGGTGCACCAGTATTGTTTGTGAAAAAGAAGGATGGAACCATGAGGTTGTGCATCGACTATCGTTAGTTGAATAAAGTGACAATAAAGAATAAATATCTGTTACCACGTATTGATGATTTGTTTGATCAATTGAAGGGAGCCTCAGTGTTTTCCAAGATAGATTTGAGATTGGGTTATTATCAGTTGCGAGTTCGAGACTCAGATATACCTAAAACTGCTTTCAGGACGAGATACGGTCACTACGAGTTTTTAGTGATGCCGTTTGGGCTCACTAATGCCCCTGCGGTATTTATGGATCTGATGAACCGAATTTTCAGGCAGTATTTGGACCGGTTAGTAGTTGTGTTTATAGATGACATCTTGATTTATTCACATGATGAAACTGAACACGCTGAGCACCTAAGATTAGTGTTACAGATTTTACGGGATAAGCAGTTGTATGCTAAGTTCAGTAAATGTGAATTCTGGTTGAGAGAAGTTAGCTTTTTAGGACATGTAGTATCTGCATCGGGAATTCGAGTTGATCCGAGCAAAATTTCAGCCATACTTAATTGGAAACCCCCGAGAAATGTTACTGAAGTTCGAAGCTTTTTGGGGCTTGCTGGTTACTACAGACGGTTTGTAAAGGGTTTCTCGATGATAGCCACACCAATAACAAGACTACTTCAGAAAGATGTTAGGTTTGAATGGTCAGAAAAATGTCAGAAAAGTTTTGATCAGTTGAAAACTTATTTGACTGAAGCCCCAGTGCTTATGCAGCCTGAATCCGGTAAAGAATTTGTCATTTACAGTGATGCATCTTTGCTTGGGCTGGGTTGCATGTTGATGCAAGAAGGTCGAGTAGTAGCTTACGCGTCGAGACAATTGAAACCACATGAGAAAAACTATCCAACCCATGATCTTGAATTAGCTGCCATTGTTTTCGCTTTGAAAATTTGGCGACACTACTTGTTTGGAGAGAGGTGTCATATATATTCGGATCATAAAAGCCTCAAATACTTGATGACTCAAAGAGATTTGAATCTGCGGCAAAGACGTTGGCTTTAGTTGTTGAAAGATTATGAGCTTGTCATCAACTATCACCCGGGAAAGACTAACGTGGTTGCCGATGCCTTAAGTCGTAAATCACTGTTTGTTTTGCGAGCAATGAATGTACACCTGTCTGTTTCACCTGATAATGTGTTGGTAGCAGAATTAAAGGCCAAACCCTTATTGATTCATCAAATACGTGAATCCCAGAAAGTTGACGATGAATTGGTTGCTAAACGAGTTGAATGTGTTTCAAATGTGGAATCAGAGTTTAAAATTGATGATGACGATTGTTTGAGGTTCAGAAGTCGACTATGTGTCCCAAGAAATTCAGAACTTATTTCTTTGATTTTAAGCGAGGCTCATAGTAGCCGCATGTCAATTCACCTTGGTAGTACGAAAATGTACAACGATCTGAAACGTCAGTTTTGGTGGCCTGGTATGAAACGAGACATTTCTGACTTTGTTTCGAAGTGTTTGATATGTCAACAAGTGAAAGCGGAACATCAAGTGCCTTCAGGGTTACTTCAGCCGATCATGATACCCGAATGGCAATGGGATCGAGTCACGATGGATTTTGTATCTGGGTTGCCATTGTCGTCAAGTAAGAAAGATGCGATCTGGGTTGTTGTTGATAGACTGACAAAATCGGCTCATTTTATTCCTGTACATACGGATTATTCCCTTGACAAGCTAGCTGAAATGTATGTTTCTCAGATTGTAAGGTTACATGGAGTACCTATTTCTATTGTGTCGGATAGAGATCCGAGATTCACATCGCGATTTTGGTTGAAATTGCAAGAAGCATTGGGTACCAGGTTGCATTTTAGCACCGCTTTTCATCCCTAGACCGATGGTCAATCCGAACGGGTAATTCAGATACTCGAGGATATGTTGAGATGTTGTATCCTTAGGTTTAGTGGTTCATGGGAACGGTATTTACCTTTGATTGAATTCGCTTACAACAATAGTTTTCAATCAAGCATTAAGATGGCACCTTACGAGGCTTTGTACGGTCGTAAATGCCGTACACTGTTGTTTTGGACCAAACTTAGTGAAAGTAAAATCTTCGGGGTTGATTTGATTAGGGATGCTGAGCAGAAAGTTCAAGTGATTCGTGAAAGTTTGAAAGCCGCTTTGGATTGTCAGAAGTCGTATGCAGATTTAAAAAGAAAGGACATTGAATATCAAGTCGGAGACAAAGTGTTTCTTAAAGTCTCACCTTGGAAAAAGGTGCTGAGATTTGGCTGTAAGGGCAAATTGAGTCCGAGGTTCATCGGGCCGTATGAAATATCTGAACGAATTGGGCCAGTTGCATACCGATTGATTTTACCCCCGGAACTTGAAAAGATTCACAACGTTTTTCATGTCTCGATGCTTCGACGTTATAGATCTGATCCATCGCATATAATTAATTTATCTGAGGTGGAGATTCAATCTGATTTGAGTTATGAAGAAGAACCAGTTCGTATTTTGGTCTTATGGGTGCTTAGTTATAAGTTTTAGCAAGTTTGGTCTTGATAATTTGGTTATGATCGATAGTGGTTTAAATTCGTTTTAGTTAAAGTGATCAGTACTACGAATAGATGATGTTTGTGGTAAGCATTTCATGCATTGAGAATGACTTTAATCTTAGGTTCAATTCGGTTTTGTTGAGTAATAGTCTAAGTCTATTTGATTATTATGCCGTATGTCATGGCTGATCATTTTTGGTATTACACTTATGATATGGTTATTGAGTAGTATGGAAATGCTTGGTAATGATTAGTCATTGGAATGGCTAATCATGATCATATTTGGTGATATGTATGTCAAATTACTAGTTAATCCATGGAAATCCATGAAATAGGTAAAATTTACCATAAAATAGATTCAGATAAGCAGAGTGATGTGAATTTGAAAATCACTAAAAATAGTATAAATGGAATTAAATAATGAATAAATTGTGTAATCGAAGCTTGATGAGTTTATTTTCATATGGAAGAAACGAAACGACTATATGAGCTATATTTTATGAGATGTTTAAATTTTTGTGAAACAGGGCCAGAGCGATTTCTGGATCCCCTATTCTGACTTTGGAAATTCATCATAAATTTTACAAAGATAATTATAAGTCATGATTTGTATGTACAGATTCATTATTGAGTCTAGTTTTATTAGAGACAAACGGCATAGGCATTGAAGCCCTGTACAGGGAGATATCTAATTCGTAATGTACAGAGGTCAGAGTAGTCAAACCCTGAAACAGGGGACACTTTAACTAATAAACTGTACTAATTGGCCTGAGAAAAAAATTTATAAAAATTTTACTAGATAGATATATGAGTCTATTTTCAGGAAAAATTTACGGAATTGGATTTCGAGTTTCGTAACTCGAGATATGATTTTTAAAGCGACTATGATGCAGTTAGCCAGCTTGTCTAGAAAATTTTAAAACGAATTGTATGAGCCGTTTAAGTAATGAATTAAGCCCGTTAACACCTTGTGTTTGACTCCGGCAACGGTCTCGGGTACGGGGTGTTACACGGGTAGCTCACACATGCGTGCTAAACTATAATCCGTCAATTCTTGTACATGTATGCCCATAGAGCTCTGAATCAGTATGCTCTTACGAGCTGTAATCAATAAGCTCATACAAGTTGAGTAACGGTAAGCTCATGCGAGCTAAATGCCGGTAAACTCTCTCGAGCTAAATATCAGTAAGCTCTCTCGACCTGAGAATCGATAACACTAATGATATGTCATTTGTATCCTACGAATTCCTAAGGTTCAAACGGGACTCGATAGTCCTCGTACGTCGTTGAATTTCCCTCGTTTCATTACAAGATAAATTGTATAATAACATATATATATCAATTAATTTTCAATAAAATTCATATGTTAACATTAATTTAATTGACAATATACAAAGTACAGTTCAAACGAACTCACCTGGCTAAATTGCAGAAATACCAAGATTTAGGGGCATTTTGGAAATTTTTTACTTTCCTCGATTTTCAACCTGATCTTAATCTAAATTAATAATTTCATTCAATTTATTAATTTAGACAATAAAACAATTCATTCCATGCAATTTGATTTTTTACATTTTTACAAAATTGCCCCTAAAGTTTTATTTTTATTCAATTTAGTCCTTGATTCCAAAACATGCAGATTAACCATTTTTAATACAAACCTAAGCTAGCCAAATGTTCATGGTATTCAAAACATCTCATTTATGCAACAATTTCACATTAAATCCTTGTACTTTTATTAATTTAATAAATTAGTCCCTAATTGAAAAAATTCATCAAAATCACTTAACAAAATACTTTTAAATATCAATCAACATTCCAAATTTATCATCTAACATCAAAAATCACAAGATTCATCAATGGCAACATTAAAAATCTTTAATAGTTTCAAAATCTAAGGTACGGGCCAGTTGGACCTAGTTGGAGCGATCTAAAAAACATAACAATTATTAAAAACGGAGCTAAAATCACATACCAATTAGCTTGTGAAGTTGCCGAAAATTGAAGGTATAAAAATGGCTTCCTTCCTTTTAGCCATTCGGTGAAGAAGACCAAAATTAAAAGATGATGATAACTTTTCCTTTTATTTTATTTTATTTTATTTTATTTTATTTTATTTATCAAATTATCATTTTACCCATGGTTAATAATTAAACAAAACACCAAATCAATGCCCATATTTGTCCACTAATCCTTAAATGATTTAATTACCATTTAAGTCCCATTTCCTTTATTCAATAATTCATTTAATCACTCAAATCAAATAGTGACCAAATTTTACATCTTTTACAATTTAATCCTTTTTCATTAATTAACCATCAAAATGTTAAAATTTTTCAACAAAAATTTAATACCACTTTAATGATACTCCGTAAATATTTGAAAAAATATTTATAGCTCGGTTTATGAAACGAGGTCCCAATACCTCATTTTCTAAAATCACTTGACCTTAGGGTCAAACCACTTGAACTTAATAAATCAAGTATATAACATATATTATCATATCAAAAACCTTTTAGAAACCATATTTTACTCGTAAATATTAAATATAATACTTACAAACTTACTCGTTGGATTTAGTGGCCCCGAAATCACTGTTTCTGACACCACTGAAAAATGGGTTGTTATAATTTGTTACTTTGATGGTATTATCTGTTGACTCTACAGGTGTGTTCTTTTTTTTTACTAATGTAGTGAATATATAAGAATGAGTTAACCTAAGGTCAATCAATGCATATACATCAATATCAAAGAGGGATAATGTACTGGCAATAATATCTGGAGCAAAAGCTTCCTCACGAGCTCTAATGGCATAGGCTCTGACAGGTGCTCTGGCCTCTGGTCGCCCAGTCGTATCAATAGCTTTTCCTCAACCAACTATATGTCTTCTACTATTTCCCAGTTTTCTATCTCTCTGTGGAGTAGTCTCAGGCCTAAAGTAGATTCATTGTATCGTTTCAGACAATCTTTGAGTAAAAGTGCAGTGGAACCTCATCGGAAACAAGCTTCCATTTTAAAACGACACTCGCCAAAGTGGTTTTTTAACACAATGTTCACGGACTGGTTTATCCACATTTCTAAAACTACCCACACTAGCAACAGGTGAATTCAAAATCTCTCCCAATGAATCCTAAAAGAAATGAATTTGTTGGCATCATTTCGAAATTTCTTTGTTGGAGACGTCTAAACCAATCTAGTTGGTCCTAATTTACTGAACTCTCAAGATTTCATTTCCAAATTCTTATTATCTTTTCATATTTCCTCTATTTTCTGTGTATGCTTGGAAAATTCTATAAATTCTCGTAAATTCAAGGCTTCGACTAACATTCGGATTTCATCATTCAAACCAGCCTTGAATAGAATATACATTTCAGCTTCAGTTGGCTTGTATAAATTCACTGAATGAGTGACTTATCATACCATAAAAGACATTTTTCATTTAAGTACTCGACATTTACGGAGCAGGAATACTTTAACTCACTTCCTAATGGGAAGCCAGAACATTACCTTAAACTTCATCTGCGATGGCACAATTAGCTTCTATCGACATCTTATATCTATAAGAAAAAAAAGGATCATATCGGATCAAAAGCATTATACTATCATAGATTATATTTGAAATGTATATTCTAGACTCAATACGCACTACGCCTAATCCAAGAATTTACTAAATCTAGCTTTGATACCATTACATGTAACACCCCTTACCCGTCTCCATCACCAGATTAGGGTTACGAGATGCTATAGCACATAATAGAAAAAATCATGCTATATCAATTCAAATTTCTGTAAACGATCTTTAATCATTAGTCAAATAGTCAAAAAAATATTATTCATACAATATCGAGGTTAAATCGAGCTTACTAAAGCTTTAAAAATAATTAAAAACAAAACAAGGACTAATTTGAAACATTTAAGAATGTGTGGCAAAAATACAAAATACGGGTCAGACAGTTGTGTGGCTAGGCCGTGTGGAGCTAAACCACACAGTCGTGTACTCCAACCATGTACAAGGCTGATGCTATGTAATACAGGGTCACACAGTCGTGTAGCCAGACCATGTAACTAACTACGGTCATGTGGACTTAATTGTAAAACTTTACAAACATTCACACAACCGTGTAGCTGGACCGTATGAGCGACTGAGGTCGTGTCAATCATCATGCACCTAATTCATTAAGAGCAGACAACTGTGCCACATGCCCATATAAGGCGCACAGCCGTGTGTTAGATCGTGTTCACTTATATGTACCCAAAAAGGTAAGTTATGTAACACCCCTTACCCGTACCCGAGACCGGAACCAGGTACGAGGCGTTACTAGACATGTACTCAAACATTTTTAGGTAACACGGGTTATAAAATTTTGTTCCAATTTGAAACCATTCAAACAACATCTTAGTGTCCCTATTATGGGCCAAAGAGGCCCAAATCATACATTGAAAAGGGTCTGGGACTAGACCGAGAACTTGAAAAAGTTCTTAGAAAATTTTCTAGGTTAAGCCTCACACGCCCGTGTGGAGGCAATGCATACGCCCGTGTCCTACACCCGTGTTGAATTTCTAAAAATTATTTTCCATTTCAAACCTAAAAGGTTTTCACACGGCCAAGCACATGCCCGTGCCCCTGGCCCGTGTCCTTCACACGGCCTAGACACTCCCGTGTGGTCGCTCGTGTCTAAAAACTCGAGCATTCTATTTATGACATCAACATGCATTTAGGGGAACATGGCCAAGACACGCCCATGTGCTAGGTTGCGCCCTCCACACGGTTGAGACACACGGCCGTGTCTCTACCTGTATGTTTACTACAATGCATTCTGACTTAAAATTTTTAGGTGCAAGGGACACACGGCCATACCACATTCTCATGGGGCGATCCGTATGGACCTTGTTAGGCTATTTTCCAAGCCTTTGGTCACCCTCTATCAACCTCATACTCTTATAGGTTCCCATAATACATAACAAGGCTTAATTATACATCTTGAATGACCTTGATAAACCTCATTGCATGTAAACCTCATCTCATCAGTTTTACACATGCTAGGTTATTCCCTTTTATATTAAGGATTTCTATGCCTTAAAATATTTTTAAGATTGGCTCATTATTATTACTCATTGCTAATTATGACCTAGTTTTCCCATGTGATTTGGTCACATTGCATGTATGGAAATGTGGTAGGCTATATTTCATCCTCACTAGCACAATTGAACATAAACATGCACAAATTTGTAGGTCATAACCTACACCAAAATGAGCCAATTCCTATGGCCATATACAAGGAACATGTATACCTTTACAAGCCTTCATATTGGCAAATCAAATGACACATATAACAAAATAAACAAAAGCCCTATACATGCCATTGAACAAAATAAAAATATCTATATACCAAAGCTGGACAAGTTGATAGTGTGTTGACTCTCCAACCGTCTTCCAATCTTTACGAGTCCTTGAGCTCTATAAGATAGGGAAAAGAGAGGGGTAAGCATTTACATGCTTAGTAAGCCCGAATAACTGGAAAGTAAACCCACCGATTAATTAGCATGCAACCATATTAGGGAATAAGACCAACAAGCACGAAATGGTTTCCCTATCACATGCACTCAATCAACAAGATAGTCACATGACAATACACCATGTAACTTGTCTAAGATGATCTCATCATTCAACGTTTTCATTTTTATATCTCATGTTAATCCCGTTGAGTTTCCTGGAAATCTCGATGGATTACCTATTTACCGTCAAGTCATAAGAGTGATCATCTCATGTACACACTCCCGCGAACCTCACATCTTACAGGGGATTACCAATCCATGCTAAATCCCCCGGAATATTAACTCATAAGGTGATGTCGGAATTACCAGTCCAGGCTAAATCCCTTATAGTGACAAACACCCTTAATGAGCTCGGATCCGAATTACCAGTCCAGGCTAAATTCAGACCCTAATCGGATTACCCGTCCGGGCTAAATCCACAATGCACACATATTCTTCGGAAGGCTTGATCACTCAAGGAACACCCGTTCGGGCTAGATCCTTTCTATATTTGAGATCAATGGATTACCCGTCCGGGCTAAATCCTTTCTGCAACACATGCAGGATCTCAAGTCCCATGTAAATCATGGTTTACCCATCGAACTTCCTTTTTAACCTCAGTCGGGACATTTATCATCATGTCATTATTAATAACACATTTCATGGATTTCCATGCCATCATCAAATACAATATTCATACATTCATAAAACATGCAATTAGGTATATTATGAGTTTACTTTAAGTTATTCGAACTTACTTGGTATTTGTCTCGGTTTCGCATTTTGGTTATTCCGAAACCTTTCGTTTTCCTTGATCGACCTTCGGAATTTGTTCCTCGGGGTCTATAATAATAAAAATGAATCATTAATACCTCATATAATTTCTTTCGAGTCTAAATTTCACCCCCAGACAAAATGACTGTTTTGCCCCTAACCTTTCACATTTTTATGATTTAGTCCCTAGACTCGATAATGAAATGCATACAATTTCTACCTTACCCAACCCTAGCCAAATGTTCTTTCCTCTTATGGCAGCCCACATTTTTCCATTAGTTCTCATCTTTCTACCCATTTTTACAACTTTTACAAAATGGTCCCTAAAGCCATTTCCATGAAAAATCACTTAGTAAAAGTTGTTTACCATCCTTTAAACTTTCATATTCCTCCATAAACCATCAAAATACAAGTGAATCATGTATGGGTAAATTTCTAAACATGAACCCTAGCATGAAATATGGGTAGGAATAGAGAGAGTAAGTTACCGGGATTTCAAAAATACAAAGAACATTAAAAACGGGGCTTGGGAGCACTTACTATTGGGCTTGAAAATGTTGAAAACCCTAGCTATAGAGGGTTGAGAATTTTTTCTGGATGAGGGAGAAGAATGGCTGATTTTTGCCTTCATTTTCTCGTTTTATTTCATTAATTAGCCAAATGACCAAAAGGCCCTTAAGCCCTTTCTTTAAAATTTCATCTATACATGCCCATTTTTGTCCAAAAACTTAAAATTGGGAAAATTCCTCTTTATGACCTTCTAATTAATAATATAAAAAAATTTCATACAAATTGCTTCTAGAATCCAAGTTTTGCAATTTATTCGATTTGGTCCTTATTTTCCAATTGGACACCTTACTCATAAAATTTCTTCATGAAACTTTAACACATGCATATTCTCATATTCTAGACCTCATAATAATCATAAAATAAATGTTTCAACATCAGATTTGTGGTCCTGAAACAACTGTTCCGACTAGGCCCTATTTCAGGATGTTACAAGTTACAAACCACAAACTCTCATATACCACATATGCACTTCATACCTTTCCTTAAACATAATCAAAATGCACCAAAACATACCAAAAAAATCACTTAAAATATGATTCCTAAGTGCCTAACCAATATTCCGTATGGCACCATCACAACCAAATTTAAAACATACAACTTAACCATTCATACAAGCATATATAAATGTCAATGAGCATTTTACCATAAGTACCTTTCAAACCTTACCTTTCTACCAACCTGAACATGCCTTATTACAAATCAATATTGACCATATAAGTCCCAAGCAAACAATTAATCACATAGCATATAAAGTTTATCTATGTAACATCCCGAAATAGGGCCTAAACGGAACAGTGGTTGCGAAACCACAAATTTGAGGTAGAAAAATTTATTTTATTATTATTTTGAGGTTCATGATATGATTGCATGATTGTGTGAAAATTTCGTGCTGAAATTCTATGCATAAAGTGCTTAAGTTGAGATTAGGGACTAAATTGAATAATTTGCAAAACTTGCATTCTAGAAGTTTTTAGTATGAAATTTCTTTGGAATATTAATTAGGAGGGTTTAAATAAAAATTTGACCAATTATAAGTTCATGGACAAAATAGGACATGGATGAAATTTTTGAAAGTTTAATAAGGAAGGGCATTTTGGTCATTTGGATATTAAATGAAATAAAAAGGGAAAAATAACACAAAATTCATCATCTTCTTCATTAGCATGAAATTTCAAGGGTTCTCCATAGCTAGGGTTTGTTTCAAGCTTTCAAGCTCCATAGTAAGTGATTCCAAGCCCGCTTTTAATGTTCTTTACGCTTTGAGTCCCTAGAGCTCGATAAAGCTTATGCTAGCAATAATTTAAGTTAGGGTTCATATTTGGAAAAATACCCATAGGTGAAAAGTGTTTATTTTGATGTTTTATGATAGAATATGAGGTTTTAAATTATGTTAGACAACTTGTGCTACTCGGTTTTAAGAGAAAACGAGTAAAAGGGCTTAATCGGTAAAAATACCTAATAGTCATAAGTACATGTTAGAGTGTGAATTTGATGTTGTCATAGAAGGGAAAAATGATCAGCATGTCATAAAACATAATAAAATAGGATGAATTTTAAATTACAAGACTTGGGGCAAAAGTGCAAATATGTGAAAGTTTAGGGGCAAAAATGTAATTTTGCCAAAGTTTGGGTCAAGGACTGTTTTGATAAATGTGAATATTAAATAAGTTAAATTTGCTATTATAGATCAAGAAGACCGAAATTCGGGAGTAGATCGGGGAAAAGAAAAAGTAAAGGACTAGTAAAGTTTAGTCACATTTTGTATCGAGGTAAGTTTACAGTAAATAAATGAAATATTCTTTTATTTCACATTATTATTTTCAATTTCCCGCATTTATATACTTAGTTTTTGAGAATATTTAAAGTTGAATTAAAGGCGAAGTGACAGAGAAAAAGCATTAGGAAGCCCCGTTTGAACCTTAGGAATGTTAGGATATTGGGGTTAACAGACAGACAGACAGACAGATGAAAATGAGCCATGTAAGTCCATATCGATATATGGCTTTGGAGACAGGAATGAGCCATGTAAGCCCATATTAGATATATATATATATATATGGCATTAGAGATGTGAATAATTCATGTAAGTCCATGTCAAGACATGGCATTGGCGAGATATTGATAGACAGAACGACCTAGTATCCTTAGTATTCCGAGTGGTTCAATGGGTCATTGTACACGTTAAATTACAGTGAATTATCAGCAAAAGGGAAGGTAGATTATATTTATGAATAGTGAAAGGTCGTAAGAAAGAAGGTAAGTGAGTAAAGAAAAGGTAGAAAATGAGAAGTAAAGAAAGTTTATGAGGCTAGGTGACATTATGTATAATTATTCATTATGTTGAATGTTGTAATTTGTTTGCTTGTAAGCTTACTAAGCCTAGTGCTTACTCTCTTTATTTTCTTTTTCTTATAGTTTTTATCAAGCCACTCGGGGATCGAAGGAAACGTCGGAGACCCGATCACACTATCGAAGAAATCACATTGGTATAGTTAGACGTTTCGTTTTGTGTATGGCATGTATAGGAACTTGGTTTCTTTTGATAAGATATGACCAATGACTGATGTGTAAATACTTGATAGTGATTAGCAAATAGAATGGCTGATGATATACGTGTTTAATAGTATGTATGATTAAGTAGTAACTATCACATGAAAATTATGAAAAATGTGAAAGTAACTTAAAAATGGATTCAAGTATCAGAAATAACATGACTTTGAAAAATCACAAAAAAATTGTAGATACATGGTTTTATGGTGAATAATATATGAAATTAAATCTCATTGTGTCTATTTTCATATGGAATAAGCAAAACAGGTAAAGGTTTTGTATTTTATAAGATATCTGAGTTTTAGTGAAATAGGGCCAGAGCGATTTCTAGATCCCTTGTTCCAAATTTGGAAATTCACCATAAATTTTACAAAAATAATTAGGTGGTTTACTTTATATTTTTAGAATCTTTATTGAATCTAGTTTTAATAGAAACAAACTTTATAGTCATATGAATTTTGTACATGGAGAAAAGTGGTTCGTAGTAAGTAGAGGTCAGTGCAGTCGAATTCTGAAACAGGGGTAACTTTAACTAATAAACTGTACTAATTGGCTAAGTCTAAAATTATAGAAAAAAATTAGTAGATATATATATGAGTCTAGTTTTAGGAAAAATTTACAGATCTTAATTTTGTATTTTGAAACTCGAGAAATGAATTTTTAAGCAACCATGATGCAGAAAAATAATTTATTCCGAAAATTAAAATAAGTAGTTTAGAGTTGCTTAAAAGGTAAGATAAGTTTAGTAACACCTCAAGCTTGACTCCGGTGACGGTTTCGGGCATGGGGGCGTTACAATCTAAACCTCAAGGTTCCATTCATCCATTCATGATTCAAAGCATATCATATAACTAATGCACAACCATTCACCAAAACATTACCATTTCATAATTTTTCATGATTCAGTGATAAGCACACATCTCAAAATCATACTTAAACCATTCAATCCATTACACATGTTAAATAACCTTGAAAAACACATTACATATAGACCATATAAATCATATTACAACATTTACCACATAATCCCAAAATAACCTATATATATGCCACAAAACCGAAATGACAACAAATCAAAATCTACCAAGATTGAAGCTTGATAGTGTGAACCTTGAAGTTGATCCAACTACATAGTTCTACAAAAAGTTAACTGCAAAAAGAAAGAAATGAAATAGAGTAAGCTTATATAGCTTAGTAAGTTCAAATTTAAATCTTAATCAACTTACCCCAATAATGTAATTGAAATGTAAACAAGTAATATAAAGATATGAACCTGACATTCAATATACGAGAAATATGTGAGATTTATATAAGTTCAAATCACAAGATAATTGTATATATATCATGGATTCAATCCAAGTCATACATATGCATTTCACATATCTTAAAAGTCATTTGACTATCGTTCACAAGTTTTACTAGCTTGATGAACTATGACAAATTAATTCGGGTACTCGGGTAATTACACCACTAGAGAGCATCTTAATGCTATATAGAGGTGACATAGTGCAAATAGAGGCATGACTGTGCAATCAGAGGCACCAGAATGAAAAAAAGACACCAAAGTGTGAACAAAGACACTGAAGTTCAAACCTGCACCAGCACGCATTCTAACCCTATTAGCATGTCAATTGTATCCTAATCGTTTACTACGTTCAAGGGAGAACTAAAACAGAATTCGTAACACTTATAGATCAAAGCATTTCCATGTTATCCATACACATACTGTAAACAAATCACGTTCATTCAGAAATCCATACGTACCATATTTCACTAGTATTCAACAATTTTCAATTTAGTCTTTGCTCACCTTAACAATTATTTATAACATATCAACATCAACTTACAATATCATCAACATATATATAAACATAATTCAATAGCAAACAAGATGTATAAACACATTTAAATACATTATGAACTTACTTATTATATTCGACTATCGAGTTGATTCATAAAGACTATTTGGCAATTTTTTCTTTTCCCTGATTTTTTTCTGTTCGGTTTAATCCTTGATGTATACAATAGTTAAATTCAATTTATCAAATTCAATTACATTTCCATGCTCATGTATAAATATATGACCTATTAATTTCATTTTACAAACATTTCCTGAACTTTTACACTTTATTCATTTTAGTCCCAAAAATTGAAACGATTATAACTTTCACATTTAAACCCCATCACTTGAAATCGATTACAAATTCCTCCATAATAGCCTTTAAATAATAAAATTTACAAAAATCTCATACTAAGATTAACACATTTTCATAATAGTCCTTAAGTTCAAAACTAACAAAAGTTCCTTTACAAAATGGTCATATTTAGCTATCGAGCTCATAAATGGACCATATAACTTCAAAAATATCTAAAAATAATTAATGAAAAGTTTCAAAACATTTAATAGTTTTACAAAATAGTCCCCGTGTTAGCTAGATTAAGCTACAATGATCTCAAAAACATAAAAATAACTAAAAACTAACTTAAGGAGTACTCACATGCAAAGGTCGATTATGCTTCAAGAAAATGACTATGGCTTCTTGTTCCTTTTGTGTTTTCAAGTGGAAGAAAACCAAATGGGGAAGATGACCCTTATTTTGTTTTATTAAACTAACATTTAATTATTTTAAATTTTAACTTTAACATTATAAAATGATTGACAAAACATGCACTCACCGTCCATATATTATAAAAGTGGCTAAATTACCACTTAAATCAATTTAACTAAGCCAATAGACAACTAAATTCAATGAAAATTAATTTTACGGTTGTTACGATTTTGTCCTTTTTCCTTAATTAACTATTCAATCGCTAAAATTATTGGAACAAGACATAATTTTATTCTATAATAGACTCGTAAATATTATAAAATAATATTTATTGACTCGATCATCAGAAATCAAAGTTCCAAAACCACCATTTCCAGTACCACTGAAAAACAGGATGTTATAGGATTCTTGAATGGGAAGTGTATTTTGAGCAACCAAAAGGTTTCACTTATCCAAAGGACGTCATTTTGCATGTTACTTTTTTAGCAAAAGGTTAAGTGCGGAGGGTGTGATCATTTTCCATGAGTGCATCATATCTAGCCATACTTTGTGCATAAATTTCACTTGCCCTTGAGTAAAATTAAGTTTTTTGCTCAGTTTTCCTTTATACTAGTTTTATCTTTATTTCATGTCATTTTGTGTTTTAAATGTTTTTTTGTGTATTTTGGGTCATTTTTAGGATGTGTTTGGATAAAGGATTTAGAAAAGTGATTCCATTTCAATTAGGGTTTTTGAAATTCAAAAAAAGAATATACTCGTTTAGATAAAAAAAAATTCAAAATTTGTAAATAATTTCGAAAGGGATTTAAGTAACTCAAATTTCTTCTTCAAATTCGACCTAAAGAAGTGATTTTCCAAAATGTTCCATAAGCTTATTTCATTTAATACACATTATCCCATATAAAATAAAAACTTAAAACTTCAAAATAATTTTTTATTTAAGTCTGATATATTTAAATTTTATTCAACTTTTGTAAGAGTTTATCAACCTTCAATAAAAGATGAGTGTTTAAAAGTGTTCACTAAAATGTGCAACACTAAGATTGCAATAATTTTTTTAATTAGAGGCTATATTGTGAATTGGCAAGACATTCATTCTCTTGCAAAAGTCTTATACATATAAATAATTTATCATAATATCTCTAATGTATATGCTCTTTAGTTGTTATACTCTTTATTAAACAAATTATTTCCAATAATTGCAATACATTTCATGAACAACTCAAACCTTTTCAATTACTTTTTCTTTTATGAATAAAAAGACCTTTGGAAGGCTCTAATCCAAATATAGGAAAAGAGATTTGAATTAAATATTTTAAAAATAAAACTTATGGGAGTAATCAATATCTAATTTATTACATTTTGTTTTCAAATTTTAAATAATATAAGATTCAATTTTCATTAATTTTAAATTTCTGAACGAGTTAGTGTTATAAGTCAATTAAATATCAATTTGGTTGGAGAAATGATTCAAATACTCTTACGTATTTAAACTAAATTATATTTTGATAATTGTAACACCCCTTACTTATACCCGAGACCGGGATAAGATACAAGGCATTACCGAATACATACACAGTTTTTCATGCAAAACTGGGCTATAATTTTTCTTTAAAAACAATTTCATTCATTCGTACACAAGTTGTCCTTAATATGGGCCTACAAGGCCCAAAACAACCATCGGAAGGGATTCAGGACTGAATCAAAGACTTTAGAAAAGTTTGGGAAATTTTCCCCAATGCAGTGCCACACGCCCGTATGGGACAAAGGACACGCTCGTTCTCTGGTCATGTAGCTCTCAAACTATGACGTCAGCATCAATTAGGGTCACACGGTCGTGTCACACACCCATGTGGCTAGACCGTGTGGTCAATTAAAATTAAATGATTTTTCATAAAAATGGTGTAGACTTCACACGGCCAAAGTACATGCCCATGTGGATAAGTCATGTCTCTCACACGGCCAAGACACACGCCCGTGTCTTAGCCCGTGTGTTTACTACTGAGCATACTGACTTGCAAAATTAGGGTGCAAGGGGCACA
This sequence comes from Gossypium arboreum, assembly GCF_025698485.1. Taxonomy (NCBI): domain Eukaryota; kingdom Viridiplantae; phylum Streptophyta; class Magnoliopsida; order Malvales; family Malvaceae; genus Gossypium; species Gossypium arboreum. The sequence continues at coordinate 54,143,196 of NC_069072.1, forward strand.
CGGCCTTTCAACACGCCCATGGGGCAGACCGTGTGTCACACACGGTCTAGACACATACCCATATGTCTGCCTATGTGGACCAATTAAGGGCTATTTTCCAAGCCAATAGTCACCCTCACTCACTTATACATTTAAACACATTTCATAACATGCAACATGACATGTTTAGGCACTCAAATATTCCACACCATGGCACTCTCACATCTTCCTAATGTCATCCTATTACACATTCGTTTTGTTACACCATTTAGAAGCATTCCACACCAATTTCATGCATTTGTTATCATAACTTCAAATTATGCATTCATGTTTATAGTCATTTTTAAGTCATTAGGTAATCCCTTATCTTTTAGCATCTAGTCCATACTTTATCATGCATTCACCAATCAACAACATATCACATCATCAAGGCACTAACACACACATGCATGGGCAATTAGATTACAACCCAATTATCAAATATAAGCCATATCACATTGCCATTACAAAATGAATCATCACTATCATAGGCCCTTACAAATTGGCCAAATAGCATGACACATATCACAAAATAACTAAGTTCCCTATACATGCCATACTCAAAATAACAGTTTCACTATACCCAATAATCTTTTGATAATGTGATTGAATGCTCCGACAACTTTCGATCCCTGAGCTAGCTTGGCGGAACTACAAAGGATAGAAAGGAAAAGGGTTACCATTAAAGCTTAGGAAGTCCACATGCAAATAATATGCAATAGTAGTAAGCAATCAGTATACAAGGACATAGCAACATATACATAAAGATTATTCATCATTCAAACCTTTTGGGCTTACTTATCACATGTACACATATATATATACTTGCTCATCACGAATCGTTCTTTGCCAAGGCATTATTCATAGGTTTAGCGTACATACCTGTACTCATCGTAGTATATCATATAACCATACCTCTTTATCGTGCCCTCCTCGGGACTTTCATCACATCATTCATTATAATACCCATTGAACACTCGAAATACTATTGGATACACGAAAATTTGCACATAAGTGCCACATATACATACATAGCCAAAGCTACCACATAACATGTAATGCTCACGGAGGATCTATTCACGGGCTTGCTCGTATAAGCTATCGGTCAAGGTGTAACTACACGGGCTACTCACAAAAGTTGTCAGGTATCCGACCACTCAAGAATTACCTAGCCACTGGTAAGATGTAGAAGACCATTGCCCGAAACTTAATCACATGTATCGTATCCATCATGAACTCGGACCACTCAACGAGCTCAGCATAACGAACTTGAACCTCTTAACGAGCTCGGATGCCACTTATATCACGAACCCGAACGACTCAACGAGTTCGAACTTCTTAATTCCTAATGACATGTCACTTGTATCCTAAACTATTCCTAAGGTTCAAATGGGATTTTCCTCACTTGCGTATGGTACCTTTATCACACTTGTTCGTGACGTCGTGGATAACGACCATAACATTACTCATGCTTTCATAACCATCAGTACGCATAACATTCATAATAATAACAAATATTTATCATACAATATCAATACATTAAAATGTACTACAACATCACATTAGTTGCATATGTACTTACCTCGATACAAAAATGATGATAATCGAGCCTAATCGTTATATACTTTATTCTTCCCTCGATCAAGACCCGGTTCACGTTTTTCTTAATCTATAATGCCAAATTTAACTTATTTATTAACCACATTATTCAAATCAATCCATAATTCATGCCTTGGTAAAATTACCTTTTTACCCCTAACTTTTCACTTATTTACAGTTTAGTCCCTAAGCTCGTAAAATGAAATGCATACATTTTCTTTGTTACCCAAGCCTAGCCAAACCTTTACTATGCTCATATCAGCCCATATTTTCTCTTATTTCACATTATCACTACTTACTTTTACACTTTTACAATCAAGTCCCCTTTTTAGGTTTTTTCACTAAAAATCACTTAGTAAAATATGCTTATCATACGTCAAACATTCATACTCCTCCATTAATCATTAAAATACATGCATGTTTCACATGGGTCAAATTTCATACATGAACCCTAGCTCAAAATATAGCTAGAAGTGGGTAGATCATGCTTCAATGACTTTAAAAATACAAAGAACATTAAAAATGGGGCTAGAGAGCACTTACAATCAAGCTTGGAAATGTTGAACAAACTCTGGCTATGGTGTCTTGCAATTTTCGGAAATGGGAGAAGAAGATGGACACCAATTTTGAATTATTTTTCCCTTTTTATTCTTTTAATTACCAAATGACCAAAATACCCTTAGGGTTTTTCTTTTAAATTTTTTCTATGCATGTCCATTTTTGTCCAAAATTATAAAAATTGGTCAAATTGCTAATTAAGACCTTCTAATTCATTATCTAAAGCAATTTCATGCTTAAAACTTCTAGAATGCAAGTTTTACATCTTATTCAATTTGGTCCCTAAAATTCAATCAAACATTTTATGCATAGAATTTCTTCATGAAACTTTCACATAAGCATGCATTCATAACATAAACCTCATAAGAATCATATAATAATTATTTCTATCTCAAATTTATGGTCTCGAAACCACTGTTCCGACTAGGCCCTAATTCGGGATGTTACAATAATTGTACTTTTATCTTTTTATATTTTTAATAAAATTAATAATAAAAAAACTTACATATAGTGAGATTTGAACCTATGATGCCAAAACTTAAATAAAAGTTTAACTTTACCACTTTAACCAAAACTTCAATTTAATCTTTTATATAAATTTTAATATTTTTACCTGAAAAAAGTCTTTTCACCCACATCTTTCGTATCTCTACTAACTTTAAACTTTTGATTGAACTAGTTTCATGAGTCAACCAAAAATTCGGTTGGAGAAATGACTAGATTATTATTCCATATTTAAAATAAGTTATATTATTATGAGAGTATTTCAATCTTTTTCATTTTTAATAAAACTAATAAAAACTTACATATGATGAGATTTGAACCTAGGACACCAAAGATAAGTAAAACTTCAATCTTATCATTTTAATCAAGGTTTCAACTTAAATATTTCTTTTATAAATTTTCATATTTTTACCCAAAAAACTTCAAACTTACATTTTATATCTTTATTAACTTTAAACCCCAAATTAACTTAAATCAAAACCGACTTAAATACTCTTTCTTGTTGAAAATAAATCATATTATTACAACTATATTTTGATGTTTTATATTTTAATAAAACTAATAAATAATTTGGCCTAAACAATAAAACAAAAACTCAACTTTATTATTCCATGTCGATTTTTTATAAATATTAATATTTTTATTAATTTTTACTCACGTTGTTTTTTTTTTTTTTTTGCACACCCATACGCCTGTTGTCTCTAAAACATCTGTAAAAGTCATCCCTCTAATCTGATTTTATTCCAATTTGAGAATCCTCCTCGTGTTGATTCAGGCTAGCCAAGTGTCAATCAATTTGTCTTTTTTGAAATTTTTGCTTTTCTATTTTCTATTAGAAAGATACGAAAAGAACAAGAAAGATTGGGCTTGTCTTCGTGTTTTATTGGTTTAAAGTTTTTCTAATTTATATAAATTTTATAAGATTCATGATTTTGACATATTTATATCATGTTCATTGAGTTACTTTTGATTTTTCATATACATAAGAGTTTTATAATTATATGTAACTTGTTATATGTTTATAATTTATTTTATTTGACATTAAAATTATTATTTAATGTGAAATATCTTGCTGTATATTAATTCACTTAGGATTTTGCATAGAATTTTGCAGTTATTCAATTTCATTTCATGGGTAAAATTTATAAATTTATTTAGAATTCTCATTTTTATACAATATAAAATTTTTCATGTTAATAACTTATTTTACTAATATTTTGATAATTTTATAGAGTTAATATCACCCTCAATTGATCTCAATTTAATTGTAAAATTATTAAAATTTAATTTTTTTATAAAATAATAAATATTAAATTGATGCTTTTTGTATTTTAATAAATATAAAAATACATCTATGATGAAAATCATAATATTTGAACTCAAAATATCATAGTGTTTACTAACTCAACTCACCATTTTAAGCAAAGTCATAATTAATTTTTTTAATTTTTCACATACATCATAAATGTATTATAATCTAATTTTATAATAATTCAAATTTCGCTTTCGTATTTAAATTGGAGTTATTTTAATTTATCAGTTTGAAAATTTAATTTTTATATAGTATATTTAAATTATTGATTAATTATGAAATTATAATATAAATATATTTTTAAAAATCGTTATAGTTATACAATAACATAAAAACATGGTACATAAAATTTTAAATTCATTTTAGGCATATTTTGTAATACAATCGCTGAAGTCCAAGATTAGATTATATTTTATTTTTCAACTCAATAAATAGATAAATTAATTTTGTATATTAAATAAAATTAGTAATTTTATAAAAAAATTATTCATTTGTAGTGTCAAAATTAATATGACCGATGAATAATTAGACAAGAATATGTGACTTGTCACACGTAATTTGTATAAATATAAAAAATCAAATTTTAATAATAAAATAAATAATTTTAACAAAAATTAACTTATTATTGAATCTAATGTATAGACATCAATATATCAAATTATCAATATGCACAGTACAAAAGGTAAAATCCTAAAACATAGAAAATGCTTTTCCCGCATACTTTTGTAATAAAAGGTAATGGATAGAGGTTTTCTAGTATATTCATTGGCATATTCTTAAAATATTAGAAAACAGAACCCACGCTGGTGCTTAATCTATCAATTTGGATGATAAGGAATTGATATGACCACTTCACAATACAATTCTAGAAGAAACGCTTTTTCGGTTTTCCTCTCTTATATATTGGATTAATTTCCCCCACTTATATCGTCGTAAACAACACTTACAAAGCTGTTCTTATACCAATAAACTCCAATAGTCGACACGTGTGTCTGTCTCGTACACCAAGGTCTTTTTTTTCTTCAGTAAATTGAGCACCAAATTCGTTTTTCTAAAGAGGAAAAAGAAAAAAGGTTGTCCCAAGTGGGAATTACTTTTAACTGGGTCGACTCTTGTAGCTCGATAGCTTGCCACGTTAAAAGTTTCTTAATTGTTAATATGTATTATTTTTATTTCATAATTTTTTTATATGAACTTTTATGCTATACTACCATTATTTTCAGTATCATGTTCACAAAGGCGTGCCATTTTTGGAGTCTTTACTCGTTTGCGCTTTAAAATTTTAAAATTTTAAATTTTTTAAAATTTTAAAAAATTTAATTAGGTTCAAAATTTTATACTTTTAAAGTTTTTAAAATATTTTAAATATACTCTTTTAAATTTTGAAAATTTTAATTAAACTTTCTTAAAATTTTTGAAAATTCTTAATAATCTCATAAAATTTCAATTAAACCCTCAATATTTAAAAAATTATTAAATTCTTAAAATTTTTAAAATTTTACCATCCAAAATGCCAGAATCCGCCATGTTGATGTTGTTTTCTATTTATCGAAGTTTATATAATTTATTATAATAACTCAATTAGACCTGTTGTATGTAACTTCATCTTTCTCCTTTTCTTTACATATTATATAATATTACTTTAATTTGAAAAGAAAATTATATCTTGTTATTATATTTATGTTATTTTGTATGTAATATAAATTATATAATTTGCTGCACATCTATATTTTGTTTCATGTGCATTTTAACATTTTGTATATTTATGGTGTAAACATGGAATTTTTCGTCAAATCATTAGATTTTAATATTTTTATTTTTATAGAGATAATTATTAATTTTATATATGAATTTTATAATTTGATACAAAATTTTTATTTGGTGCAATTATATTATGAAACTTGAATTGTGGGTATATGTATACATAAAATTTTTATTTCGATTTAATTATATACATTTAAAGAAATTAATATATACATTTATTTTCATATTAGATTAATATAACTGTTTGTGTATGTAAGATCCATCATAAAATGGTGCTAATTCGATAATGTTGTTAGTGATTTTTAAAAGTTAAATCAAATTAAAATTTCATGTATAAAATAACACAAAATCAAAGTTCATATATATAGTTTTGATTTTATCCCTTTTATATTATCTTAATTCATTTCATATTTTGTATAATTTATTATAATAATATAATTTTAATCTTAAATTTATTTATTTAAAATTTTAATAATTACAAATATTATACATTAAGACTTCAATTTAACGAAAGCATACTTGAACATATATATACGTATGAACTCTCGTATTTGACTTGATGATTAAATGTTGTTCACCTATAGAACTCACCTGGATTTGAGTCTTCGAGAGAGTAAGTGATGGATCTTTTCTTGAGAAGTTTTTAGTAGACGTAGTGAGTACGTGTATGGTGTGGGTGTATCCTTACCTTATATATGAATACCAACACTATAATTGTACGATACCAAAAGGAAATATATATATATATATATATATATATATATATATATATGCATATGATTGATATGTTGTCCTTTGGTTCATATTCAAACATGTAATTTTTCGTCACATCATGAGTTTTAATACTTGTTTAAAATTTTATATAATTTCAATTTATTTCATAGTTTCATTAAATTTATTATAATAAATTAATTTTAATCTTAAACTTATTTATTTAACATGGAAATAATTATAATTATTATACATTAAGACTTCAAACTAATGAAAGCATTCTTTAACTTATATATGCATATAATTGATATGGTGATTAGACGTGTTCATGGTTTGGGTCATTCGCCCAAATTAAGGTCCCTAAAATGTGGGAGGGTTTGGGCAAAAATATAAATTCGAAAAATGGGCTTAAACAAAAAATAAGACTCTTTTAAAAAATGGGTCAGGCTTCGAGTAAGGCATTTTTGGCCTGGGTCTGGCCTGGCCCAAATTAACTAAAGGACAAAAAAAACTATTTTTTTAAAATATTATTTTCTCGTTGTTTTCTCTATTTTGTTACCTTTTTACTTATGTTGCTACTATTTTGTTGTTATTGTTTGGATATTGTATAAAACATTTTATTATTAATTTTGTTATTATTTTAAAGACATTTGTTAATTTTGTTATTATTTTAGAGAAATTTGCTTGTTAAGTTGCATCTATCTTAGTGTTATTTAAGTATATATATTTTTAAAATTTATTTTTAATTTTTGGGAAATATTTATTTTGATGTTTTTAATATTTTTGATGTATTATATATATTTTAAAATTATATAAAAAATACTATAAAATTAATATGAGTGGGTCAAGTTGGCCCAGGTTGTAGCATTTTTATTCAGGTTGAGCTTGAGCAACATTTTAAGCCCATTTTTTGGGCCCGGGCCTAGCAAACAAACTTACATTTTTAGTTAAGCCTAGCCCAGCCCGGCTCATGCACATCTCTAATGATGATGTCCTCTCCTTTATTTTAAGCCAGAAATATGTCGTTTTTTTTTCTTTTTCTTTTTGTTAGCCAGAAATAGATAATAATAAAAAGAAATTTGTTTACTCTTCAAAAAAAATTTTCTGCCAAATAATTTTTAATGTTTGACGTTATGATTTACTCAGGAACAGGCTTCCAGCATCGCCACGAGCCTCCTGCTGCTATTTGACCTATGTTACAGAAGGATGCTGCTTCACTCTAGGTGCTGGTATTTAGTCTAATTTGTCTTTGAACTCTTTATTTGTACCCACCCACCCCCCCAAAAAAAAAAAAAAATCACCAGTTCGATTGATCAGATTCGAGCTGTGAATTGGCATACATCTAATAAAATACACTAACTTCGATGATATTTAAAAGGTTTAACTTTGTAGATGTTTGGGATAGAGATAAAAACAATGCCAAAATCAAGCTGCTAAAAGAAATGAGTTAACCATTTGAAGAATATAAGCTTCAAGTTTTATTCATAATATTTAGTTCAATACCAGATTTGCCTTTATTGCCAGTGAAGCAGAGAAATATATAGAATACATATAGATATTATAATGGAACATTCATCAATATCCATGCTCACTAGTCATCATAATTGACTTAGTTTCACACCAGATTTGCCTTTACTCCTAGTGAAGCATAGTAGTACACATAATACATACACATTAGATACATATATAAAACCTAATGGAACATTCAGCAATCCATGCTCACTAGTTATCATAATTGGCTGATTAATCAAGTAATTAATCAATCAATCCTTCTTGTGTTCTTGATCAGCACGTCGTACTTCAAGGCCGCCATCAGGTCTCTTCTCAAGTGAATAAGGCATATAGGTTCCTAGAATTCTGTCCCATATGTCAAAGTAGACAGAGAAGTTGTATTTGGTACCATAAAGCTGATGGTGGACATCATGGTATGCCGAATTGTTGTTAAAAAAGAGGTAAAAGGGGTTTCCGGGAAGCTTCATCCCGCAATGATCATCCACTAATTTAAGGATGGTAAAGGAGGAGAAAAACATGGCAGTCCGAGGAGACATGCCGGAGAGGAGTACAGCTAATGTTCCGCCCATGGTGTCCAAGAACCCCTCAATTGGATGCATATACTGTCCTCCAAATGAATAGGGAACAACCAGCCGGTGATGCGGAACATGAAGGTGTTTGTATAAAAACTTGTTCTGATGCAAGTACCAATGCACAAAAAACGACCATGTATCTATCACCACCATTGCTATCACCAATTGCTTGGCTAGAAGAAGCAAGGTTAGTGATTTCTTTGGAGATGCCTCACCATCTTTTTCTCTTGTTACCTGCAACCAAAACAAATTAAGTTCCAAGTTCTGATACAAATAGAAAATGGTGGTGCTCTGATATTTTATCTGATCCTTGAAAGTTACAAACTTACAATAAAAAAGAAGAAAAAATTTTGTTTATAATTGCATCAAAAGAAAGGAAAAGAAAAAGAAAAGCCATTAATTGCTACTCATACCGCATACGTGAAGAGGTTAATAGCAATTGACATGACTTGATGGCAAAGAACGGCTTTGAAGACTTCCTTTCTGGACACCAAATTCTTCTCCTCCTCTTCTTTCTTGGAGTGCAACTTGTACTTCTCAAACCTTGACTCAAACATCACATACATACCTGAGTATATCCAATAAACAGCAATTGGCACCAAAGTGGCCAGCAATTCCTCCGACGTTACAAAAGCCATCCCAGTTTTTGAACTTAATCTCCCTTTCAAGTGTTCAATTCTAATAATAGCAATGGAAATGTGTCTTGTTCAATTACACTATGCAATAGTCTTCTTATAGTTCATAATTGACAGTGATTGAAATTCACAAAATGTAACTAGAGCATGGAATAAGGGGAAATTTTTTTTATATATATTTGCGTATATACACCTTTAATTGTTGACCATTCAAAACACAAAAAGTAAGAATTTTGATTGTGTAAAATTTATATGAAAACTTTAAGCCAGAAATATGTTGTCTTTTTTTTTTTTTATGTTAGCCAGAAATAGATAATAATAAAAGAAATTTCCTTACTTTTAATTTTTTTGTCAAATTTTTATTTCTTGATGCTATGATTTATCATTTTCCTCTCTCCAGAATAATAGAGAGAATACATATCATCATTATATCTTTTGAAAAGGAAACCACTACATCAATTCAAAAGAAAAATTAGAAAAGAAAAAATAAAAAAAATATGTGATAGTTTAATTGGTGTACCCTGATGGAAATGATTGAAGCTTTTCGTCTTATGTTTGCCTAAACAAAGCTTATTTTTAATTGTCTTAAAAGAAAAGAAAAATGCTTTTTAGTTATTTTATTTATTAATTTTAGTTATCTTAAGTAACTTTAAGATAGATTTAAAAATCTAGAATATATCCCCATAAAAGTAATTGGATAACTCTTAGGATCCTTACTATAATTTTGCTTTGAATTTCCTCCAATCTCATCACAGTTTCATTGTTGAGGTGTTGGACAAATTTTCAGTAGGATAAACGTGCTTCTCTTTGTCTAATTCGAGCTTATCTTTAATGGAGTAATTTTATCCCGTCCAATTTTGAATTATTATTTATTATATTATTTTTTAATACAATTGAAGTTTAATTATTTTAAATTATTATTTAATATGAAAAGATTTTAATATATTTTATAAATGAGCATAAATATAATTTTGAATAAATTTTAATTAAGGGCGAGTAAAATTCAATTCTAACTCAAAAAATTGAAAAAAATTTAAATTTTGAATTATTCGAGTTAAATTAATCGAGTTAATCAAATCAACTCGATTTTTTTCTAATTTCGTGTTCAAATTTAGTTAATTTTTTAATTTAAATAATTCGAATAAATTAAATATCTAACTCTTTTACTTTCTTTCTCCTTAAACCTCCTCCTTAGAAGTCAAAATCGTTTTACTTTCCCAAAAAAATTAACTTCATCAAAGCCCACATTTTTTTTTCTTTTATCTTCTCCCAAAACTTTTACTCTCTCAAACTTTTCAAAAAATTTTCCATTTGCTTTCCTACAAAATTTTAATTTTCTCTTAAATCCCAAATTTTTTCAATTTATGTCTACTATTTATATTATTGAATTAAATTTCACATTTTGTACTATTTATATTATTAAGTTGTTTAATAATATTGAATCTTTTCAATATCTGTTAAAATTAAATTATTGATGATGACATAAAATATTCAATTAAAATTTTTGTTGGTATCAATTTCATATTTTATCTTTAAAATAACTTTTATTAAAAAGTCACTTTTTTATATTTAATATATTTTTAATTTCAAAATACATTGTGGCAAGAATCGAAGATAATTGAAACAACTAAGCAAGCAAAGATGCTAACTTGTATATAAAATATTAATAAATAAATTATGAGAGAATAAATTATGAGAGGATGAAAGTTAATAACAAATTTAATTACGGTGGGTAAATTTGATTATGCTGGGTGGCAGTGGTTATAAGGGCCCGAAGTCATTGTTTTAGTTTAACTCAAACAAATATATTTGATTCAATTCAAGAAAATTTCAAATCGAGTTAGGATCATAAAATAAGATTTGTCAACTCGATTAACTGAAAATTTTTTTATTCGATTCGATCAAATACTCATCCCTAATTTTAATAATTTTTTGATAATAATTGTATTTCTTTTATTCCACAAGTAACTTTAAAAAATTGGCATCTGCCCCCTTCCTTTTTTTTTTTTTTAAATATTTCAACCTTTAATCCTCCTTTTGGTGTCTAAAATCTCCACTTAGAGTATACCAAATATTTTCTTTTTTTAATATAAATAAAATTTTAATATTTTATTTTGTATCATATAGGATGAGTATTTAATATACTAGCAATATATCCTGTTCTTGCTTATGCAATATACCAAATAATTTCTCTTATATATAAACATATGTTATGTCTTGGATGATTATTTTGTACTCTCATATCACTACTTTTTTTTTTCAATATTAAGAATAAGAGATTAAAGTAAAACGATTTAAACCCATACCAAACAAGTATATGAAAATAACTTTAAACACCATTCCGTTGAAAGTTATCTCACCGCCTGAATCAATTCAAACATATATTTTATACTACTGTAATACTTGATCTTAATACTATATTAACTGATCACAGGGAGTCAATTTTACCATCAAATAGACCCCTTAAAAATCAAATATTTGAAAATAAACGAAAACACACATATAAAGGACTTAGCAAATTGATGTAGCGAGTAATTAAAATAAACTCAAATATATTTTGAACCTATGTACATGCTAAAATTTATTTGATATAACTTTCATGCATTTTAATATTTTTTATTAATTTTGTGTCATTTTATTTTGCATAAGCCATTATAACAATTTAATTTAGAAAATGATATATATGTTCATGTTATATTATGTCTAAACTCATCTCATTTTATATAAATTTTAATAATATTCAATTTAGGGAAAAAATTGTGGATTCATATCGTGTTTTTGTTGTGTATTTAAATTGTTGTTCAATTTTATAAGCTTTTATATGTAATTAATTTGTCATGTAAATCTCGGTAGTTGATGTGTTTGTACCATTTTTGTATTTTTTATAAAATAATGTTGATTTTATATGATTTCTTAGTTGAACTAATATTTTAGATAATACATAATAATAATTTAATTTTTAATCTAAATTCTTTTTATAATTAAAGAAGAATTCGGTAAAATATATTATCATTCTCTCCATCCCTTCTGTCATCAGCCATTCCTACAAATAAAGAAATTCTTGGCCTTTCTTACTTTATTCTAGCAAAATAATAACATAATTACCCTCAGAGTTCAAAATACTATAATTAGGTTGTCAGTATCAAAATCAAATTCTGCAAATTAACCCCTTTTCTTGGATGCTCTAGTAATTCTCGAGGTGCGATGTGTAATATCCAAATTAACTTAATCCCCATCTATTGATGTTTTGTCATCATAAATAAAAAATATTCCATCCATGTCGTCAAGTATAGAAGCTCGATTAATCCAGCTCAAGAGGTCTAAAGCTCACGGAGCGTGTCTCTGAAAACCAAAATCACATACTCAGAATGAGCCCGCAAGCTATAGCTTATAACAAAACCAAAATAGTTCACATTTGCTCTTAAACATTACTTGAAAATAAAAAAGATGGTAATATATTGATTCTCCGAATAAATTCAATTAAATTTTGATTTCTTATTTCTTTAAATTAATTTTTAATTAGAGAGACTCAAGTCCAAAAATCAAATTCCAGTGTCGGTCCAACTTTCAGGCCAAATTGAAGTCCAAATCTGTACGAGTTAATAGCAGAATCAAGGCAAGGGCCTGATATTAAAAGTCCAAAATCATGTACAAGGTCCGGTTAACATGTTACAAAGCGCAAGTTCTACGACAAATTCACAGTTTGGAATTAGGTTTCAATTGGTGCCCCCACTTCTCATTGCATAGGAAATTGTTTTTTCTTAGAATGAATCTTAATTTTAATTATTATTTTTTCCAGAAAAGGAAGAGCACCAAATAGAGATCACAATCGGGATATGGAAAGGCACACAATAAATCAGAGAATATACACACAAAAATTACCAAAATGCACTCTGTGTTGTCACAAAGCTTATTCCTGCAAAAATTAAACAAAACAACCCAAGTATCCAAACAGCGCGGAAAATACAAGAAATTCAGCAGTTTAACCAAAAATTACTTTCAAAGGTTCGGTTTTTATGTTGGCATGATGTTTTGAAAACCAATTAAAACCTGAAGTTTAACCAAAACATTTCAAATACGAAAAACAAAGTTGGAGAAGAGAACTTAACGATATGGTGTTTCAGCAGGTATTAAAACCTTCGCAACGAAGAGGGCTTTGAACCTCATATTTCCGAATGGACTCGTGGAAGAGAAGGGCTTTTCTTTAGGTGCTTTCAAAGAGGATAAAATAATGTTTTGAAGGGTTTTTTTCTTAAAGTGTTTTCAAAGAGGATGAAATCATGTTTTATTTTTACGCATTTCATGGAGCAAGAGAATTAAGTTTTTTTTTTTTTTTGGTAGCCATGGGGAGGATGGGAGGTTAGGAAGATCGGCTGCGAGACAGATGAGAGAAAATGGAAGAGGCAGCGCATGAGAGTATTGAGAATGGACGGGATCCCTATGCTTTTATAATTAGGTTAGTATGAGGATATGGGAAAATTCTAACATAAATATGCCATTTTTATCCCGCATTCATTTTGGTCCCTCATTCGGGTTTTTTTTTTTTTCGTTTTTATTATTTTCACATCACACATGTACTCGGGCAGGAGGTCAGATATTTGCGTTATTTTTAATCCAAATTTTAATTCGTAAATTTATCTAAAATTTGAATTTCTAAATTACACAAGTATTTCTTTCCTAATGTGAATCTATATTAAATATTGTTATTACTTTAATATTTGAATTTACAAAAAATTAAATTTAGTATTTTCAATTATACGTTAGATATCTTAATCTGCAAAAATTCAAATCTAAATATGTGAAATAATATAAAATTGAAAAACTAATTTTAAATATTTTTTTTCATAATTAACAATAGATAAATGCAAAATAAAAATAGTTAAAAACAATCTAATCAAATTAAATATAGGATTTCAGAACAAGATAAATATACTCAACATAAACATACAAATTCCAAAAAAAAAAAGTTACAAGTTAGATAACAATTTGTGAAAAATCAATTTAACATTTTCAACTATATGTCAAATATCCTGCAAAAATCCCAATATGAATAAAAAAAGTAGTTTTAAATAAAATTTATTTATAATTAACAATAAATAAATACAAAATAAATTAAACATAACAATTTCACAACAATTTAAATATACCTAACAGTTGTCGATTGAGTCTTAGTTCGATTGGCATGGGCATTATTGCCAATGCAGGAGGATGTAGGTTCAAGTGCAGTGAAGTGCATTATCTTCCTATTTATGGGTTAGGGAGAGGCTATGGATAATTCTAAGTATCGTGTTAAAAAGAACATATATGATTAGAACTTTTGAGATTGTTTAAACCTAACAACTTAAACATAATAATTTCAAACAAATTAAGAGATACATAACAATCCCAAATAATTTAACCCTATTTATATAATTCTAATTGTATATATTATAATACACCATAAAGTTAGTTATCTTTTAAAGAAGAATATTAATATAAAGAGAGTAACGAAATAGAAACAATTTGAAAATGGGTAGGAAGACAAACTAACCCTAAGTCAATAGGCTTACCCCATACGCTCGATCCTAACATTTGTCCTAAACCTAGTGTCAACATGAACATAATTAGAAAGCAAAGCAAAACCTAAACAAGGGGGCACAAAGTTCCAAGTAACATGATGAGCATGCAACACAACTGCCCGAGCCAAAGAGTGGCATTGTTTACATTTCGTCAAATTCATCAAAAGGACACATCAGTAAACTAATTTTTCAATACAAGTCAATAATTCAATTTCATACCAAATTCTAATATACTAGTCAAACGGCTAACCAAAGCTCTATAAACCCGTCGATTATCAAGCTCGAAAATAACCTAATCAGAACACCCTTACCTGCTACTGTCATTTAACAGATACAAGGTATTACCGAACATAACACATACCATTAAACATAACAGAGATATAAATATGTCATCCAATTTGATAGTGCATCGTATAACATATGTCTTGAACAATATTAGCCAACTTTAATGGCTTGTACAAAGTAGTGGTCGAGTAATCAGAACTAATATTTTAAACCTAGACAAATATGACACGTAACAAAATAATTAAGCCTACTATACATGCCATAATTCAAAACGTTTAGTTCAAATACCCTAAAGTATGATAGTGCGGGTAGATCTTCACGATCCTTAACTCCCGAGCAAGCCGGAGGACACTATAAGACAAAAGAGAGAAACAAAGTAAGCTTATAGCTTAGTAAGTAAGTATGTAAATACTAATTAAAGAATCTAACATGTTTACACAACAATTCAAGTATATCTACTTTAACTTCACTATTCATTCCACTTTGATTAAGCTTGTCTCATAAGCGTCATATTCACTAAATAAATCATAACTCGAGTTACAAAACTCAAATTCAAATCCGTAAAATTTCCTGAATCTAGACTCATAAAGCTTTTTGCTAATTTTTTTCTATAATTTTTGGTTCAGCCGATTAGTACAGTTTATTAGTTAAAGTTTCCCTGTTACACAGCTCGATTGATCTGACCTCTGTTCACTACGAATTGAATTTCTCTCAGTACACAATTCAAACAACCCTGAAGTCTGTTTCATTTAAAACTAGTCTCAATAAGGAATTTAGGCATGTAAACTATATTTCTTAATTTGCTTTGTACAATTTTTAATAATTTTTCAAAGTTGGAACAGGGATCACGTATTCATCCTGAGCAAGTCACATACAATTGTAAATATCTCAAAATATAGAATTCCTTTGCTTGCTCTGTTTCTTTTACATGAAAGTAGACTCATTAAACTTTAATTTCACATCTCATTCAACTTCTAATTATATTCCTCCTATTTTTGGTGATTTTTCAAAATCACGTCACTGCTACCATCTAAAAACAGTTTTAATGCTAATTTCACTCTTTCACACATTCTTTATGCTAACCTCATTTTATCTTATATATGTATATACCACAAATCATTTTCACCACATTTCATTCACCAAAAGTGTAGGTCCAAACCACAATATCACCACAAAACCATCCCGTTGAACAATTCGGATCAATCCTCGATATTTAATGGTTTCAAGACACATCCCCACCATCATACTTCATTTAGTTCGGCTCTCTTGTACACATGGTGAACACTTAGTACCACTCATGCGACCTAGCCGATTTGTTTCAGTAGCTCTCTTGTCTACATGGTGTCCTTCACTTGGAATCACGCATGCACCTAGCTACATTTATCTTTCACGTAGCTCTCTTGTCTACATGGGATACATATCGTATCACACATGTGACCTAGCTACTACAAGGTGTCTCAGTAGCTTTCTTGTACACATGATGTGCACTCAAGATCATACATGTGACCTAGCTATGCTCCTCTATTTCATTCGATCTCTCAATGTTCAACCGGATCTCTCTCTATATTTATTTCCATTCTTCCAATAGTCGATTTATATTTTAACATCAGCTAGTATATTTATATAATAGGCTAAAATATAAGAATGTACATGAAATTATTGTAATATTTACATACAACTTACCTTGGTGCAAAATGTGGAAATTTTGCAATTTAGTCCAAAACTTTTTCCTTCCCTGCTCGAGATCAATTCCGCCTTTCTTGATCTATAATAACACATTTAGCTCATTTAATACTCATACTATTTATTTCAATCCAAAATCACATCATGGAAAAATTACATTTTTGCCCCTAACTTTACAAAATTACAATTTTGCCCCTAGGCTCGGAATTTAATTTCAGCCCTTATTCTTATGTTTTATGATATGCTAAACATTTTCTCTTCTACAACAACATCAAATTCTCACTCTATCATATAGTTATGAACAATAGGTATTTTTACCGATTATGTTGTTTTACTCGTTTTCACTTAAAACCGAGTAGCACAAGTTATTTAACATAATTTAAAACCTCATATTCTATCATAAAACATCAAAATACACAAATTTCACCTATGGGTATTTTTCCCAATATGAACCCTAGGTTAAATTATTACTAGCATAAGCTTAATCGAGCTTCCGGATTCCAAAACGTAAAGAACATTAAAAGCGGGCTTGAAATCACTTACTATGGAGCTTGAAAATTGAAGAAACCCTAGCTATGGAGAGAGGAGAATTCGGCAGCAACTAAGGAGGATGATGATCAATTTTGTGTTATTTTTCCCATTTTATTTCATTTAATATCCAAATGACCAAAATGCCCTCCTTACTAAACTTTCAAAATTCCTTCCATGTCCTAATTTTGTCCATGAACTTAAAATTGGTCAAATTGCTATTTAAGACCTCCTAATTAATATACCAAAACAATTTCATACTAAAAACTTCCGGGATGCAAATTTTGCAACTTATTCGACTTAGTCCCTACTTTCAATTTAAGCACTTTAGGCATAGAATTTCATCACGAAATCTTCACACAATCATGCAATCATATCATAAACCCCAAAATAATTATAAAACAATTATTTCTATCTCGGATTTGTGGTCACGAAACCACTATTCCGATTAGGCCCTAATTCGGGTTGTCACATTATCCATATTCGCCTCTTTGAGCCAGTAGTGTCATTGCCATATTTACCAGACAAGCAACCTTCTATAAAACTAGCAACAGTGACAATTTCCACATTAAAGCCCAGTGAATCCCACACCTTAGTAGCTTTGGGGAAAAAAGAATAATGCATGATCCAATGTTTTCAGCTCGCTACATAAGCAACGATAATCAATTTAAGCTCAATATACACCAAAGGGGTGAATTGATGTTTTAAAAATTTAAAGAAAAAATGACAATCAAAGAGGACTCAAGAATTTATAGTGGTTCGACCCTAATTGCCTACCTTCACTACCTTAGCTTACCACAACTAAGGATTTCCAAGATTCACTCATTGAACCTTTTAAAGACAAGGTTTGAACTTTATAATTTCTATCTTTTCAAAAGGAAAAATATGGCCTGTCACACCCGAATTCCTTTAAACTCAGAAATTTAGAACATTTAGGGGTTAAACCGAAAGAGATTGCAAACTGGTTATGTTCATTGAAAAATTAGGAAAAGATAGAAATGAATGTAGCATGGTTTGTAACACCCCGTACCCGAGCCCGTTGCCGGAGTCGAACACGAGGTGCTAACAGACATAATAAATTTATTTCCACAGTCCATTTAAAAAAAAAATTCCAGACAAACGGGTTACTGCATCACTGTCGCCTTAAAAATCATATCTTGAGTTTCAAAACTCGAAAACCAGTTTCGTAAATTTTTCCTGAAACTAGACTCATATATAAATCTACAAATTGTTTTCTAGAATTTTTGGTCGAGCCAATTAGTACAGTTTATTAGTTAAATTCTCCCCTGTTTCAGGGTTTGACTACTCCGACCTTCACACATTACGACTTGGACATCTCCCTGTACAGGGCTTCAATACTGATGCCGTTTGTTTCTATAGAAACTAGACTCGAAAAGGAATCTATACATATATGGCATAACTTCTAATTATCTCTGCTTAATTTATAATGAATTTCCAAAGTCGGAACAGGGAATCCAGAAACCGTTCTGGCCTGTTTCACGAAAACTTAAATATCTCTTAACATACGACTCATATGATCGTTTCGTTTCTTCCATATGAAAATAGATTCATCAAGGTTCGATTACATAATTTATTCACTATTTAATTTCATTCCTACTATTTTTAGTGATTTTTCAAATCCACACCACTGCTGCTGTCAGCATCTGTTTTTAAGGTAAACTTTTCCTATTTCATGGTTTTCCATGAATCAACTAGAGGTTGTCATACATAGCACCAAAATGATCATGATTAACCATTCCAATGGCTAATCGTTACCAAACATTTCCATACCTCTCAACGAACAACATACAAAACGATTATAATGTTATGATCAAAGTATATTTAAGCCATTTTCGCATGGCTATCCAAATTTATACAAAACCCAAGGGTACATGACCAACAACAAAAAGGGTAGTCCTATACATGCCATTTCAAAGTTCAACCAAAAGTGTACCAAAAGGGGCTTTGATAGTGTGGGCGACTTCGACTTCAATAATCCCGAGTCCGATAGCTGACGAACCAAAATCTATAAAATAGAGGTTCAAAGAAATGGAGTAAGCATTTAATGCTTAGTAAGTTTTGAGCCATAAAATTAGACACAACTAAAATGTAGCATTCATATGGCTAAACAGATAATTTCATATGCACGAATTCTCAATATCATACTTACTTCACATTACCAACCCTTATATTCACACACAAAAGATCAACTTAGCCGAAGGTCGGAAGTTCATTAATCGACTGAGCGAATACTACTTAAAAGGAATCAATTAATCCAATGCATGTACAAAACATACCTCATTGTTGGGATTTTACGAGCGTATTAATTGAAATTATTACAGCAAGATCGCTCATTCCCAACCCAAGTATCTTCGGGATTTAGCCGGATATAACCAGTCGCACAAGGCCTTCGGGTCTTAGCCTAGATATGGTCACTAGCATAAATGCCTTCGGGACTTAGCCCGGATATAGTTGCTAGCACAAATGCCTTCGGGTTTTGGCCCGGATATAGTAACTCGCACAAATGCCTTCGGATCTTAGTCCGGATATAGTCACTTAGCACAAAAGCCTTCGGGACTTAGCCCGAATATCATTCAATAACCATGCACATATATCAATAAATCATGACACATCCATATTTCATTTTCATTACCAAAGCTCAAACACAAGACACTTATCACACTTACAAATTTCGACTAATAGCCACATACAAAGAGCATGATTTTGATTTGCTTGTGACATAATCTAATCGAATCATAATCTAAGTTCCATTACTCAAAACTTACCTCGAGGTGGTCGAACAATTTCGCGGCTATTCGATCACTTTTTCCTTTCCCTTATCCAACTGTGGTCCTCTAAGCTCTTGAGCTAATTCAAACAAATTTAACTTATTAAAGTCTCATTGTGCTTGCTTATGGCCGAATATGACAAGGAGTTTGATAGGTCATATGGCCACCTTTAGCTCAAATACAAAATGGTCATAGGCATTTTTAATCACGTTGAGCAATTTAGTACAATTAATCAAACATTTCCTCATGTGCACCTTTATGACCAAATACACACATCATTAACCTAATATCAATTAACTAAGCACTTAACAAATTCTCCTTGAGCCGATTGTCTAAGTCAAGATAGGATCATCATTATGCTTACCTATAGCCGAATGTACAACATCAATCTATGCATTCATTCGTGTAGCCGAACATGCATGTCTATGTTGAGGCCGATTGCATACTTAATACATTCTACAAGTATAGTCACTTGTATTGACCAAATACCATTTTGTTTCAAGTTCAAAACTTGGCTAATACACATATATGCACTATTAAAGCATCCTCTCCATTCCATCAATTCAACACATGCATTACTCATTAATATACAAAATTATATTCGCCTTAGCACACATCTTGTCTGGTCAATTTTTCTCCATCCAAAGAACATTTTATGTACTATGTCGAACCAAAAGATCAAACACCTAGCTTAATCATTTCCAAAACACTTAACTGCCTTTGACCAAGACTTTAAACAAAGTCTATGTTCGCTATCACACATATGGGCATTATTAGTTCAAAGTTTTAACAAGATTAATTTCTTTGATCTTAACCTAAATGACAACCCCATTGTTCATCTAGATTTAGCATGAAACAAACAAAGAACCAAGAAAACAACACCCATGGTCGAGTATCATCTTCATCACATAGCAAGATTTAAACCATGGGCTAGGTAGAACTC
Organism: Gossypium arboreum; assembly: GCF_025698485.1. Taxonomy (NCBI): domain Eukaryota; kingdom Viridiplantae; phylum Streptophyta; class Magnoliopsida; order Malvales; family Malvaceae; genus Gossypium; species Gossypium arboreum. The sequence continues at coordinate 54,164,167 of NC_069072.1, forward strand.
AAACTAACATAAAAATATGCATGAATCTCATGGAACAACATCAAACTTACCTTAACCTAGCTACAAGCATGGCCGAATCTCTTCAACATTTCCTCCTTTCTTTCCTTTTGAATTTCGGTCAAGAAGAATGAAAAAGGATGGACATTTTTTTCTTTGTTTTCATCATTTTCCTTTTTCCATTTCTTTATTACTAGCTTTTTATTTTATTGTTTCCTACATACCACATTAGCACACCATGCTTAAAATATGCTATGCCCCATAGCATGGCCTACCACTAGCTCAAATATTGGGCAATTTGACATGCAAACCCACCATTTCTATAACATGCATTAATAGGCCACTTTACATTTGCCTAGCACATTTCTAAATTTTCTCACATAAGTCCTATTTACTAAAATTCACCTACAATTAAACAAAATTCACATATAAAATTTTCACACATGCATATATACATATAATAAGCATCAAATATGACAGCTAATTATTTTTTTATGACTCGGTTTTGTGGCCCCGAAATCACTTCCCGACAAGGGCCACATTAGGGCTGTCACATGGTTAGAATCTAAATTTAAATCTAAATCAATAGAATTAGAACCATCGTGTTCCATAGTGGGGGACAAAATGATTATGAATGGGTGGATGTTGTAGGGTTAGGGATCGTGCAGGAAGGGCTATAAATAGCTGAGAAATGACTTCTCGAGAGACTTCTTCTCCAGTCTGTTTTGTTTTTTTTCTTCAACTTCTTCCTTAGAAGCTCTTGGAGGAGATGCATACGAGGAAGCTCTGCATGGAGTGATAATCGAGAGGTTTAATCTGGAAAATTAGAGAAACCAGTAAACTGGTAAGGTTTCGAGCCCTTCAGTGTATGTAAGACTTAGAAAAATAATGTAACACCCCCAACTCGTATCTGTTGTAGAAGTAGGGTTACGAGATCAATTCACAACATATAGCATACATTTATCAAACATAAATCATTCAATCTCATAAATCATTCAACACAATCACATTGTCCCTTATAAGGGCCTATGGGGACTTAAACATGCTTTAGAAGTGGTTCGGGACTAAATCGATAACATATGAAAATTTTGGAAACTTAGAAAAAAATTTCAACCATACAAGGGTCACATGCCCGTGTGAATAGGCTGTGTACCTCGCATGGCTCCAGATACGCCAGTGTCTCAAGCCTGTGAAATTTGGAGGGTATACTGACTTATGCAATATGGCCAAGTCACACGCTCGTGTGCTAGGCCGTGTGCCAATTAGGGGATATACTGACTTGTACCACACGGCCAGTCACACGCCTGTGTGTGAGACTGTGTGGAGTATACGGACTTCAATTTAATTTCATCACCAGGGGACACACGGCCGTGTAACATGACCGTGTGTCATACACGGTTGAGACACATGCCCGTGTCTTTACCCGTGTAGACAAAAAATAGGCCATTTGCAAGGCCAATTTGTCACCCCAACTTCCATGCACCTACAAAAGGCAAAATGGTACCATTTCATCATACAATTAGGAAGGCAAAATCATCAACCATTATAATTTCATCTATTCCAATTCTCAAATTTCTACCATTTACTTAGCCAAAACAATTTCAAAATAATATGGTTCATTTACCATAATTCACACAACCATTTGAGCATCTATAAACCATAACCACATTCATACCAAAACATACCAAAATAAGCTATCACTCATGGCTATATATGTACAAACCAAAACATATATATTTATAAGCCATTTCTAATAGCCAAACACACATCAATATTAACATCATTTACAAGCCAAATCTCATGGCTATGATCACAACTAAACTACGACATTTAGCCTATACATGCCATATGCCAACAATGTATAATCCAAAAGTACCAACTTAGACATTTGATAGTGTGATGATGTTCCCAACGACTCCCGGATCCAAGCTAGCCTTGATTCACAATAAAACATAGAAAAATAACACGAAGTAAGCTTCATAGCTTAGTAAGCCCGTATGTGAACAATGAACAACTATCACCATTCATTCATTATCCAAATAATAGAAAACGATATACAACAATTCTATTAAATCTCAAGGCTATTAAATGGTCATTCACATAACTTACGAAGGAAGTCATCAATTCCATAGTTTTAATGCTCAATTCATTACCGTACGTACCTGTACCATCTCGTACCAATCTCATACTCAACCACATCTTTCATTTACCTGTTGAACCATTCAGAATAGAAATCGGATACTCAAGGATCTCAATCGATAAGTACCTATACCATGCTCCGAAGCCAAATCAAGGTAACTTATCCCCAAAGTACCTATACCATGGCCCGTAGCCAAATCAAGGTAACTCATCTCCGAAATACCTATACAATAGCCTAAAGCAAAATCAAGGTATAATTCGCACCGAAGTGCCGATGTCGTGGCCTGAAGCCAACACAATAACCTAATGACATTTCACTAGCATCCTAAACTATTTCTAAGTTTCAACTGGGATTTCATGCTTGTCGAATCATTGTCGAATCATTCTCGAACTTGTCCGTAATCACATAATCACAAATCACACTATATCCAAGAATATGAAATACAATTAAAAATAAACTCATTTTCTGACACCTTTTACCCGTGTCCGATGCTTGTACAGGGTACGAGGCATTACCGGATTTAATTGTTCACAAGCATGCAAAAACCTGGCCATAAAATTTCTTTTAATTCAAAACTTTTCAAACACATGCATGTCGTCCTTGTAACACCCCTCACCCGTATCCAACACCGGGATAGGGCTAGAGGCGTTACCTGGATTTCACGTTCATGAATATGTCAAATCAAGTCACTAAGTTGTGCTCTAATTTAAAACTTTTCAAACATGTATATCATTTCCCTTAAACAGGCTTTTGATACCTAAAACATGTCTAGAGGTGGCGCGGGACAAAACCAAGAACGTTTGATAAACTTTGGGCACCTTGAAAAATTTTCCTTATCTTAAAGTGTTACAAGCCCGTGTAGATGGGCCGTGTGGACTCACACGCCTATGTGACTTGGGACATGCCCATGCCCTTCGGCCGTGTGCTACACTGACTTATCAACATGGCCGTGGCACACGTCCGTGCTGCCTACCCGTGGGCAACACTGTCTTTTAGACACGGCAAGGACACACGCCTATGTGGCCTACTCGTGTGCGTTTTTGATTTAAAATTTTAAGTGTAGGGGACACACGACCATAGCCCACACCCATGGGATGGAACCGTGTGTCATACATGGCCTATACACACGCCTGTGTGTCCGACCATGTGGACCCTAATAGATTATTTTCCAAGCCTTAAGTCACCCCTTTCTACTCCTTATACCTAGTAGTTACCAAGTTCAAAGGAAAACATGATTATACACTTGTAAATAATCTTGATAAAACCAATTGTATGGAAACCTCATATCATTGGTTTCATACATGAAAGGTTATTTCCCATTTAGTGTTTATGGGTTTCCATGTCACTTTAATTCGTCCGGAATTGGCTCGTTCATGTAACTCATTGCCAATTGGTAATAACCCATCACTTGTAAATAGAACCATACAAAAATTCGTAGGTCATAGCCTACTTCAATTAAGCCAAATTTTCATAGCCATATACAACAGATAAACATATTTTTACATGCCTTCATTTGGCAAATCAAATGACACATATAACAAAATACTCAAAAATCCTATACATGCCATTGAACAAAATAAAAATGTCTTTATACCAAAGCTTGACTAGTTGATAGTATGTCGACTCTCCAATTATCTTCCAGCCCTTATGAGTCCTTGAGCTCCGTGAAATAGGGAAAAAGAGAGGGGTAAGCATTTTCATGCTTAGTAAGCTCAAATAACCGGAAAGTAAACTTACCAAGTAATTATCATACATCCATATTTAAATCATGAAATCTTCAATCATGAAATGATTCCCTATCACATGCACTCAATCAATAAGTTAGTCACATAACAAATCATCATGTAATTTATGTAGGTGAGCTCATTATTCATCATCTTATTGACATACATCATATTAATCCCGTTGAGCTTCTAGGAAATCTCGATGGAATACCCATTATCTGTCAATTCTTATGAATGATCATTTCACATATATGCACTCCCGCCAACCTCACATCCTATGGCAAGATTACTAGTCCAGGCTAAATCCCCCATATCATGAACTCATAAGGTGATGTCGGGATTACTAGTTCAAGCTAAATCCCTTATAACGACAAACACCCTTAATGAGCTCGGATCTGAATTACCAGTCCAGGCTAAATTCAGACCCCATACGGATTACCCGTCCGGGCTAAATCCGTAATGCACACATATTCTTTGGGAGGCTCGATCATTTAAGGAACACCCGTCCGAGCTAGATCCTTTTCATACTTAAGATCACGGATTACCTGTTCGGGCTAAATACTTACTGCAACACATGCAGGATCTCAAATCACATGTAATTACGGGTTATCATCGAATTCCCTTTGTCAACCTCAACCGAGACATTTTTCACATGTTACCATCAAATATGCATTCCTATGATATTTCATGCCAATAATAAATGCAATCATTATGCATTCATAAATCATACAATTATGCATATTAGGGGTTTACTTTAAGTTATCCGAACTTACCTGGTAATTGTTTCGGAGTTGTGATTCAGTTATTCCAAAACCTTGCGTTTACCTCGATCGACCTTCGAAATTTGTTCCTCGAGGTCTATAACAATAAAATTATATCATTAATACCCCATATTATACATCACAAGTCTAATTCTCACCCCCGGTCCAAATGACCGTTTTTCCCCTAACCTCTGATATTTTTACGATTTAGTCCCTAGGCTCGTATAATGAAACACAAGCAATTTTTACCTTACTCAAGCCTAGCCGAACACTTTTCCCTCTTATGGTAGCCCACATTTTCCATTATTTCCACATTTCTACCACACATTTTACAACTTTTGCAAAAAAGTCCTTTTAGGGGTTTTTCATGAAAATCACCTAGGAAAAGTTGTTTAACATCTTCAAACTTTCATATCCCTCCATAAAAACATCAAAATACAAGTAACTCATGCATGGGTAAATTTTCAAACATGAATCCTAGCATGAAATATGGTAGAAATGGAGAGAGTAAGCTACCGAGACTTTAAAATTACGAAACATATTAAAAACGGGGCTTGGGAGCACTTACTAATGAGCTTGGAAAGCTTGAAAGCCCTAGCTATGGAAACCCTAGAAATTTCGACAGCATGGAGAAGAAAAATGACTGATTTTTGGTTCATTTTTCCCATTTTATTTCACTTAAATGCCAAATGACCAAAATGCCCTCAGGCCCTTTCTTTGAAAATTCACCATGCAAGCCCATTTTTGTCCAAAATTTTAGCAATTGGGCAAATTACTCTCCAAGACCTTCTAATTCATAACCCAAATCAATTTGATACAAATTGCTTCTAGAATCCAAGTTTTGCAATTTATTCAATTTAGTCCTAAATTTTCCAACTAGGCACTTACTCAAAGAATTCCTTCATGAAACTTTAACACATGCATATTTTTATATTCTAAGCCTCGTAATAATCATAAAATAAATATTTTGATGTCGGATTTGTGGTCCCAAAATCACTATTCTAACTAGGCCCTATTTTGGGATGTTACAGTCCCTTATTTGGGTCAACGAAGCCCAAAACATACATCGACATTGATTCGAGACTAAACCGAGAACTTGAGAAGTTTCAGGAAAACTTAAAAAATTTTCCCCTGAAACAGGGTCACACGCTTGTGTGGACATAAGGACACGCCCGTGTCCTCAGGCCGTGTAACTCTCTGTTTATGACGTCAGCATGCAAGTTGAATCACACAGTCGAGCCACACGCCCGTGTCTCCAGGTTGTGTCCCTCACACGATTGAGACATACGACCGTTTCTTAGCCTGTGTAGTCAACACTTAGGCTATTTTCCAAGCCTTCATGTTACCCATATACCCTTACAACCTTATACATATTAAAACCGCAATTCATGGCCTCATTTTAGTGATTAAACACTCTTTATTTAGACATATTCATAACATTAACATGTCCTCTTACAAGCAATGCATCTAATCATGCAATACCAAGTCTAGATTTCCTTAATTCACATTCATAAGACTTGTCATTTTAATGATCACTTCTACCATTATACTATGGTTACCAACCATGCATGGAAAACAAACATAATCACATCATAAACATTAGACATGACACGAATAGCTAGGTTTACAAGCCATAATCAATATGAGTCACATCTCATGGCCATATACGTATAACTCAACATAAACCAATACATTTGGCCAAAGCATAATAATACATGTCAATAAACTAGATCCCTATACATGCCACTCACTTGAAATTTCTAATATATGCTTCATTATTCCAATCGTAGTGACTTGATAGTGTGATGCTACCTCCGACAATCTCCAACCCTGAGCTAACTTGACAAAGCTAAAAGAAACAAAAAGGAGAGGGTAAGCTTTATAGCTTAGTAAGATTGTATGAAAATAATAAGCAATTTATCAACATGCTTCCACCAATTCTTACAACATGATCTCAAGGTAATACTACCATAACTGTCTTTTTACCTATGTTTTGGTCAATCTATTTTCTCGAGTTACAGTCACTAAATTACTTATATCTGGAGTTATGGGACTCCAAATTAAGATCTGAAAATTTTCCAAGAAACTAGACTCATATTTTCTCTCACCATAAAATTTTCAAAATTTTTTGTTTAGCCAATAGTACAGTTTATTCTTCAAATTCACCCCTGTTCTGCTGCTTGACAGCTTCCACCTTTCATTACTAAAAATTAATTAACTCCTCACACGGGATTCGAATGAGGTTACTATTTCTTTACTTTGAAAATAGACTCATTTAATATTTTAACAATATAAATTGTAACCCATAATGATTTTTGTACAATTTTTAATTATTTTCCCAATTCAAGACAGTGGATTTTGAAATCATTCTAACTATGTCTCACAACAATTTAAATATTTCATAATATGAAATTCTTTTGCTTCCACTGTTTCTTTTATGTGAAACGAGACTCATTAAGCTTTAATTTAATATTTTATTCAGCCTCTAACTCAATTTTCATAATTTTTGGTGGATTTTCAAAGTCAAACTACGACTGCTTTCCAAAACTATTTTAGTGTAAGTTAATGATACTAAGTTTATCACACCTTATTAATTCATTTTCACCACATTGGTAAAGATACATATTTATACACCATAAGTATAGACCTAAAATCACAAGGCCATCACAAAATCATTCTCATAGACATGAATTACCTATTTATATCTTCACCAAATGTGAGTAATAAACCGAAATTATTTTTCATGAGCTTGGAACACATACCTGTGTTACGCTAATGCTCATAATCATTCCTTACTTATCATACAGCATGAATTGAATTCACATCTCATCAATTTCATGTAAGTATCTGTACCACTCACCACATGGTCATAAGTTCTCTCATTTCATTATAAATCATAAATCTTCTATTGAACCATTTGGAATACTACAAGATATTCATTACCCCCAAACATGGGATAAGATGCCGACGCCATGTCCCAGACATGGTATTACATTAGCTAACACATCAAAGTCGATGTCATGTCCCAGACAGGTCTTACACTAACTTTCATATATCGAGGCCGATGCCGTGTCCCAGACAGGTCATACACTAGCTTGTATATCTTGAGGCTGATGCATGTCCTAGACATGTCTTACACTAGCTCTCATCTCAATGCCGATGCATGTCCCAGACATGTCTTACACTGGCTTCCATAATGTGGCCAATGCATGTCCCAGACATGTCTTACACTAGCACACATATCACCCAATGTCATGGTATGAATAATCAAGTCTATTCCAAATGTTCAACTGGAAGTCTTTGTTACATTAATTCTCATAATTCACATTCTCATCACAACTCAACAATTCATTCCGAACTAATGAAATAATACATGATAACATTTAATTTGCATTATTTTGTACAACTTACTTGTTCCAATGGAATATCACAGTCCATCAAATTTCCAAGCATTCAATCAACACATAAATGTTATTAACAGTTTGGCATCACTTTCTCATATACAAAATTATCAACATAAAATTTAATACAATCATAGCAAGATATATTTTCAAGTATATTAACAATAGCATGGATATCATGCTTATTTAATCACACGACTTACCTCGAATGCAATTTTGGCTAATTACGCCATTTTAGTCCATAACCTCGTACTTTTTAATTTAAGCCTGAATCTCGATTCCTTGATCTAAAATGATGAAATTCACTCATTTAATCACTAAATAAATTTAAACAATAAAAAATTCACATTTTTGGCAAAATGACCATTTTGCCCCTAAACTTTCATAAAATGACCATTTTACCCCTAGGCTCGAAAATTGATTTTTATCGAATTTCTTCATGTCTTAAGCCTAGCCGAACCCTTTTTACTCTTATAGCAACTCAAAATTTCCATTATTTCACCACATTACTATCTATTTTACAATTACTACAAACTAGTCATTTTTAAGTGTTTTTCATGAACACCACAAAAGTTGTTTATTAAACAACTAAGATTCATTTTCTTCCATAAAATTTTAGCAAATATCATAGATGCTCTCATGGTAAAACCCTAGACTTTCATCCATTTTGCAAAATTGCCCCCCTTTAGTTAGCGCATGCTACAAGGGTCTCAAAAACACAAAAATCAACAAAAATGGTCATCAAAGTCACTTACTTGCAAGGGATGGAAGTTGCTGAAATTTTGAACTCTCAAAACCCCTATTTTGCTGGTATTTTTGGTGGAGGAAGGAAGACAGATGAAAAGATGACATCCCTTTTCTTTTTGTTTTATTTTTAGTCAAAATTAAGCTACTAACTACACCTAACTTTGACTTTTCTACTCCTATTTGTCTCTATGGCCGGCCAAGCCTATAAAATGGGTATATTTTCACTTTAAACACCCCAAATTATGGTTCTCTAGCAATTTAACATATTTAGCTAGCAAATCACAACTTTTGCCCTTTATGCGATTTAGTCTTTTTTCGTAATTAAGCATGAAATCACTAAGATTATTTCACCAAAATTTTCATGCACTCATATAATCATGCTATAACACATAAAATAACATTAAAATAATTTCTCTGACCCCAGAATAGAGGTTCCGAAACCACTATTCCGACTAGGCCCAAAATTGGGCTGTTACAATTCTCCCCCCTTAGGGATTTTCGTCCCTGAAAATCTTACCGGAAAAGTGGTTTTGGTATTCACATAAACTTTTCTTTTCCTTAATCATTGATAAAGAACTTTCACTCGACTGCGTCTTTAATACTTATCTCCTTACTTTCTCATATCAGTTTCATAAGCGGTTCATTGCTATACTACACCTCGACTGAATTTCAACCTCTATCTAAGAGTTCATACTCACAAAAGTCTGACCTATGTCATCATGTCACATATACACACATACTTGAATTTTTTCGAATTCGTATAGTAAGACTAGTCAATTCATCTTGGTCTTATGCTCTCTATAATTTCACACAGTCCAATTGTTTACCAATTCAACTCTCAGTTGTCTCTAAATTTCAAAGCCTCCTTTAGCTTTCCCAATAAATCATGGTATAAGACCTGGATCTTAATTCGATTAGTGGAGATAAGAACTCCAAGAAATCCAACAAACATAAAGACACAAAATTCCATGAATCTGATAAGCGAAAATTTATTATATATTGGCATGATTTACATATCTCATCAAGCATTTAACAATAAGCTACATCATATTTTTTTTCCTCTTTCCAAGATGGAAATAATTCTGATAAGGCCTCGAGAATAATCCTTTATCAATTCTATTCTAATATCAATATTGGAGAAGATAGCTCCGGTAAAACTTGATGCTCAGCTCTAACTCTGTTAACAACTCAAATCTTTCTATGGTATCGAATGCTCTAAGCTATCACATTATCTTATTGTCTTAAAACACATCACAATTCATACAACAGTGCGTCACTGAAAATTAAGAAGTCTCTGCCCAAGTGCAAACTAGACCAGTTCAAATGCTTCGGTTAATAATATTCTAATCTGCCCAGGTTTTGCTAATCATTGATTAAGCCGTTCGACTTTCATAAAACGAAAATTTTATCACACAATCATTCGGAATTCACTCATCATGCTAATCAGAGACCATTTCACTTGCATTAGCTCAATTAACCAATATATCTCAATTGAAAACATTAATTTTGATTAACTTACTTGAGAAAAGAGATCCATCGTACCAATTGAAACTCATAATTTCACCACTTATGCCTTTGTCAATGTCAATTCCTTACACAGAAATTAGAGAATTCTAAATACTAACATCACCGCATTACCATGATCAAATTAGGAGCATAGTCACACTTGACATGAATCATGAATCATGATTGACAAATTATGGAACAAAGATAACAAAAAAACCAAGTAAAGAAATTCGGGACAGAGAAATCCCAAGATACAAGACTATATAGGAAGACAGAAAACAAACTCTTAAGGAAATGAAAGACCTCGATAATTCCTCAGAGGGAAAAAGTTCAGAAGAAAACATCATTTTATCCCACTGGAATCAAATGCAACAATTAAGGGAAACAGAATCATAGCATCATATGCATTTTCTTATAAGTTCCCCTCGGACAGAATATAACAGAATACCAGAGAGAAGTAGAGTGAAACAGATTATAAACCAGTCAGACTGACAATACTTTCGTCTGACATTTAGATTAGATAGCATCCTCATATAACAAGAATTTCATCAAAAGATAGATAGCTACTATAACACTTTTGAAAACAATGATCTTTTATAATATATCAAAAGTGACAGTCATCATCTGTTCACTTTAATTTCCATGCCCAAACGTCTTATATTTCAAATATTATTTCTCCAACTATTTCTGTCATCACAAATCCCATATTATTCTTTCACTAAAAAGATCAGTTCTGAGAAGATCTCAATCATTACATTTTCTTGACTTCGTACCTGAGTAATTCGATTTACCAAAGTAAATTTCTTCTCTAATCGTGACAGTGCATAATTCACATAATCTTTGCATCAGCCTAATACCTTTCTAGCTCTAGCTTTACTCATCAACTCACTCCACTCTCTAATCATGTTTATAGATATTTCTCCACTGAACTCTTTGGTTTTCACACTTGTGAGTTTATTTAGCGTAAATCTCATGAAATCCCATTATAAAACACTACTCTAGTAAGGAGGTAAGGTCGTAGGGCCTCTGACTCAACTCTCATATACATATACATGTGACACAACTTTCATCATCATAGCAACATCATCAAAATCATATCATTCATTTAAGACAAACTAACATTCATATTCATTTTACGCCAACTTTCCAGTTATCTCATTTAGACAAGAACACTTATGCACGCACTCTATGAATTCTGAGTAACTTTACTTATCCCATTCATTTAATCAAACAAGTTACATACATAACATCATACGAAAGCCAACAAACATGGATAAATATATTCCAATCTATACTTTCATCTCACACATCATCGTATGCATATCATTACAAACATGTAAATCAATCCAACCATATTCATTCAAATAAGTATACATGAACATTTATTCCATCAATATTTTGATAAGTTATCTAAACACATGTTTTCGCCCGAGTAAATCGGTCATATACATCATAGAATCATCAACTAAACATAAGTAAACTCATTACAATATAGTCTTTTATCTCATTTCAAGGAACCATTGCAATCCATCAAAATTTTAATGTTCAAATGGAACAATATCATTTTATTCGTAGCATGATATTATGAATCTTGTTTGTACCTTTTCGAGTTTCAACTTATCACCACGACACTTCATTCAAATACTTTGGTATTACTATCAATGTAGTTGGGTGCAGCTCGGTTGGAGAGTACTTTTGTCTAAGCAAGATAGCTTTCATTCGTATTGGGAGACATCACACTATCATATATCTATGGTATGTATAGCTAGACTCTCATACGTGCTATGTTAGTCCGAGAACCAACTAAACCATAGCTTTGATACCACTAAATGTAACATCCCTTACTCGTGTCTGATACTAGAACAGGGTACGAGGCATTACCGGACTTGATCATTCACAAACATGCAAAAACTGGGCCATAAAATTTCTTTTAATTCAAAACTTTTCAAACACATGCATGTCGTCCCTTATTGGGGTCTACGAAGCCCAAAACATACATCGAGACTGATTTGGGACTAAACTGAGAACTTAAGAAGTTTCAGGAAAACTTAGAAAATTTTCCCCTGAAACAAGGTCACACGCCCGTGTGGACAGAGGGACACGGTCGTGTGCCTTTGGCACGCCTGTGTCTTTAGGCCGTGTAACTTTCTATTTATAATGTCAGTATGCAAGTCAAACCATACAGCCAGACCACACGCTTGTGTCTCCAGGCCATGTCCCTCACACGGTTGAGACATACGACCGTGTCTCAGCCTGTGTAGTCAACACTTAGGCTATTTTCCAAGCCTTCATGTTACCCATATACCCTTACAATCTTATACATATTAAAACCACAATTCATGGCCTCATTTTAGAGATTAAACACTCTTTATTTAGACATATTCATAACATTAACATGTCCTATTACAAGCAATGCATCTAGTCATGCAATACCAAGTCTAGATTCCTTAATTCACATTTATAAGACTTGTCATTTTGATGATCACTTCTACCATTATACTATGGTTACCAACCATGCATGGAAAACAAACATAATCACATCACAAACATTAGAAATGACACGAATAGCTAGGTTTACAAGCCATAATCAATATGAGCCACATCTCATTTCCATATACGTATAACTCAATATAAGCCAGTAACAACCCCTTACCCGAGACTATCGCCGGAGTCGAGCACGAGGCGCTAACAGACTTAAATTATCACTTAAAAAATTTCAAACAATTTATTTAACCTTTCGTAATAAACTGCTCATTTGTGTCACAGTCGCTAAAAAAAATCATATCTCAAGTTACAAAACTTGAAATTAAAATCCGTAAGTTTATTAGTTAAAGTTTCCCTGTTTCAAGTGTTTGACTACTCTGACCTCTGTTCACTACGAATCACTTTTCTCTCTGTAAAAAATTTAGCCATTTCTTTCTCTTAAAATTAGACACAATAATGAATCTATACATATAAATTATGACTCCTAATTATTTGTTTACAATTTTTAGTGAATTTCTAAACTCAGAACAGGGGATTCAAAAATTGCTCTAACCCTGTTCCACCAAAACTCAAATTTCTCATAAAGTACAACTCATTTACCTGTTTTGTTTCTTCCATACGAAATTAGAGTCAATAAGCTTCAATTTCATATTTTATTCATTATCTAATTCTGTCTCTACTATTTTTAGTGATTTTTCAAACTCAAGTCATTACTATTGTATGATATTGTTTTATAGCAAATTTCACCTTTTTATGAATTTTCATGGATTAGATAGCACATTAAGTATACATAACACCAAATATGATCTTGATTAGCCATTCCAATGGCTAATCATTACCAAAAATTTCCTTACCACCCAATAGCCATATCATAAGATCATATACACAAAATGATTATAATGCTATACATGCCATACTCAAAATATACAAGCCACTGCACCAAAATGGTCTACGGATAGTGTGAGTGAGCCTCTGACCATTCCCAATTTCTGAGCTGGCTTGTCAAAACTACAAAGAATGGAAAGGAGGGAGTAAGCATAAATGCTTAGTAAGTTCACATGTAAATAGCAAGTAACATAATCATGCAATCCAACATAAAACATCATTTGTATAAATATCACCAAGACATTCATGTTACATTTGCATTTACTATCTTACCACGATTTCATCATACCAAGTTCTCAACCCGAGGGTTTAAGCGCATACTTGTCCAAATTTTCTCATTCACTACACTTACCAATATGTCACCTTCGTCTTAATTATTCTCCTTATTCACTTAAGATTCACCCGTTGAACACATCGGAATATAATTTGGATACACGGATTGTATGCACATAAGTGCCATACCCACAGCTAGACAAACTCAATATGTAACACCCCTTACCCGTACCCGAGGCCGGGATAAGGTACGAGGCATTACCGGATAAATATATAAACATTAAACTAAAATACGGGCCATAAAATTTCATTCATATTTCAAAACGTTCATTCACTTACACATAGTCCCTTATTTGAGTCTACGAAGCCCAAAACATACTTTAGAAAGGGTTCGGGACTAAACTGAGAACTTAAAAAAATCTTGAAAATTTCATGCTTTAAGGCTCCACACGCCCGCTTCCCAAAGTCGTGTTCCATACATGGCTGAGACACATGGTCGTGTCTCTGCCTGTGTGGAATATACCTAGGCTATTTTCCAAGCTTTGGTCAACCTTAATCTCTTACACACTTATACAAAATCAAAAGCATATAACATGGTATTCATTTATGATTAAATATTCTCAATTAAACCATAAACATAGCATTTGTATATCATCATACATGTGTCTCTCATACTCATTTTACCTTGTTTATTATAGTACCACTTATACATTTATACCAAGATTATCATCTTACCAAATATCTTCAGCTTAATCATCAAGCATTCATATTTAAAACTAGATCATATCTTTATAGACTACCACAATTCAGATGCGCAAATAACATGTTTGCCTAAAACATTTTAATTCAACTCCATACCCTACAGGCATTACATTGAGACTAGTCATATATATATATACATGTCATGATACATATCATTCTCTTTCTGTTTTCTTATAAACACATATCATTTATTTCATTATATCAATATTTCATATACCATAGTTTCCATGTATTCCACATATATTTATTTTCCTCCTCCTCCTCTCCATTCCACATCCTTAATGTATATAGCATTCTTGTAAGTACGATTTCACAATTTACTAATAAATGCTCACATCAAACTGTCCACACGAGTCATAGTCACTTATTTATAATTCGAGCTACAGAACTCCAAATTAAGATCCATAAATTTCCCCTGAAACTAGACTCACATATCTTTCCACCATAAAATTTTCATAATTTTTGGTTTAGCCAATTAGTACAGTTTATTCATTAAAATTTCTCCTGTTCCACATTCTGATAGTTCTGACCTCTCTTCACTAAAAATTAATTATCTCATAGTACAGAACTCGGATAATGTTATTGTTGATTTATCTTGAAAATAGACTCATTAGGGATTTTAAAAATATAAGTTTAAGCCTCTAATTATTTTTATCCAAATTTTTGTAATTTTCCAAAGTCAGAACAGGGGATCACGTAATCATTCTAAACCAATCTCACAAAAACATAAATATCTCAAAATATAGAACTCTTTTTCTTTATCTGTTTCTTTTATATGAACATAGACTCATTAAGATTTAATTTGATATCTCATTCAATCTCTGATTCAATTTATACTATTTGTGGTGATTTTTCAAAATCACGTCACTGCTACTGTCGAAAACAGTTTTATTGCTAATTCACTCTTTCACATTTTCTTTATATTAACCTCATTTTAACATACATATCACAAATCATTTTCACCGCATTTCATACATCACAAGTATAGGTCCATGATCACAAGGTCACCATAAAATCATCCTCATGTATAACTTACTTGTTTATAACCTTACCACATCCTGGTCACTTAATGAACACATCATTCACATAACCAAGTTCCTGCACTTATTCATCACAAAACTCACAAAGCAATACATAGAGTCTCTCGTTGAACACTTCGGATCAATCCTCTATACTTGGTGGTTTCAGCACATTGCTCCACCCATCATATAGTTCGACTCTCTTGTACACATGGTGAACACTCAGTACCACCCATGTGACCTAGCCAATTTATCTCGTAGCTCTCTTGTCTACATGGTGTCCTTCACCTGGAACCACGCATGCGACCTAGCTACATATATCCCGTAGCTCTCTTGTCTACATGGTGTACACATAGTATCACCCATGTGACCTAGCTACATCATAATGTCTTGTAGCTCTCTTGTACACATGATGTGCACTCAAGACCATACATGTGACCTAGCTACATACTATCTCAGATCATCCAATCTTTCTCAAGGTTCAACCGAGATTTCTCTCTTTTCCAACAATTTCACCAATCAAGTAATTATCCACAAATATATTTCCAATATTATTATAAAATATCATAATACAAGTAATATTGATGTATTACTTACATATAAACTTACATCTCATTTAATATCAAGGCAATAACATTAAATTACACATTGCCTTTTTAAAATCATATGAACTTACAATTTCCCATAATATCCATAATCATAGAAATCACATTTATGTATGATAATTCAATGCACTTCATGTACCATAGACATATTTTTAAATCAATTCATAAACTTGGCACTATAATCATTTAATTTAACATAATTCAATTAATTCACTAAATTTAACTTTCAAATTTACAAAGATTATTGTCAGATTATTATCATACCAACTTACATACTTTCAACACCTTGGAAATTATAATAAATATATCAATTTTACATTGAAACATGCATAAATTAATGCTTATTATACATATGAACTTATCTCGATACTAAAACGATCATTTTACCAACTTTCCCAATTTTCGATTTTTCTCTCATTCTAGGTTCAAATATCATTTTTCGGGATCTAAAACATCATATTTTACTTATTTAATTAATTTAATATTCAAAATAGTCCTTAACTCAAAATTTTGAAAAATTAAAATTTTGCCCCTAAACTTTTGCATATTTACACTTTTGCCCCTAGGCTCGGGAATTAAACTTCATCCCTTATTCTTATGTTTTATGACATGCTGATCACTTTTCCCTTCTATGGCAACATCAAATTATCACTCTAACATATACTTATGACTATTAGGTATTTTTACCGATTAAGCCCTTTTACTCGTTTTCACTCAAAACCGAGTAGCACAAGTTGTCTAACATAATTTAAAACCTCATATTCTATCATAAAACAGAAAAATAAACACATTTCACCTATGGGTATTTTTCCAAATATGAACCGTAACTTAAATTATTGCTAGAATAAGCTTAATCAAATTACCAGGATTCTAAAAACGTAAAGAACTTGAAAAACGGGGTTAGAACGGACTTACTATTAAGCTTGGAAAGCTTGAAAACCCTAGCCATGGTTTCCCCCATGCTAATTTCGGCCTCCATGAAAAAGATGAGTCAATTTTGGCTTTATTTTCCCTTTTTATTTCTTTTAATTACCAAATGACCAAAATGCCCTTCCTTACTAAACTTTCAAAAATTCCATCCATGTCCAATTTTTGTCCATCACTTAGAAATTGGTCAAATTTCTATTTAAGACCTCCTAATTAATATTTCAAAGCAATTTCATACTAGAAACTTCTAGAATGCAAGTTTTGCAACTTATTCAATTTAGTCCCTAACTTCAAATTGAGCACTTTATGCATAGAATTTCTTCACGAAATTTTCACACAATCATGCAATCATATCATAGACCTCAAAATAATCATAAAATAATTATTTCTCTCTCGGATTTTGTGGTCCTGAAACCTCTGTTCCAACTAGACCCAATTTTGGGCTATTACACAATAGCCTACAGAGATTATGTAGCCAAGCTACCATGTAACCCGCCCATAAACGAACTCAGACTCAACTCAACGAGCTTGGGTGTTCGTATCCATAAGTGAACTCGGACTCAACTCAATGAGCTCGGAACTCAAATTTCCTAGTGACATGTCACTTGTATCCTAATCTATTCCCAAGGTTCAAACGGGATTTTCCTCAATCACACATCTTTGCTGTCTTCCACGGAATGTCAAAACCGATACTTGATAGCATTTCATATTTATCAAGGAGCTCACATAATTTTCATATTACTAAATAATAATCCACAAAGCATAATATTTCATGATAATAATCATCATACCATATAAATAACATTAAATTACTTAAAATGACAATTATGTTACTACATTTACACCTGAACTTACATCTTATTTAATATCAACGCAATAACATTAAATTACACATTGCATTATTAAAAATCATATGAACTTACCTCGGTACAAAATGTTAGAAATAGAGCCTATTCCTCGTAAACTTTATTTTTCCCTCAATCACAACTCGAATATTGTTTCTCTTGATCTAAAATAAAAAATTTAGCTTATTTAATACTCACATTTATTAAAATAGTCATTGACTCAAACTTTGGCAAAATTACATTTTTACCCCTAAACTTTTACATATTTACACTTTTTCAGAACACCCTATCCCGTAAATCGTCATTTAATAGGTAAGGGCATTACCGGACTTGTAACTCATGTCGAACAAAGAAAATTTTGGACTTTTCTTGAAATAAAGATCATTCATTTAAATAAGTACTAAGCACAGCCAGGGATAAAATTTAAACTTCTCTAAGTAAACATTCAAAAGATGCCATTTTCGCATGGCTTATATACATTAACCAAAAATATTCTTCCGCCACTAGTCTATTCTATACATGCCATAAAATAATTCTAAACATAACAAGAATAAGCAAAGGATAGTGATAGTGTGACTAGTTGTCGACAATCCCGAGCCCAGTAGCTTCAAATGAGATCTATAAAACAGAGAAAACAAAGTAAACGGAGTAAGCATTACAATGCTTAGTAAGTTTTAAGCAGGTCAACAGATAACAATCAAATTATAACATAGTTGTTCGTATTTTTATTTCACTCTTCCTTCGGGCATACCATCCCTTTACCGAATATGCACATCTCATCACATACAATAGGTAGATAAACTTTCACATAAAAGTGAGCTCATGTGACATAGATATATTGTGTGATTTCACATAACCTCTCACACTGATCCGATGTCACATAATCATAGGAATAGTCTCATAGATTGCTCTCGTATGCATCACATAACTACCTTATGATTTAGTTCAAATCAAGCTCACATATAAACTTGGAGTACATACCTGCTTAACCTTTCGCATTGAATATATTTATAAGCAATTCTTATTACGAAGTCTTCTAGCTTTAACCTCTACTCGGATTATCGGCGAGACCTTTAGCTCAGACGAAATCTCCACACGTAGTCATCGGGTCTTACCCGGACATAATCTCCACACGTAGTCATCGAGTCTTACCCGGAATACATTTCCAAGTTTCATGTACATTTAATCACATGTTACAACATTCACATTAGCCATTCGGCTTTACCACATATACATATCTCATGCATATTTCACATTCGCCATTCGGCTTTACCACATATACATATCACACATATATTTCACATTAGCCATTCGGCTTTGCCACATATACATATCTCATATATATTTCACATTAGCCATTCGGCTTTACCACATATACATATCACACATATATTTCACATTAGCCATTCGGCTTTACCACATATACATATCTCATATATATTTCACATTAGCCATTCGGCTTTACCACATATACATATCACACATATATTTCACATTAGCCATTCGGCTTTACCACATATACATATCACACATATATTTCACATATTTTTCACATTAGCCATTCGGCTTTACCACATATACATATCACACATATTTTTCACATTAGCCATTCGGCTTTACCACATATACATATCACATTAGCCATTCGGCTTTACCACATATACATATCTCACATATATTTCACATTAGCCATTCTACTTTACACATATACATATCTCACATATATTTCACATTAGCCATTCTACTTTACCACATATACATATCACACATATATTTCACATTAGCCATTCGGCTTTACCACATATACATATCACACATATATTTCACATTAGCCATTCGGCTTTACCACATACACATATCACACATATATTTATCTTGTACATCAATTTCAGCCATAGCTTATAAGCAACTTCAAATAGTTTCATCAATGTTTACAACAAATTCACATATTCACCAAAGCTGTTTTCCTGAGCAATAGTCACTAAATTATTTGTAACTGGAGCTACAAAACTCAAAATCAATTGCCGTTAATTTTCCCTGAATATAGACTCATATATCTTCCATCCATAAAATTTTCAGAATTTTAGGTTTGGCCAATCAATACCAGATTTTTCTTAAAGTTTCCCCTGTTTCACTGTTTGACTAATCTGACCACTCTTCACTACGAATCAAATTTTTCATTGTACGGAATTCAAAATGTGTTCTATTTGATTTCATTTGAAACTAGACTCATTAATGAGTCTAAGCATATAAATTTTATCTTATAACCATTTTTGTACAAATTATAATGATTTTATAAAAACAGAACAGGGGATTTCGGAGTCATTCTGACACTGTCCCACACAACTTTAAATATCTCTTTATAGGGAATTTATTTGCTTACACGGTCTCTTTTATAAGAAACTAGACTAACTAAGCTTTGATTACATATTTTATTCAGCCTGTAATTCCACACCAACAATTTATAGTGATTTTCTAAAATCACGTTACTGCTGCTGTCCAAAGCAAATTATTACAATTTGCTCTTAAATTTCCAAGTCCAAACACTTATGAACTTACCATTTGAGTTTAAGACATATCATGGCCACATCATATCTTATTAAATCAACTCATTATGTCCTATTATGATTGAATTTACTCAACGTTTAATCACTTAAAACTTACCTCGTAAGTGGTCGACGATTGGATGTCCACGGCTATTCGCTTACTTTCTTTTCCCTATCCGACTTTGATTCTCTTTGCTCTTAAGCTTAAGTAAAACAATAGATTGCTTAAGTACTTAACTAATATTATTCACTTAACAATCACATTTGGCAATCACATATCATTTAATCTTTGATTAACCAATTTAACACATACCAAAATCCAATCATACATCTAACCTTTATCTCAATACCAAACCGAAGTTATAAGATCATACATTATACTAAGCATATCATTAAACATACCTATTCAATTTAGCTAATTTCATAGCCGATTAATCACCTTACCCCACATTACTCAATGCCGAATATTAACCCAACATCACAAGAATAATCACCATGAAACTTACCTTAATACACATTTTATCCCATTGCCGAATACATATATATATATCATCAAACAAATATTTATTCACATAACAACAATTCAAGCACATCAAAGCATAGTCGAATGTATCATTCTTCTTAAATTCAAAAATAAATACATGGGCTAACTTCAAAATCTATTTAACAACTCAACTTTATAAACACATATTCGGCTAGGAAGAAAGATTGATAATTTAACAGCCTTAGCTTAACATATATATATACAACCTAAATCCCTTTCTTAACTCGTGATTCACTAACTTGGGAGTTATTTTCTAACAAATTTTAACTTACTCTAATACCGAATGCTACTCAAGCTTTAAGCTCATGTCCTGTCATTATTAAGCAAATGTTATAACATAACTAACATCCCTTTTTCAATTTGAGCATCAACACATAAAGAAATTAAACACAAAGATTCATAGCTGAAACCTATACATAACATCATTCAAGGTTTAATCCCTAAATTCATACACACAAATTAACCTATTGAGAGATGTATATAAAACAATATCTAGTTAGTACATTCAAGCACCTACGGCATTCCCTTCAATTTAATACTAAGACAAACCAAAAGATTTATTCATGTAAATTCAAAAATTTCAAGTTCATCTCTTTCACATATAAATACCAAAAATTAAGTATTTACTAGCTTAAACTCTATTAAACCTTAAAACATCAATCTATCCCCTACCATTTTCCCCATGGCCGAATGCTCAAGACACCATAAAACTAAAAATTTTGTCATGGGCTATGTAATGAACTTAGTATCTAACTCAAAATATGCTAAAAAAATCCATAAGCTAACATGAATTTCTCACCTTATTTATGACTTAGAATCACCGAATGGTTGCTCCTCTCTCCTCTTAGAATCGGCCAAGAAGAAACAAGAATGAAGACTTGTTTCTTTCACCCCTTTTCTTCTTTTCTTTACTCTATTCGGCCAACTTGAGCAACATGATAACCTTTTTTCTTTTTTCTTTTTTTTTTTATTGTTTCCTACATACCACATTATCACAAAGTGTTTATAATATGGTTAATCCCATAGCATGGCCGGCCACTAGTTCATCTTTTGGGTATTTTGACATGCAAGGACAACATTTTCTAAGATGCATCAATAGGCCACTTTAACATTTGCCTAGCACATTTCTAAATTTTCTCACACAAATCCTATTTAGCAAAATTCACTTACAATTAACAAAATTCAAACATGAAATTTTCACACATGCCTATATACATATAATAAGCATCAAATATAATGGTTAGTTATTTTTATGACTCGGTTTTGTGGTCCCGAAACCACTTTCTGACTAGGGTCACTTTAGGGGTGTCACATTTTCCGCAAGGCTCGAAAATTAAACTTCATCCTATTTTCTTATGTTTTATGACATGCTGATAATTTTTCCCTTCTATGACAACATCAAGTTCTCACTCTAACATGTACTTATGAACATTAGGTATTTTTACCGATTATGTCGTTTTACTCGTTTTCGCATAAAATCGCTTAGCAAGAGTTGTTTAACACAATTTCAAGCTTCATATTCTACGATAAAACATCAAAATAAACACATTTCACCTATGGGTATTTTTCAAAATATAAACCCTAGGTTAAATTATTGCTAGAATAAGCTTAATTAAGTTACCGAGACTCCAAAAACGTAAAGAACATTAAAAATGGGGCTAAAATGGACTTACAATCGAGCTTGGAAGCTTGAAATACCCTAGCTATGTCTTCTTCATGTGAAATTCGGCCAAGGGGTTGAAGATGGATAAAAATTGGTTTTTAATTTTGTTTTTAATTCATTTTAATAACTAAATAACCAAAATGCCCTTAATTAAAAACTATGGTGTTTTATCTTCCTTTAGGTATTTTTGTCCAAACTAGTATAATGATCTAATTACTATCCAAGGACCTCCACTTTGAAAACCCATTACTCACAAGTACTTAGTACCTTTGTGAACTAGAACACACATTTTACAACTTTTGCAATTTAGTCCTAAATATCAAATTGGACCCTTTATCGATAAAATTTCTAAACGAAATTTTCACACAATCATGAAATCATGCCATAGAACTTAAAATGATAATAAAATAATTATTTCTACCTCGAATATGTGGTCCTGAAAACACTATTCCGATTAGGCGCTAATTCGGGATATTACAAAGCCAATACATTTGGCCAAAGCATAATAATACATGTCAATAAACTAGATCCCTATACATGCCACTCACTTGAAATTTCTAATATATGCTTCATTATTCCAATGGTAGTGACTTGGTAGTGTAATGCTGCCTCCGACGATCTTCAACCCCGAGCTAACCTGACAAAGCTAAAAGAAATGGAAAGGAGAGGGTAAGCTTTATAGCTTAGTAAGACCGTATGAAAATAATAGGAAATTATCAATATGCTTCCACCAATTCTTACAACATGATCTCAAGGTAATACTATCATAATTGCCTTTTTACCTACGTTCTGGTCAAGCTATTTTCTCGAGTCATAGTCACTAAATTACTTATAACTGGAGTTACAGGATTCCAAATTAAGATCCGAAAATTTTCCTAGAAACTAGACTCATATATCTTCTTACCATAAAATTTTCAGAATTATTGGTTTAGCCAATTAGTACAGTTTATTCTTCAAAGTCACCCCTGTCCTGAAGCTTGACAGCTTCCACCTTTCCTTACTAAAAATTAATTAACTCCTCACACGGGATTCGAATGAGGTTCTTGTTTGTTTCCTTTGAAAATAGACTCATTAAGTATTTTAATTATATAAATTGTAACCCATAATGATTTTTTTTACAATTTTTAATTATTTTCCCAAATCAGGATAAGGGATTTCAAAATCATTCTGACTATGTCTTACAGCAATTTAAATATTTCATAATATGAAACTCTTTTTCTTACACCATTTCTTTTATGTGAAACTAGACTCATTAGGATTTAATTTAGTTTTGTATTCAGCTTCTAACTAAGTTTCCAAAATGTTTGGTGGATTTTTAAAGTTGCACTACCACTACTGTCCAAAATTGTTTTAGTGTAAGTTAATGATACTAAGTTTATCACACCTTATTAATTCATTTTCACCACATTGGTAAAGATACATATTTATACATCATAAGTATCGACCTACAATCACAAGGCCATCACAAAATCATTCTCATAGGCATGAATTACCTATTTACATCTTCACCAAATATGCATCATAAACCAAAATTATTTCTCATGAGCTTGGCATACATACCTGTGTTACTCTACATGCTCATATTCATTCCTTACGAATCATACAACATGAATTGAATTCACATCTCATCAATTTCATGTAAGTATCTGTACCAGTCACCGCATGGTCATAAGTTCTCTCGTTTCATTATAAATCATAAATCTTCTGTTGAACCATTTGGAATACTATAGGATATTCATTAGCCCCAAACATGGGATAAGATGCAGACGCCATGTCCCAGACATGGTCTTACATTGGCTAACACATCAAAGTTGATGCCATGTCCCATACAAGTCTTACACTAACTTTCATATATCGAGGCCGATGCCGTTTCCCAGACAGGTCATACACTCGCTTGTATATCTCGAGGTCGTTACATGTTCCAGACATGTCTTACACTAGCTCTCGTCTATATGACAATGCATGTCCCAGACATGTCTTACACTGGCTCTCATAATGTGGCCGATGCATGTCCCAGACATATCTTACACTAGCACACATATCACCCAATGTCATGGTTTGAATAATCAAGTCTATTCCAAATGTTCAACCGAAAGTGTTTGTTACATTAATTCTCATAATTCACGTTCTCATCACAACTCAACAATTCATGTCGAACTAATGATATAATACATGATAACTTTTAATTTGCATTATTTACGTACAACTTACTCGTTCCAATGGAATATTATATTCCATCAAATTTTCAAGCATTCAATCAACACTTAAATGTTATTGACAGTTTGGCGTCACTTTCTCATATACAAAATTATCAACATTAAATTTAATACAATCATAGCAAGATAGATTTTCAAGTATATTAACAATAGCATGGATATCATGCTTATTTAATCACACGGACCTACCTCGAATGCAATTTCGGCTAATTATGTCATTTTAGTCCCTAACCTCATACTTTTCGATTTAAGCCCGAATCTCGATTCCTTGATCTAAAATGATGAAATTCACTCATTTAATCACTAAATAAATTTAGACAATAAAAAATTCACATTTTTGGCAAAATGACTATTTTGCCCCTAAACTTTCACAAAATGACCATTTTACTCCTAGGCTTTAAAATCGATGAATTTCTTCATGTCTTAAGCCTAGCCGAACCCTTTTTACTCTTATAGCAACCCAAAATTTCCATTATTTCACCACATTACTATCTATTTTACAATTACTACAAACTAGTCATTTTTAGGTGTTTTTCATGAACACCACTTCACAAAAGTTGTTTATTAAACAACTAAGATTCATTTTCTTCCATAAAATTTCAAAAAATATCATAGATGCTCTCATGGTAAGACCCTAGACTTTCATCCATTTTGCAAAATAGCCCCCCTTTAGTTAGCTCATGCTACAAGGGTCTCAAAAACACAAAAATCAACAAAAATGATTATCAAAATCACTTACTTGCAAGGGACGGAAGTTGCTGAAATTTTGAACTCTCAAAACCCCTATTTTTCTGGTTTTTTCAGTGGAGGAAGGAAGAAAGATGAAAAGATGACATCCCTTTCCTTTTTGTTTTATTTTTAGTCAAAGTTAAGCTTCTAACTACACCTAACTTTGACTTTTCTACTCCTATTTGTCTCTATGGCCGGCCAAGCCTATAAAATGGGTTTATTTTCACTTTAAACACCCTCAATTATGGTTCTCTAATCACAACTTTTTCCCTTTATGCGATTTAATCCTTTTTCGCAATTAAGCATGAAATCGCTAAAATTATTTCACCAAAATTTTCACGCACTCATATAATCATGCTATAACATATAAAATAACATTAAAATAATTTCTCTGACCTCGGAATAGAGGTTCCGAAATCACAGTTCGGACTAGGCCTAAAATCGTGTTGTTAAATATTGCATACGAACTTACCTCATATAAGGAATTGACAGATCAGGTCGGCTACTCGATAACCTTGCTTTTCCCCAGTTCTAAATTTGAATTCATTCTTTCTTGATCTAAATGAATTCAAAATTAACTTATTTATTCAACCATTTATTCAATTTAGTCCAAAACATGCATTTAGGCCTATTTGCACATTGGCCCCTAACTTTTGCATTTAATCAATTTAGTCCTTATTTCACAAATACAAAAAATTCACATAATTCAACAAAGCCCATGCTTGGCCGAATTACATATAGGTCCCTAGCAGCCTAGAACTTTCATTTATTTCACATTTCAACACACAATTTGCACATTTCAGAAATTAATCCCTTTTTGACATTTTGTTAAAAATCACTTTACAAAACTAGTTTAACGATCAACAGCTATTCAAAATCTATCATCAACCATCAAGTTACTCAAGTATTCAACAATAGAAACATGTTAAATCTTTAACAAATTCAAAATCTAAGGTACGTGCTAGCTAGAATATGAAGCAACGATCTTAAAAACATAGAAATCATTAAAAACCGAGCAAGGAAACACTTATATACATGGATTATTTGGCGGAAAGCTTCAAACCCTTTCCATAGAGTTTTCAAGGTTAATTTTCGGTCAAAGATGGACAAATAAAGATGATGGCTTTGTTTTTTTAGTTATTTTACTTAAGTTATTTAAAAAATTACCATATTAACCTTGTTTAAAACATTAAAAATCACTTAATATATACCCATAATTGTCCACTCATAATTAAAATGGTATATTTACCACATAAGGACTTCCATTATTCAATTTCATAGGCATTTGATACCTTTAACTAATAAAACAACACTTTTACACTTTACACGATTTAAACGGTAAAATTTCTTTACGAAACTTTCACATAATAATTCTATCATGCTGTAAACTTTAATAAAATAATAAAATAAATATTTTGACTTCAGATTTGTGGTCTTAAAACCACTGTTTCGATTTAACTAAAAAATAGGCTGTTACAACTCTCCCCTTCTGGGATTTTCATCCCCAAAAATCTTACCAGTGAATAGGTTCGAGTATTGTTTTCTCATAGCATCTTCGGGTTCCCATGTAGCTTCTTCAACCCCGTGTCGTTGCCATAATAATTTCACTAATGCAATTCTCTTATTTTTCAGCTCTTTGATCTCACGAGCTAAAATTCAAATCGGTTCTTCAGTATATGACATATTAGACTGAATTTCAACCTTAGTCGGGGAAATAACATGTGAAGGGTTGGATCGGTATCATCGAAGCATCGACACATGAAACACATTATGTATTTTCTCTAACTCAGAAGATAAAGATAGTCGATATGCCACTAGCCCAACTTGCTCAGTAATCTTATACGGTTCGATGAATCGCGGGCTCAATCTCCTTTTCCGATCAAACTGTAGTATCTTTTTCCACGGTGACACTTTCAAAAACACTTTATCCCCGATCTGGAACTCAATATCTTTCCATTTCAAGTTTGCGTACGATTTCTATCGATCCGAAGCTACTTTCAAACTATCGCTAATTACTTTCACTTTCTCTTCAGTCTCTCTGATCAGATTTAAACCCGTGAGTCTTATTTTCACTGAGCTCACTCCAGTACAATGGTGTTTGACATTTACGACTGTATAGAGCTTCGTACGGTGCCATCTTTATATTTGTTTGAAAACTATTATTGTAAGCAAATTCAATCAGTGGTAGATATTTCTTCTAGCTACCTTCAAACTCAAGAATGCAACAATGCAACATATCCTCAAGTATCTAAATAACTCGTTTGGATTGACCATCCATTTATGGGTGAAATGCAGTACTAGAATGTAGCTTTGAACCCAAAGCTTCTTGCAATTTCTTCCAAAATCGCGAAGTATATCTTGGATCTCTATCCGAAACAATAGATAGGGGAACATCATGTAATCTCACAATTTCAGAAATATACAACTCAGTTAATTTATCAAGCGAGAAATTTGTACGTACTAGAATAAAATGAACTGATTTTGTCAATCTATCAACAACAACCCAGATCGCATCTTTCTTTTTCAGAGATAGGGGCAAACCCAATACGAAATCCATTGTTACTCTATGCCACTTCCACTCAGGAATCAAAATAGTCTGTAATAAACCTAACGGCACTTGATGCTCAGCATTGACTTGCTGACAAATCAAACATTTTGAAACAAATTCCGAGATATCTCGTTTCATGCCGTGCCACCAATAAAGCTGTTTCAAATCACTATACATTTTTGTGCTTTGCGGATGTACTGATAAACAACTACTGTGTGCTTCGTTTAAAATCTTTCGAATGAACTCAAAATTTCTTGGTACACATATTCTATCACGAAACATCAAACAGTTATCAAGCCCTATTCGAAATTTTGAATTAGAAGTTGACTCACACTGAGCTCATTTTGATTGCAATTCATTATCTAATTTTTGAGCCTCACAAATCTGCTATAGAAATAACGATCTCGCTTTCAACTTGGCTACTATCGAACCATCATCAGACAAAGCTAATTGTAATTTCAAAGCATGCAAAACAAATAAGGACTTTCGACTCAAAGCATCAGCAACTATGTTCGCTTTCCTTGGTTGATAGTCAATCACTAATTCATAGTCTTTTAGCAATTCTAACCATTTTCGCCATCGCAAATTCAAATCTTTCTGAGTCATAAGATATTTCAAGCTTTTGTGGTCAGTATAAATATGGCATTTTTTATCAAGCAAATGATGACGCCAAATTTTCAATGCAAACACTATCGCGACTAACTCTAGATCGTGCATTGGATAATTCTTTTCGTGCAGCTTCAACTGTCTCAAGACATAAGCTACAACTTTTACTTCTTGCATCAAAACACAACCCAGACCATTTAACGATGCATCACTAAAAACTACGAATTCTTTACCTGACTCAGGCTTAGCTAACACTAGTGCCTCCGTCAATAATGCTTTCAATTGCTCGAAGCTCTGCTGACACTTTTCTGACCACTCAAATTTAACATCTTTTTGGAGTAATCGTGCAGAGTCACA
This sequence comes from Gossypium arboreum, assembly GCF_025698485.1. Taxonomy (NCBI): domain Eukaryota; kingdom Viridiplantae; phylum Streptophyta; class Magnoliopsida; order Malvales; family Malvaceae; genus Gossypium; species Gossypium arboreum. The sequence goes on from NC_069072.1 coordinate 54,193,452, forward strand.
ATCACCGAGAAGCCTTTCACATATCGTCTATAATAGCTTGCTAGTCCTAGAAAACTACAGACTTCAGATACATTTCTAGGAGGCTTCCAATCTATAACGCAGAAATTTTGCTTGGGTCAATTCAGATACCCTCGGCTAAAACTATATGTCCTAGAAAACCAACCTCTCGTAGCCAAAACTCATATTTGCTGAACTTTGCAAACAACTGTTTATCTCTCAAAGTTTGTAACATGATTCTCAAATACTCGACATGCTTAGATTCATCACGAGAGTAAATCAAAATATAATCAATAAAAACAACTATGAATCGGTCTAAGTACAGCCTGAAAATCTGATTCATCAAGTCCATAAAAATAGTAGGTGCATTTGTTAATCTGAAAGGCATAACAACTAATTTGTAGTGTCCATACCTTGTTCTAAATGTAATCTTTGGCACATCTGAGTCTTTAACTCGCAACTGGTAATAAACCGATCTGAAATCAATTTTCGAAAACACTATTGCCCATTGTAACTAATCAAACAAATCATCTATTCGTGACAAAGGGTATTTATTCTTGATTGTCACTTTATTGAGTTGCTGATAGTCTATACACATTCTGTAACACCCCTTACCCGTATCCAAAGCTGGGATAGGGTTCGAGGCATTACCAGACTTAAACGTAAATAAACATACAAAATTGAGCCATAAGGTTTCATCCACAATTAAAACTTTTCAATCACATACAAATCGTCCCTTATAAGGGTCTACAAGACTTGAAACATACATTGGAAGCGGTTTTGGACTAAATCGAGAACCTTCAGAACCTTTTTAACACTTGTAAAATTTTCTTGTTTTAGAGAGTCACACGCCTGTGTGGGTAGGTCGTGTGGTCACACACGCTTGTGTGACATGGGACACGCCCGTGTCCTTAACTCGTGTAACTCTCTGACTATGATTTCATCAAGCAAATAAGGCCACATGACCAAGTCACACACCCGTGTGCTGAGGCCGTGTGGCGAATTAAATTCCAAAAATTAAGTGTAGACTTCACACGGCCTGGGTACAAGCCCATGTCCTAAGGCCGTGTCCTTCACATGGTTGAGACACATGACCATGTCTTTGCCTGTGTGTTTACTACTGGGCATTCCGTTTTGCATAATTAGGGTGCAGGGGACACATAGCCAGATCATACGCCCATGGGGTAGACCGTGTGTCACACACGGCATAGACACATGCCCGTGTGTCTAACTGTATGGAAAATTTCTAGGCCATTTCCCAAGCCATTTGCCACCCTTAAGCACTCACAAACTTAGATCCACTTCATGACATGCAATATGACACCTTTAATCACTTAAGCAAACACATTCATGGTTAAATTATGACTTGACAATGTCAACATATCACCTATCCAAATTATTATACTTTCATATGGCATCCTACACCAATTTCATATTTGACTATTATTATTACTAACTTATTTTCAAGTTATACATTTGCACCACATTTATCGGCAAACACATTAATAATATTTCATACACTCATCATACATGTCATCTATCACACTCATTAACCATAAGCAATTATAACCTCATTAGAGCATAGACACATTTGCATGCATGCATCAATAATTAGGGTTACAACCCAAAATAATCAATATGAGCCACCTCTCATGGCCATATACAAAATAATCATAATAGCATCATGAGCCAACACATTGGCTAATCAATATGACACATAACAAAAAGGCCAAGTCCCTATACATGCCATATCCAAAATGATAAAGCTAACTATACCCAAATGTTAAATTGATAGTGTGATCGAGTCTCCGACGTTCTCCGATCTCCGAGCTAGCTTGGTGAAACTATAAGAGATGGAAAAGAAAGGGGGTAAGTATAAAGCTAAGTAAGTTCACATGCAAATAAAATTCAACTTAAACAAGCTTAAATCATGCATTTAACATAACGAACATAACCTTGCATTTTATCAATTCTCATAAACTTATACCTCATATATATATAAATACATGTTCTTACCACGAGCTTATCATATTTCATGTCATTCACATGAGTTCGATGTACATACCTGTGCCCACTTGCACATTATAACTTACTTTCATGTCTTGATGCAATCGTTACGATTACTCATAGAACTTCTTTGAACTACCTGTTGAACACTCGAAATACTATCGGATACATTAGAAGTTTGCACCTAAGTGCCTTATATGTAGCCAATGCTACTTCATATCTCAGATCACATGTTGCTTGTTTACGAGCTACTCATGGCTCTGGTCATGCAGGTTGTTATGTATCTGTAACACATGCCGGACTACCTCGCCATCAATAAAATAAACAAGACCAGTACTTGAATGCCAAAACATGTGTCACATATATCACGAACTCAGACCACAACACAATGAGTTCGAATGTCACATATATCATGAACTCAGACCACAACTCAATGAGTTCAAATTACATAATTCCTAGTGACATGCCACTTGTATCCTAAACTATTCCTAAGGTTCAAACGGGATTCTTCGATACCACATTTCAATCGAACTTGCCCGTAACGTCAATTTCAATACTCATAGTACCAATCACATATTCATGGAGTAATCAAAGCATAATTCATGATACAATTTGGGAAATAAACACATGATACAACATCACATTAAATATGTATGTACTTACCGTACATGCAATATTAAAGCATTTAAAGTATGGTACATGTTGCATTATTTGCAAATGAACTTACCTCGGTACAAAAATGATAGAAACGAGCCTAATTCTCGTAAATCTTGTTTTTTCCTGATCAAGACCTGAATCACGTTTTTCTTGATCTATAATACCAAATTCAAGTTGTTCAATATATACATTGCTCATATCGATCCATAACACGTACTTGGGTAAAATTACCTTTTTACCTCTAACTTTTTACTTATTTACACTTTTGTCCCTAAGCCCGTAAAATGAAATGCATGCATTTTATTTGTTACCCAAGCCTAGCCGAATCATATTCTTTCTCATATCAACCCATATTTTCCTTTATTTCACATTTCTACTACTCATTTTTACACCTTTTACAAACAAGCCCTTTTTAGGTGTTTTCACTAAAAATCACTTAGTAAAAGATGTTTATCACACATCAAACATTCATATTCCTCCATTAAATATCAAAATACAACCATGTTACACATGGGTCAAATTTCATACATGAACCCTACTTCAAAATATCGCTAGAAATGGATAGATCATGCTTCAAGGACTTCAAAAATGTAAAGAACATTAAAAACAGGGCTTGGGAGCACTTACAATCAAGCTTGAAATGATGAACAAAACCCTAGCTATGGCTCTTTGAAATTTCGGATAGCACTTGGAGAAGATGAGCAAAATTTTGACTTATTTTCCCTTTTTATTCTTTTTTAACCAAATGACCAAAATGCCCTTAAGGCCTTTCTTTCAAAATTTTCCTATTCATGCCCATTTTTGTCTAAAATTTTAGAACTTGGTCAAATTACCATTTAAGGACCTCTAATTAATAATCCAATGCAATTTAATGCTTAAATCTTCTAGAAAAAAAGTTTTACAACTTATTCAATTTGGTCCCTAAAGTCAAATTGGACATCTTAGGCATGGAATTTCTTCATGAAAATTTCACACAAACCTGCAATCATGTCATGGACCATCAAATAATTATAAAACAATTATTTCTATTTAATATTTGTGGTCTCAAAATACTGTTCTGACTAGACCCTAATTCGGGATGTTACACATTCTCATCGTGCCATCTTTCTTTTTCACAAATAACATCGGTCCACCCCAGGAAGAGAAACTCGGTCTAGCAAAACCTCTATCTATTAAGTCTTGCAACTAAGCTTTCAATTCTTTTAACTCTGTTGGAGCCAATCTGTATGGAGCTATCGATATCGGTTGTAACACCCCTTACTCGTACCTGAGACCTGGACGAGGTACAAGGCACTATAAAAAAATACAGGCTATAAAATTTCATTTCAATTTAAAACTGACCAAACAAAATCATATTGTCCCAATTATGTACCTACGAGGTCCAAAACATGCATTAAAAGTGATCTGAGGCTAAACCGAGAACTTTAGAAAACTTTAGGGAATTTCTAGGTTTAAGACTCACACGTCCGTGTGGAGGCAATTTACACTCCCATGTGCATTGGGACATTCCTGTGTCCCTTACCCGTATTGAATTATTGGAATTTATTTTTCATTTCAGACCTACAGGGGTTTTCACACGGCCAAGTACACGCCCGTGTCTCTCACACTGCCTAGACATACCCGTGTCATCGATCGGGTCCAAAAACCTAGACATTCTGTTTATGACGTCATCATCCATTTAGGGGCACACGACCAAGGCACACGCCGGTGTGCAAGGCCATGTCCCCTACACGATTGAGACACAAGGCCGTGTCTCTGCCCATGTGTTTATTACCATGCATGCTAACCTAAAAATTCAAGGTGCAGGGGACACATGGCTGAGTAACACGCCTAAGGGGTAGGCCGTGTGTCACACACAGCTTAGACACATGCCCATGTGCCTACCCGTGTGTACCTTCTTGGAGGCTATTTTCCAAGCCAATGGTCACCCTCAACATCCATACACATTTATACACTTCAATGGTATTTAACATGGCTTAAATATGTCCATAATCCACCTTAGCATAGTCTATTACTTGTTAACCTCATCTTATTGGTTTAACACATGCTAGGTTATCCTTTTTGCATTAAGTATTACCACTTCAATAATCACATATTATACTTGGCTCATTTTATAACTTATTACCAATTATGACCTAACCATCTCCAAATGATTTGGCCACATTTCACATGTCCATTCATGATATACCATATTTTACCATCACATGAAACATTTAAGCATAACCATGCACAATTAGTAGGTTTACAACCTATATCGAAATGAGCCATATCCCATGGTCATATACAAAATAAATAAGTATATCATTCAAGCCCTTACATTGGCTAGCCAAATGACACATATAACAAAATGACCAAAAATCCTATACATGCCATTATAACAAAATAAAAGTTTCTATATACCAAAGCAAGACAAGTTGATAGTATTGACAATGATCCAACCGTCTTCCAATCTTTACAAGTCCTCGAGCTCTGTAAGACATAGAAAATGAAAGGGGGTAAGCATTTACATGCTTAGTAAGTTCGAATAATGGGAAGGTAAACTTACCGGTTATTTAGCATACATCCATAATGGTTATCCATGCCAAACGTGCATAGTATAATTTTCCCTATCACATACACTCAACCATCAAGTTAGTCTCGTGCAAGTACATTATAGCATTAGTCTTAGATGAGCTCATCAATTCAAGCATTTCTATTTTCGTTCCTCATTTTAATCCAGTTGAACCTCTCGGAATCTCGATGGATATCTCATTTACCGTCAAATCATGTAAGTGATCATTTTAAATATGCACTCCCATGAACCTCGCTCTTACAACGAGATTACCAGTCTAGGCTAAGTCCTTTACTATGACATGTACTCTAATGAGCTCAGATCTGAATTACCAGTCCAGGCTAAATTCAAACCCTAATCGAATTACCCGTCCGGGCTAAATCCATTTCAGCACACTTATTCTTTGGGAGGCTCAATCACTAGGGGAACACCCGTCTGGGCTAGATCCTTTTTACCATCAATTCATTTCGAGAAGTCCATCAGATATCCTTTTATTTCAATCGGGAAACTTCAATTCTCTTTTAAATTATACTACCACATTTCATGGATTATCATGCAACGAATGTCTAAATTGTCATACATTCATATATATACATTTTGTGAATATTAAGAGTTTACTTCGAGTTACACGAACTTACCTGGTAATTGCTTCGGGTTCATATTTCGATTATTCCAAAAACTTTTGTTTTCCACGGTCGACCCCCGAAATTGGTTCCTCAGGGTTTATATCAGTAAAAATAAATTATTAATACCTCACATTGTTCATTTCCATCCTAAAACTCATCCTAGGGCAAATTGACCATTTTGCCCCTAACCTTTCACACTTTTACAAATTAGTTCCTAGGCTCGTATAATGAAATGCATTAAATTTATTGAATAACCAAGCCTAGCCGAATATTTTTCATGCTTAAACCAGCCCATATTTTCTTCTATTTCACATTTCTACCCCACATTTTATGCCTTTTACAATTAGGTCCCTTTTAGGTGTTTTCATGAAAAATCACCGAGCAAAAGATGTTTATCTAACATCTAACTTTCATAACCTTCCATAAATCATCAAAGAACAACCATCTCATGCATGGGTCAAATTTATAACATGAACCCTAGCTTGAAATAGGGGTAGAAATGGATAGAGCATGTTACGAGGATTTCAAAAATACGAAGAACATTAAAAACGAGGCTAGGGAACACTTACTATTGAGCTTGAAAATGTTGAAAACTCTAGCTATGGAGAACATGCAAATTTCGGCAACATGAAGAAGAAGAATGGCTGATTTTTGCTTTCATTTTCCCTTTTTATTTCTTTTATTACCATATGATGAAAATGCCCTTCCTTACTAACCTTTCAAAATTTTCCATGCATGCCCATTTTTGTCCAAAAACTTAGAAATTGGGAAAATCACTCTTTGAGACCTCCTCATTAACAATCCAAAGTAATTTCATACAAATTGCTTCTAGAACCCAAGTTTTGCAATTTATTCAATTTGGTCCCTAATTTCCAATTAGACACCTTATACTTAAAATTTTTCCATGAAATTTTAACATCGCATGTTTTCATATCCTAGACCTCATAATAATCGTAAAATATATATTTTAACATCGAATTTATGGTCCCAAAATCACTATTCTGACTATGCCCAATTTTGGGATGTTACATCAGCGTTGTTCCTAGTGCTAATTCAATACCAAACTCAACCTCTCTAATAGGTGGTAAACTCGGTAACTCTTTGGGAAATACATATGGATACTCGCACAAAATTGGTACTAATTCAATTTTTGTGTCTGTCTTTTTTTTATCAAGTGCATAAGCAAGATAAACTTCACACCCTTTTCTCACAAATCTCTGAGCTAACATAGGCGAGATCACAACTGGCAAACTATTCATATCATCAGATTCAATTCTAATAGTCTCATTATTCTGACATTTCAGTTCAATTGTCTTTCATCTACAATTCACTATAGCATCATGCATCGTTAGCCAATCCATACCCAAAATCACATCAAATTTATTAAATGGAAACAACATCAGATTAGTCGGAAAATAGAAATCCTGATTCATTAACGGACAATTCTTCTAGACTTTGTCAACGGAAACACATTTGCCTAAGGGGTTGGATACTCTAATCACAAACTCAGTAGACTCTAAAGGAAAAGTCTTACTAGATACTAAATTCATACATATATAAGAATGAGTTGATCCTGGATCTATCAATGCAATCACATTAGTATCAAAAAGAGTGAAAGTACTTGTGATAACATCTGGAGATGATGTTTCTTCACAAGCACGAATAGCGTAGGCTCTAGCAGGTGCTCTGGCCTCAGATCTCATAGCTGAATCCTTTGTCCCCCCTTTACTACCACTTACATTTCTAGCAATTCTAGGTGGTCTACCTCTATTCGATGTGTTACTTGGTTTCACATTCTGAACTTTATCTTTCTTATCCAGCTCAGTGCAATCTCGGATGAAGTGATCTAACGAACCAAATTTGTAACATGCTTTATTAATTTTATTCTAGCATTTTCCAAAATTTCGTCTCCCACACTACTGACACTTGGGTTTGTTGTCTCTTACACTACCAATACTCGATACTGATGTAGCTTGAGGTTTAGAATCTGAGTATTATTTTAAACGATCTCTATTCAAATATTCATTTTAAGCATTTGGGCGAGTGTACGAGTCTCTGGATTTCTTTGATAAAGATTGATACAGCTTACTCATGGATCTTTTTCTCGAGTCTTTAGCTTCAAATCTGCTTTTCTCTTTTCTTTGCTAAGATCCTTAGCTTTACAAGCCCTTTCAACCAAAACGACAAATTCTTTCAACTCTAGAATTCTGGCTAGTAGTTTTATATCTTCTTTCAACCCGACAACAAACTGTTTACACATAATCTCTTCGGTAGAAACATATTCCTGTCGTACTTATTCAACCGTACAAATTCTCTTTCATATTCTGTCACGGTCATTTGACCTTGTTTTAATTTTAGAAACTCTTTGTGCTTTTGATCGAGAAATCTGTGACTAATGTATTTCTTTCGAAATTCAAATTGAAAGAATTCCCAAGTAGCCCGTTCTTTCGAAACCACATATATCAACGTGTTCTACCATTGGTACGCCATGTCTCTCAGCAAAGATATAAAGCATTTAATACATTCATCAAGAGTACAAGACAATTCATCGAATACTCGAATTTTATTTTCATGCCAAAACTCAGCTCTCTTAGGATCATATAGCTCTGAACTCTTCAGCCTCGTGTTTGCAGATCTTGTCAACTTGAGGCTTATTCAACCGTATCGGATCTATAACTTGAGGAACAACAGGGATTTGTTGATGAATAGGTGGGGGCGGAGGTTGTTGAGCAGTCGAGTTCGTATGAATGTATTGAGTGAACCATTCGTTCATCATTTGGAAGAAGGCTTATTTAGCCTCTCCTTCTTGATTGCCCGTCATAGGTCTAGAATTAGATGGCGCTATCCCTTGCTAGGGAGTAGGCGTATTACTCTCAACCTCATCAGCTATAGCTTGATTGGGATCCATTACTATATGAAAACACAGATTAAAACGTCAGGAGTCATCACACTATCTCAGTATATATATATGGCATGTATAATTAGACTCACATACGCTACTTTAGTCCTAGAATCAACTAAACCGTAGCTCTAATAGCAATAAAGTGTAACACCCCTAACCCGTAATTGTCACTGGAGTAAGGTTACGAGGTATGACCAATCAATTCACAACATATAGCATACATTGATCAAAGATAAATCATTCAATCTCATAAATCATTCAACACAGTCACATTGTCCCTTATAAGAGCCTACGAGGCCTTAAACATGCTTTAGAAGTGGTTTGGGACTAAATCGATAACATATGAAAATTTTGGAAACTTAGAAAAAAATTTCAACCATACAGGGGTATACTGACTTAGGCCGTGTCTCAGGTCATGTGGAAACAAGGCATACATACTGACTTGTATCACACGACCGAAGACACGCCCGTGTGCCAGGCTATGTGAAATCTAAAGGGTATACTGATTTATGCAACACGGCCAAGTCACAGGCCCGTGTGCTAGGCCATGTGCCAATTAGGGGATATACTGACTTGTACCACACTGCTAGTAACACGCCCATGTGTGAGATCGTGTGGAGCATACTAACTTCAACTCAATTTCATCACCAGGGGACAAACGGCCGTGTAACATGACTCTTTGTCACACACGGTTGAGACACACGCCCGTGTCTCTACCCGTGTAAACAAAAATAGGCCATTTGCATGGCCAATTTTCCACCCCAACTTCAATGTACCTACGCAAGGAAAAATGGTACCATTTCATCATACAATTAGGCAGCCAAAATCATAAACCAAATGTACAATTCATAGCATTATAATTTCATCTATTTCAATTCTCAAGTTACTACCATTTACTTAGCCAAAACAATATCAAAATAATATGGTTCATTTACCATAATTCACACAACCATTTGAGCATCTATAAACCATAACCACATTCATACCAAAACATACCAATATAAGCCATCACTCATGGCTATATATGTACAAACCAAAACATATATATTTACAAGACATTTCTAATAGCCAAACACACATCAATATTAACATCATTTACAAGCCAAATCTCATGGCTATGATTACAACCAAACTACCACATCTAGCCTATACATGCCATATGCCAAAAATGTATAATCCAAAAGTACCAACTTAGATGTTTGATAGTGTGATGATGTTCTCGATGGCTCCCGGATCCGAGCTAGCCTTGATTCACTATAAAACATAGAAAAATAACATGAAGTAAGCGTCATAGCTTAGTAAGCTCGTATGTGAACAATAAACAACTAGCACCATTCATTCATCATTCAAATAATAGAAAACGATATACAACAATTCTATTAAATCCCAAAGCTATCAAATGGTCATTCACATAACTTACCAAGGAACTCATCAATTCCATAGTGTAACACCCGGCTTGAACGTTATGGTCGAATTGAGCGATGTCACATTGAAGTGTTTTTCGTAAAGCATGATATCATTTGCAAAACCCAATCTTTGTTAAGCCTCTTTGTGTGATATTAAAAGATGATTTAAAACTTGCGCTGCTATAAAAAAGTATTTACTTTAAAATGTTATTAGTCTCAAAATCTCGTTTGTAGCAGAAGCTTTTTAAATAGTTGCGTTCTAGCATTTAATTGTAAAGTGTTCTTTTCTTGCGGTAGCTCTTAAAACCGTTTACGTATTAATGGCATTTTTTGAAAAACATTTATCGTTTTGAAACCCGCGTGTTTTTCCTTTTTCTAGTAGTATTAAAACAAAACAAACATTAATCCCTAAATTAAAATAAAATCCAGAGAGGCCTTATTACATAAAAAATACCCAAATTAAACTATGTATAATTTAAAAGATAAATACGGAAGCAAAAGCTGTTGTGTGGCCACCTTCGAGTCCCTCGCAGCACCGATCTGCCTAAGGGTTACCTGCGCAGATACACAGAAAGGTGAGTTTACGAAAACTCAGTGTGTAATCCTTTAAAAAGCAAGCAGTCAAATACACAATGAACAAATACAGTCTGGGCCTAATCCCACATCAGTAACAGTGGCAATATCAGTTTAATACAAAAACAGTCATATGCTTGGCCCTTGGCCCATTACAGTAACAATAAACAGTATGCAAGTCCTAACCATCCAGCCTCTACACACCATTTTTGTCCAACCCTACACTCCTTGTAGGGATATAATCACCCCAGAGCCATCAGTGATTTGCAGTAGAACTGCCAGTATAGTACACTTCCTTCAATCCTATATAAACCCATCCCCATGCAATGCATCATGCAACATGTCATGTCATATCATAATATTAAACATGTACTCAATACAGTTGCAAATAGCATGCTAAAATATAAACATACATCACATAGGGGCAAAACAGTCAGTTTACCATGTAGGAGATTTCAGTCATTTACCACATAAGTACAAAACAGTCATTTTACCTCATGAGGGCAAAATAGTCATTTTACCTCATGAGGGCAAAACAATCAATTTACCTCATTAGGGCAAAACAATCATTTTATCGATTAAGGGTCCAGGTACTTTTACTGATCCAACAGAAGGTCACAGTCGTCTCGGGCGACCCGTGCAACCTTAACAATCAAACGGTGTAAATGGGCCCAAGGCCCATATTACAGCCCATGTGGGCCCACACGCCCGTGTGACCCATATAACCCAGAAATGACCTTAGCCGTGTGGTTTACACAGCCTGGCCCAATATTTACCACACTTTTGTGCAATTTTCCCATGTAGGCCCCACAAGCCTGTGGGGCCCATACGACCCATTTTAGCCAACGTGGCCCAAAATGGCCTAAGCCCATGAAATCGCTCATGGTGGCCTCTACGATCTAACGCCCACGTCTATGCATTCGGATTACCACATGAGCGAGTGCATGCCCATGTGGCATCAAAGATTACATTCTCTGACTTTTTGTCGATCTATAATTTGGGCAGTGTTTACACGCCTGTTTACGAGAATAGCGTAAACCTCCACGTACACCAAACTAGATTCAAACATGACCCAAAGTCAATCTTTTAATCATTAGGGTTAAACACCTTATTAGCACTTAATCCCCAATATGGTACATGTTCCTTACCTTGGTTAAGCAATAATCCCTCCTTAAACCAGTGATCACCAAATCCTTGGCACAACCTGCAATGTATCCTAATCTCTTTAACTATCACCATGAACGAAAATAACTAGAACCAAAAGAACAACAACTTACCACCACGTATAACTAAGAACGGTTGATAGAAGAAATCTGTCTATACCCACACAAGAGCCGAAAGTACACAGATAACAGAGGCAAGACGGAACAATTGTACCTTTATCAAGAATCAGTAACATAGAAAGATGTTAGAAGAAAAATCACAACGATAGAGAGAAACAAAAAGGGATCATGAGCAATTACCAACTTGTCAGAGCACTCTTACAAAACTAAAAACCAAACACAAATAAAAGAGTAAAGGGAAGCAATCGACCAGGGAGGAGATATTAAGCAACAGTACCAAAGATGGAAGGATAGAGAAAAGTTGATAGAAGAAAAAGGGGAGAAGGGTATTCGGCCCAAAGCAATAATTGGTTTGAGAGAGCAAGATGCAGAGAAAAGAGGAGATGGGAAACATTTGGTCAAAACAAAATAAGGTAAAGAGAGGAGAAGGTGGAATAATCGATCAGAAGAAGGATTGATTGGGGAAGGAAGAGAAAGAATCGTTCTAGAAAGGTCACCATAAAGAACAAAAATCGAAAGTGAAAAGAGAGTAAGAGAGTGAGAGTTCGGCCAAAAATAGGGAGCTCAAAATGCATGAGAAGAGAAATAATGCCAATTTCGAATAAGCAAAACAACAATAAACCCGTATAGAACCCTTACCACATTCGACCTTCAGCAGAAAAGAGCAACAAAACTGCAAAATGAGAGGCATATCCCCAAAGCCGAATTCATTGGGTACCTACAATTCCAATTCGACACCAACACTCCTTCCACTTCAAATCCCCTTGATTTCCTCCTAAAATCCCTCCATCGATATCTCCTCAACAACTCAACACTTAATTTGAAATTCATTCAAACTTTTCAGCATTTCGGTCAAACTCTACTACCCACACGGCTTAGGCAGCAAAATAGAACCCCCATTGCGCAAAGTAGGACTCGAACTTCAGACCTCAGACATTAGTAACACGCCACTTATCCCCTGGACCAGCAGGCTCTTTTTTGTCATGTTTCTCCCTTATTTACTTAAAAGTCTACTGCCTAGAGACAGTGCTTTTTCCTTAAAAAAAAAAGACAAAACTTTTTGCACTTTCTCAGGCTTGAACCCAAGACTTCTTAGAGACTTCCCAGAACACTTAACCACTAAAGCAGATACACTGTTGTGTCACTTTCTTGCATAAATAACCATTCATGTGCAGTCTCCTAACTGCACCCACTCAAGACTTAAAATTTCTAGGCCCAAAATCGGGGTGTTACACATAGTTTTAATGCTCAATTCATTTTCGTACGTGCTTGTACCATCTCGTACCAATCTCATACTCAACCACATCTTTCATTTACCCATTGAACCATTCGGAATAGAAATCGGATACTCAAGGATATCAATAAATAAGTACCTATACCATGGCCCGAAGCCAAATCAAGGTAACTTATCCCCGGAGTGCCTATACCATGGCCTGTGGCCAAATCAAGGTAACTCATATCCGAAATACCTATACCATGGCCCAAAGCCAAATCAAGGTATAATTTGCACCCAAAGTGCTGATGTCCTGGCTCGAAGCCAACACAATAACCTAATGACATGTCACTAGCATCCTAAACTATTCCTAAGGTTCAACTGGGATTTCACGCTTGTCGAATTATTGTCAAATCATTCCCGAACTTGTCCGTAATCACATAATCACAATTCATACTATATCAAAGCATATGAAATACAATTATAAATAAACTCATTGCCTACGTGTAACACCCTTTACTTGTATCTAAAGCTGGGACAGGGTTCAAGGCATTACCTAACTTAAAAAAAACCAATCACACAAAATCGGACCATAAAATTTTCGTCCAATTCAGAACCATTCATGCAGATGCATTTCGTTCCTATTACGGGCTTACGAGGCCCAAAACATGCATCGAGGATGGTTCGGGACTAAACTGAGAACTTTGAAAATAATTAGAAGACTTAGAAAATTTTCTTGATTTGGAGAGTCACACGCCCGTGTGTGTAGGCCGTGTGGTCACACACGCCCGTGTGGCTTGGGACACACCCATGTCCTCAGCTCGTGTAACTCTCTTTTTATGATGTCATCAACCAAATAAGGTCACACGGCCAAGTCACACGCCTATGTGCTTAGGCCGTGTAGCGAATTAAATTCCAAAAATTAAGTGCAAACTTCACACGGCCTAGGCACACGCCCATGTCCTAAAGCCGTATCCTTCACACGGCTAAGACATACGGTCGTGTCTCAACTCATGTGTTTACTACTAGGCATTCTGTTTTACATAATTAGGGTGCAGGGGACACACGGGCGGATGATAAGCCTATGAGGCAGACCGTGTGTCACACATGGCCAAGACACATGCCCCTGTGTCTAACATGTGGACAATTTCTAGGCTATTTTCGAAGCCATTTGCCACCCTTAAAAACTCACATACTGACACTCACTTCATGGCATGCAACATGGCACATTTGAATACTCAAGCATTCACATTCATGGTTAAATTATGACTTGGTAATGTTAACATATTACCTATTCAAACTATCATGCTTTCATATGGCATTCCACACTCATATTTATCCATCATCTTTACTAACCTTCTTCCAAGTTACACACTTGCATCACCTTTATTGTCATGGACTTTAACACTCTTAACCCGTAACCGTCGCCGGAATAGGTTAAGAGGCATTACTGGTCTTGTAACTCAATTCAAAATAATCATATATCAAATAACATCTTATTTTAGTCAATATCATTCATTTACATTTAATATATATACTTAAATCAAACATACAAAGCTTAAATCATGCATTAAGGACTAAATCGGTAACATATTAAAATTTTGGAAACTTAGAAAATTTTTTACATTTCAACTGTCACACGCCCATGTGAATAGGCCGTATGACACGCCCGCGTGAACAGGCCGTGTAACATGCTCGCGTCTTAGACCGTGTGGAAACAAGGCATACATACTGACTTGCACCACACGGCCAAGGACACGCCCGTGTGCCAGGTCGTGGTATAATTAGGGAGGTTACTGAATTAGGTCACACGGCCGGCCACACGCCCATGTGCCAGCCCGTGTAACACACATGGCCAGCAGACACGCCCGTGTGTCTAGGCCGTGTCAAACTTGTAGGGTATACTGACTTTAATTTGAAAGGGTACCTCAGGGGACACACGGTCGTGCAGCGTGACCGTGTGTCGCACACGCCTGAGACACACGCCCGTATGGACAAAAATAGGCTATTTGCAAATCCATTTCGCCACACTAAAAATACAAGCATTTACAAGCATAAATGACCACATTTTCTCAGCTCAATAGGCAGCCAAAATATTTATTTCAATACACATTATAAGCCATATCAAACCTACCAATTACATAACCAAATACCTATTTAACAACATGCATAATGCATTCATTTAACATCAACATATCAAGCTTTCATTTGCATAATTTCGTTCAATCATTCCTTGCCCAAAACACACCATAATTGAGCACTTCAATTCAACCAAAACATAACATCAAAATATGCCAAATCACATGGCTTATTATACAAAAAATATACTAAAGTCATAATATCAAGTAACATAACTAACATCTTTCAAACTAGCCTATACATGCCATATTTACATATCCACAAGTTCGAAAGTACCAATCGAAAGTTGGATAGTGTGATGTGCAACTCCGACTTGTCCGGAATGAGAGAACTAATGAGCCTCTATAAAACATAGAAAAAGAAACAGAGTAAGCTTTATAGCTTAGTAAGCCCGTATAATTCAGAATTAAACTCACCATTTATACAAAATCAAAGCAACATTAAAAATGCCAACAATTCAATTAAATAACTCCTAAAGACAAGTATACATCCCATGTTAGTCATTTGACAAATACATGAAACTATCCATTAATACAAAATTTGCATTACTCCAAATTCACATATCATATATAACATTAGTAACATTTATAATATGTAACTCATCCGTATAAACAATATTTATGCTCGTTGAACCTATTAGAACTTCAACAGATACTCGAGTGAACAACGTCATTAATCCGTTAATTCATTATCATATATGCTCTTTCGAGCCATGATTGGTAAGTTCCTCCTGAGCTGATGGACAGTAAGCTCTATTGAGCTGAAACGGTAAGCTCTATCGAGTTGAACAGTAAGCTCGTATGAGCTAAAATGGTAGGCTCTAATGAGCTGAAAATAATAAGCTCTTACGAGCTGATATATCGGTAAGCTCATACAAGCTGTGGTGAGTCCGCAACAAATGTAGGAGCTCGACCAAAATGGTAATTCTAGTATCATGTCACTCGTATCCAATGAATTCATACGGTTCAAACAAGGCTCGGTAACATATACATTATATCTATAAAGCATTCATACTTCAAATATTTCAATTATACATATTCATTTTAATAATTACAAGTATAGAAAAGTTTGATTCTAATTATACGAACTTACCTTGAGTTACTCGGATGAAAACTATCGTCTATTCGCCAACCTTTCTTTTTCCCCGATCTAGTTCCGGTATTTGTTTATCTTGATCTATATAATATCAAATTAACTCATTCAAACTTTCGTTCAATTCAATTTAGCCTAAAACATTTATTTTGGCTAAATTACAAATTTACCGCTAGACTTTTGACACTTTGCAATTTAGTCCTTAGCACATAAAAATGTAACATTACACAATTAGGCCATAACCCATGATAGCTGAATTTCCTATATACTACTAGCAGCCCAAATCTTTTATTATTTCATACTTTTAACTACCACATTTTACATTTTCACAATTTAATCCCTATTTGACAATTTTATCAAAAATTACTTTATAAAACTTGTAAAACTATCATCAAGCTTCCATAATCTATCATTGAACATTAAAGAACTCAAGTATTCAAGATTGGCATCATTCAAAATCTATAACAATTTCAAAATATAAGGTACGAGCTAGCTAGATTAAGCTGTAACGAGTTCAAAAATGTAGAAATCATTAAAACCGAGCTAAAACGGACTTACATGCTCAAGGTGAAGTGACCGAATATTTGAAGCTTAAAAATGGCTATTCTTTTCCCTTCATTCGGTTGGAGAAGATGAATGAAGAATAAAAAATTTTATTTTGTTTTATTAAATTAAACTTAATTAACTAAATTACCATTATAACCTTGTTAATATAAATTAAACATCATTTAAAAAATGTCCAATAATGTCCACTGACATAATAAATGGACTAATTACATAATATGGACTTCCATATTAATAAACCATAGCTATTTAATACTTTTAAATAATAGAACTCAACTTTTACGCATTACGCGATTTAGTCCTTTTTACCGAATTAAGCATTTGAACGGTAAAATTTCTTTATGAAACTTTCACATAATAATTCTATCATGCTATAAACTTTAATAAAATAATAAAATAAATATTTTGACTTTGAATTTGTGGTCCCAAAACCACTATTCTGATTTGACCTAAACACGAGCTGTTACATGCACATTAATCATATTTCATACCCCAAATGTACATGCCATCCATCACACTCATTAACCATAAGCAACATAACCATATTAAGGCATAAGCAAATTTGCATGCATGCACCAATAATTAGGGTTACAACCCAAATAATCAATGAGTCACCTCTCATGACCATATACAAAATAATCACAATACTTTCATGAGCCAACACATTTGGCTAATCAATATGACACATAACAAAAAAGACCAAGTCCCTATACATGCCATACTCAAAATGATGAGACTAACTATACCCAAGATTCAATTAGTAGTGTGATCGAGTCTCCGACGTCCTCTGATCCTCGAGCTAGCTTGGCGACACTATAAGAAATGGAAAGGAAAGGGGGTAAGCTTTGAAGCTTAGTAAGTTCACATGCAAAAAAAATGCAACTGAAACAAGCATTAACCATACATTAAACATAATGAACGTAATCTTGCATTTTATCAAATCTTATAAACTCATTCTTCATATATATATACACATTCTTACCACAAGTTCATCATATCTCATGTCATTTTATGAGTTCGATGGACATACTTGTGCCCACTTGCACATAATTACTTACTTTCTCATCTTTGACGTATTCATCAAGATTACTCATTGAACTTCCTTTAGAACTACCTATTGAACACTCGGAATACTATCGGATACATCGGAATCTTGCACTTAAGTGCCTCATATGTAGCCAATGCTACCTCATATCTTATATCACATGTTTCTCGCTTTCGAGCTACTTACGGGTCTGGTCACATAGGCTGTCAGGTATCCGCAACACATGCCGGACACCTAGCCACTGTTGAATATACGGGACCAGTAACCAGCTGCCAAAACATGTGTCACATACATCATGAACTTAGACCACAACTCAATGAGTTCCCTTATCACTGACTTGATACTCAATTTCTTTTTGTTTCAAATCGACGTAGGATTTTTGTCTATCCGAAGTAGCTTTCAGACACTTACGAATTATCTTCACTTTCTCTTCGGTTTCTTTAACTAGATCAACTCTGTAAATCTGATTTTCTCTGAGCTCAGTCTAATACAATGACGTTCGGCACTTACGCCCATATAATGCCTCATAAGGCGCCATTTTCAAACTCGATTGATAACTGTTGTTGTAGGCAAACTCCACCAACGGTAAGTACTTTTTCCAATTACCTTGGAACTCAATGACACAACACCATAACATATCTTCAAGGGTCTGAATTACTCGGTGAGACTGACCGTCAGTCTGTGGATGAAAAGCAGTGCTAAAATTTAGCTTTGTACCCAAAGCTTCTTGTAACTTTTTCCAAAACCGTGAAGTGAACCTCCGATCTCTATCTGATACAATCGATATAGGTACGCCATGAAGTCTAACAATTTCACCAATATACAATTCGGCTAACTTATCAATAATCAATACGCACTAGAATAAATGAGCTGATTTAGTCTATCTATTGACAATAACCCATATGTCATCTTTCTTTCTCGGAGTTAAAGGCAAACCTGTCACAAAATCCATAGTAATCCAGTCCCATTTCCACTCGGGAACCATGATGGGCTGAAGTAAACCTGAAGGTACTTGGTGTTCAGCCTTTACTTGCTGACAAACTAAGTATTTCGATACAAATTCTGAGATATCTCTTTTCATACCATTCCACCAATACATTTTCTTCAAGTCATTATACATTTTTGTACTGGCAGGGTGAACTGAAAAACAACTGTTGTGTGCCTCATGTAAAATATTCTAAATCAATTCAGTTTCCTTCAGAACACAAATCCTACCACGAAATCTTAAAGAACCATCGGAGTCACTCAAAAAATCCGGTTCACTGCTGGATTCATGCTGAATTCTCTTAGCTTATAACTCTTTATCAAATTTCTAAGCATCACAAATCTATTGAAGAAAAGTCGGTCTAGCTCTCAACTTGGCTAGAATCGAACCATCATCGGACCAAGTCAGCCGTGTATTAATATCCCCCAAGGTAAACAACGACTTATTACTCAAAGTGTCGGCAACCACATTCACCTTACCCGGATGATAATCAATCACAAGCTCATAATCTTTTAACAGTTCCAACCATCTTCGTTGCCGCAAGTTCAAATCCTTTTGAGTCATCGAGTACTTAAGACATTTGTGATTGGTATAGACATGGTATTTCTCACTGAATAAATAATGTTGCCCGATCTTAAAAGTAAAGACTATGGCGGCCAACTCTAAGTCATGTGTCGGATAGTTCTTCTCGTAAGGCTTCAATTGTCTCGAAGCGTAAGCTACGACTTTACCTTTTTATATAAGCACACATCCCAAACCATTTAAGGAAGCATCGCTATAAATCACAATTCTTTACCTGACTCAGGTTGTACCAAAATTGGAGCCTCAGTCAACAATGCCTTTAATTTCTCAAAACTCTGTTGGCAATTTTCTGTCCATTCGAATTTGACACTTTTCTGTAACAACCTCATCACCGGAGTAGCAATCATGGAGAATCCTTTAAAAAACCGTCTATAATAACCGACCAAGCCTAGAAAGCTTCTAACCTTAGTTATATTCTTCGACAGTTTCCATTCAATAATAGTCGAGATCTTACTCAGGTCAACTCTAATACTGTCACTCGAAACAATGTGGCCCAAGAATCCAACTTCTTGAAGCCAAAACTCAGTTTTACTAAACTTAGCATACAACTTCTTGTCTCTAAAGGTTTGAAAAATAGTTCTCAAGTGTTTGGCATGCTTGGATTCATCACAAGAATAAATCAATATGTCATCAATAAAAACAACAACAAATTTATTCAGATACGGTCGGAAAATACAATTCATCAAGTCCATAAATGTGGCAGGAGCATTTGTTAAACCAAAAGGCATGACAAGAAATTCATAGTGACCATACCTCGTCTGAAAAGCAGTTTTCAACACATCCGAGTCTTTCACGCTCAACTGGTAGTAACTGGACCTCAAGTCTATTTTAGAAAACCACTTCGCTCCTTTCAACTGGTCAAACAAGTCATCAATCCTTGGCAAAAGGATACTTATTCTTAATCGTTACCTTATTGAGCTATTGGTAATCTATACATAACCTCATAGATCCATCTTTCTTTTTTATGAATAATACTAGAGCACCCCATAGCGAAAAGCTCAGTCTCACAAAACCCTTGTCGGTCAATTCTTGCAACTGTGACTTCAGTTCTTTCAATTCATTTAGGGCCATTCTATATGGAGCAATTGAAATAGGTGCTGTACCAGGGACTAACTCAATACTAAACTCAACTTCCCTAATAGAAGGTAATCCAGGAAACTCTTTCGGGAACACATCCGGATACTCACATACTGTAACAACTCAATTTAGTACCTATTCGGAACGGTGGTTCCGGGACCATAAATTTGAGACAGAAAAGTATTTTAAAATTATTTTATGTGTTTATTATGTGTGAATTTATATATGTGAAATTTGTGTTTTAATTTTGTAATTCGAGTGTCGATTTAATAAAAAGGGCTTAATCGCGTAAAATGAAAATTGATGGTTAAATGTGAAAGGGCTGAATTGTTGTTGTCTTTTTAATTTAAGGTATTTATTATGCAATATAACCATTGTTAAAGTGACGGAAAGTTATAACCATGGCTTATAATGGTTTAAGAATTTTAATGTAAAGGTTAAATATGTAAAATAATAAAGTTATCATGCATTTGTCTTTCCTTATTCATGACCGAATATGAAAATAAAAGAGAAAGAAAACGGTTTTCAAGGTTTCGGCCATTGTTGAGGTTGATTAAGGTATGTAACTAGCTTGGTTTTTGATAATTTTTACATTTTTGAGATCGTTGCAGTGTAGTGTACAAAGCCCATGCTTGAATTTCTGATTTTGACAAATATTTTGAGTTATGTCATTGATGAATAATTGAGCTTTGTGATGTTAGTTGATGAATTATGAAAGATATATTTTGGATTAATATGTTTTGTATTGGAATTTTTGATGAAATTGAGTAATTAGGGCTAAATTGCAAAAATAATAAATTTAGGGTCACACGGCCATATCACATGCCTGTGTGGCCAGACCGTGTGGTCAATTAAAAATAAATGAATTCTTCATAAAATGGTGCAGACTTCACACGACCAGAGTACACGGCCATGTGGGTAGGCCATGTCTCTCACACGGCCAAGACACACGCCCGTGTGTTTACTACTGAGCATATTGACTTGCAAAATTAGGGTGCAGGGGACAGACGGCTATTCAACACGCTTGTGGGGCAGACCGTGTGTCACACATGGCCTAGACATATGCTCGTGTGTCTACCCCTGTGGACAATTTGTAGGCTATTTTCCAAGCCAATTGCCACCCTTAATCACTCATGCACTTAAGCATAATTCATAGCATGCAACAAGACATACCTAGACAATCAATATTCAACACTATAACACTTTCACATCTTTATAATATCATCCTATTGCACATTCCCTTGATCACACCATTTGGAAGCATTTTATACAAACTACATGCAACTAAACTTAGTTATCAAAATTCCAAGTTGCACATTTATAACTATTGTCATCTTAGGTTATTAAGCCATTCCGTAGCTCCTAGTATTTAATCCATACATCTTCATACATGAACCCAGCAATCATATTCCACATCATCCAGAAAATATCTCATCATATATCCATCACACAACCACATAGCACATCATCAAGGCATCAACACATGCATGCATGAACAATTAGATATTACATCCCAAAAATCAATCATGAGCCATGTCACATGGCTATTACAAAATGAATCATCGACATCATAGGCCTTCACAATTTGGCCAAATAGCATGACACATACCAAAATATGACCAAGTCCCCTATACATGCCATACTCAAATAACAATTTCACTATACCCAATAATCTTTTGATATTGTAATCGAATACTCCGATTGCTTCCGATCCCCGAGCTAGCTTGGTGAAACTACAAGGGATGGAAAAGAGAGGGGAGTAAGCATTTAAGCTTAGTAAGTCCACATGCAAATAATATGCAATAATATTAAACCATAATCATGCAAGGTAGAATAGCATGACTGTAACACCCCTGACCCGTATCCGTCGCCAAAATGGGGTTGTGAAACATTACTGAACAAAACACAGTTCTGAACATACTCATAATAACTCAAATTAAAATCATATATATACAAAGGATATAACTAAATGAATATTAAACATACATTAAAAAGAAATCACATTTATATGTGCGAATCATATGTTCAACACTCCACTGATATTTGAATACCTAATTAAAAATCAAACATTTCACTTCTTAATTCTTTACATGCGCATTTTAAATCAGTTAGAACAATTCTCATGACAAATTGTTCATTAACATAAATGTCATAAACAACTTCACTGAATGATTATATATAAATATGTATACATTTCATGAATCAATAATCACGTATTGCATGTTGAACTAAATCAAATTTGGACCATTTTCGAATCATCATTTCTTAAACATATCAAGCTTAACTCACGTATTAAAGTAAATAAACCTAAATCATCTACATGCAAATAATTACCCATTCAAGACACAAATAACAATTTAGAGTACCCTCAAAAACACATGATAATTATCATGCCTAAAATGCACAAACACAACGAAACTAATTAGTTTATATTCGGTCATCAAATTGAACTTCCCAAATAATATTTAAAATATAAATGCATATATATATTAGACTGAGACATCATATACATAGGTATATAAGTGTAAACGCCATAATTCGAGTTTATCTTATAAAGGTACCAAAATAGTAGATAGTGTGATGAACTTTGCTGACAGTCCCCAAGCTTGTAGCTTGACTCCAAAATCTATAAAACAGAGTAACCATGAATACACAGAGTAAGCTATCATAGCTTAGTAAGTCATGAGCAAATAAACAATCCAATGATATATATTTAACTCATCTTAACTAACCGAATTACCTTAACATTATCATACTAGACCTCGACCTTAGATAATTAAGACATTTTCATAGACAATTTTCCCCACTTGGCCAAATACTCACATAGTTATTTTAACATATTAACAATCAACTTCCAAAAATAAATAGTTATAATGAAACCATACACACATATACTTAAATACGTAAGTTCGAAAATCATAATATTAAATCACATACATATATTATCTATATGCCGAATATACATGGTCACACATATGCACATAGTTAAGAATCATTTCATTGATACTCAAATTATTTAGTCACAAGGCCGAATATACTTACCATTCTCACGTATATTCATCATTAGAATTACACATGACTTGTAATAAATATCAAGTTATAAACTTACCTTATTACTAGTAGCCAACAAGCTAATTCATACCTGGGCATTTAGCTCGTTTTACACACCCGTACACGATTTATCTTTGCTCGATGAACCATTCGGAATTGGATAGGACACTCGAATAAATACACATATCGTACAATCCCAACGTCCCAGATGTGGTCTTATATGTAGCCATATATAGATGCCACTGTCCTAGACAGGGTCTTACTCACACACATACATCAGAGTCACATATCGATGCCATGGTCTTACTCGCACACATATATCAGAATCCTATGTCATGACATATGTATCCTAACTATTCCTAAGGTTCATACGGGGCTTTTGGACGTCGTAACTTGGTCGAAACGAATTTGGAAATATAGTAGCCAATCTTATTCATAATCAGGCATAGCACATATAAATTCATATATTTCATTTCAGCATATATATTTAGCATTTAATTAAAATTAAGTACGTCTATTTGCTTATAAACTTACCTCGGACGATATAAAACAGAACGGGACAGCTAGTCGACAACTTTCGTTTTCCCCCATCCAAAACTGATTTATTTAGTTCTTGATCTAAACATATTCAAATTAAGCTCATTCAAACATATTTTAATTCAATTTAGTCCAAAAATACATAAATGGGCAAATTACCATTTTACCCTTGACATTTACACTTTTACAATTTAGTCCCTATTGCACAAGGCACAAAATATGCAAAATTTCAATATACCCATGTTTGGTTGAATATTCCTAGTATTCATACAAGTCTATATATTTCATTTATTTCACATTTTAGTCCCTTAAATTATTATTTTTGTAATTTAGTCCTAATTACTCAAAATAATCAAAAATTCCAATACAAAACATGTTAATCTAAAACATATCTTTCATATTTCATCATCAAACAACTTAAATCACAAGCTCTCAACAATGGCATAATTCAAAATATTCACCAAAATAAAAAATTCAAGCATGGGTTTACTAGTACTTGAAGCAACGATCTCAAAAACGTAAAAATTATTAAAAACTGAGCTAAACTCATACCTTAATTAAGCTTGAAAGAAGCTGAACCCTAGCTTCTTTTTCTTTTTCTTTCTTGTTTAAGTTTCAGCCAAAAGAAAATATAATGAACAATGATTTATAATTATGTTATAATATGATATATTATAACATATTATTCCATTTACATTTTTCACCTTTTAATTTAAATATAAAATCATTATAACATAAGGTCATTACCGTCCACCACTCATAATTTTGGTCTAATTGCATTATAAATGCCTCCACTTATAAAGACAACAACAATTAAGCACCTTCACATTTAACCACCAACTTTTCCTTTTTCGCGATTAAGTCCTTTTATTTAATCGGACACTCAAATGATAAAATTAAATCACAAAAATTTCACAGAGATAAATTCACACAAAAAAAACATACAAAATAATTTTTAAATATTTTTCTGACTCAGATTCGTGGTCTCGGAACCACCGTTCTGACTAGGGTCTAAATCGGGCTATTACAATAACCATCAAGATTATTTATTATTCAGGCATTCTAACTCATTTATCAAATGTTCACATATATATGTATATATATATGAATATAATATACTTTCTTGTCATATATCATCCTTTAACAAGGCACCACCTATGAGTATAACGTACGTACCTATACATATCCGTAGCATATCAAATAACTTTACCTTTATTGCCATGCCCATCTTGGGACTTTCATCTCATCATTCATTATAATACCCATTGAACACTTGGAATACTATTGGATACATGGAAAATTGCACACAAGTTTCACATAAACATATGTAGCCAAAGCCACCTCATATCATGCAATGCTCATAAATAAGCTACTCACGGGCTTGCTCATAGAAGCTATCGATCAAGGTGTAACTACACGGGCTGCTCACAAAAGTTGTCAGGTATCCGACCACTCAAGGATTACCTAGCCACTGGTAGGACACACAAGACCATTGCTCGAAACTCAATCACATGTATTGCATCCATTATGAACTCGGACCACTGAACGAGGTCAGATGCTCGCATCCATAATGAACTCGGACCACTCAACGAGCTCGGATGCCACATATATCATGAACTTGGACCACTCAACGAGTTTGGACTTCTTAATTCCTAGGGACATGTGTCTTGTATCTTAGACTATTCCTAAGGTTCAAACGAGATTTTTCCTTACTTGCACAAGGCATACTTTATCGTACTTGCTCGTGATATCGCATGTAATGACCATAATATCATTTATGCTTTCATAGCAACCAATAAGCATATAACTCATAATAACAAGAAAACATTTATCACATAATATCAAAACATTAAAAACATGCTACAAAACCACATTATTTGCATATGCACTTACCCCGGTACAAAAATGATGGTAATCAAACCTAATCGCCGTATACTTTATTCTTTCCTCGATCAAGACTCGGTTCACCTTTTTCTTGATCTATAATGCTAAATTTAACTTGCTTGTTAATCATATTACTCAAATCAACCCATAATTCATGCTTTGGTAAAATTACCTTTTTACCCTTATCTTTCCACTTATTTACGATTTAGTCCTTAGGCTCGTAAAATGAAATGCATGCATTTTCTTTGTTACCCAAGCCTAGCCGAACCTATACCATGCTTATATCAGCCCATATTTTCCTTTATTTCACATTATTACTACCCACTTTTACACTTTTACAAACAAGTCCCTTTTTTTAGGTGTTTTCACTAAAATTCACCTAGTAAAAGATGTTTATCATGCATCAAACATTCATATTCCTCTATTAACCAACAAAATACATGCATGTCACAATGTGGCCTAAAAATCCGACCTCTCGAAGCCAAAACTCGCTTTTACAAAACTTGGCATATAATTGTTTATCCTTCAAAGTCTGTAACATTGTTCTTAAGTGTTCGGCATGCTCTACCTCATCTCTAGAATAAATCAGAATATCATCGATAAACACCACAACAAACTTATCCAAATATGATCGAAAAATTCAGTTCATTAAATCCATAAACACAGAAAGAGCATTTTTTAATCCAAATGGCATAACAAGAAACTTGTAGTGGCCATACCTCGTTCTAAAGGTAGTCTTAGGCACATCTGACTCCTTAACTCGTAACTAATAATATTCGGATCTCAAGTCTATCTTAGAGAACCATGTCGCTCCTTTCAGCTGGTCAAACAAGTCATCAATCCTTGGAAGAGAATACTTATTTTTGATTGTCACTTTATTGAGTTACCGGTAGTCAATGCATAATCTCATGGAACCATCCTTCTTTTTCACGAATTGTAACGCCCCGAATTTGGGCCTAGAAGTATAAGATTTTGAGCATGGGAACAATTAGGAGACTGTACATAAATAATTAATTGTGCAAGAAAGTGACATAAGTGGGTATCTACTTTAATGGTTAAGTGTTCTGAGTGTTCTATGAGTGTCTGAGAAGTCTTGGGTTCAAGCCTTGGCATGCACAAAATTTTTATTTTTAAGGATAAAACCTCTATCTTTAGACAATAGGGTTATAAGTAAAATTTGTGAAAAACATGACAGAAAGGGCTTGCTGGCCTAGTGGTAAGTGGCGTGTGGAGTGTTTAAGGGGTCTGAGGTTCGAATCCCTGCTTAGGCTAATGGAGATTATTTTTACTGGTGGCCATGAGCCAAAGTTGTGTTTGACTGAAACTCCAAGGACTTTGAATGAGTTTGAATGAGGTTGTTGTTAGCGAATTTGGGGAGTAAAAAGGGGGATTTTTCGGTTGTTGAGGTGTGATCGGTTGGAGGGATTTTAAGAGGAAATTTGGGAATTTGAGTTATCGGGAGAGTAGTGTCGAATTGGTGTGTGGTCACTTCTTTTCTCTCCATATTCGGTTGGTTATCAATTGTATTTTTGGTTCTTTCCATTTCTTATTTTTGAAGCCGAATTGTGTTACAGGTCTTTCGAACATTTTTTTACTTGTTTTCCTTTTTATTACTTATTTCGATTTGCACTGCACTTTCTTCTCTCTCAATCGGCTCTTATTAGACACACCTTTTTACATTTGTACTTTGGCCGAATTTTCCTTCTCTCCCCCTCCCTCTCAATCATTTTCTATGACCAAATACCTCGTCTCTCTTCCTCTTTCTATTTTGTTTCGGTTTTGACAATTGATCTTCAACCTTTCGGTGGGTGCATGATGTTCTTCTCTTTTCCTCTCCCTCCATCGATTTTTCCTTGGCCGAACATTGCTAAGTAAGTCTCTGCTTCACTTTTGCCATTTTCTGTTTCTTTCATCCCTGTGCACTATTTTTCTATCCTTCCTATCGTAACCTCCTTTGTTTACTATTTCAGTTAAGTTCTCCTCTTCGGTCTTGGTTCACTGCATCACCGAGTCGTACTTTGTACTGTCATTATTTGGTAAGGGTCGTACATCCAAGATTGTTTTATAAACTAATATAAGTTTAATAAAGAGGTTATGACTTTCATGTAGATGGAGCAAGTTGATTGGTGCGCCACTTAGGAACCAAGGGTACGGTTTCGATTGGCCTTCGGTAAGGAGGAGTTTTGTATGATCGATTTGGAGCTTCTTTAGATTCCATATGCTATGTAAGTTAAGTACTGATTAACGGGCTTGTTGGTTGTATCCAGGTATAGGAGTTTTTGGAGCAGAGTTAACTTCAAAGAACGTCAGGTGTGTAATCATTGTCTTAACCGTAAATTGGCAAAAGCTGAAAAATAGGACTGCTGATGCCACATGGGCGTATGATCGCTCGTGTGGTAACCCCAAATGCATAAATGTGGGTACTGGATTACGAGATGCCACCATGGGCAATCTCATGGGGTTAAGCCGTTTTGGGCCATGTTGGGCTGAAATGATGACCGAAATACCCCCATAGGGTAAGATGACCGAAATATCCTCATAGGGTAAGATGACCGAAATACCCTCATAGGGTAAGATGACCGAAATACCCCCATAGGGTAAGATGATCGAAATACCCCCATAGGGTAAAATGATCAAAATACCCCTATAAGGTCAAATGACTGAATACCCCCACAGGGTAATATGACCGAAATACCCCCATAGGGTAAGATGACCGAAATACCCCAATAAGGTAAGGTGACTGAAATACCCCCATAGGGTAAGATGACCAAAATACCCCCATAGGGTAAGATGACTGAAATACCCATATAGGGTAAAATGACTATTTTTCCCTTACGTGATAAAATGACGGTTTTGCCCTTATATGGCAAAATGACTGTATTGCCCTTATTTGTTAAAATGGTTGTTTTGCCCTTATATGTAAATGAAAATTTTGCCCTTATGTGTTAAAATGATGATTTTACCCTTATGTGATAAAATGACTATTTTACCCCTATGTGATGTATGTTTATATTTTAGCATGCTATGTGTAACTGTATTGAGTACATGTTTAATATTATGATATGACATGACATGTTTCATGATGCATTGCATGGGGATGGGCTTATATATGATTGGAGGAAGTGTACTGTACTGGCAGCTCTACTGCAAATCACTGATGGCTTTAAGTCTATTATACTGGCAGCTCTACTGCAACTACTGTTTAGCGCTGCAACCGGTGCTAATTCTAGAGTGTATGGATGGGTGGGTTGATTATATCCCCATATGGAGTGTAGGGTTGGACGGAGATGGAGTGTAGAGGCTGGATGGGTAGGACTTGCATACCGCTTACTGTTACTGCATTGTTTACTGTTATTACAATGGGCCCTGTTACTGCAATTGGCCAAGGCTCAAACACATGACTGTTTCTGTATTGAGATGGGCTAAAGCCCAAACTGATCTTGTCACTGTTACTAAAAAGAGCTTAGGCCCAGACTGTGTTTGTTGTTTGATTGATTACTTATATGGGATTATACACTGAGTTTTCGTAAACTCACCCATCTGCTTTAACTGTACAGGTAAACTGCAGTATTAGGTGGATCGGTGCTGCGTGGGACTCAAAGGTGGCCACACAACCGCTCTTTCTTCCTCATTGGATTTTTAATTTATAAGTAATTTTATTTGGGTATTTTTATGTAATAAGGCCTCTATAATTTTTAATTTTTGGTGTTTTATTTACTTTGATTTATATCTACTAGTAGTAGGATGCGGGTTTTCAAAAGATATGCATGATTTACCAAAAAACCACGAATACGCAAAACCGTTTCAAAAGCTTCCGCGGTAAATAAGATTTTGAAATTAATAACGTTTTAAAGTAAATGCTTTTGATAGTGACACAAGGTTTAAAATTATTTTCTAGATCACACAAAGAGGCTAAATAAATATTGGGCTTTTCAAGCGATATCATGCTTTACGAAAAACACTTCAATGTGACATCGCCAGATTCGACCATAACGTCCAGGCCGGGTTTGGGGTGTTACACGAATAATACGAGAGCACCCCATGGCGAAAAGCTCGATCTCACAAAACCTTTGTCAGTCAATTCCTAAAATTGTGACTTCAATTCTTTCAGCTCAGGTGGGGCCATCCTATACGGAGCAATAGAGATAGGTGCTGTCCCTGGCATTAGCCCAATACTGAATTCAACTTCTCTAATTGGAAGCAAACCTCACAATTCCTCTGGGAATACATCCGCATACTCGCATACAACCGGCACTGGTTCGATTTTTTATTTGAATTCCTTTGTATTCAATATGTATGCCAAATAAGCTTCATACCCTTTCCTCATACATCTCTGAGCAGTCATTAAAGAAATCACCATTGGTGACTTATTTGCATCATCTGATTCAACCCGAAGAATCTCACCGTTTTCACATTTCAATTCCATAACTTTCTGTCTACAATTCACTATAGAATCATGTAGTGTCAACCAATCCATACCCAATATTGTAACAATCCTAACCCGTATCCGTTACCAGAATAGGGTTACTAGGCATTACTGATCAAAATACAACCCAGAACAGACATTCATTTCAATTCATGCTCCAAATAATATAATCATTTCAATACTAATCATCTAGTAAAATTTTAAACCAATCTAACATGCTTCGGTTCTATAATTCATACAATTTCTAAATTAATATTCAATCATTATAACCAATGAATCATGACAATCGAATGCTTAACTTATAACCAAGTATATTTCATTTCATATACTAATCATATATTAAGACATCCAATCATATAAATATAATTCATTAGCTATCTTTCAAAAACACTATTTATAAATATGCATTTCTTCACTATTTACTAATTCAAGCCAAACCACATGATTTATTAATCGCTAATATATATATATATATATATATATATATACACAGATTAACAACTTCACTTAGGTCAAATATAAAATTTGGTCTTCCCAAATTTTGCACATTTTACCAAAATAATAACTACCAATTTTACACATAAGTGCCGAATCAAATCATACCATAATTACAATATCCCTTGACTAATGAAATATCCAAAATATTAATCTGTCATTTACCAAATTCATAAACCACATATAAGGCATATTTTAAACTCAAGCATTTAACTTAACAACTTAACCATTAATCATCGAATCACAAACAAAACATATCATGGGCATGTAAAACATATTTTACCAATTGATAGCCAAATATAAAGACATACCCCTTTACCATTTCCAAAATATATATGCATGGCCAACCTTTTAACCATATATTCGATCATAAAATTTATTCTTTAATAATTCAACCAATTTCACAATTTAAATGAAAACTAACTGTACCATTTATAACCATACCTAAATGAACATCAAATAATTTACAAAACATATTCATACTTTAATATCTTAAACCTTACCTTAACAAACAATATGCAAGCTATCACATATACATAACTTAGCTTATGAAAGTATATGTACTATATCATAAACACATCTTTTACCAATTACCTCACTTAAGCCGAATTTTATAATCAACCACCACACAAAATATACCACAAATCATACTTCCAAAATGAGCTACTTCCATGGCCGATTATATTTCATCATTAACACATTTCATTTTCGAATCATATAATCAACATCACAATCATATCACCAAAACACAAATCATACCTATCATATAACAAGCAGACCAAAATAAACTCCAACCATGTCAAATATAACCATAATTTGATCAAACTTTGAAACCGAATTTAAAAAAATAAACAAGCCATTTTTGCATTGTAACACCCCACACCCGTGCCCTACACCAGGACGGAATATGAAGTGTTACCTAACTTGAACTCATGCATACAAACATTTTTATATCACCAAAACATAGTCAAATTAAAAACTTTTTCAATTTTTATTATAAACTCCTTAATAAGAGCCTACGAGGCTCAAAACATCTATTGAAACCAATTTGGAATCAATCGGAGTCTTTCCAAGAATTTTGAAAATAACATTTAACATAGGGGCACACGCCCGTGTGAGAGGGGCAATACGCTTGTGTGACCGTTTAGGCATGTCATGCTGATGGGCCGTGTGGCTCACACGACCTAGGCACATTGGGACATGCCCGTGTCCCTTACCCGTGTAGATTTATTTTCAAATTCGAACCTACAAGGGTTTTCACATGGCCTGTCACACGCCCGTGTCCATGAACCGTGTCCTTCACATTGCCATGACACGCCCGTGTCTTAGCCCATGTGCAAAAACTTGGAGATTCTGTTTCTAACGTCAGCAATCCTTAAGGGCCACACTGCCAAGGCACATGCCCGTGTGATAGGCCGTGCCCTTCATACGACTGAGACATGGCTAAGACACACGGCCATGTCTCTGCCCGTGTGTTTACTACCATGCATACTGACTTGAAATTTTTACGTACAGGGGACACACGACTGAACAACAAGCCCATGGGGTTGATCGTGTGTCACACACGGCCTAGACACATGCTCGTGTGCCTACTCGTGTGGACAAAATAAGGCTATTATACAAGCCTTTTTGTCACCCTTACTTATGTAACCTGCACAAAATCACTCTATACTAATATAAGGGCACATCACATAGCCAAAATAACTATAAGGGACAACATATCACTTATGCAATTTACTCATCATGAGAACATCATCTTCTATTTATAAATCAAAATGAGTATTAACCATCATCCATGGCCTTATACAATATGAGTATCATGTTCATCATATGAGCCAACACATTGTGGCTAGCTAACAAAACACTAAACAAAGACTCAAGTCCCTATACATGCTAGAAAATAAAACAATGAAACTAACTATACCAAGGTCTTAAGTAATAGTGTGATCGAAGCTTTGAGACGTCACTGGATCCCCGATGTTAGCTTGGCGACACTATAAAGAAGGAAAAGAAAGGAAGGTAAGCATGGGAGCTTAGTAAGTACATATATGCAAATAAAGTGTAACACCCCAAACCCGGCCTAGACGATATGACCGGATCTGATGCGCCACATCGAAGCGTTCAAAACATTCCATATTACTTAGTTTGGAAAAAAAAACTTAGTTGGTGTTGTAAAGGTACTTTTAAAAGTAGGTTAAAGTGAACGGAAGCTGTGCACTAGGTAGGAAACCAGGAAGAAGAGGAGGTGAGTCCGTCTTGACCGCTAAGTACCAAGCTCCCTTCGGATCCAATCCTAGACATGCACACCGCCATAGCCACACTCTAACATCTCGTATAATTTTTATAAAACCGTGTGATTATGCCCATCTTAAGAAAATGATTAAGGTTGAAAACGTTTGCTTAAAATATTTATTCTCTTGGAAAACATTTACTTTACGAAAACTTTGTGCGTCATCGTGATCTTTTAAAAACAAGTAGTTTTTATAAAACGAACCCTAGTGCTAACCAGTTTAATAATCCCCCAAAATAAAATTAATAAAAAGAGCGGCCTTATTACAACTTCAAGCACAATAAAAATAATCCAAATTAAATGCTAAACTTATTTAAAATCGACAATCAAGCTTCATGGCCACTCTGAATCCCGCCCAGCTCCAAGTCCACCAACTAGGGCTCACCTACAAGGATGGAAGAGGAAGGGGTGAGTTTGGGAAAACTCAATGTATACAGAAACCCATCCAAAGCCCAAATCAGCTCGAGCCTATTGGGCTTAAGCCCTATTCAGATAACAGTACACAGTAGAACAAAGCCCCTTTCAGAATACAGTAGCAAGGCCTTAGCCCTTTTTAACATAACAGTACGGCCCATAGGCCCGCCTCGATTAACAATATCATAATGAATGCAAGCCCAACTGGGAGACTACTCAACCCACCAACCGCTACACCGCCATGTACCAGCCCTACACTCCATGTGGGAATATCTCAACCCACCCAAATTTCTACACTCCACAGTTGCGACAGAACGCCACTCAATTATCGACCGATTGAGGCAAAGCCTCCAAGACGTGGATGAACCACATTCAAGACTTCCTCCATCAATACCCCAATCCCATGCAATGATATTAATAAATACATATCATGTAAAATACAAGATTAATCAATCATGCGCTTTAACCAATTTAAACCCTAGGGTATTTGGTAATTATGCTCTTTAGGGGTAATTTCGTACTTACGCAACTACACACGTTATTCCAGAATTCTTAACAATCATATGCAATTTTGATCTCCCATCTAACCGACAGCTACTTTGCCCACCTCTTGCCCATATTGGGCCGTAAACCCCTTTGGGCCCAGTTTTTGGCCCATCGAGGCCCTCTTTTTCCGAAGTACGTTAAAATGTCACACGAACTTACCTCCCACTTTGCGGTGCTAGATCTAACAATTACTCTATGTCTTGAGAGCATTCGCATACTCACAAGCCTATGAAATGCCAAAATTTCGGCATTTCGGCTTTTGCCGAATTGAACTAAGGAAGGGTGTTCGGTACACACCTGATTCGCGACGACTGCTACCAAGATCCCTTTCGATGTCCTTCTTTGCCAAAAACGGTAGCTAGCTCCGAATCCGATTGCTCCAACAACGCACGCCTTTAATCCAACACTTAAGAAGACACCCTTACTCCTACTTGATTTCCTCGCAACCCGGTGCAGATATATCTATCAAACGACGGTAGAACTCGATTCCCAAAGTCTTGAAGTTTCGGCTATAAGCCCCCAAATCTATGGTACTTTCGGCTTTTGGGGGGTGAAGAAGATGATAATGTGGGGCTATAACCTTAAAGTAGAATTGCCGTCAGGTATTTAGGATTAAGAAAAGATAATTGTAAATTAATAATAACAAAAGAACATAGGAGAACCTGGCTTTGAAGAAATCGCCACAAGCAGTGATCACAGGATTTCAGCTTTTATGGATTCGGCAAAAGTATTGATGAATAGCAGGTATGATGAATAGTTTTGAAGAAAAGAATGAAGAAAGAAAACAAGATAGGTGATAGTTTCGCTAGGGAGAGAATAGAGAGAAAAAGAAAACCCTTGGGTGCAAAAGGTAAGAAAACGGCACCACTCAATACCCTAACTGAAATACTAACCTCATAACCCCCGCCGATTTTTCCTCTTCAATTCCCATAATTCAGCCAACTCCTAGCCTCATCCAAATCCTTAAATCTCTCCCTTATCCCTCCTTAATCCAAGCATTTAAACTGATCCAACTCTCCTCTAGCGTAATCCACGAACTCCAACACTTACCCTCCCTGCATTTTAAAAATAAATGCATCTATTTGTCAACACAGGAATCGATCCCATGCCTTCCCCACTTGCTCCACACGCCACTTTTCTAGGAGCCTAGTGGCGTCACCCTTGCCACTTTACCAAGGCTCTTTTGTGATGCAATTTACCCACAACTCTACTTAAGGGCCACTTAGCCGTAACCCCTAACTCCTAAGTCTAAAATTCCAAAATTCAACTGGGTTTTGGCCAACTCATGGGCCTTCCATAAGCCCATTTACTTACTCAAAATATAAATTTCACATCCAAATACAATAATTTAAAGTCTTTATAAAACATTGAAAACCACGAATAAATCTGAAAAATCAGGATGTTACATAAAGTGTAATTAAAAGAAAATCATATCGTCCAACGATAACTTGTCCTGCTTAAAAGGTATAAATCTTTTAACATATTTATCTTACTCTTCCTTTCATTCATGTATACCTAATGCTTCTTGTCCATTTACTCAGGTCTTAACCATGAGTTCAATATACGTACCTCATCAAGGTTTCCATCAACTAAGTCTTTGAGTTACCCGTTGAACACTCGGAATACATACGAATACATGGGGAGTTTACATTTAAATGCCATATAAGTAGTTAGAGCTAGCTCGTGCTATGAAACACTCACTTTTGAGCTACTCACGAGCCTTTTATCAAGTTAGGACCCGGACTCCATAGCTATTATGTAACGTTTACTCATTGAGCCACTCATAGGTCTGTACACAAAGTGAGTAACTGAACCCACGTTACCTATAGCATTTATCTCATGAACTCATACTCAACTCATGAGTTCAGACTACATAATTTTTATAACATAGCCCTTTGTATCCTATGTTATGTCTAAGGTCCAAAGGGGTTTCATAACTAGCCGAATAGCATCGTACTTTCTCACAATGTACTTTACTCATATAACATGCCATTTATACATTCATGGCGACAAATAAAATTTAGATACATAACAACAATGAGCTAATTACACATGTATATTAACAAAATATTCCAAAGTAAGCTTCAATAAGACATTATTCACATATGTACTTACCTCGATACAAAATGATGAAGTTGAGCTTAATCCTAGTAAACTTTGTTCTTACCTTGATCAAGACCCGAATCATGTTTCTCTTGATCAAAATTAATAAAATTCATATTACATTAGCACATCAATTTAGACACTCCAAATTTCATAATTAGGAAAAATGACTATTTTGCCCCTAGACTTTCACAAAATGGCCATTTTACCCTAATGCTCGAAAGTTTTTTTTTTCGAATTTTTCCCTATTATAAGCCTAGTCAAACCCTTTTTACTCTTATTGCAATCCAAAATTTCCTCTATTTCACTCATTTATTATCTATTTTACAACTTATGCAAAATAGTCCGTATTACGGTTTTCATGAGAAATCCCTTCACAAAAGTTGTTTATTACTCATCTAAGATTCATATTCTTCCACAAAAATTCAGAAAAAAACCTAAATGCGCTCATGGTAAAACCCTATACTTTCAACCATTTTGTAAAATAGTCCCCTCATTAGAAAGCTCATGACATAAGGGCCTCAAAAATGTAAAAATCATTAAGAAAACTCATTAAAATTACATACTTGTAGAGAGACTAAGTGGCTGAAAATTTTGAAGCCCAAAAACCCTCTAATGGCTGCATTTTTCGGTGATGAAGAAGTAGAGGAAAAGATGATATCTTTTTCTCTTTATTCTATTCTTGTTCTAGTCAAAATTGGTCACCAACCCACCTAATTTTGACCATTTATCTTTCTTTTATTTCCTATGGCCTACTAGACTAAGCATTGGGAGTCTAATTGCACTTTAAAGGCCCCCAATTTAGGTTCTTTAGCTAATTAACACTCTTATCTAACAAAATAGGACTTTTTCACTTTGTGCGATTTAGTCCTTTATTGCAACTTAAACAAGCAATCGCTAAAATTCATTCACCAAAATTTTCATGCACCTATCTATTTGTGACAACCCTAAATTGACCCTAGTCCAAAAGTGGTTTCGGGACCGCTAAACCGAGTCACCGAAGTATTTGAGTATAATATTTATTGTCTAAAATATGTGAATATGAGTGTGTGAAAGTTTTAAGCTTTGATTTAGTCAATTGCATGTGAATTTAGTTAATAGGACTTATGTGTGACACTTTTGAAATGTGATAGGTTAATCTATAAGGATCTATTAGTGCATGTTATGAAAATAATGGGTTTGCATGTCAAATTTCCACCTATGACAAGTAGTGGCCGGCCATGATGGGTTATATACATGCAATATGTATTAATTATTAGTTAGTAGCTTTATATTTTATAACATAAATAAATAAAAAAGGAAAAAAATAAATAAAAAAGGAAAAAGTAATTGAAATAAGGAAATGAAGGGTGATGAAAACAAAGCTTGAGTTTCTTTCTTCTTGGCCGAATGTAAAGAGGAAGATGGGAGAAAGGCATTCGGTCATCTTAAGTTAGCATTAAGCTCAAGAGCTTAGAGGATCAAAGTTGGATAAGGGAAAGGAAAAAGTGATTGAATAGCCATTGAAATCGTTCGACAACATCCGAGGTAAGTTTTTGAGTAATGAAACTTAGTTTATGATTTGATTAAGTCATGACATATAAGCATAACAAACAAACGGTGATATAATGATTCTACTTGAATTGTATATTGAGGTGATTAGTTTATACCTATGACGGGTAGCCGAATGTGTATAGAGATCATGTTATAAAGCAAATCAAAATCATGCTCTTTGTATGTGGCTATTGAGCCGAAAATGGTAATGGTTGATAAGCGTCTTGTGTTTGAATTCTAGTTATGATAATGAAATATGGATGTGTCATGATTTATTGGTATATGTGCTTGATTATTCGGATGATATCCGGCTAAGTCCCAAGGCATTTGTGCGAGTAGTTGCTATACCCGGCTAAGTCCGAAGGCATTTGTGCTAGTGACTATATCCTGCTAAGTCCCAAAGGCATTCATGCTAGTGACTATATCCGGGCTAAGACCAAGGCATTTGCGCGAGTTGCTATGTCCGCTAAATCCAAGATACTTGGGTTTGGAAGCGGCGATCTTGCTGTAATAATTTCAATTAATACGCTCATAAAATACAAACGATAAGGTATGTTTCAGATATACATCGGAAAGGTTGATTCCTTTCAAATAGTACTCGCTCAATTGATTAACGAGCTTCCGCCTCTAGTTAGGTTTGATACCTGTGTATGAATATATTGGTTGAAGCATGAAGAAATTATGATTTTGAGAATGTGCATATATGAAATTATTCATTTAGTCATATGAACGCTATACTTTAGTCGTAAATAATTTCGTTACTCAAAACTTACTAAGCATTAAATGCTTATTCCGTTTCTTTAATTCTCTGTTTTATAGATTTTTGTTCGTTAGCTATCGGACTCGGGATTTTCGAAGTCGAAGTCATCCACACTACCTAAGCCCTTCTGGTACTCTTTTAGTTAAACGTTGATAATGGCATGTATAGGACTAACCTTTGTTGTTAATCAAGTACCTTTGGTAATGTGTATATATTCGGATAGCCATGCGAAAATGGCTTAAATATTTTGAGCATAGTATTAAAATCATTTTGTATATATATGGTTATTGAGAGGTGTGGAAATGCTTGGCAATGATTAGCCATTGGAATGGTTAATCACGATCATATTTGGTGCTATGTATGTCAAATGACTAGTTGAATCATGGAAACTCTGAAATAGGTGAAATTTACCTTAAAATAGATGCTGACAGCAGCAGTGATGTGAGTTTGAAAATTCACTAAAAATATTAGGAATGTAATTAAATAATGAATAAATTTTTTAATCGAACCTTGATGAGTCTATTTTCATATGGAAGACGCGAAATGACCATATGAGCCATATTTTATGAGATGTTTAAGTTTTCGTGAAACAGGGCCAGAACGGTTACTGGATCCCCTGTTCTGACTTTGTAAATTTACCATAAATTAATCGGAAATAATTAGAAGTCATACTTTATATGTACAGATTCCTTTTTGAGTCTAGTTTCATTAGAAACAAACGACATATGTATTGAATCCTTGTACAGGGAGATATCTAAGTCGTAATGCATGAAGGTCAGAGTAGTCGAAGCCTGAAATAGGGGAGACTTGAACTAATAAACTGTACTAATTGGCCTGACCAAAAATTCTAGAAAAAAAATCTATAGATGAATATATGAGTCTAGTTTCAGGGAAAATTTACAGAATCAGTTTTCAAGTTTTGGAACTCGAGATATGATTTTTATGGTGACAGTGACGCAGTTAGCCAGCTTGTCTGGAAATTTCAAAATGAACTGTGTAAATAAATGAATTAAGTTCGTTAACACCTCGTGTTCGACTCCGGCAACGGTCTCGGGTGCGGGGCGTTACAATTTTATTGGTATCAGAGCTACGGTTTAGTCGATTCTAGGACTACCGTAATACGTTCGGGTCTAGCTATACATGCCATTGTGTGTCTATTTGATAGTGTGGTGATTTCTGACAGTTAAAAATGTGTTTGTTTATAGTAATGGATCCCGATCCCAACCGAGCGATAGCTGATGGTCTTGAGAGTGTAGCGCCTGCTCCCGCACAAGGGACAGCACCGGTGGACTCTCAACCTATTGCTAGTAATCAGAATGACGAAGCTAGACATGCTTTTTATAGCATAATGAATGATTGGTTCAACCAATACATTCGAACTAATACGGCTATTCCACAACCCCCATTTCCGACTAATACAACCCCTGCACCTGCTGTAACACCCCGAACCCGAGACCATCACCGGTGTCGGACACGAGGGGTTAACAAGCCAAGTTCACATGTTTTGCCCACCAATTTGACATTTCCAGTCAGGCTGGAAGACTGCGTCACCGTCGCCTTAAAAATCATATCTCGTGTTTCAAAACTCGGAAACTGGTTTCGTAAATTTTCCATGAATTTAGACTCATATATCCATCCATGGATTTATTTCTAGAATTTTTGGTCGGGCCAATTGGTACAGTTTATTAGTTAAAGTCACCCATGTTACAGGGATCGACTGCTCTGACCTTCGCGCGGTATAACTTGAATATCTCTCTGTACAGGGCTTTAATGCTGGTTCCGTTTATTTCTAATGAAACTAGACTCAAAATGGAATCTGTACATTAAGGTATGTCTCCTAATTCTTTCTGGATAATTTATAGTAAATTTTTAAAGTTGCAACAGGGGACCCAGAAACCGTTCTGGCCCTGTTTCACAATAGCTTCAATATCTCTTAACATGTAACTCCTATGACCATTTCGCTTCTTCCATATGAAAATAGACTCATCAAGGTTCATTTACATAGCTTATTTACTATTTAATACCATTCCTACAATTTTGGTGATTTTTCACATTCACGTCACTGCAGCTGGCAGCATCTGTTTTAAGGTAGGTCTTATCTATTTTGTAGTCTCCATCAACCAACTAGTCTTGCCATACATAGGTTCACATATGATCATTTTAACCATACCAATGGCTGATCATGTGACCAACACTCCCATTTCAATCCATAATCACATCATGACACCATATATATACATTCAAACCACAAATAGTCTAAGTTCATGCTTCCTTTTACGAGCCATTTTAGCATGGCCGTATACATATACATCGCCACATTTTTAAACCAACAAGGGGTAGTCCTATACATGCCATTTCAAAGTTCAACCAAAATTTATACCAAAATAGAGGCGTTGATAGTGTGGATGACTTGACTTTATTGATCCTGAATCCGATTGCTATCGGCGAAATCTATAAAGCAGAGAGCCAAAACAGCAGGGTAAGCATTTTTATGCTTAGTAAGTCTCAAGGAATATAATCAGCTTTAATTAAAGCAATACATTCACATAACCAAATGCATCATTTCATTAATGCACATTCACATAATCATACTTACTTCACCATCCCAACTCTTATGTTCATACACAAATAACGGCTTCATTAAGGCCGATAACTCGTTCCATCATAGGAGCGGATATTCATACGCTCTTACTCCTAGCGCATAAGCACATACCGCGCTTACCTTGTCATTGGGAAATTTCACAAGTGCATTAGCTGAAATTTTCCAGCAAGCTTATAATTTTCAAATCACATACCTTCGGAGTTTAACCGATGTCGCTACTCGTTCAATCGCCTTGGGACATAGCCGGTTATGGTAACCCGCACCAAGGCCTACGGGACTTAACCGGATATCACGATTTGCACAAATGCCTTGGTCTTAGCCGGATTTAACAACTTACGAATGCCTTGGTCTTAGCCGGATATAGCTACTAGCACAATTGCCTTGGTCTTAACCGGTTATAATTTCCAGCATAATTGTCTTGAGGCTTAGCCGGATATCATTCAATTTCTCATGCACATACATCAATAATCATTGGACATACATATTTCATTTTCGTTACTAAGGCTCAAACACAATTTTAATCACTAGCATCATCGCCTTGGGACTTAGCCGGGTATTATTGAATACTCATACACACATAAATCAATAATCAATACATCCATATTTTATTCCACATAATTCAAGTAAGGTCACTTCTTGAGGACTTACCTCGGATGTTGTCGAGCGGCTTTTCGGCTATTCGATCACTTTTCCTTCCCTTGTCCAATTGTGGCCCTCTTAGCTCTTGAGCTAATTCAAACAAATTCAATTTATTAAAACCTCATTGTGCTAGCTTATGGCGAATATGACAAGGAGTTTAAATGGTCATATGGCCACTCTTTAGCTTGAATACACAATGGTCATGCACATTTTATACTACATCAAGCAATTCAATACAATTTATTAGAGCATCAAGGAAAAGCTAAGGCCTTCAATAGGCTACCCAAGGCGAATATTCATGTACATGTTGAGGCCAATTATGCATAATACCTCACAAAAACAGCATGCATTTTACTAGTTAATGCTTTGCATATTGTAGCTCAAAACTTATAATATAGCATCAAGCACTCATATGTGTGCTAGGCGAATGTGCTTGCAATTTCACAATCATTCTTCAACATCTTCTTCTTTAAACAACCATATTCATCACTTAGTTCATAACCAAAACATCATGTGCAAACATATATATACATATATGAGCATGGCGAATTTCAAGGTGTCCATAGCCAT
Source organism: Gossypium arboreum (assembly GCF_025698485.1). Taxonomy (NCBI): domain Eukaryota; kingdom Viridiplantae; phylum Streptophyta; class Magnoliopsida; order Malvales; family Malvaceae; genus Gossypium; species Gossypium arboreum. The sequence goes on from NC_069072.1 coordinate 54,236,001, forward strand.
CTAAAACACAAATTTTAACTAACATGCAAGAAGCATGAACCATGCTCATGAATGCATCATGGCCAAATATGACAATCATGCCCCTTTTCAACTTCAATCATGATTAAACAAAAGAAAACTCAAAATCTTACTCAAAAGTAGACAATCCATCATTGCATGCATCATCATCAAGCTTCACACTTAGCATGCAATGGCTTTATCACCATAACAACTTTGGCCAAATACCATTTCCATGGCATAACAAAGATTTGAGCCATGGCTATCATGCACATCAAGTTAGCAACAAAACATGCATGAAACTCTAACACAACCTCATACATACCTTAATCTTGATGCAAACTTAGCCAAATCTCCTTCTAGATCTCTTCCAAACCAAGCATGAAGCAAAATCCTCCTTCTTCCTTAGTTTTGGCTCAAAGAAAGGATGAACAAAATTTTCTTTCTTTCTCTACAACTCACGGCAATGGGGGAATACCATACTCACACATTTTTTTTTCATTCTTTTCTTACCCATACACCTTTGTTTATTATTTCTCCCTAATGCACCAACAAAACATGTTTCATGACATGTTTTGCCCATCCTCTCTTGCCATGGCGGCCACTTCATGTTGGGGAAATTTGACATACAAATCCTTATTTTTGCATGCATGAGCAACTAGTCATCACACATTTCCCATCATACTTTCAAAGTTCACTACTAGGTCCTTTCTAGTGAAATTAGCATTTATAACACTAAATCGAAACATCAAAATGTCACACAAATTAACACATATCATAGGCATCAAAATAAATTTTAAATTATTTTTATGCCTCGGTTTTGTAGTCCCAAACCACATCCCGACTAGGGTCAATTTTGGTCATTGTCACAAGCTGCGATACCTCCGATGGCCGACGAGATAAGGTTAAATAAGCCCCAATTGATAGAATCCGAAAACATGACTCTTGAGTTTATAGCTACAGGCAATGACGATGCCGAGTGTGACACCCGAATGTGACCCTAGTCGGAGAGTGGTTTGGGACCACGAAACCGAGTCACAAGAATAATTAAGTGTTATATTCCGTACTTATTGTATGTGGAATTGGTATGCGTAAATATTTAGTGTCTCGATTTTTATTAATTAGGTGCTAAATTATAAGAAAGGACTTAGTAGTGAACTTTGAAATGCGATAGGAAATAGGTGATGACTAATTAAACATGCATGCAAAATAATGGACTTGCATGTCAAATTCCCCTTTCTACAAGTAATGGCCATGACAAAAATATGGGTCAAACATGTCATGAAACATGTTTTGTTGGGCATTAGGGAGAAATAGTAAACAAATAAGCATGGTAAGAAAAGAATGAAAAAAAAACTTGCATGTTAGTTAAAAGTTTGTGTTGGATGGCTATGGACACCTTGAAAATTCGCCATGCTCATATATGCATATATGATTGCACATTATGTTTGGTTATGAACTAAGTGCTGAATATATTGATTTAAAGAAGAAAATGTGAAGAATGCTGTGAAATTGGTAGAATAATTCGCCTAGCACACATATAAGTGTTTGATGCTATATTATAAGTTTTAAATAAATGTGCAAAGCATAAATTAGTAGATTGCATGCTGTTTTTGTGAGGTATTATGCAAAATTGACCTCAACATGTACATGAATATTCGCCTTGGGTAGCCTATTGAAGGCCTTAGCATTTCCTGATGCTCAAATAAATTGTATTGAATTGCTTGATGTAGTATAAAATGTGCATGACCATTGTGTATTCAAGCTAAAGAGTGCATATGACCATTTAAAATCCTTTGTCATATTCGCCATAAGCAAGCACAATGAGGTTTTAATAAATTGAATTTGTTTGAATTAGCTCAAGAGCTAAGAGGGCCACAATTGACAAGGGGAAGGAAAAGGTGATCGAATAGCCGAAAAGCCGCTCGACAACATCCGAGGTAAGTCCTCAAGAAGTGACCTTACTTGAATATGTGAGATGAAATATGGATGTATGATTATTGATTATGTGTGTATGAGTATTTGAATTCCACCCGCTAAGTCCCGGCTGCAATATGCTAATGATATTAATTGTGTTTGAGCCTTAGTAACGAAATGAAATATGTATGTCCAATGATTATTGATGTATGTGCATGAGAAATTGAATGATATCCGGCTAAGCCCAAGACAATTATGTTGAAATTATATCCGTTAAGACCAAGGCAATTGTGCTAGTGGTTATATCCGCTAAGGCCCAAGGCATTCGTATGAAGTTATTCTATCCGGCTAAGACCGAAGGCATTTGTGCACGTGATTATATCCGGTTATATTCGAAGAATCTTGGGCTGGAGGTGAGTGTTGGTTGCTGAAATGAATTTAATTAGTACACTCGGACAGCCCAAAGGATAAGGTACGTTATATGTGCATTGGAAAGTCGACGTGTTTGAGCAACATTCGCTCAATCGACTAATGAATTTCAGTTATTGAATTGATTGATGCTTTGCGAACTTATACAATGATGAAGTATGAAGTAAGAATGTGTATTAATGAAATGATGCATTTGGCTATGTGAATGTATTGCTGTAAATTATAGTTCATTATATTCCTTGAGACTTACTAAGCATAAAATGCTTACCCGTTGCTTTGGCTCTTAGTTTTCTAGATTTCGCGAGGCAATCGGATTTGGGATCGTTGGTAAAGTCATCCACACTATCAAGCCTCCATTTTGGTATAAATTTTGGTTGAACTTGAGATGGCATGTATGGGACTACCTCTTGTTTGTTAAATACGTTGTAATGTAAGTATGTATGGCCATGCTAAATGGCTCGAAAAGGGAGCATGAACTTAGACTTATTGGGTTGTATGTATATATATTTGGGGTCATGATGTGGCTATGGTTTGAAATGGGAATGTTGGTCATATGATCAGCCATTGGCATGGTTAAAATGATCATATATGAACCTATGTATGGCAAGATTAGTTGAATCATGGAGACTACCAAATAGGTAAGTCCTACCTTAAAAACAGATGCTGCCAGCTGCAGTGGCGTGAATGTGAAAATAATATTTCGTGTCTCGATTTTTATTAATTAGGTGCTAAATTATAAGAAAGGACTTAGTAGTGAACTTTGAAAGTACGATAGGAAATAGGTGATGACTAATTAAAGCATGCATGCAAAATAATGGACTTGTATGTCAAATTCTTTCTACAAGTAATGGCCGCCATGACAAAGAATATGGGTCAAACATGTCATGAAACATGTTTTGTTGGGCATTAGGGAGAAATAGTAAACAAATAAGCATGGGTAAGAAAAGAATGAAAAAAAATGTGTGTGAGAGAGTGGCATACCCCATTGCCGTGAGTTGTAGAGAAGGAAAGAAAAATTTTGTTCATCCTTTCTTTGAGCCAAAACTAAGGAAGAAGGAGGATTTTTGCTTCATGCTTGGTTTGGAAGAGATCTAGAAGGAGATTTGGCTAAGTTTGCATCAAGATTAAGGTATGTATGAGGTTGTGTTGGGAGTTTCATGCATGTTTTGGTTGCTAACTTGATGTGCATGTTAGCCATGGCTCAAATCTTTGGTATGCCATGGAAATGGTATTTGGCCAAAGTTGTTATAGTGATAAAGCCATTGCATGCTAAGTGTGAAGCTTGATGATGATGCATGCAATGATGGATTTTCTACTCATGAGTAAGATTTTGAGTTTTCTTTGTTTTATCATGATTAAAGTTGAAAAGGAGCATGATTGTCATACTTGGCCATGATGCATTCTTGAGCATGATTCGTGCTTCTTGCATGTTAGTTAAAAGTTTGTGTTTTGATGGCTATGGACACCTTGAAAATTCGCCATGCTCATATATGCATATATATGATTGCACATTATGTTTGGTTATGAACTAAGTGCTGAATATATTGATTTAAAGAAGAAAATGTGGAAGAATGTTTAGAAATTGCAAGCAATAATTCGCCTAGCACACATATAAGTGCTTGATGCTATATTATAAGTTTTAAATACAATGTGCAAAGCATAAATTAGTAGATTGCATGCTGTTTTGTGAGGTATTATGCAAAATTGACCTCAACATGTACATGAATATTCGCCTTGGGTAGCCTATTGAAGGCCTTAGCATTTCCTTGATGCTCAAATAAATTGTATTGAATTGCTTGATGTAGTATAAATGTGCATGACCATTGTGTATTCAAGCTAAAGAGTGGCCATATGACCATTTAAAATCCTTGTCATATTCGCCATAAGCAAGCACAATGAGGTTTTAATAAATTGAATTTGTTTGAATTAGCTCAAGAGCTAAGAGGGCCACAATTGGACAAGGGAAGGAAAAGGTGATCGAATAGCCAAAAAAGCCGCTCGACAACATCCGAGGTAAGTCCTCAAGAAGTGACCTTACTTGAATTATGTGAGATGAAATATGGATGTGTATGATTATTGATTATGTGTATGAGTATTTGAATTCCACCCGCTAAGTCCCAAGGCTAATATGCTAATGATATTAATTGTGTTTGAGCCTTAGTAACTAAAATGAAATATGTATGTCCAATGATTATTGATGTATGTGTGCATGAGAAATTGAATGATATCCGGCTAAGCCCAAGACAATTATGTTGAAATTATATCCGGTTAAGACCAAGGCAATTGTGCTAGTGGTTATATCCGCTAAGGCCCAAGGCATTCGTATGAAGTTATTCTATCCGGCTAAGACCAAGGCATTTGTGCACGTGATTATATCCGTTATATTCAAGAATCTTGGGCTGGAGGTGAGTGTTGGTTGCTGAAATGAATTTAATTAGTACACTCGGACAGCCCAAAGGATAAGGTACGTTATATGTGCATTGGAAAGTCGACGTGTTTGAGCAACATTCGCTCAATCGACTAATGAATTTCAGTTATTGAATTGATTGATGCTTTGCGAACTTATACAATGATGAAGTATGAAGTAAGAATGTGTATTAATGAAATGATGCATTTGGCTATGTGAATGTATTGCTGTAAATTATAGTTCATTATATTCCTTGAGACTTACTAAGCATAAAAATGCTTACCCCTGCTGCTTTGGCTCTTAGTTTTCTAGATTTCGCCGAGGCAATCGGATTTGGGATCGTTGAAGTCAAGTCATCCACACTATCAAGCCTCCATTTTGGTATAAATTTTGGTTGAACTTGAGATGGCATGTATAGGACTACCTCTTGTTTGTTAAATACGTTGTAATGTAAGTATGTATGGCCATGCTAAAATGGCTCTAAAAGGGAGCATGAACTTAGACTTATTGTGGGTTGTATGTATATATATTTGGGGTCATGATGTGGCTATGGTTTGAAATGGGAATGTTGGTCATATGATCAGCCATTGGCATGGTTAAAATGATCATATATGAACCTATGTATGGCAAGATTAGTTGAATCATGGAGACTACCAAATAGGTAAGTCCTACCTTAAAACAGATGCTGCCAGCTGCAGTGGCGTGAATGTGAAAAATCACCATAATTCATAGGAATGGAATCAAATAGTGAATAAGCTATGTAAATGAACCTTGATGAGTCTATTTTCATATGGAAGAAACGAAACGGTCATAGGAGTTACAGGTTAAGAGATATTAAAGTTATTGTGAGACAGGGCCAGAATGGTTTCTGGGTTCCCTGTCGCAACTTTAAAATTCACTATAAATTATCCAAAAGAATTAGGAGATATACCTTATATGTACAGATTCCATTTTGAGTCTAGTTTCATTAGAAACAAACGACACCAGCATTAAAGCCCTGTGCAGAGAGATATTCAAGTTATACCGCGCGAAGGTCAGAGCAGTCGATCCCTGTAACTTGGGTAACTTTAACTAATAAACTGTACCAATTGGCCCGACCAAAATCCTAGAAATAAATCCATGGATGTATATATGAGTCTAAATTCAGGAAAATTTACGAAACCAGTTTCCGAGTTTTGAAACTCGAGATATGATTTTAAGGCGACAGTGACGCAGTTTTCCAGCCTGACTGGAAATGTCAAATTGGTGGGCAAAAACATGTGAACTTGGTTTGTTAACCCTCGGGTCCGACACCGGCGATGGTCTCGGGTTTGGGGTGTTACACCGAGCAAGCTGAATTTTGGTTGGACAACACTATTCGGGTACTTGATGAACTATCTTGCACACCCGATGAATGCCTAAAGTGTACGATCTCCTTGCTACGTGATTCTGCCTACTATTGGTGGAATACGTTGATTTCTGTTGTGCCCAGAGAGCAAGTAACTTGGGAGTTTTTCCAAACCGAGTTTCGAAAAAAGTATATCAGCCAGAGATTCATTGATCAAAAATGAAAAGAATTTCTTGAACTTAAACAAGGTTCCATGTCGGTTACTGATTATGAATGAAAGTTTGTAAGGCTTAGCCGGTACGCGCGAGAATGCATTTCTTCAGAAGCTGTGATGTGTAAACGTTTCGAAGATGGACTGAACGATGATATAAAGCTGTATGTTGGCATTTTAGAAATCAGAGAATTTGTGGTACTTGTCGAGCGAGCTTGCAAAGCCGAAGAGCTCAGTAAGGAGAAAAGAAAAGCTGATATGGGAGCAAAGGAGTTTCGTAAGAGATCTTCGGGAAAGCCCTTTCAACAGTCATCGAAGAAATTTAGAGATGATTTAGGCTGATCTAGAGACACGTCGGGCTTTTCTAGACGAGACCGTGATCGACCCCCTATGAGTACACGAGTTACTTCGGTCGCCAGTGTTGGAAATGATCGTCGAGGCAGAACAGAGTGCCAGTATTGTGGTAAATGGCATTCGGGAGTCAGAGATTCCATGACCGCTCTGTTACAAGTGCGGATCAGTTGACCACTTTATTCAAGATTGCCCGAGATTGTTTGAACAGAATGTAAATCAGAGTGGGAAACCGGGTGCTACTACTGCTCGAGGTAGACCATCTAAAAATGTGGGGAATGCTAGTGGCGATCAGAGAGGATCTAGAGATGTTACCACCAGATCTGAGGCTCGTGCTCCTGCCAGAGCTTATGCTATACGTGCACGCGAGGATGCTTCTTCGCCTGATGTTATTACCGGTACATTCACTCTCTTTGATACTAATGTGATTGCATTGATTGACCCTGGTTCTACTCATTCTTATATATGTGAGACTTTAGCATCCAGTAAGACTTTACCTGTTGAGTCTACTGAGTTTGTTATTAGAGTGTCGAATCCCTTGGGTCATTGTGTGCTTGTTGATAAGGTGTGTAAGAAATGCCCCCTAGTAATTTGAGGTTCCCGTTTTCCGGCAGACTTGATGCTTTTACCGTTTGATGAGTTTGATGTTATTCTCGGTTTGGATTGGTTGACTGTTCATGATGCGGTTGTGAATTGCAAAAGCAAGACTATTGATTTGAGGTGTGCAAATAATGAGATAATCCGAGTTGAGTCTACTATCTTGAATGGATTGCCAACAATAATATCCTCGACGTTAGCTCAAAAATATGTGAGAAAGGGGTGTGAAGCGTATCTTGCATACGTGCTTGATAATGAAAAATCAGGAAAGAAACTTGAATCGGTACCAGTGGTTTGTGAATATCCGGATGTTTTTCTCGAAGAATTACCGGGGTTACCACCTGTTCGGGAGGTAGAGTTTGGCATCGAACTTGTATCTGGGACTACACCAATTTCGATAGCTCCATATCGTATGGCACCAACGGAATTAAAAGAACTGAAAACTCAGTTGCAAGAGTTGACGGATAGAGGTTTTGCTCGACCGAGTTTTTCACCTTGGGGTGCACCAATATTGTTTGTGAAAAAGAAGGACGGAACCATGAGGTTGTGCATCGACTATCGTCACCGAATAAAGTGACAATAAAGAATAAATATCCGTTATCACAGTATTGATGATTTGTTTGATCAACTAAAGGGAGCCTCAGTGTTTTCAAAGATAGATTTGAGATCGGGTTATTATCAGTTGTGAATTTGGGATTCGGATATACCCAAAACTGCTTTCAGAACGAGATACGGTCACTACGAGTTCTTAGTGATGCCGTTTGGGCTCACTAATGCCCCAGTGATATTTATGGATTTGATGAATCGGATCTTCAGACCGTTTTTGGATCGGTTTGGAGTTGTGTTTATTGATGATATTTTGGTCTATTCGAGAAATGAAACCGATCATGCTGAACACCTGGGGTTAGTGTTGCAGGTTTTACGGGATAAGCAGTTATATGCTAAGTTCAGTAAATGTGAGTTCTGGTTGAGAGAAGTTAGCTTTTTGGGACATGTGGTATCTGCATCGGGTATTCGAGTTGATCCGAGCAAAATTTCAGCCATACTTAACTAGAAGCCCCCGAGAAATATTACTGAGGTTCGGAGCTTTTGGGACTTGCTTTACTACAGACGGTTTGTAAAGGGTTTCTCGACGATAGCCACACCAATGACGGTACTTGTAAAGATGTTAAGTTCGAATGGTCAGAAAAATGTCAGAAAAGTTTTGATCAACTAAAAACTTACTTGACTGAAGCTCCAGTGCTAGTGCAGCCTGAATTAGGCAAAGAGTTTGTCATTTACAGTGACGCATCCTTACTTGGGTTGGGTTGTGTATTGATGCAAGAAGGTCGAGTTGTAGCTTATGCGTCGAGACAATTGAAGCCACATGAGAAAAATTATCCAACCCATGATCTCGAACTAGCTGCCATCGTATTCGATTTGAAAATATGGCGACATTACTTATTTGGTGAGAAGTGTCATGTATATTCGGATCACAAAAGTCTCAAATATTTGATGACTCAAAGAGACTTGAATCTGCGACAAAGACGTTGGCTCAAGTTGTTAAAAGATTATGAGCTTGTCATTGACTATCACTCGAGAAAGGCTAATGTGGTTGCGGATGCTTTAAGTCGTAAATCACTGTTTGCTTTACGAGCGATGAATGTACACCTGTCTGTTCTATCCGACAATATGTTAGTAGCAGAATTAAAGGCCAAACCATTGTTGATTCACCAAATTCGTGAAGCTCAGAAAGTCGATGAGGAATTGGTTGCAAAACAGGCTGAATGCGTTTCGAATATGGAATCAGAGTTCCAAATTGATGATGACGATTGTTTGAGGTTCAGAAGTCGTTTGTGTGTTCCAAGAAATTCAGAACTTATTTCGATGATTCTAAACGAAGCTCATTGTAGCCGAATGTCAATTCACCCAGGGAGTACGAAAATGTACAATGATCTGAGACGTCAGTTTTGGTGGCATGGTATGAAACGAGACATTTCTGATTTTGTTTCGAGGTGTTTAATATGTCAACAAGTGAAACCAGAACATCAAATACCTACAGGTTTACTTCAGCCGATCATGATACCTGAATGGAAATGGGTTCGAGTCACGATGGATTTTGTTTCTGGGTTGCCATTGTCGGCAAGTAAGAAATATGCGATTTGGGTTGTTGTTGATAGACTGACTAAGTCGGCTAACTTTATCCCCGTACGTACGGATTTTTCATGGATAAACTAGCTGAATTGTATGTTTCTCAGATTGTAAGATTACACGGGATACCTAATTCTATTGTGTCGGATAGAGATCCGAGGTTCACCTCGCGATTTTGGAAGAAATTGCAAGAAGCTTTGGGTACCAAGTTGCATTTTAGCACCGCCTTTCATCCACAAACTGATGGTCAATCCGAGCGGATAATTCAGATACTTGAGGATATGTTGAGATGTTGCATCCTTGAGTTTAGTGGTTCATGGGAGCGGTATTTACCTTTGATTGAACTCGCTTACAACAATAGTTTTCAATCAAGTACTAAGATGGCGCCTTACGAGGCTTTGTACGGTCGTAAATGCCGTACACCATTGTTTTGGACCGAGCTCGGTGAAAGTAAAATTTTCGGATTTGATTTGATTAAAGATGCTAGCAGAAAGTAAAAATGATTCGTGAAAGTCCAAGGCGACATCGATCGTCGAAGTCGACGCGGATTTAAAACAAAGAGATATTGAGTATCAGGTGGGAGACAAAGTGTTTCTTAAAGTTTCACCTTGGAAAAAGATACTCAGATTTGGCCGTAAGGGCAAACTGAGTCCGAGGTTCATAGGGCCATATGAAATATCCGAACGAATTGGCCCAGTGGCATATAGATTGATTTTACTCCCTGACCTCGAGAAGATTCACAACGTTTTTCATGTCTCAATGCTTCGACGTTACAGATCTGATCCTTCTCACATAATAAATCCCTCCGAGGTTGAAATTCAAGCCGATATGAGTTATGAAGAAGAACCGATTCGCATCTTAGCTCGTGAAGTGAAAGAGTTGCGAAACAAGAGGGTTCCATTAGTAAAGGTGTTATGGCTCAAACACGGGATCGAAGAAGCTACTTGGGAAACCGAGAACTCTATGAAAGTACGATACCCAAACCTATTTACCGGTAAGATTTTCGGGGACGAAAATTTCTTAAGTGGGGGGGAGTTGTGACAGCCCTAAATTGACCCTAGTCGAAAAGTGGTTTCGGGATCGCTAAACCGAGTCACCGAAGTATTTGAGTATAATATTTATTGTCTAAAATATGTGAATATGAGTGTGTGAAAGTTTTAAGCTTCGATTTAGTCAATTGCATGTGAATTTAGTTAATAGGACTTATGTGTGACACTTTTGAAATGTGATAGGTTAATCTATAAGGATCTATTAGTGCATGTTATGAAAATAATGGGTTTGCATGTCAAATTTCCACCTATGACAAGTAGTGGCCGGCCATGATGGGTTATATACGTGCAATATGTATTAATTATTAGTTAGTAGCTTTATATTTTATAACATAAATAAATAAAAAAGGAAAAAGTAATTGAAATAAGGAAATGAAGGGTGATGAAAACAAAGCTTGAGTTTCTTTCTTCTTGGCCGAATGTAAAGAGGAAGATGGGAGAAAGGCATTCGGTCATCTTAAGTTAGCATTAAGCTCAAGAGCTTAGAGGATCAAAGTTGGATAAGGGAAAGGAAAAAGTGATTGAATAGCCGTTGAAATCGTTCGACAACATCCGAGGTAAGTTTTCGAGTAATGAAACTTAGTTTATGATTTGATTAAGTCATGACATATAAGCATAACAAACAAACGGTGATATAATGATTCTACTTGAATTGTATATTGAGGTGATTAGTTTATACCTATGACGGGTAGCCGAATGTGTATAGAGATCATGTTATAAAGCAAATCAAAATCATGCTCTTTGTATGTGGCTATTGAGCCAAAAATGGTAATGGTTGATAAGCGTCTTGTGTTTGAATTCTAGTTATGATAATGAAATATGGATATGTCATGATTTATTGGTATATGTGCTTGATTATTCAGATGATATCCTGCTAAGTCCCAAGGCATTTGTGCAAGTTACTATATCCGGCTAAGTCCCAAGGCATTTGTGCGAGTAGTTACTATACCCGGCTAAGTCCCAAGGCATTTGTGCTAGTGACTATATCCGGCTAAGTCCCAAGGCATTCATGCTAGTGACTATATCCGGATAAGACCAAAGGCATTTGCGCGAGTTGCTATATCCGGCTAAATCCCGAAGATACTTGGGTTTGGAAGCGAGCGATCTTGCTGTAATAATTTCAATTAATACGCTCATAAAATACAAACGATAAGGTATGTTTCGTATATGCATCGGAAAGGTTGATTCCTTTCAAATAGTACTCGCTCAATTGATTAACGAGCTTCCGGCCTCTAGTTAGGTTTGATACCCTGTGTATGAATATATTGGTTGAAGCGTGAAGAAATTATGATTTTGAGAATGTGCATATATGAAATTATTCATTTAGTCATATGAACGCTATACTTTAGTCGTAAATAATTTCGTTACTCAAAACTTACTAAGCATTAAATGCTTATTCCGTTTCTTTAATTCTCTGTTTTATAGATTTTTGTTCGTCAGCTATCGGACTCGGGATTGTCGAAGTCGAAGTCGTCCACACTATCTAAGCCCTTTTGGTACTCTTTTAGTTAAACATTGATAATGGCATGTATAGGACTAACCTTTGTTGTTAATCAAGTACCTTTGGTAATGTGTATATATTCGGATAGCCATGCGAAAATGGCTTAAATGTTTTGAGCATAGTATTAAAATCATTTTGTATATATATGGTTATTGAGAGGTGTGGAAATGCTTGGCAATGATTAGCCATTGGAATGGTTAATCACGATCATATTTGGTGCTATGTATGTCAAATGGCTAGTTGAATCATGGAAACTATGAAATAGGTGAAATTTACCTTAAAATAGATGCTGACAGCAGCAGTGATGTGAGTTTGAAAATTCACTAAAAATAGTAGGAATGTAATTAAATAATGAATAAATTATTTAATCGAACCTTGATGAGTCTATTTTCAAATGGAAGAAGCAAAACGACCATATGAGCTGTATTTTATGAGATGTTTAAGTTTTCGTGAAACAGGGCCAGAACGGTTGCTGGATCCCATGTTCTGACTTTGGAAATTTACCATAAATTAACCAGAAATAATTAGAAGTCATGATTTATATGTACAGATTCCTTTTTAAGTCTAGTTTTATTAGAAACAAATGGCATATGTATTAAAGCCCTGTACAGGGAGATATCTAAGTCGTAATGCATGAAGGTCAGAGTAGTCGAACCCTGAAACAGGGGAGACTTTAAATAATAAAATGTACTAATTGGCCCAACTAAAAATTATAGAAAAAAATATGTAGATGGATATATGAGTCTAGTTTCGGGGAAAATTTACGGAATCTGTTTTTGAGTTTTGGAACTCAAGATATGATTTTTATGGTGACAGTGACGTAGTTAGCCAGCTTGTCTGGAAATTTTAAAATGAACTGTGTAAATAAATGAATTAAGTTCATTAACACCTCGTGTTCGACTCCGGAAACGGTCTCGGGTGCGGGGCGTTACACTAATCTTGCTACAATACATAAAACAATATTTAAAATAATATCCTTGACATTAGGTTAGTGGTTTTGAAACCACTTTTTTGACTAGCCCCAAAATCGGCCTGTAACATGCATGGCTTATATATATACACATACCAAAATCAACATATCCAAATATAATCTAGCCTATACATGCCATAGGTTCGAAATTCAGCTTATAAAGTACCGAAAATAGTCGATATTGTGATAAACTTTGCTGACGATCCCTGAGCTCGTAACTAGTCTCCAAAATCTATAAAACAAAGGCAACATACATATATAGTAAGGTATCATAGCTTAGTAAGTCATAAGCAAATAAATAACTTAGTAACATTTATAATTCATTATAACAAAATCGAATCATTATATCATATTCATATACATTTTCAAACTTGCAAAAATGCATTTATCAAACATATAACTATGCATCAAATCTAAATAGATCGAATACACATGTAGTTAATATCATAATTATTTTTCACTTCTAAGATCACATATATACCCTTGGCCAAATATACTCATTCATATATGAATACACATGAATCACAATTACAAGGTGACATATACTAAACATTTGGCCAATTATAGATTTTCATATACACATATACTTTCATTTGCATCGTGAATACACCATTAAACCGAATGTATACTTTCACATAGGCATACATGTAGTTCACATTAATAAGTAACATTTATATCATCAATTCAAGAATCTAACTTACTTTAATTTCATAACTTAGTATGAATACATACCTAAACCTTTTAACTTGATTTTTCATTCGGTCTTAACTTAATATTGCCCATTGAACCATTTGGAATTGAGTAGGATACTCGGATAATCACGCATATCATACAATGCCAACGTCCCAGATGTGGTCTTACATGCAATCACATATCGATGCCACTGTCCCAGACAGGGTCTTACACGAATTAAATATGATGCCAATGTCCCAGACATGGTCTTACACGTAATTACATATTGATGCCAATGTCCCAAACTTGGTCTTACACGAGAACACATATCAAAAATCCTATGTCATGACATATGTATCCTAGCTATTCCTAAGGTTCGTACGGAGCTTTTGAATGTCGTAACGCGATCGAATCGAACTCGTACACATAGCTTTTGAGCTTATACATATTCGAATTCCACTTATATAATATCACATTATTCATTTTAGCATATATAGGTCGTATTTAATCAAATAAATAACATCTATTTGCTTATAAACTTACCTCAGACAATGATAATCGGAACGGGATGACTAATTGACAACTTTGGTTTTCCCCCGATCCAAATCTGATTTCTTTGGTTCTTGATCTAAACATATTCAAATTAAACTCATTCAAACATAATTTCATTCAATTAGGTCCAAAAACACATAAATAGGAAAATTATCATTTTACGCTTGACATTTCACACTTTTTACAATTTAGTCCAAATTGCACAAAACACAAAACATGCAAAATTTGCACACACCATGCTTAGGCCGAATGCTACCCATGTTCATACAAGTCCATACATTTCATTTATTTCACATTTTATTCCATCAATTTATTATTTTTTCAATTTAGTCCTAATTACTCAAAATTATCAAAAGTTCCAATATAAAAAATATTAATCCAAAGCATATCTTTCATAATTCATCAACTAACATCACAAAACTCAATTATTCATCAATGGCATAACTTAAAATATTCATCAAAATCAGAAATTCAAGCATGGGCTTTGTACATTACACTGCAATGATCTCAAAAACGTAAAAATTATCAAAAACCGAGCTAGTTACATACCTTAATCAAGCTCAACAATGGCCGAATACCCTAAGCTTTATTTCTTTTCTTTCTTTTTCAAGTTTCGGTCAAAAAAATATGAACACAAATACATGGCTTTTAATTATGTTTTATTATAACATATATTATTTCATAATTTACCATATTAACCTTTACAATTTAATATCTTAACTTTATAATGTTTTACCACAACCGTCCATGCTATAATTAAATAGCCTAACTTCATTTTAAGGCCTCCATAATAAAAGAACAATAACAATTCGACACTTACACAATTATTTAGTCACTTTTACATTTTACGCGATTAAGCCCTTTTTATTATATCGGCATTCAAATGAAAAAATTAAAACACGAAAATTTCACACATATAAATTCACACATAATAAACACAGAAAATAATTTTTAAATATTTTTTTGACTTGAATTCGTGGTCCTAAAACCACCGTTCTGAATAGGGTCTAAATCAGGCTGTTACAAGTATGACATCAAATTCATCAAAAGGCAACAACATCAAGTTGGCCAGAAAACAATGACCTTTAACCATCAAAGGGCATTTCTTACATACTTTATCAACTATCTCATGCTTTCCTAACAGGTTTGAACCTTTAATCATAAATTCTGTAGAGTCAATAGGTATATTCATACTAGATGCCAATTTCATACACACATACGAATCAGTAGAGCCAGGGTCTATCAAAGAAATAACATTATTATCATAGAGAGAAAATTACCAGTGATCACATCAGGAGATGTTGCCTCTTCGCGTGCACGTATGGCATAGGCCCTAGCCGGAGCCCTAGCTTCAGATCTCACTGATGTATCTTGTGTCACATTCTTACTACTGGACTCATTCCTGGCGTTTCTTGAGGGTTTTCCTTTAGAAGCTGCGCCACTCGATCTTGGACTCTGAAATATTTCTTTCTCCATCATCTTGGGACAATCCTTAATAAAGTGGTCTAGAGAACCACATCTAAAACAAGATCCTTCACTCACCCTACAGTTGCCAGAATGACGTCTACCACATTGCTGGCACTCGGCCTTGGAAGGTTTAGCGTTACCCACACTTGCTATGGACATAGCCTGAGATCTAAAACCCGAATTTTGCTTTTTAAGATTCCCGTACGAGTGTCTAGCCTACACATTTGAATGGGAGTACATCTCTCTAGTTTTCTTATACTGAGATGGCAACGACTTACTCTGATATCTCTTTCTTGTGTCTCTAGCCTCAGACTCAACTTTCTTCTTTCCTTTGACCAATTCTTCGGCTTTACAAGCCCGCTCAACAAGTACCACATTCTTTCAACTCAAGAATACCCACTAACGTCTTAATATCCTCATTAAGTCTATCTTCAAATCTTCTCCACTTCCTAGCTTCAGAAGATACACACACCCGAGCATATTTGCTGAGTTTGACAAATTCTCTCTCATATTCACTAACTGTCGTACGACCTTATTTCAAATCTAAAAATTCCTTATGCTTTTGATCGATGAACCTTTCACTAATGTATTTTTTTCGGAATTCCTCTTGGAAGAATTCCCAAGTAACCCTCTCTAATGGTACTACAGATATCAGTGTTCTCCACCAGTGGTACGCCACATCTCTCAACAAAGATATGGCACATTTCAAGCACTCCTCTGGTGTACAGGATAGTTCATTAAATACCCGCATCTAGTTCTCTAACCAGAACTCCACTCTTTCAGTGTTATCATTGGCATTTGCCCTAAATTCCTCCGTACCTTGCTTTTGAATTTTATCAACAGGTGTTCTAGAAAATCTCATGAAATCCATACTTTGAGGCATCAGGGGTGCGGGTTGAGGATTTGAGGGAGGTTGAGCATTCGGGTTCGTTCAGACAAACTTCGTATACCATGCATTCATCATGTGGAGAAAGGCTTCTTTGCCTCCTTCTCCTCTATTGACAGTTTTAAGTCTACTCTCGGATGGCACTACTCCTTCAGCTGGAGCATGCGCGTTACTTTCTACATCATCTGGCACTGCTCTGTTGGGATCCATTTGTTATATGAAAACACATTTTAACATTGTCAGGAGTCGTCACACTATCATTATATATACATATGGCATGTATAGCTAGACTCAAATATGCTAGGTTAGTCCGAGAATCGACTAAACCATAGCTCTAATACCATTAAATGTAAACCTTTTACCCGTATCCGACTCTAAAATACGGTATGAGGCATTACCATACTTGTACTCATACATTCTTGCATTAATCATGCTATAAAATTTTTCTTTAAAACAACTTCATTCATACATGCACAATTTGTCCCTAATATGGGCCTATGAGGCCCAAAACAACCATGGAAAAAGATTCGGGACTAAATCGAGGACTTTAGAAAAGTTTGACAAATTTTCCTAATACAAAGCCACACACCCGTGTGAAATAGGGGACACGCTTGTGTCCTCCGGTCGTGTAACTCTTTAACTATGACGTCAGCACCAATTTAGGGCCACACGACCGTATCACACGCCCGTGTGCCCAGACCGTGTGGTCAATTAAAAATAAATGAATTTATCATAAAATAGTACAGACTTCACACGGCCAGAGTACACGCCCATGTGGGTAGGACATGTCTCTCACATGGCCAAGACACACACCCGTGTCTTCGCCCGTGTGTTTACTACTGAGCATACTTACTTGGAAAATTAGGGTGTAGGGGGCACACGACCATTCAACATGCCCGTGAGGCAGACCGTGTGTCACACATGGCCTAGACACATGCCCGTGTGACCCGTGGAAAATTTGTAGCTATTTTCCAAGCCAATTGCCACCCTTAATCACTCATGCACTTAAGCATAATTCATAGCATGCAACAAGACATACTTAGATACTCAATATTCAACACTATAGCACTTTCACATCTTTATAATATCATTCTATTGCACATTCCCTTGATCACACAATTTGGAAGCATTTTATACAAACTACATGCAACTTAACTTAGCTATCGAAATTCCAAGTTGCACATTTATAACTATTTTCATCTTAGGTTATTAAACCATTCCTTATCTCCTAGTATTTAATCCATACATCTTCATACATCCACCAAGCAATCATATTCCACGTCATCCAGACAATTTCTCATCATATATCCATCACAAAACCACATAGCACATCAACAAGGCATCAACACATGCATGCATGAACAATTAAATATTACAACCTAAAAATCAATCATGAGCCATATCACAGAGCTATTACAAAATGAATCATCAACATCATAGGCCTTCACAGTTTGGCCAAATAGCATGACACATACCACAAAATGACTAAGTCCCCTATACATGCCATATTCAAAATAACAATTTCACTATACCCAATAATCTTTTGATAGTGTGATTGAATACTCCAATGGCTTCCGATCCCTGAGCTAGCTTGGCAAAACTACAAGGGATAGGAAAGAGAAGGGAGTAAGCATTTAAGGTTAGTAAGTCTACATGCAAATAATATGCAATAATATTAAACCATAATCATGCAAGACATAATAACATAACCATCAAGATTACTCATTATTCAGGCATTCTAACTCATTTATCAAATGTTCACATATATATGTATATATATATGAATATACTTTCTTGTCACATATCATCCTTTAGCAAGGCACCACCCATGAGTATAACATACGTACCTGTACATATCCGTAGCATATCAAATAACTTTACCTTCATTGCAATGCCCATCTTAGGACTTTCATCTCATCATTCATATAATACCCGTTGAACACTCGAAATACTATTGGATACACGGAAAATTGCACACAAGTGCACCACCCATGAGTATAACGTACGTACCTGTACATATCCGTAGCATATCAAATAACTTTACCTTCATTGCCATGCCCAGCTTAGGACTTTCATCTCATCATTCATATAATACCCGTTGAACACTCGAAATACTATTGGATACACGGAAAATTGCACACAAGTGCCACATAAACATACGTAGCCAAAGATACCTCATATCATGCAACACTCACAAATGAGCTACTCATGGCCTTGCTCATAGAAGCTATCAATCAAGGTGTAACTACACAGGCTGCTCACACAAGCTGTCAGGTATCCGACCATTCAAGGATTACCTAGCCACCGGTAGGACAAACAAGACCATTGCCTGGAATTCAATCACATGTATCACATCCATTATAAACACGGACCACTCAACAGCTCGGATGCTCGCATCCGTAATGAACTGTGACCACTCAACGAGCTCGGATGCCACACATATCACGAACCCGGACCACTCAACAAGTTTGGACTTCTTAATTCCTTGTGACATGTCAGCTGTATCCTAGACTATTTCTAAGGTTAAAACGAGATTTTTCCTCACCTTCACAAGGCATACTTTGTTGTACTTGCTTGTGATATCGTATGTAACGACCATAATATCTTTTATGCTTTCATAGCAACCAATAAGCATCTAACTAATAATAACAAGAAAACATTAATCACATAATATCAAAACATTGAAAACATGCTACAACACAACATTATTTGCATATATACTTACCTCGGTACAAAAATGATGGTAATCAAACCTAATCATCGTATACTTTATTCTTCCCTCGATCAAGACTCGGCTCACATTATTTTTATCTATAATGCCAAATTTAACTTGTTTGTTAATCACATTAATCAAATCGACCCATAATTCATGATTTAGTAAAATTACCTTTTTACCCTTATCTTTCCACTTATTTACAATTTAGTCCCTAGGCTCCTAAAATGAAATGTATGCATTTTCTTTGTTACCCAATGTATCGCCCTGAATTTTGGGCCTAGAAGTATTTGGTCTTGAGCATGGGAACAATTAGGAGGTTGCACATAAATGTTTAGTTGTGCCGAAAAGTGACATACAAATCTGCATCTGCTTCAGTGGTTAAGTGTTCTGGGAAGTGTTTGAGAGGTCTTGGGTTCAAGCCTTAGCTTGTACAAAAATTTAGTTTCTTACTGGAATAAACCCTGTCTCTAATCAATAGGCTTCTTAAATAAATGTGGGTATTTTATGACAGAAAAGGCCTGTTGGTCTAGAGGGTAAGTGACGTGTTATCTATGCCAGAGGTCTGAGCTTCGATGGAGTGTTTTATTTTTCTCCTGTGCCGTCAAAGAGTTGTGGGTTGACCAAAACACTGAAGTGGTTGACGGGAATTCAATTTGGATGGTTTAGAGATTGGAGGAGTGATTTGAGGAGGGAATTTAGGATATAATTGAGGATTTGAAGTTGGGAGAGAGTTGGTGTCGAAATGATAATCTTCCTGCTCAGAATTCGGCTTTGGGTTGTCATTGCTTTCCATTTCGGTGGCTGGTAGCATTTTGGTTTTTTTCACTACTTGGAGGCTGAATAGTGTCTAAGGTTCTTTTGAGTGTTATTTTTACTCTCTCTTCTGCCTTATTCGATTTTGTTCTCTCTCTCTTTCCCTCTCAACACTCTTGGGGTTTGGCAAGTTTCTCTTGGTTTCTTATTTTAATTGTGGTCTTTCTTTGGCCGATTACATTCTCTTCCCTTCTCTCCCTTTTTTTCTCCCAAATTAGTTTTGTTGTTAGGCCGAATATTCCCTTTCCCTTTTCCCTTTCTCCCAATTCTTCACTTTCTTCATTATGTTATTGGTCGATTACTCCACTGCTCCTCCTTCTGTTCTTTCAATTTCGGCATTGTAAGTGTACGGCTGCTTTCTCTTTCTTTTCTTCTTTGCCATGCTAGTCTTGTATCTAACACTTTCTTCTACTACTGACTTATTAGAAGTGTATTGGTGCTAGCCTTGCCTCTGTCACATTAGGTGATCATTTTGGTTAGGCTAATTTCTTCCCTTCCTTGTAATCAGTTTCGCGCATTTGGTAAGTGTTATATGGTTGGTGCAGACTTTTGGTTGATTAATAAATGGTTTAAGGTTATTAAGTCTCAAATGTATTGCAGGATATCTCTAAAAGGGTTTGTGGTCTGTCGCTTGTAACTGTTTAAGTTTGCGATCTTTCGTCAATCGACCAAGGCAAGTGATTATAATCTCATTGATAAGTGTTATAACAAAAAGGATTATTGATCTTGTTATTAAAAAAGACTGATGGTAGATTGTGTTTGAATCTAGAGTTGGAGCGCCTGTGGTTTATTTGCGTGTTTTCACAATCAGGAGTGTAAACACTGCCCAAATCGTAATTCGGCAAAAGCCAAAAAATGTGACCATTGACGCTACACAGGCGTGCGCTCGCTCGTGTGGTCATCCGAAATGCATAAACGAGGGCGTTAGATCGTAGAGGCCATCATGAGAAATTTCATGTGTTTAGGCTATTTTGGGCCACGTTGGGCTAAGATGGGCCGTGTGGGCCCCATGGACATGTGGGCCCCACACAGGTAAATCACATGGACGTGTGGAGAATATTGGGCCAGGCTGTGTATTCTACACGACCAGGCCATTTATGGGCTAAGTGGGCCAGACAGGCGTGTGGGCCCACATGGACCCGTAATAAGAGCCTTTGGCCCATTTATTCTGTTTGACTGTTAAAGATGCACGGGTCACCCAGGACGACTATGAACCTTCTGTTGGATCGATAACCATACCTCGACCTTTAATCGATAAAATGACTATTTTTCCCTTATGTGGTAAAATGACTGTTTTGCCCTTATGTGGTAAATGACTGTTTTACCCTTATGTGGTAAATGACTGTTTTTCCCTTATGTGGTAAAATGACTATTTTGCCCTTCTATGGTAAAATGACTATTTTTCCCTCATGTGGTAAAATGACTGAAATTCCCCTACATGGTAAATTGACTATGTTGCCCCTATGTGATATATGTTTATATTTTAGCATGCTATTGTAACTGTGCTGAGTACATGTATAATATTATGATATGACATGACATGTGGCATGATGCATTGCATGGGGGTGGGTTTTTATATGATTAGAGGAAGTGTACTGTACTGGCAGCTCTACTGCAAATACTGTTTAGTGCCGCAACTGGTGCTACTTGGAGTGTAAGGATGGGTGGGTTGATATTATCCCCACATAGAGTGTAGGGTTGGACAGAGATGGAATGTAGAGGCTGGATGGGTAGGACTTGCATACTATTTACTATTGCTGCACTGTTCACTATTGCTGCATTATTTACTATGACTGCAATGGGCTAAGGCTCGAAGCATATGACTGTTATTGTATTGAGATGGTCTAAAGCCCAAACTGATATTGTCACTGCTGCTAAAAAGGGCTTAGGCCCAGACTATGCTTGTTTTCTGGCTGTTGCTTATATGGGATTACACATTGAGGTTTCGTAAACTCACCCAACTGTTTATCTGTATAGGCAATCCCCAGGCTTAGGCGGATCGGTGCTGCGAAGGACTCAAAGGCAGCCATACAACTCAATTTTCTATCATTTTTGCTTTATTTTTATAAGTAATTTTAATTTGAGTATTTTTACTGTAATATGGCCTCTATAGATTTAACTTTAATTTGAGTTTTTATTTGCTTTGGCTTATAATTGCCAGAGATAGGAAAAATCGAGTTTTCCTATGAAATTAAGTTTTTACAAAGTAAATGCAAGTACGCAACTGTTTTAAAAGCTTCTACTATAGAATGATAATTTTTGAAAATGAATAATGATTTTTAAGTAAATACTTTTTGGATAGTAAAGCAAGTTTCAAAAAGATTACTGTTTTTTCAAAAACACACAAAGAGGTTAATTATATAGTAAGAGTTTTCATCGATATAACACGTTACGAAAAACACCCAATGTGACATCGCCAAATTTAGCCATAACGTCTAGGCCAGATTTGGGGTGTTGCATTTAGTGGTATCAGAGCCAGGATGCAAAACTCGACTGTGGATTTTGTTTCTTTTAAAACTTGAAATTTTCAAAAAGAACTATTCCAAATGATTTGGAAGCATTTGGAAATGTTTTTACTAAATGTGTGGTGCATCGAGTCTCCGCGCCGATCCTGTAAGTTCTCTTTGAAAGCTGTATTTTGATTTTGGCTGAAACTGCCATAGGTAGGATTACTAAGACTGCTGTAGGTAGTATACCACGCTGCAAACTCTTTAGTAGTGTATATTGAAATTGTAAAGAAATCGGTAGACACCAATAGACACTATGTTGTGTGAAAATAAAACTCTATGCTTTTGATACTATCTCCATAAAATATCTATTAATAAACACTGGAACTGTAAACTGATCTACATAAAACTGTTAATTCAAGATAAAATGCAATTCGATAATGAGCACCAGAGGTACTGGTCTCTTGATCGTGCGGCTGGGGAAGACGTGCTGTTCCAAGACATCTTGCGGATTTTGGAGAGGGTCACTAGACCCAAAACTGGATCTGGGGATCAAGGGTCGATTATGGAACGACTCCAGTCCAATGTAGTTGAGCTCTTCAGGGGTTGTCACTGGTGTCACCCTCAATGTGGCCGAGTATTGGATTGACGCACTATCCCAGCCTATCTATAGACTGAACTAAAAGCACTCAGGTTAAATGTTGTAGTGTTTCAGGGCTAGAGTGCATAACGGGAGCGTAGTGGTGTAGTTTGTGTTATGCGACTGATTTGATAGATGGAAATTTCAGGGATGAAATTTTTGTAAGGAGGGGTGAATTGTAAAGCCCTGAATTTTGGGCCTAGAAGTATTAGATCTTGAGCATGGGAATAGTTAGGAGGCTGCACATAAATTTTTAGTTGTGCAAGAAAGTGACACACAAATTTGCATCTACTTTAGTGGTTAAGTGTTCTGGGAAGTGTCTGAGAAGTCTTGGGTTCAAGATTCGGCTTGTGCAAAAATTTTGTTTCTTATTGGAATAAACCTTATCTCTAATCAGTAGACTTCTTAAATAATGTGGGTATTTTATGACAGAAAGGGCCTACTGGTCTAAGGGGTAAGTGGCATGTTATATATGCTAGAGGACTGAGGTTTGAATCCTAATGGGCGTAATAGAGTGTTTTATTTTACTCCTGTGCTGTGAGAGAGTTGTGGGTTGACCGAAACAGTGAAGTGGTTGAGGGGAATTCAAATTGGGTGGTTGAGAGATTGGAGGAGTGATTTGAGGAGGGAATTTAGGAGAAAATTTGAGGATTTGAAGTTGGGAGAGAGTTGGTGCCAAAATGGTAATCTTCCCACTCAGAATTCGGCTTTGGGTTGTCATTGCTTTCCATTTCGATGGCTGGTAGCATTTTGGTTCTTTTTTTCACTACTTGGAGGCCAAATAGTGTCTAAGGTTCTTTCGAGTGTTAGTTTTACTCTCTCTTCTGCCTTATTCGGTTTTGTTCTCCCTCTCTGTCCCTCTCAACTCTCTTGGGGCTTGGCAGGTTTCTCTTGGTTTCTTATTTTAATTGTGGTCTTTCTTTGGCTGATTACATTCTCTTCCCCTCTCTCCCCATTTTTTCTCTCAAATTGATTTTGTTGTTAGGTCAAATATTCCCTTTCCCTCTTCTCTTTCTCCCAATTCTTCCCTTTTTTCATTTTGTTGTTAGCCGATTACTCCACTTCTTCTCCTTCTGTTCTTTCAGTTGCGGCATTGTTTGTGATCAATCAGTTTGAGTGTACGGGTGCTCTCTCTTTCTTTTCCTCTCTGCCATGCTAATATTGTATTTAACACTTTCTTCTACTGCCTACTTATTAGGAGTGTATTGGTGCTAGCCTTGCCTCTATCGCATTGGGTGATCATTTTGGAGAGGCCGATTTCTTCCCTTCCCTGTAATTGGTTTCGCGTATTTGGCAAGTGTTATATGGTTGGTGCAAACTTTTGGTTGATCAATAAATGGTTTAAGGTTATTAAGTCTCAAATGTATTGTAGGATATCTCTAAAGGGGTTTGTGGTCTGTCGCTTGTAACGGTTTAAGTGTGCGATCTTTCGTCAATCGGCCAAGGCAAGTGATTAGAATCTCTTTGTTAAGTGTTATTACAAAAAGGATTATTGTTCTTGTTATTAAAAAGGATTGATGGCGGATTGTGTTTGAATCTAGAGTTGGAGCGCCTGCGGTTTACTTGCGCGTTTTCACAATTAGGTGTGTAAACATTGCCCAAATCGTAATTCGACAAAAGTCAAAAAATGTGACCATTGATGGGCATGCGCTCACTCATGTGGTCATCTGAAGTGCATAAACGAGGGCGTTAGATCGTATGGGCCACCATGAGCCATTTCATGGGTTTAGCCCATTTTGGGCCACGTTGGGCTGAGATGGGTCGTGTGGGTCCCATGAGCATGTGGGCCCCACACAGGTAAATCACACGGATGTGTGGAGAATATTGGGCCAGGCTGTGTATTCCACACGGCCAAGGCCACTTCTAGGCTAAGTGGGCCATACGGGTGTGTAGGCCCACATGGGCCTACAATATGGGACTTGGGCCTGCAATATGGCCCTTGGGCCCATTTTCTCTGTTTGACTGTTAAGGATGCATGGAACACCCGTGACAACTGTGGACCTTCTGTTTGGTTGATAAGCGTACCTGGACTCTTAATTGATAAAATGAGTGTTTTTCCCTTATCTGGTAAAATTATTGTTTTGCCCTTATGTGGTAAAATGATTGTTTTTCCCTTATATGGTAAAATGACTGAAATGCCCCTACATGGTAAATTGATTGTTTTGCCTCTATGTGATATATGTTTATATTTTAGCAAGCTATTGTAACTGTGCTGAGTACATGCATAATATAATGATATGACATGACATGTGGCATGATGCATTGCATGGGGGTGGGTTTTTATATGATTGGAGGAAGTGTACTGTACTGGCAGCTCAGCTGCAAATCACTGATGGCTCTAAGCCTATTCTACTGGTAGCTCTGTTGCAAATACTGTTTAGTGCCGCAACCGGTGCCACTTGGAGTGTAGGGATGGGTGGGTTGATATTATCCCCACATGGAGTGTAGGGTTGGACAGAGATGGAGTGTAGAGGGTAGACCGGCAGGACTTGCATCTTGCTTACTATTCGCATACTATTTATTTATTCTTGTAATAGGCCAAGGCCCAAGCATATGATCATTCTTGATTGAGATGGGCTAAAGCCCAAACTGATATTGTCACTGTTGCTAAAAAGGGCTTAGGCCCAGACTATGCTTATTTTCTGACTGTTGCTTATATGGGATTACACACTGGGTTTTCGTAAACTCACCCAACTGTTTATTTGTACAGGTAATCCCCAAGCTTAGGCGGATCGGTGTTGCGAGCGACTCAATGGCAACCACACAATTGCATTTCCTATCATATTTTCTTTATTTTTATAAGTAATTTTAATTTGAGGATTTTTATTGTAATATCGCCTCTATGGATTTAACTTTAATTTGGGTTTTTATTTGCTTTGGCTTATAACTGCTAGAGATAGGAAAACTTGAGTTTTTCTATGAAACAAAGTTTTTACAAAGTAAACGCAAGTACGCAATTGTTTGAAAAAGATTCCGCTATAGAATGATATTTTTTGAAAATAAATAACGATTTTTAAATAAATACTTTTTTGATAGTAACGCAAGTTTCAAAAAGATAACTATTTTTTCAAAAACACATAAAGAGGTTAATTATATAGTAAGAGTTTTCATCGATATAACACGTTACGAAAAACACCCAATGTGACATTGCCAGATTCGACCATAACGTCTAGGTCAAGTTTGGGGTGTTACGCCCAAGCCTAGCTGAACCTATACCATGCTCGTATCAACCCACATTTTCCTTTATTTCACATTATTACTACCCATTTTTACACTTTTACAAACAAGTCCCTTTTTTTAAGTGTTTTCTCTAAAAATCACCTAGTAAAATATGTTTATCATGCATCAAACATTCATATTCCTATATTAATCAACAAAATACATGCATGTCACAGATGGGTCAAATTTCACACGTGAACCCTAGCTCAAAATATAGCTAGAAATGGGTATATCATGCTTCAAAGACTTCAAAAATACAAGGAACATTAAAAACAGGGCTAGGGAGCACTTACAATCTAGCTTGGAAATGTTGAAAAAACCCTTAGCTATGGCTATTGAGAAATTCGGCTAGCACATGGAGAAGATGGAAACATATTTGCTTTGATTTTCCCTTTTTATTCTTTTAACTACCAAATGATCAAAATGCCCTTAGGGTTTTTCTTTCAAAATTTTCCTATGCATGCCCATTTTTGTCTAAAATTATAGAAATTGGTCAAATTGCTAATTAGGACCCTCTAATTCATAATCTAAAGCAATTTCATGCTTAAAGCTTCTAGAATGCAAGTTTTGCATCTTATTCAATTTGGTCCTTAAAGTTCAATTAGACATTTTATGCATAGAATTTCTTCATAAAACTTTCACATAAGCATGCATTCATACTATAGACCTCATACAAATCATATAATAATTATTTCTATCTTAGATTTGTGGTCTCAAAACCACTATTCCGACTAGGTCCTAATTCGGGATGTTACATGTGCATGAAAGTTGATCGAATACTCAAATAGAATATTCAAGCCAAAATTCCACTTTCTCGGGGTTGCATTAGCATTGGCCCTAAATTCCTCGACTCCTTGCTTTTAAATATTTTCAGCTGGGGTTCTCTGGAATCTCAAAAAATCCATACCTTAGGGCACTTAGGGTACGGGTTGGGGATTTAGAGGGGGTGGAGGAGGTTGAGCATTCGATTTCGTTCGAACGAGCTCTGTGTACCAAGAATCCATCATATAGAGAAAAGCTTCTCTGCCTCCTTCTCCTCTACTAACAGCCAGGGTCTACTATCGACGACCTTTGCTCCTTCACGAGCAAAGCGTGTTACTTTCAACATGATCCGCCACTGTTCTGTCTGGATCCATTACTATATGAAAAACTCAGTTTAAAATCGTCAGGAGTTGTCACACTATCACAATTTATGTATGGCATGTATAGCTAGACTCAAACACATGCTACGTAGTCTAAGAACCAACTAAATTGTAACTTTGATTCCAATAAATGTAACACCCCTTAACCGTATTCAAAGCCAAGACAGGGTTCGAGGCGTTACCGGACTTAAACATAACCAATCATACAAAACCGAGCCATAAAATTTTTTTCCAATTCAGAACCATTCATGTATATGCATTTCATCCCTATTACGGGCTTACGAGGCCAAAAACATACATTGAGGGTGGTTAAGGACTAAACTGAGAACTATGAAAATAATTACAAGACATAGAAAATTTTCTTGATTTGGAAAGTTATACACCCGTATGATTAGGCCATGTGGTCACATACGCCCGTGTGGCTTGGGACACGTCCATGTCCTCAGCCTGTGTAACTCTCTATTTATGACATCATCAACCAAATAACGTTACACGGCCAAGTCACACGCCCATGTGCTTAGGCCTTGTGGTGAAATAAATTCCAAAAATTAAGTGGAGACTTCACACGGCCCAGGCACACGCCTATGTCCTAAAGCCTTGTCCTTCACACGGCTGAGACACATGGTCGTGTCTTAACCCATGTGTTTAAGACTGGGCATTCTATTTTACATAATTAGGGTGCAAGGGACACACGGCATGATCACATGCCCATGGGGCAAACCGCGTGTCACACACGGCTAAGACACATGCCCATGTGTCTAACCGTGTGGACAATTTCTAGGATATTTTCCAAGCCATTTGCCACCCTTAAACACTTACATACTTACAGTCACTTCATGGCATGCAACATGGCACATTTGAATACTCAAGCATTCACATTCATGGTTAAATTATGACTTTGTAAAGTCAACATATTACCTATTCAAACTATCATGCTTTCATATGGCATTCCACACCAATTTCATATTTATCCATCATCTTTACTAACCTGCTTCCAAGTTACACACTTGCATCACCTTTATTGTCGTGCACATTAATCATATTTCATACACCAAACATAAATTCCATCCATTACACTCATTAACCATAAGTAACCAAAACCACATAAGGCATAAGCACATTTGCATGCATGCACCAATAATTAGGGTTACAACCCAAATAATCAATATGAGCCACCTCTCATGACCATATACAAAATATTCACAATACTTTCATGAGCCAACACATTTGGCTAATCAATATGACACATAACAAAAAAGGACCAAGTCCCTATACATGCCACACTCAAAATGATGAGACTAACTATACCCAAGTATTCAATTAATTGTGTGATCGAGTCTCCAATGTCCTCCGATCCCTGAGCTAGCTTGGTGACACTATAAGAAATGAAAAGGAAAGGGGATAAGCTTTGAAGCTTAGTAAGGTCACATGCAAATAAAATACAACTTAAATAAGCATTAACCATACATTAAACATGATGAAAGTAATCTTGTATTTTATCAAATCTTATAAACTCATTCTTCATATATATATACACATTCTCACCACAAGTTCGTCATATATCATGTCATTTTATGAGCTTGATGTACATACCTATGCCCACTTGCACATAATAACTTACTTTCTCATCTTTGATGTATTCATCAAGATTACTCATTGAACTTCCTTTAGAACTACTCGTTGAACACTTGAAATACTATCGGATACATCGAAATCTCACACCTAAGTGCCTCATATGTGGCCAACGCTACCTCATACCTTATATCACATGTGGCTCACTTTCGAGCTACTCAATGGTCTGTTCACATAGGATGTCAGGTATCTGCAACACATGCCGGACCACCCAGCCGCTGGTAGAATATATGAGACCAATACTCGGACGCCAAAACATGTGTCACATGCATCATGAACTCAGACCACAACTCAATGAGTTCAGATGTCACAAATATCATGAACTCAGACCACAACTCAATAAGTTCAGATCACATAGTTCCTAGTTACATGTCACGTGTATTCTAACTATTCTTAAGGTTCAAATGTGATTCTTCGAAACCACATTTCTGTAGAACTTGTTCGTAATGTAGATTTCAATGCTCATAGCACCAATCATATATTCATGGAATGATCAAAGCATAATTCATGATAAAATTTAGCCAATAGATCCATGATACAACATCATATTAAATATGTATGTACTTACCATACATGCAATATTAAAGCATATAAAGTGTGCTACATGTTGCAATCTTTGCAAATAAACTTACCTCGGTACAAAATGATAGAAATGAACCTAATCCTCGAAAACCTTGTTTTTCCCCCGATCAAGACTCGAATGACATTTTTCTTAATCTATAATGCCAAATTTAACTTGTTCAATACACACATTGCTCATATCGATCCATAACATATACTTTGGTAAAAGTATCTTTTTACCCCTAACTTTTTACTTATTTACACTTTATACCCTAGGCTCGTAAAATGAAATGCATACATTTTATTTGTTAACCAATCCTAGCCAATTCATATTCTAACTCATATCATCCCATATTTCTCATTAAACCACATTTCTACTACCCATTTCTTCATGTTTTACAAATAAGTCCTTTTTAGGTGTTGTCACTAAAAATCACTTAGTAAAAGATGTTTATCACACATCAAACATTCATATTCCACCATTAAACATCAAAATACATGCATGTCACACATGATTAAGTTTTTGAACATGAAACCTAGCTCAAAATAATGGTAGAAATAGCTAGATTGGTTGATGACAACTTCAAAAATGTAAAGAACATTAAAAATAGGGCTTGGGAGCACTTACAATCAAGCTTGAAAAGTTGAAAACCCTAGCTATGGAGCCCTTGCAAATTTCGGCTAAGGTGGGAGAAGATGGACAAGATTTTTTCTTGATTTTTCCCTTTTTATTCTTTTATTAACCAAATGACCAAAATGCCCTTAATGCCTTTCTTTCAAAATTTTCCTATTCATGCCCATTTTTGTCCAAAATTTTAGAACTTGGTGAAATTGCTATTTAAGGACCTCTAATTAATAATCTAATGCAATTTCATGCTTGAAACTTCTAGAATACAAGTTTTACAACTTATTCAATTTAGTCTCTAAAGTCAAATTGGACATCTTAGTCATAGAATTTCTTCATGAAAATTTCACACAAACATGCAATCATATCATGGATCATCAAATAATTATTTATATTTTAGATTTGTGGTCTCAAAACCATTGTTCTGACTAGACCCTAATTCGAGATGTTACAATATGAACTTACCTCGTATTAGAAATTGACGGATCGGGTTGACAACTCGATAACCGTGCTTTTCCCCAGATCTAAATCTGAATTCTTTCTTTCTTGATCTAAATGAAGTCAAAATTAACTTATTTATTCAACCATTTATTCAATTTAGTCCAAAACATACATTTAGGCCTATTTGCACATTAGCCCTTAAACTTTTGCATTTAATCAATTTAGTCCCTATTTCACAAATACACAAAATTCACATAATTCAACAAAACCCATGCTTGGCCGAATTACATATATGTCCCTAGCAGCCCAAAAATTTCATTTATTTCACATTTCAACCATAAAATTTGCACATTTCACAAATTAATCCCTTTTTGACATTTTTGTCAAAAATCACTTTACAAAACTAGTTTAACTATCAAAAACTATTCAAAATACATCATCAACCATCAAATTACTCAAGTATTCAACAATGGAAACATGTTAAATCTTTAACAAATTCAAAATCTAAGGTACGGGCTAGCTAGAATACGAAGTAACGATCTCAAAAACATAGAAATTATTATGGATTATTATGGATGAAAGCTTCAAACCCTTTCCATGGAGTTTTCAAGGTTAATTTTCGGTCAAATATGGACAAATAAAGATGATGGCTTTGTTTTTTTAGTTCTTTTACTTAAGTTCTTTTAAAAATTACCATATTAACCTTATTTTAAACATTAAAAATCACTTAATATATACCCATAATTGTCCACTCATAATTAAAATGGTATATTTACCATATAAGGACTTCCACTATTCAATTTTATAGGCATTTGATACCTTTAACTAATAGAACAACATTTTTACACTTTACGCGATTTAGTCCTTTTTCACAAATTGAGCATTTAAACGGTAAAATTTCTTTACAAAACTTTCACACAATAATTCTATCATGCTGTAAAATTTAATAAAATAATAAAATAAATATTTTGACTTTGGATTTGTGGTCCCAAAACCACTGTTCCGATTTAACTCAAAAACGGGCTGTTACAAATAAAGTTAAGAGTTTCCTGAAACCATTTTAAGGATTCTGCATGTTTTTTGAAAAATTAAAATTAAATTGGGATTACCAAGTTTAACTTATGAATTGATTATCTTGCTTAGCTGCTAGGAGAATAGAAGCTCTGGCGTCTAGAACAGCTAAGTAGTAAAGGCGAAGAAGCATGAGGTGAGTTTCTACACTCCAACCCCAGAGAGGCTAAGTATGTTTAAGAGCATATAGGTATATGAGTATCTTCCATTTTAGTTCAGTTGGCATAATTCATGATAATCTATCAAATAAAATGCATGAGATGCATATGAATGGTAGTAGTGTGAAAAAAGGGTTGGAAGAAGTTAGGAATGAGAAAAGGGATGATTTTGTTAAGTATTATCATACGGTATTGCTGAGTGAAAGCGTTGATGTGCAAAGCTCTGGGCCTTGCGGAGGGGACACTGCGGTGTCTGAGCATCAATGTTAGGAATAGTGAATTGGAGGAATGGAAGGAATATGATGGGAAGAGAATATAAGAAAGATCATGGCTAGGCCATGGGATCGATCGAAGGCTATACGTCTAAGAATGAGTAAGACCATAGTTGAAAGATGCTATGGCGTCATGATAAAATTGAGTAAGAACATAGCTGAAAGATGGTAAGGCATTATGACAGAAATGACTAAGATCATCGTTGAAAAACACCATGACATCATGATAAACGTGATTAATGTGACGCCCTCAACTTGACCCGAGTCACCGGTCCAAACCTCGAGTGTTACAACACAAATACAGACTAATGCTTAAATATTCATATATTATTTTCATAACTATTACAAACTAATTAAATAATCTCCAAACCAAAGTTTCAATTGAATATACATTGGACAATTACTATCATCATACAAGAATTTCCATTACAAAGACATTTAGGCTAACCTCAAAGCTTAATTACAGTATCTCAAGTGTAAATCTTAAGGAATACTTCTAACTACATTTATGTTACCAACACATTATGTATGCATAATAGCTCACCCTACCATTTCTTTAGCTTAGCCCTGATGTTGTCCCTCTTTGTGTAGATCAAAATAAACTTAACTATAACATAGAACATAAGGGTAAGTTCATGAGAACTTAGATAAACAAGCATTTACTTGAATCATTTTTGTATTTCGCATATGGTAATTCAATTCGCCATCTCTTTGTTCTTTGTTGTTCAACTTGTCTCTAGCGAATACTTTCTCAAAATTTCATTCTTCATACCATAGATGTCAACCCTAACTCTAAAGTCATGCCTAATTTCCACATCTTTGATATGTTACTCACATTCTTCACTCTACACTTTTGTAATTCCTTAACCATACCCATTCCAGAGGCTCATACAGACAAAATACTGTTATTCTTACATACATACTCCAAGCCATCAATTCTTCAAAATCCATGAATGATTTTGTACATACATGAAAGATACATTATTTAATTATATATTTGATCTTTTCTAGAGAATACTCGTTTTTCTTCCAATAATTACAAACATATAGTCTTATTCAATTTACCAAACATGGCCATAACTCAGATTTGTTCTTCAAGTATAATTAACCCATACTTTGAATTCGCCACATGCTTTGGCTCATTCTAGTTTCTCTGTTCTTGTCTTAAGATTATGCAGGATACACCATAACATTTCATACAAAGCTTACCACAAAGGAAGCTAAGTAAAATATCTCATTGAAGGTGTAACATGATACACCACAGGGGCTTTTCCTTATGAGTTCATTACAATTGTCATCCCTTCAGAGTTTTCCATGAATTCCATTTCTTTCCCTCAAGGTTTACCATAGAGGCGTTTCCTTCAAATGGTTGCCACAAAGGACATTATTTAGAGTACACCATAAAGGTTTTTTTTTCATAGATAACCATAAAGGCTTCATTTTTAGTAGATCCCCACAAAGGCTTCACCATAAAGACTTTCTTTTTCTTGCGTGTTTACAATAGAGATTCACCTAGACTCGCATTTCATGAGATTTTCCCCTCATTGTCCTAGGTCATGCAGAGAACCCCCTTTTGGGTAATCACCTTCCTTTACTTCTTTTCCATATGATGCCATAGCCCAACTATGGTATTACACAAAATTATGTCATGGCCATAGACTTTCCTTTTAGATATTCATATTAGAGATCATGTTTTTAGTCCTGAAGGACCCCTTTAGCCTCAACCGTGGTGAACAGACATAGACTTACTTGATAGACTTTTCAAGCATTGACACCCTTTTAGACTCATTACTTTGATTCATCATCATAACCCAACTAACACGTATATCTTAACATGTGTTTGCAAACATACTCCTTCAACCATACTTTAACTTTATGGTTCATATCACAAATTGAAACTTGTCAGCTTTCACACTAACTATTGATGCTAACTCATTAAGCATTCATATCACATCATAATCATCATACTATATTTTCCTAGTTTTAAATTCGTAGTTTGATCACTTTTTATAGAGACATCTCGAATACACAAAATACATGCACGAGTCAGCTTAGAGTGTCACGCCTATAAATTATTTATTGTTCATTCTAGTTTATGAAACAATGAGTAAAATAGCCAAGTGATTAAGTGTGTGAATTAATTCCTAGTGGTCCTCGTGTGCTAAGCTGTGTAACTCTTAAAATAGCCTTACACGCCTTGTGCCAGACCGTGTGCTAGGCCGTGTAACTGCTTGACTTGCAACCCTTTGAAACCTATAGTGGACACATGGTCGTGTTTCATGGCCGTGTGTCACACACAACTGAGATACACGGTCGTGTTGAATAGGCCAATTTCACGCCATTTCTTTCACCAAATTCAAGCTCACACCTACAAGCCATTTGCACATATAATCAAGCTTTAAAAACATACCTAAAACATACATAATAGGTCTAATTCAATATGGTATCTATCCATACAACCAATATGCAAAAAAGTACCTTAATCACAAATCATCAAATCAACCTAAACATAAATATACTATCCATGAATCAACCATACATAACTACCTATTTCCATGCCAAATCATACCATAATAACCATATGCCAAACCATATTCAAACATACCAAATTATTCAATCAAAAAATATCATCAGTTAACCATTTCAACGTTAACCATCAAAGCATCAAAATGCTAAAAGTTCATCAACCATAATAACACATTTACAAGCCAAACATAATGTAACAGTCTAGTTTAGACCCTAGTCTGAATAGTGGCCTCAAGACCACAAATCTGAGTCAGAAAAATATTTAAATTTTATTTTCTGTGCTTATTATATGTGAATTAGTATGTGTGAAAATTTTGTATGAAAATTTGATAGTTTGTGTGCTCAATTTGTTAAAAGGACCTAATCGCATAAAATGTAAAAGTTGCCTGTTGCTTGTTAAAGTGCTTAACTGATTTGTCTTATTAATTGTGAGGTCCTTATGATGCAATTGGACCATTTTTATGGTAACTGGACATTTATGGCCATGTATATTAATGTTTTATAGGTTATAAATCAAAGAAAAAATTGGTATTTAGTGATTTAAGTTATTTTAATTAAACCAACATGAAAATAAAGGCCATTATCATCTATTTTTCACTGAAAATCAAAGAAATAAGAAAGAAAAAGATTGAGTTAGGGTTTAGCAAGGAAATTTAAAGATTAAGGTATGTGTTTTGATTAGTTTTTGATAATTTCTACATTTTGGTGATTAATGCTTAGTGTTCTATCAAGCCCATGTTTGAATTTATGAAATTTTTGATGATTTTGAGTTATGCCATTGTTGATAATGTAACATCGCGAATGAGGGCCTAGTCAAAATAGTGGTTTCAGGACCACAAATCTGACATTAAAATAATTGTTTCATGATCATTATGAGGTCTAAGATATGAAAATGAGCATGTGTTAAAGTTTCATGAAGAAATTCTATGTGTAAGGTGTCCTATTAGAAATTAAGGACCAAATTGAATAAATTGCAAAACTTGGATTCTAGAAGCAATTTGTATAAAATTGCTCTGAAATGTTAATTAGGGGCCCTTAAAGAGAAATTTCCCCAATCTCTAAGTTTTTGGACAAAAATAGACATGCATGGAAAATTTTAGAAGTTTAGTAATAAAGGGCATTTTGGTCATTTGGTTAATTAAAGAATAAAAAGGGAAAATTAAGCTAAAATCAGCTCATTTTCTTCTCCATGCTGCCAAAATTCCAAGGGTCTCCATAGCTAGGGTTTTCAACAGTTTCAAGCTCAATAGTAAGTGCTCCCTAGCCTCGTTTTTAATGTTCTTCGTACTTTTTAGATCCTCGTAACATGCTCTCTCTATTTCTACCCATATTTCAAGCTAGGGTTGATGTTAAAAAATTTACCCATGCATGAGATGTTTGTGTTTTAATGATTTATGGAGGAACATGAGAGTTTAAAGGATGGTAAACAACTTTTACTAAGTGGTTTTTCGTGGAAATGGCTTAAAGGACTAAATTGTAAAAGTTGTGGAAATGGGTAGGACAATATAGAATGAAGGGAGAACATAGGCTACTATGAGTATGTAATATATTCGGCTAGGCTTGGGTAGCCAAGGAATTACATGCATTTCATTATATGAGCCCTAGGACTAAATTGTAAATATTGTGAAAGGTTAGATGCAAAATGATCATTTTGCCTGGGGGTGAGTTCTAAGCCTAAAACAAATAACATGATGTATTAATAATCTAATTTTATTTATATAGACCCTGAGGAACAAATTTCAGAGGTCGACCGTGGAAAACAAAAGGTTTCGGAATAACCGAGACACGAAACTGAAACAATTACCGGGTAAGTTCGTATAACCCGAAGTAAACCCTTAATATACTTAAACATGCATGTTCTTAAATGTATGAAAATTTAGATATTCATTGCATGGTAATTCATGAAATGGGCTTGTGTAAATGAAATATGATAAATGTCCAGGTTGAAATAGAAAGGGAAAATCCGATGGATAAATTATGGATTGCATGATACGAGATCCTGCATGTGTTGCAGAAAAGGATTTAGCCTGGACGGATAATCTAATGATCCCAAAATATAGAGGATCTAGCCCAGATGGGTGTTCCTTGAGTGACCGAGCCTCTCGAAGAATATTGTGCATTAAGGATTTATCCCAGACAGGTAATCCGATTGATGACTGAAGTTAGCCTGGACTGGCAATTCAGATTCGAGCTTATGAGAGCAATTGTCGTTAAAAAGGGATTTAGCCTAGACTGGTAATCCCGACATTGCTCTATGAGTTATTACTATAGGGGATTTAGCCTGGACTGGTAATCCCGCTATAAGATGTAGGGTTCGCGGGAGTGAATACTTGAGATGATCACTTGTATGATTTGACGGTAAATGGTTATCCATCGAGATTTCCTAGAAATTCAACGGGAATTAACATGCTAAAAGAAATAATGGGAATATTGAATTGATGAGCTCATCTAAGACTAATGACATGATTTATTGTTATGAGACTAACTTGATGATTGAGTGCATATGATAGGGAAACTATTTCATACTTGTTGGAATTATTGCTTAATATGGTTGTATGCTAATTAACCAGTAAGTTTGCTTTCCAGTTATCCAAACTTACTAAGCATATAAATGCTTACCCCTTACTCTTTTCCCTGTCTTATAGAGCTCTAGGACTCGTGAAGATTGGAGGACGGTTGGAGGATCAACACACTATCGACTTATCCTGCTTTGGTATATAGATACTTTTATTTTGTTTAATGGTATGTATAGGGTTTTTGGTTATTTTGTTATATGTGTCATTAGGCTAGCCAATGTAAGGGCCTAAATGGTTTACTTATTCTTTTGTACATGGCCATGAGATATGGCTCATATTGATGTAGGTTGTAATCCTACTATTGATGAATGTTTATGTTTAAATGTTTCATGAGATATGATGATGAGGTTTATCATGAATGGATGCTTGATATGGAACCTAATAATTTGAGAGTAGACATAGTATACAATGATATATGGCTATAGTATGGCCTAAGCATAAATTGTGCTATGTTAATCCCTATTGCAAAAAGGATAATCTAGCATGAACTAATCCTATGAGATGCGGTTAGCATGCAATGAGTCATGTCAAGGTTGTTCAAGAGTGTAATTAGGCCATGTTAAATACCATTGAAATCTCTAAGTGTGTATGGATGATAGAGGGTGACCAAAGGCTTTGAAAATAACCCTAAAAAGGTCCACATGGGTAGACACATGGTCATGTGTCTAGGCCGTGTGCGACACATGGATAGCCCCATGGGCGTGTTGCTTGGTCGTGTGTAACACCCCAAACCTGGCCTATACATTATGACCGGATCCGACGTGCCACATCAAAAACGTTAAAAATATTTTTCCGTTCTAAGTTCAGAAAATCGTACTTGATGTTCAAAGGATTAATTCATTAAGGGTTAAAGTGAATCGAAGTGTGCACCGTAGGAAACCGGAAAAGGAGGTGAGTCCATCGGATTGCTTAAGTACCAAGCTCTTTCGGATCCAATCCTAGACATGCACACTGCCATTGCCACACTCTAACATCGCGTATATTTTTAGGTTACCATTGAAATTATGTCTATTTTAGAATAAAACGTATTTAATTTTGTAAAATGTTATCATAGCAGAAGCCTTGTTTGTAATCGAGTTACTTCGAAATTAGTTTATGTTTTTGGAAAACGAACCCTAGATCTAGCCCATTTTGATAGTTAATATAATTTAAGGTCATCATGATAAGTTATAAATCGAAACCCAATTAAAAATAATCATAAGCGGCCTTATTACATAACAAAACCCAAGTTATCAAAGTAAAGAAAATTGAAGTCCAAATCACCAGAAGAAATCCATATTGCAGAACAAGTGGCCACTCCGAATCCCTTGCAGCTCCAAGCCCACTATGGCTGGGGATTACCTGCATGGATGAAAATAGGGGATGAGTTTGGAGAAACTCAGTGTGTAAAATTAACCCAACCATAGCCCATATCAGCTCAAACCATAGAAACAGAATAAATTGGCCTTAGCCCAGAACAGAATACAGAATTAAGCCCATAGGCCCATAACAGATCAGATGAGATATTTCATGTATATGCAAAACCCAACCCATATCCAACCATGTACACCCCCATACCATCCTTTCACCATGTGGAGAGACTACTTGACCCACCCAACCGCTACATGCCACAGAATTATGCAAAGATGGTCGCGAGCAGATAATGTGACAGAGTCACGGATCTGAGATAATCGTGGCGAGCCACCGAAACGTAAATATGTGGTAGAGCCACCGGATCAGATAATTGTGGCATAGCCACCAGGACACTTCCTCCAAAATATAACCCATGTCCCCATGCAACAAATATTCATTCATGGCATACATCATACAGATTTAAATCAACATGCTTTTCAGACAAAATTAACCCTAGAGGCATATTGGTCATTTACACCTAGGGGTATCATGGTAATTTTCTACACATAAGGGTATTGTAGTGATTTAGCTACTTCTAGGGTTTTTATGCATATCCTATCCATTTACATACTATCAGAATACTTACCGCATATACTTACCAAATTGAGCCAGTTGGCCCATGAACCTGATTTTTAGCCCATTAAGCCCAAGTTATCAAAATGCACGAAATCGCACGTACAAGTTTATTACCTTCAGAATACCAGACATACAAACCCAACTATCTTACGAGCATTCGCACACTCGCAAATTCCCAAAATACCAACTTTTCGGCATTTCGGCTTTTTGGCTTTTGCCGGTCGAGTCTATGAGAGGGTGTCAGTTACACACCTGTTTTATGATGATTCGCTAACGAGATCCACGCACGAACTACCTACAATTATAATACTACCACGTTAATCTTACTACCGAAACAAACTACATATTAACTTCTTACCATATTCGGCCAACAACACCTTAGGCCTTAGCGTTCCTACCTTTGCCGAAAATAGTGTCTCGATCTAGATCCGTTAGCTCCACTTGTCCAAGCCCTTGACCAACAGCCTCTTAATCACACTATTACCAAAATAATACTATTATCACAACCTTTTAGGGCTACAAGTCCAAAAAACGACAACCTCCCTAACCTTTTAGGGATTCCGGCTTTTCTTAAAATACGCAAGATAGACTAAGTTGGAAAGACTTACAACCGATTCTTCCAGTCAACGTTCCCCCTTAGTTCCTACTTGGTTCTGATGCAATTCTAAGCCCTCAAACGATAACAAAAGTCGAGCCCTTAGTGATCTCAGTATTCGGCTATGTCCCTAGGATAGTGTGGGAGTTTCGGCTTTTTGCAAAAGTGTAGAGAAAGATAAAATATGAGGGTTTTTACTTGTGGTATTGTCGACAGAAACCTGGGGTTTAGAGGTTGAGAAAATCGAGCAAAGATGATGAGAAAAATAAAAGATTTGGCTAGGGAAAAATCGGTACAAAAGGAGTCAAGTTTTCAGGATTTCAGGATTTGAGGCAATCGGCTATAGTCTTAAAAATAATGGAAGGAAGGTGGTATAGAGTAGGGTGGTTGAAGGATTCGGCTATGGGGAAAAGAAGAAGAAAAGAATAAGTGGATGGAGAGAAGAGAAAAAGAAAAGAACAAGAGAATGGTCAGGAAACGACACCACTTACCACTTATGCCGAATTTACACTAGCACTAACCCTAGCCGAAATTCCCATGCTAAAGTCCCTTGGCCGGCCACCTCTTGTTCCTTGATCAGCTCCTAGATTTCCTCCCTTATCTGCTCCTAAATCCTATCCCTTATCAACTCCTAAATCCTATCCCTTATCAACTCCTAAATCCTCTCCTGAAAGACTTTCACTTCAGTTCCACTACTTACCTTTTCCATTCATAAAAATTAATCCCTTATTTGTTTGTCATTGTGACTTGAACACAGGTCCTCCCAATCATCCACACGCCACTTATAGCATTCCCAATGGGCGTCCTTAGCCACTTTACCACATGCTTCCTTGTGATTTATTTTACACAATTAATACCTAAAAGCCCAATTAACTGAACTCTTTTTCTTATGGAATTAAAATTAATTAAAACTACCGGGTTTTACCTTAAGCTTGGGCCTTCTAGAGGCCCACTACCGTACTTAATCCTAAGACAAACAAATAGGACACAGAATTTTTAAAATTTTCCAACATTTTTAAAATTCCCGAAAATTGGGGCGTTACAACTCTACCGTCGTTGAAGAAATTTCGTCCTCGAAATTTACCTGGTCCGAACAGATGAGGGTATTGTTGCTGCATCGACTCCTCTAGCTCTCAAGTAGCTTCCTCTCTGCCATGATTACGCCAAAGCACCTTTACTAATAGGACAGAT
The DNA here is from genome assembly GCF_025698485.1 of Gossypium arboreum. NCBI lineage: Eukaryota > Viridiplantae > Streptophyta > Magnoliopsida > Malvales > Malvaceae > Gossypium > Gossypium arboreum. The sequence continues at coordinate 54,277,057 of NC_069072.1, forward strand.
TTCCTTCTCAGAATCTTAACATCTCGATCCAAAATTTGCAGAGGCTCCTCCTCAAAAGTCAAATCAATTTGTACCTCAATTTCTGCAACCGACACGACATGGGTAGGGTCAGAACGATAACGCCTTAACATGGAGACGTGGAAAACATCGTGAATCCTGTCCAACTCTGGAGGTAATTCCAACTGATAAGCTACTGGGCCTACTCGATTCAAAACCCGAAAGGCCCAATGAACTGCGGACTCAACTTGCCTTTCTTACCAAACCTCAATATCTTCTTCCAAGGAGAAACCTTTAAAAAGACCATATCCCCATCGAGTACTCAATCTCCTTACGCTTCAAATCGCATACGATTTTTTCCTATCAGATGCTTCTTTCAAATGGTCCCTAATTATTCTGACCTTAGCCTCGATGACGACCACCAATTCCTGTCCAAGAACTTGTCGCTCCCCTAGCTCCGTCCAACAACTAGGTGTACGACACCTTCGACCATATAGTGCTTTATACGGTGCCATTCAAATACTCGCCTGATAATTGTTATTGTACGCAAATTTTGCCAACGGTAAGTAGTCCTCCCAACTACCTTGAAAGTCAATCATGCATCCCCTTAACATGTCCTCCAGAATCTGAATGACCCTTTCCGACTGACCATCAGTTTGGGGATGGAAAGCCGTACTGAAGTTCAACCGCGTCCCCAATGCCTCATGAAACTTTTGCCAAAACCGAGATGTGAATCTGGGATTCCGGTCAGAGATAATCGAAACTGGGACTCCATGAAGTCGCATAATCTCTGCCACATACAGTTTGGCTAACTTTTGAAGCGAAAAGTCGGTACGTACTGGTATGAAATGGGCCAATTTGGTCAACCTATCCACAATCACCCATACCGAGTCTTTCTTCAATGGTGTCAATGGCAATCCACTCACAAAGTCCATGGTTACCTTCTCCCACTTCCAAAGTGGTATCTTTACCGGCTGCAACAGTCAGAAGGTAATTGATGCTCAGCTTTCACTTGTTGGCACATCAAACATTTTCCTACAAACTCCGTCACTTCTCGCTTAAGTCCAGGCCACCAGTACAATTCCCGCAAGTCGTGATACAACTTATTCCCTCCAGGATGCATGGCACATAATCCCCCATGAGCTTCCTTGAATATTTTCTGCCTCAAGTCAGAGTCCTTCGGAACACAAATTCTTCCTCGGAAACACAGAACTCCATCACCATTTAAACTGAACTCAGAAGTTTTCCCTTCCTTAACTTGTTGAAAACGAGCGACCAAAGACTCATCTTCCAACTGCTTTTCCTTTATCTGGTCCACCCAAGTTGGCCTTACTTGCAATTCAGCCAACAAACTACCATCATCATACAAACTCAAACGAGCAAACATTGCTCTCAGATCAGATACGGTTCTAGGACTCAAAGCATCGGCTACCACATTAGCCTTTCCTGGGTGATACTCGATTGAACAGACATAATCCTTAAGCAACTCAATCCATCTCCTTTGCCTAAGGTTCAGCTCCTTCTAAGTCAACAAATACTTAAGACTCTTATGGTCTGTGTATATAATGCACCTCTCTCCGTACAGGTAATGTCTCCAAATCTTAAGTGCAAAAACCACCGCTGCTAATTCCAAATCATGAGTAGGATAGTTCCCCTCGTGAGGCTTAAGCTGCCGTGACGCATATGCAACCACCTTACCCTCCTGCATTAACACGCAACCCAAACCTACATGTGATGCGTCGCTGTACACAGTAAAATCCTTCCCAGACTCTGGCTGAATTAACACAGGTGCTTCAGTCAAAACTTTCTTCAACTTTTCAAAAGCCTCTTGCTGGGTCTCACTCCATACAAATGGTACCCCTTTCCTTGTGAGTTTAGTCAGTGGTGCAGCCAACACCGAAAAACCTTCCACAAACCTTCCGTAGTATCCTGCCAATCCTAGGAAACTTTGTATCTCTAATACCGACCTAGGCGGCTTCCACTCCAAAACTGCTTCAATTTTTCGAGGATCCACCTTAATCCCCTTAGCAGAGACCACATGTCCTAAACATGTTATCTTGGCACATCATGGGAGAAAAGAAATAAACAAATAAGTATGGGTAATAAAGAATGAAAAAAAAAATGTGTGTGAGTGAACCCCCCTTTGCCGTCAGTTGAAGAGAAGCAAAGAAAAAAAAATTGTTCATCTTTTCTCATTCTTTTTGGCCGAAAATACTAAAGAAGAAGGAAGGAATTTTGCTTCATGCTTGGTTTGGAAGAGGATTAGGAGGAGGCTTGGCCATACTAGTGTCTAGATTAAGGTATGTTTGATGTTGTGCCATGAGATTCATGCATGTTTTTGGTTGCTAACTTGATGCTCTTATTAGCCCATGGTTCAAATCTTTGTTATATCATGGGGATGGTATTTGGCTAAGGTGGATTTTGTGTTAATGCCATTGCATGTTAAATATGAAGCTTGCTAATGATATATGTGATGGTGGATTGATGGCTCTTGGACTTTCTTTTTAGTATTTTTGAGTAAGACATCAAGTTCTTTGTTTAATCATGACAAAAAATTATGGTGTTGTGATGTATTCGGCCATGGTACATCCATAAGTATGAGTTATGCTCATTGCATGGAAAGTAAGATTTGTGTTTTGGATTTATGTTCGTGTTTAGTTACCATCAACTTGAGATTCGGCTCTAACATATATATATATATGAATATATGTTTGCACATGATGTATTGGTATGACATATATACTATTTCAAGGTGTATATTTACTTGTGATGATGTTTCGATTATGAAGTGAATGAGAGATGTGTATTGAGCTACAATATGTAATGCGTTAGTTAGTAAAATGTATGCTGTTTTTTGTGTGGCATTAAGTGTATAATTGGCCTCAACATGGACATGCATATTCGGCCACATGAGGGGAGTTGGTGTGCATGCATTCGGTTAGAGGCAAGCATATTGATGCCTATTCTTGGCTTGGAAAATTTGGCTAAGGAGAGTACTAACTAATGTGTTGAATTCGATTCGTGATTTCGTGCACATGTGACTCTAATGTCTAATGTATATGTGGGCTAAGTACCTTGAATTCCTCTTTCGATGCTTAAATGATTAAACCAATTTATTTGTTAAATTAAGCTCAAGAGCAAAGAGGACCTAAATCCGATAAAGGGAAGGAAAAAGTAGTCGAATAGTCACCAAAATCGTTCGACCACGCACCGAGGTAAGTTCTCGAGTAATGGAACTTAGATTATGATTTGATTAGATCATGCTCTTTGTGTGTGGCTATTGAGCTGAAATTGCAAATGTGATAAGTGACATGTGTTTGAATTTTGCTAATGAAAATGAAATACTGAATGTGTCATGTTTTATTGATAATTGTGCTTGGCTATTTGAATGATGTCCGGCTAAGTCCCAAGGCTTTGTGCTAAGTGACTATATCCGGACTAAGATCCGAAGGCGTTAAATGAAGTTAATAAATCGGGCTAAGCCCAAGGCATTTAATGCGAGTTACTAAACCCGGTTAAGTCCCGAAGGCATTCGTGCGAGGTACTATAACCGGCTTTGTCCCAAGGCATTTGAGCGAGTCGTTATATCCGGTTAAATTTGAAGGTACGTGATTCGAGAACGAGCAATCTTGCTGTAAAAATTTCAGTTTATACACTTGTGAAAATTCCAGCAATGAGGTATGTTCGTATGTGCTTGAAATTAGTTGATTCCTTCAATGATGTTCGCTCACCAAGTAATGAGCTTCCAGTATTTGGCTAAGATGATCCCTTATGTACGAATATAGGGATTGGAATGTGAAATAAGTATGATATTGAGAATTTGTGCATACGAAATTATCCGTTAGCTATATGAATGCTATGCTTTTGTTGTCTTGGAATCCTTGCTCAAACTTACTAAGCATAAATTGCTTACTCGTTTCTCTGTTTCTGCTTTATAGATTTTGCTCGTTAGCTATCGGATTCGGGATCATCAAGTCGAAGTCATCCACACTATCAAAGCCCCCATTTTGGTACAATTTTGGTTGAACTTTGAAATGGCATGTATAGGACTACCCTTTTGTTGTAGGTCATGTACCTTTCGGTTTTATGTAAACTTGGATAGCCATGCGAAAATGGCTTATATCGCTTTTAGCATAGTACTATATTCGTTTGTATGTTGATCATTATGAGGTATGGAATTGTTTTGAACGATTAGCCATTGGAATGGTTAATCATGATCACACTTTGTGCTATGTATGCAAAAGGGCCAATTGAATCATGGAAATCATGAAATAGGTAAAGCCTACCTTAAAGGCGGATGCTTGACAGCAGCAGTGACGTGGATGTGAAAAATCTCTAAAAATAGTAGGAATGGTATTAAATAGTGAATAAATTATGTAAATGAACCTTGATGAATCTACTTTCATATGGAAGAAACGAAACGGTCATATGAGTTATATGTTAAGAGATATTAAAGTTCTCGTGAAACAGGGCCAGAACGGTTTCTGGATCCCCTGTTCCGACTTTGGAAATTCATTGTAAATTAACCAGAGATAATTAGGAGTCATGCCATATATGTATAGATTCCTCTCTGAGTCTAGTTTCTATAGAAACAAACGGCAACAGTATTGAAGACCTGTATAGGAAGATATCCAATTCGTAATGAATAAAGGTCAGTGTAGTCGAACCCTAGAATAGGGGAGACTTTAACTAATAAACTGTACTAATTGGCCCGACCAAAAATTCTAGAAAAAAATCTGTAGATGGACATATGAGTCTAGTTTCGGGGAAAAATTACGAAACTGATTTTCGAGATATGATTTTTAAGGCGACAGTGACGCAGTAACCAGCTTGTCTGGAAATTTTTAAATGGACAGTGGAAATGATTAAGTCAAGTTTGTGTGCACCTTGTGTTCGACTCCGGTAACGGACTCGGGTATGGGGTGTTACAGAGGTAATCTCGAAAGTTCCTCTGGAAAAACATCTTGAAACTTCTTTAAGGTCTTGACCTTATCCACTGTCAAGCCCTTCTCTTCTGACTGGTTTACGAATGCCAAATAGGCCTCACAAGCTTTTCGAATCCACTTTTCGGCCCTCAATGCCGACACCACATTAGACAAATAGTCCTTTCGCTCACCTATCATCATAACCTCCTCACCCTCCATGGTCCTTAACACCATTCGTTTTGCAGCACAATCCAAAGTCGCCCTATGCTTAACAAGCCAGTCCATTCCTAGAATGAGGTCAAACTCTCTGAACGGCAACTCCATTAGATCTCCAGGAAAGATCCTACCTTGAGTTTCTAAGGGTACATCCCTATACAATTTGTCTACCCTAACCGAGTGGCCCAAAGGACTTAACACAGATACCCCACTCACTATCTTTTCAGAATGCACTTCCAATGACCCAGATATGGCACATGAAACATAGGAATGAGTAGATCCAATATCCACCAAAGCAGTATATGGCATGCTAGAAACCAAAAACGTACTAGTTATGACATCAGGTGCGTCACCCTCCTCTCGATGACGAGCCACATACACCAATTCTGGTGCGTCACCCCTGCCAGGCGCCCCTTGACCTCGACTATTTCCATTTCCATTTCCGCCCCTACCTTGTCCACATCCTCTCGGTGGTTGTGGTCCACCTCTCGCGGGTTGAGCAACCCTCTGTACAGCAACCTGAGCCTAATCAGCTCTCTATGGGCAGTCCTTAACTCTATGCTCCATAGATCCGCATCGAAAACAAGCACTGGAACGTTTCCTACACTAGCCCAAATGTACCTTACCACAGTTTCTACAGATTGGTGGTCTAACCATATTCATCGGCACTGCTCGCACTGGTTCCTCTACTCTTGTTCTCTTAATATTCTTATTGGCACCACCCGAGGGTCCTGAATCCCTCTGAAAATGGTTCCGATCTTTCTCACTGTTTTGCCTCTCAGTACGTTTTACCTCCTCAGCTATATTAGCTTTTTCTACCAGAACCGCGAAATCCTGCTCCCTCTACGGAGCAATCAGCACCTTAAGGTCATCTCTGAGTCCATCCTCAAAGCGAACGCTATGCTTATACTCCGTAGCGACTATCCCCACAGCATACCGGCTCAGCCTTAGAAACTCAGCCTCATACTCAGCGACAGTTTTACATCCTTGGACCAGATTCAGGAATTCCTTCCTGCGGGCATCCACATAACTTGCCCCGACGTACTTTCCTTTAAAGGTTGTTTTAAACAGCTCCCAAATAACCCTATCACCTGGGGTTCCATCCCTCACGGTGAGCCACCATTGATAAGCCTCATCTCGTAACAACAATACGGCCCCCTTCAGCTTCTGCTCCACCGAGCAGTCCAAGTCATCCATAATTCATTCTGTGGCCTCCAACCAATATTCTGCCACATTCGGAGCGATACCAGACACACCCCTAAAAATCTTAGCTCCGTTGGCCCGGAGTCGTTCCAAAATGGACCCCCAAACTCCGTTGTCCGTACTTGCCCCGTCAACCCTTTCCAGAACTTGAAGCATAGCCTACGACAGGGCGTCATCCCCGGCACCACGTGTAACACCCCGTACCCGAGACCGTTGCCGGAGTCGAACACGAGGTGTTAACGGACTTAATTCATTAATTAAACAGCTCATACAATTCATTTTAAAATTTCCAGACAAGCTGGCTAACTGCATCACAGTCGCTTTAAAAATCATATCTCGAGTTACGAAACTCGAAATCCAATTTCGTAAATTTTTCCTGAAACTAGACTCATATATATATCTACTAATTTTTTTCTAGAATTTTTGGTTGGGCCAATTAGTACATTTTATTAGTTAAAGTCTCCCCTGTTTCAGGGTTCAACTACTCTGACCTCAGTGTATTACGAATCAGATATCTCCCTCTACAGAGCTTCAATGACTATGCCGTTTGTCTCTAATAAAACTAGACTCAATAAGGAATCTGTACATATAAAGTGTGACTTCTAATTATCTTTGTAAAATTTATGGTGAATTTCCAAAGTCAGAACAGGGGATCCAGAAATTACTCTGGCCCTATTTCACAAAAATTTAAACATCTCATAAAATATAGCTCATATACCTGTTTCGCTTATTCCATATGAAAATAGACTCATCAAGCTTCGATTCCATAACTTATTCATTATTTAATTCTATTTCTACTATTTTTAGTGATTTTTCAAACTCACATCACTGCTGCTGTCTGAATCTATTTTATGGTAAATTTTACCTATTTCATGGTTTCCATGGATTAGCTAGCAATTTGACATACATAATACCAAATATGATCATGATTAGCCATTCCAATGGCTAATCATTACCAAGCATTTCTATCTCCATACCACTCAATAACCATATCATAAGACCATATATACAAAATGATTATAATGCTATACATGCCATACTCAAAATATACAAGCCATTATGTCAAGATGGTATACGGATAGTGTGAGCGTGCCTCCGACCGCTTTCGATTTCGAGCTGGCTTGTCAACACTACAAGGAATGAAAAGGAGGAGTAAGCATAAATGCTTAGTAAGCTCACATGCAAATAGCAAGTAACATAACCATATAAGCAAACATAAAACATCATTTGCATAATCATCACCAAGACATTCATATCACCTTTTCATTTATCATCTTACCATATTGTTGTTATATCGAGTTTTCAACCCGAGGGTTAAGTACATACCTGTTCAAATTATCCATTTCACAACACTTACCAATCGTCCCTTTCATCTTGAGTATTCCTCCATTTGAGTAGAACTTTACCCGTTGAACACATCGAATATAATTCGGATACATGGAAAGTTTGCACATAAGTGCCACATATGTAGCCAAGCTACCATGTAACCCGCCCATAAGTGAACTCGGACTCAACTCAACGAGCTCGGGCGTTCGCATCCATAAGTGAACTCGGACTCAACTCAACGAGTTCGGATGCCTAGTTACATCTCACGAACTCGGACTCAACTCAACGAGTTCGGACATTCGCATCCATAAGTGAACTCGGACTCAACTCAACGAGTTCGGATGCTCAACCATCCTAGTGACATGTCACTTGTATCCTAATCTATTCCTAAGGTTCAAACGGGCTTTTCCTCGAACACTTATTCTTGCCGTCTTCCGTAGAATGCCAAATCAATACTTTGGTAACAATTATATTTAACAAGTAGCTCACATAATTTACACATTATTTGAAATTAACCACAAAGCATACATTTCATAATGAAATTCAGCATAACACATAATTAATATCAATAACTTAAAATAACAATTATGCTACATTATTTACACATGAACTTACCTCGTATGCGAAAATGGCTATTTTACCATTTTGTCCACAACTTGGTATTTTCCCCATTTTAGCCCGAATTTCAGTTTTCCTTGCTCTATCATTTAAAATATAGTCTAATTAGGACTCACATTATTCAAATTGACCCAAAATCATATTTTGGAAAAATTACAATTTTGCCCTAAACTTTTGCATATTTACACTTTTGCCCCAAAGCTCGTAAATTAAAATTCAGCCTATTTTCTTATGTTTTATGACATGCTGATCATTTTTCCTTCTATGGCAACACCAAATTCTCACTCTAACATGTACTTATGACTATTAGGTATTTTTACCGATTAAGCCCTTTTGCTCGTTTTCACTTAAAACCGAGTAGCACAAGTTGTCTAACATAATTTAAAACCTCATATTCTATCATAAAACACCAAAATACACAAATTTCACTTATGGGTATTTTTCCAAATATAAACCCTAGGTTAAATTATTGCTAGTATAAGCTAAATCGAGCTAAGGGACTCCAAAACGTAAAAATCATTAAAACGAGGCTAGAACGAACTTACAATCGAGCTTGGAAGCTTGAAAACCCTAGCCATGGTTTCTCCTTGCTATATTCGGCCATGGGGTTGAAGATGAGCAAAATTGGCTTTTAATTTTGTATTTTAATTCATTTTACCCTAAATGACCAAAATGCCCTTACTACTAAACTTTCCAAAATTCCATCCATGTCCAATTTTTGTCCATAGACTTAGAAATTGGTAAAATTACTCTTTAAGGACCTCTAATTAATAATCTAATTCAATTTTATGCAAAATACTTCTAGAACACAAGTTTTGCAATTTATTCAATTTAGTCCCAAATTTCAAATTAAGCACTTTATGCATAAAATTTCTTCACGAAATTTTCACACAATCATGCAATCATATAATAGACCTTAAAATAATCATAAAATAATTATTTCTATCTCGGATTTTGTGGTCACGAAACCACTATTTTGACTAGGCCCAAAATCAGGATATTACACCACGATCATGAGACTCCACTTCTGTTGCCGATGGTACCGGTGCATCGGCCACGTCCACGGTCTCTTCCACGAGTGGCTCTTGTACTGATATCGTATTATCTGATTATGAATTTTATGCATTAATATCATTCCAATGTTTATTACAGATGTTTTATGATTGACGAATTCGTGAGTTGGTTTTCACAGAATCGATGTCTAGCTACGATTTGATCTTTTAGCAAGCTTTTCTAGGATTTCAGAGCATCCTATCTAGAGTATTCTAGTAAAGTTTCATTACAGACAGATAATTCAGAATATATTCAGAAAAATTCAAAAAAAATTAGAATACTTACAGGCTTGGTAGGAGATTGAAATGCCACCTTGAAGTCCGATTTTAAAAGCGAAATTTTTTTTGAAATCTTCGTTTTTGTAAACCCATTCCACAGCCGAGTTGTTGCAACTTGGCTCTGATACCACTAAATATAACACCTCAAACCCGGCCTAGACGTTATGACTGGATCCGACATGCCACATCAAAAACGTTAAAAACATTTTTCCGTTCTAAGTTCAGAAAATCGTACTTGATGTTCAAAGGATTAATTCATTAAGGGTTAAAGTGAATGGAAGTCATGCACCGGTAGGAAACCGGAAAAAGGAGGTGAGTCCATCGGATTGCTTAAGTACCAAGCTCTTTGGATCCAATCCTAGACATGCACACCGCCATTGCCACACTCTAACATCGCGTATATTTTTAGGTTACCATTGAAATTATGTCTATTTTAGAATAAAACGTATTTAAGTTTGTAAAACGTTATCATAGCGAAGCCTTGTTTGTAGTCGTGTTACTTGAAATCGGTTTATGTTTTTGGAAAAGCGAACCTAGATCTAGCCCATTTTGATAGTTAATATAATTTAAGGTCATCATGATAAGTTATAAATCAAACCCAATTAAAATAATCATAAGCGACCTTATTACATAACAAAACCCAAATCATCAAAGTAAAGAAAATTGAAGTCCAAATCACGGAAGAAATCCATATTGCGAGCAGTGGCCACTCAAGATCCTCGCAGACTCCAAGCCCACTATGGTGGGGATTACCTGCATGGATGAAAATAGGGGATGAGTTTGGAGAAACTCAGTGTGTAAAATTAACTCAACCATAGCCCATATCAGCTCAAACCACAGAAACAGAATAAATTGGCCTTAGCCTAGAACAAAATACAGAATTAAGCCCATAGGCCCATAACAGATCAGATGAGATATTTCATGTATATGCAAAACCCAACCCATATCCAACCATGTACACCCCCACACCATCCTTTCACCATGTGGGGAGACTACTCAACCCACCCAACCGCTACACGCCATAGAATTATGCAGCATGGCTGCCAGAACAGATAATGTGACAGAGTCACCAGATACAGATAATCGTGGCAGAGCCACCAGAACAGAAATATGTGGCAGAGCCATCAGATCAGATAATTATGGCATAGCCACTAGGACGCTTCCTCCAAAATATAACCCATGTCCCCATGCAACAAATATTCATTCATGGCATACATCATACAGATTTAAATCAACATGCTTTTAAGACAAAATTAACCCTAGGGGCATATTGGTCATTTACACCTAGGGGTATCATGGTAATTTTCCATACATAAGGGTATTGTAGTGATTTAGCTACTTCTAGGGTTTTCATGCTTATCCTATCCATTTACGTACTATTAGAATACTTACCGCGCATACTTACCAAATTGAGCCCGTTGGCCCATGAACCCGATTTTTGGCCCATTAAGCCCAAGTTATCAAAATGCACGAAATCGCATCGCATCGCGGTTTATTACCTTCAGAATACAAAACATACAAACCCAACTATCTTACGAGCATTCGCACACTCGCAAATTCCCAAAATACCAACTTTTCGGCATTTCGACTTTTCGGCTTTTACCGATCGAGTCTATGAGAGGTCATCGATTACACACATTTTTATGACAATTACCGACGAGATCCACGCACGAACTTCCTACAATTATAATACTACCACGTTAATCTTACTACCGAAATGAACTACATATTAACTTCTTACCATATTCGGCCAACAACACCTTAGGCCTTAGCGTTCCTACCTTTGCCGAAAATAGTATCTCGATCCAAATCCGTTCGCTCCACTTGTCCAAGCCCTTGATCAACAGCCTCTTAATCACACTATTACCAAAATAATACTAATATCACAACCCCTTAGGGCTACAAGTCCAAAAAATGACAACCTCCCTAACCTTTTAGGGATTCCGGCTTTTCTTAAAATATGCAAGATAGACTAAATTGGAAAGACTTACCACCGATTCTTCCAGTCAACATTCTCCCTTAGTTCCTACTTGATTTTGATGCAGTTCTAAGCCCTCAAACGATAACAAAGGTTGAGCCCTCAGTGATCTCAGTATTCAGCTATGTCCATAGGATAGTGTGGGAGTTTCGGCTTTTTGCAAAAGTGTAGAGAAAGATAAAATATGAGGGTTTTACTTGTGGTATTGTCAATGAAACACAGGGTTTAGAGGTTGAGAGAATCGGCCAAAGATGATGAGAAAAATAAGAGATTTGGCTAGGGAAAAATCGGTACAAAAGGAGTCAAGTTTTTAGGATTTCGGGATTTGAGGCAATCGGCTATAGTCTTAAAAATAATGGAAGGAAGGTGGTATAGAGTAGGGTGGCTGAAGGATTCAGCTATGGGGAAAATAAGAAGAAAAGAATAAGTGGATGGAGAGAAGAGAAAAATAAAAGAAGAAGAGAATGGTCAGGAAACGGCACCACTTACCACTAATGCCGAATTTATACTAGCACTAACCCTAGCCGAAATTCCCATGCTAAAGTCCCTTGGCGGCCACCTCTTGTTCCTTGATTAGCTCCTAGATTTCCTCCCTTATCTGCTCCTAAATCCTATCCCTTATCAACTCCTAAATCCTCTCCCGATGATGACTTTCACTTGGTTCCACTACTTACCTTTTCCATTCATAAAAATTAATCCCTTAGTTGCTGTCATTGTGACTTCAACCTGGGTCCTCCCAATCATCCACACGCAACTTATAGCATTCCCAGTGGCGTCACTTAGCCACTTTACCACATGATTCCTTGTGATTTATTTTACACAATTAATACCTAAAAGCCCAATTAACCAGAACCCCTTTTTTTATGGAATTAAAATTAATTAAAACTACTGGGTTTTACCTTAAGCTTGGGCCTTCTAGAGGCCCACTACTGCATTTAATCCTCTGAAAACAAACAGGACACAGAATTTTTAAATTTTTCCAACATTTTTAAAATTCCCAAAAATTGGGGGCGTTACACCGTGGGTCCCCTGCACCTAAAATTTTAGGTCAGTTTGCATGGTAGTAAACACACGGCCAAAGACACGGTTATTTGACTCAACTATGTGGAGGAGACGGCCTAGCACACGGGCGTGTGCCTTGGCCGTGTGACTCAAAATGAATGAGGATGTCATAAACAGAATGTTCGGGTTTTTGGACATGGGAGATGACACGGGTGTGTCTAGGTCGTGTGAGGGACACGGGTCAAGGACATGGATGTGTGCTTGGCCGTGTGAAAACCCCTATAGGTTTGAAGTGAAAAATAAATCCAAATAATTCAACATAGGTGGGACACACAGGCGTGTCCCTAAGTTCACAGGGGTGTGCTTTGCCTCCACACTAGTGTGTGAGGCATAACCCTAGATCTTTTACAAAAATTTTCTATAGTTCTCAGTTTAGTCCCAGATCACTTCTAATCTATGTTTTGGGCCTCGTAGGCCTATAACAGGGACACTATGATGTTGCTTGATTGGTTTTAAATTAAAATGAAATTTTATAACCTGTATTTTTTGAAAGTGTTTGAGTATATGTCTGGTAACACCTCGTACCTTGTCTCAGTCTAGTGTACGGGTAAGGGGTGTTACATTTAGTAGTATCAGAGCTACGATTTAGTCAGTTCTAGGACTAACGTAGCATGTATTGAGTATAGCTATACATGTCATTATGCAAGTTATGATAGTGTGACATGTCTTAACCATTTTTAGTTGTATTTGGATATAGTAAATATCTTCCAATCAAGCTCAAGATGAGTCCAAGGGAGCTGAGAGCTATGCTCCATCTTCCGTTCAGCGAGCTACTACTAGTAGTAGTAGAAGGCCTATGTCTGAAGGCTGGGAAGAGGCAAGAGCTACCTTTTTCGAGATGATGGATGAATGGTTTGGGGATTATTTGAGAAACCGCCCCAATATACCACGACCTCCTCCACCCCCTGCTCGTTCTGAAGTGCCACAAGGTATGGCACCCGTGAGAATTGGTAAGGCCCTAGTGGATATACTTGGGAAATATAGGACTGAAGAGTTTAGAGCTAAGGTTGATGATGATGCTGAATGAGCCGAGTTCTGGCTCGAAAACACTACGCGAGTTTTAGATGAGTTGTCATGTATTCTTGAGGAGTGTTTAAAGTGTGTTGTATCTCTTCTAAAAGATACTGTATACTATTAGTGGAAGAGGGTATCCTTAGTAGTACCAAAGGAAGACATTACATGGGAGTTCTTCCAAGCTGAGTTCAAAAATAAATACATAAGTTAAAGGATTTTAGACTCAAAGCGAAAGGAGTTCCTAAAACTCAAGCAAAGAAATAAGACTGTGTTAGAGTACGAAAGGGAAGTCGTGAGGTTAAGTCAGTATGCAACAGAGTGGGTCCAACCAGAGATAGAAATGTGTAAGCGCTTCGAGGAAGGCTTAAATGAGGAAATTAAATTGTTGATCGGAATCCTTAAGATACGAGAATTTTCTGCATTAGCTGACTAGGCCAAGAAGGTCGAAGAGCTAAATAATGAAGGAAAGCAAGCTAAGAGAGAAGCTTGAGTTTTGACTAAGAGGTCTAGCGGCAGAGCACACTCCTTCCCCACAAAGAAATCGAGAAGTCATCAAGAACGTTCCACTTCATCAGTAAGATATTCGAGTAGAGCAAGAAGCTCCAAGTGACATAACCCGAAGTCTTCTTACCTTATGGTAACTAGTGTGGGAAGCGTAGATGATCAAAAGCCAAAGTGTAAAAGCGACAACAAATTTCACTTCAGAGAGTGCCCAATGAAGAGTGGTGCGTGTTTCAAATATGGGTCTGTTGACCATTTTCTCAAAGATTGCCTGGAGCGAGCTAATAAAGAAGTTGAATTAGCTCCATAGCTGAATGCTCCTATTTCTCGAAGTAGACCTCCGAGACATCCCAGAAGTATAAGTGGTAGTCGAATTGCTGTCAAGGATGCTACTGCAAAATCAAAGGCCTGAGCCCCGGCAAGAACATATGCAATATGCGCTCGAGAGAAAGCCTCTGCTCCTGATGTCATCACGGGTATATTTTCTATTTATAATACTCGTGCCATTGCCTTAATTGATCCAGGATCAACCCATTCATACATTTGCATGAAATTGGTGTCTAGCATGGACATGTCTGTAGAGCCTATGAAATTTATGATTAAGGTGTCAAACCCTCTAGGCAAGTCAGTTCTAGTTGATAAAGTCTGTAAGAATTGTCCCTTGATGATTCAAGGTCATTTTTTCCCAGCTAACCTTATGTTATTTCCATTTGATGAGTTTGATGTAATACTTGGCATGGATTGGCTACCTGTGCATGATGTGATTGTAAATTGTGGTAGCAAGTATGTTGAATTGAAATGCTCGGATGTTGAGGTTCTCTAGATTGACTCAATCGAGTTGGAGACTCTGCCTGTTGTGATTACCTTAATAATGGCTCAAAGGTACATGAGAAAATGATATAGACCCTACCTTGCTTTCGTGTTGAATACTAAGGAATCTGAGTTGAAGTTGGAATCGGTACCAATAGTATGTGAGTATTCGGATGTGTTTTCGTAAGAGCTACTCGGGTTACCTCCCGTTAGAGAAGTAGAGTTTGGTATTTAATTGGTGCCTAGGACAGCTCCCATTTCTATTGCTCCGTATAGGATGGCACCAACCGAGCTGAAAGCGTTAAAAGCATAGTTGCAAGAACTGATGGATAAATGTTTTACAAGACTGAGTTTTTCGCCTTGAGGCCCTCCAGTATTATTCGTAAAGAAGAAAGACGGATCTATGAGGCTATGCATAGACTACCGACAGCTCAACAGGGTGCCATCAATAACAAGTATCTGTTTCCAAGAATCGATGACTTGTTTGATCAATTTAAGGGAGCCACTGTGTTTTCTAAAATAGATCTGAGATATGGCTACTATCAGTTACGAGCAAAAGAGTCAGATGTACCTAAGACTGCTTTCAGGATGAGGTATGGTCATTTCGAGTTCCTGGTCATGCCTTTTGGTCTAACGAATGCCCCAGCTGTGTTTATGGACTTAATGAATTGTGTTTTTCGACCATACTTAGACAAGTTTGTTGTTGAGTTTATTAATGATATCCTGATTTTTTCCAAGGATGAGATTGAGCATGCTGAACATTTGAGAACAGTTTTACAGATCTTTCGAGACAAACAGTTGTATGCTAAATTTAACAAGCGTGAGATTTGGCTTCGAGAGGTTGGATTCCTCGGTCATATTGTGTCGGGTGATGGCATCTAAGTTTATCCAAAAAGATATCTGCCATTGTTGAGTGGAAGCCGTCGAAGAACATAACCGAGGTTAGAAGCTTTTTGGGCTTATTTGGTTACTATCGACGCTTCGTAAAAGGATTTTTGATGATTGCAACTCCTTTGACGAGGATGCTGTAAAAGGATGTCAAATTTGAATGGTTAGAGAAGTGTTAGCAGAGTTTTGAGAAATTGAAGACATTGTTAACTGAAGCTCCAGTTTTGGTGCAACCAGAGCCGAGAAAGGAATTCATGGTCTATAGTGACGTGTCCTTAAATGGACTGGGTTGAATGTTTATGCAAGAGGGTAAAGTAACAGCTTATGCTTCGAGGCAACTAAAGTCGCACGAGAAAAATTATCCAACACACGACTTGGAGCTAGCTGCCATTGTATTTGCCTTGAAGATTTGGAGACACCATTTGTATGGTAAAACTTGCCATATATTCACAGATCACAAGAATTTGAAATATCTGATGACTCAAAAAGAATTAAATCTGAGACAACGGAGATGGTTAGAGTTGATTAAAGATTATGAACTGATCATTAACTATGACCTAGGAAAGGTGAATGTAGTCGCAGATGCACTAAGAAAAGAATCCTTATTTGCTTTCAGAGCCTTAAACACGCAGTTGGCCTTGTTAGATTATGGTTCAGTTTTGGCAGAGTTAAGAGCCAGACCAACATTTCTACAAGAAATATGTGCAGCTCAGATCAATGATAGTGATTTACAAGCTAAGAGAACTCAATATGAGTCAGGCACTGAATCAGATTTTCAGTTTGGTCCCAACAGTTGCTTGATGTTCAGAGATGGGGTCTGTACACCGAGAGACATCTTTGAATTTGTATCGAAATGCTTGATATGCCAGCAAGTCAAGGCTAAACACCAAGTACCATCAGGTTTATTACAGCCTGTGATGGTTCCCAAATGGAAATGGGACAGGATTACTATGGATTTTGTGACAGGATTGCCTTTAACACCGAAAAAGAAAGGTGCCATTTGGATTATTGTTGATAGACTAACGAAGTCGGCTCACTTTATTCCAGTACGAACTGACTGCTCACTTGACAAATTGGCCGGCTTGTATTTATCTGAGATTGTGAGATTACACGAGGTACCATTATCGATTATTTCAGACAGGGACCTGAGATTTACTTCGATATTTTGGAAGTAGTTGCAAGAAGCCTTAGGTACAAAGTTGAGTTTTAGCACAGCTTTTCATCCACAGACTGATGGTCAATCTGAGCGGATGATTTAGATTCTTGAAGACATGTTATGGTGTTGCATCCTTGAATTTCAGGGTAGTTGGGAAAAATACTTACCTTTGGTGGAATTTGTCTACAACAATAGTTTCCAGACGAGTCTGAAAATGGCACCGTATGAGGTATTATATGGCCGAAAGTGTCGGACACCATTGTTCTAAACAGAACTCAAAGAGCACCAGATTCATGAAGTTGATTTGATCAAGGAAACTAATGAAAAGGTTAAAGTGATACGCTATTGTTTGAAAGCGGCATCGGATAGGCAAAAGTCATATGCTGATTTGAAAAGAAAAGAGATTGAATTTCATGTTGGAGACAAAGTGTTCTTGAAGGTATCTCTATGGAAAAAGGTCTTGAGATTTGGTCGAAAAGGCAAACTAAGTCCAAGGTTCGTTAGACCCTATGAGATTACTGAGAAAGTTGGACCGCTGGCCTACCGTTTAGTATTGCCACTCGAATTGGAAAAGATTCATGATGTATTCCATGTATCCATGTTGCGATGATATCAATCAGACCCCTCCCATGTGATTTCACCTACAGAAGTTGAAATTTGACAGGTCATGACTTATGGGGAAGAACCAGTCAAGATTGTAGCTCGAGAAGTCAAATAATTGAGGAATAAAAATATAGCCTTGGTGAAAGTTTTATGGCAATGAAATAAAGTGGAAGAGGCTACATGGGAGCCAGAAGAAACCATGAGAAGTCAATATCCGAACCTATTTACTAGTAAGACTTTCGAGGATGAAAGTCCCTAAGGGGGAGAAATGTAACATCCCGAATGAGAGCCTAGTTGGAATAGTGGTTTTGGGACCACAAGTCCGATGTTAAAATAATTGTTTCATGATCATTATGAGGTCTAGGATATGAAAATGAGTATGTGTTAAAGTTTCATGAAGAAATTCTATGTGTAAGGTGTCCTATTGGAAATTAGGGACCAAATTGAATAAATTGGAAAACTTGGATTCTAGAAGCAATTTGTATGAAATTTCTTTAGAATGTTAATTAGGGGTATTTAAAGAGTAATTTTCCCAATTTCTAAGTTTTTGGACAAAAATGGGCATGCATGGAAAATTTTAGAAGTTCAGTAATGAAGGACATATTGGTCATTTGGTTAATTAAAGAATAAAAAGGGAAAAATCAAGCTAAAATTAGCTCATTTTCTTCTCCATAATGCCGAAATTCCAAGGGTCTCCATAGCTAGGGTTTTCAACATTTTCAAGCTCAATAGTAAGTGCTCCCTAGCCCCATTTTTAACGTTCTTCGTATTTTTGAGATCCTCATAACAAGGTCTCTCTAATTCTACCCATATTTCAAGCTAGGGTTCATGTTCAAAAATTTACCCATGCATGAGATGTTTGTTTTTTGATGATTTATGGAGGGACATGAGAGTTTAAAGGATGGTAAACAACTTTTACTAAGTGGTTTTTCATGGAAATGGCTTAAAGGACTAAATTGTAAAAGTTGTGGAAATGGGTAGGACAATATAGAATGAAGGGAGAACATGGGCTGCTATGAGTATGTATAACATTCAGCTAGGCTTGGGTAGCCAAGGAATTACATGCATTTCATTATATGAGCCCTAGGACTAAATTGTAAATATTGTGAAATGTTAGGGGCAAAATGATCATTTTGCCTGGGGGTGAGTTCTAGGCCTAAAAAAAATAATATGATGTATTAATAATCTAATTTTATTGATATAGACCCTGAGGAACAAATTTCAGAGGTCGACCGTGGAAAACAAAAGGTTTCAGAATAACCAAGACACGAAACCGAAACAATTACCAGGTCAGTTCGTATAACCCAAAGTAAAATCTTAATATACTTAAACATGCATGTTCTTGAATGAATGAAAATTTAGATATTCATTGCATGGTAATTCATGAAATGGGCTTGTGTAAACGAAATAGGATAAATGTCCTAGTTGAAATAGAAAGGGAAAATTCGATGGATAAATTATGGCTTGCATGATACGAGATCTTTCATGTGTTGCAGAAAAGGATTTAGCCTAGACAAGTAATCAAATGATCTCAAAATAGAAAGGGTCTAGCCCAGACGGGTGTTCCTTGAGTGATCGAGCCTCCCGAAGAATATGGTGCATTAAGGATTTAGCTCGGACGGGTAATCTGATTGAGGATTGAAGTTAGCCTGGACTGGCAATTCAGATTCGAGCTTATGAGAGCAATTGTCATTAAAAAGGGATTTAGCCTGGACTGGTAATCTCGACATTACTCTATGAGTTATTACTACGGGGGATTTAGCCTGGACTGGTAATCCCGCCATAAGATGTAAAGTTCGCAGGAGTGTATACTTGAGATTATCACTTGTATGATTTGACGGTAAATGGTTATCCATCAAGATTTCCTGGAAATTCAATAGGAATTAACATGCTAAAAGAAAGAATGAGAATATTGAATTGATGAGCTCATCTAAGACTAATGACATGATGTATTGTTATGAGATTAACTTGATGATTGAGTGCATGTGATAGGGAAACTATTTCATACTTGTTGGAACTATTGCTTAATATGGTTGTATGCTAGTTAACCGGTAAGTTTTCTTTCCAGTTATCCGAACTTACTAAACATATGAATGCTTACCCCCTTCTCTTTTCCTGATCTTACAGAGCTCGAGGACTCGTGAAGATTGGAAGATGGTTGGAGTATCAAAATACTATCGACTTGTCCCATTTTGGTATATAGATACTTTTATTTTGTTTAATGGCATGTATAGGGTTTTTTGTTATTTTGTTATATGTGTCATTAGGCTAGCCAATGTGAGGGCCTAAATGGTGTATTTATTCTTTTGTACATGGCCATGAGATATGGCTCATATTGATGTAGGTTGTAAACCTACTATTGATGCATGCTTATGTTTAAATGTTTCATAAGATTTGATGGTGAGGTTTATCATGAATGGATACTTGATATGGAGCCTAATAATTTGAGAGTGGACATAGTATACAATGATATATGGCTATAATATGGCCTAAGTATAAAATGTGCTATGTTAATCCCTAATGCAAAAAGGATAATTTAGCATGCACTAATCCGATGAGATGAGGTTAGCATGCAATGAGCCATGTCAAGGTAGTTTAAGAGTATAATTAGGCCATGTTACATACCATTGAAATCTCTAAGTGTGTATGGATGATAGAGGGTGACCGAAGGCTTGGAAAATAGCCTTAAAAAGGTCTACATGGGTAGACACATGGGTTTGTGTCTACGCCGTGTGTGACACATGGACAGCCCCATGGGTGTGTTGCTTGGTCGTGTGTCCCCTGCACCTAAAATTTTAGGTCAGTTTGCATGGTAGTAAACACATGGGCAGAGACACGACCGTGTGTCTTAACTGTGTGTAGGACACGACCTAGCACACGGGCATGTGCCTTGGTTGTGTGCCTTAAAATGAATGATGACGTCATGAACAGAATGTCCAGTCTTTTAGACACGGGCGAAGACACGGGCCTAGGCCGTGTGAGGGACACGGGTGTGTTCTTGGCCGTGTGAAAACCCTTGTAGGTTCGAAGTGAAAAGTAAATCCAAATAATTCAACACGGGTGGGACAGATAGGCGTGCCCCTAAGTACACGGGTAAGACCACGTCTAGGACGTTGGCATCGTATTTGATTTCGTGTAAGACCTTGTCTGGGACAATGACATCGATATTTGATTATATGTAAGACTACGTCTGGGACATTGGCATTGTACGAGCTTTCTGAGCTATCCGCGTATCCTTATGATTTCGAACGGTTCAACGGACATTCCGAGAAAATGAATTATTATGTAAACATGTATCTGATTCAGGTACGTTTGAAATGAGTATCATATTTGATGTCTAAAAGGTAAGTATGTGTACTTTAGTGAACAAATGTTGATATGTGATAAAAACACGAGAAAATATGCTATATGTGCTAAAGAATTTGGAATATGTGAAATGTATATGAACATTGATGTTTGTGATAGTATTTGGCTATGAAGTATATGTAATTTGATGATGCTTTTATGTTTAAAGTGTTAAGTTTATTTGTATATAGCTTACTAAGCTTTTGAAACCTTACTTTGTGTGTGTTTGCATTATTTTATAGATTTCGTAGCTATTGGAAGCTCGAGAATCCTCAAGGATCATCACCACAGTATCCAACTCTATTTTGGTACATTTTGAAATTGTAAATATGAGAGTATGGCATGTATAGGCTAGAAGTAGTTGAATATGTGTTGTGAAGTGTATATATCTAGCCATGTGATTTGGCTTGGTTTTGGTTGTATTTATAAATGAGTTTTTGGTATGAATTATGTTATGTAATATTATCTATGTGAAGTGTTTTGGATGGCCAAGAGAGTTGATCAATTTAGTAAGTTTTTGGAATGTGCCTAGTATGAAATTTGATAAGGTTTTGACATGAGATTTGATTATATGATTAAAGATTATGAAATCATATGTTTTGGTATGATTTTGACTTATGGGATGACATGTTTTTGTATGTGATATAAGCATGAATTTGTTGTCAATAATATGGCATGAATGATGTAAGTTTTGGTATTGAACTTGGCTGAAATTACAGTGCAAATGTGCTTGGTGTGATGCTTGTAGGTTTGCCTTAAATTGGGTGGAAAATTGGCTTTTCGAATGGCCTATTTTTGTCCTCACAGTAGAGACAAGGGCATGTATCCTAGCTGTGTGCGACACACGGTCATTGTAACATCCCAATCCTGTGGCCGTTACCAGAAATCGAATACGAGGTGTTACCGAGCTTACTTCATTTATTTCCCCCTATTTATTATTTAATTTTTATTTGTTCCAGGCAAGCTGGTTAACTGTATCGTAGTCGCCTTAAAAATCATATCTTAAGTTCTGGAACTCGAAATCCAATTCCGTAAATTTTCTCCAAAACTAGACTCATATATCTATATAGGGTAATTTTTGTAGAATTTTTGGTTGGGCCAATTAGTATAGTTTATTCATTAAAATCTCCCTTGTTTCAAGGTTCGACTACACTGACCTCTGTACCTTACGATTTAAATATCTCCCTGTAAAGGGCTTCAATGCCTATACCGTTTGTCTCTAATGAAACTAGACTCGATAACAAATCTTTACATATAAGGTACGACCTCTAATTATCTCGATAAAATTTACGGTGAATTTTCTAAGTCGAAACAGGGGATCCAGAAATCGCTCTGGCCCTGTTTCACAAGAATTTAATTATCTCCTAACATACAGCTCATATGGTAGTTTCGTTTCATCCATATGGAAATAGACTCATCATCTTCGATTACATAATTGATTCATTATTTAATTCCATTTCTAATATTTTAGTGATTTTTCAATCTCACATCACTCTTCTTTGTCGGCATACATTACTAAAGCAACTATGCCTATTTCATGATTTTTCCTTGATCTAACTAATAATTCATCATACATATTACAAATTATGATCATGACTAGCCATGCCAAGGGTTAATCATCACCGAGCATCTCCCTACTACACTATTACCAAATCATGAATTTACCACCGAAAATAATCAACCATGACATATGGCATAATAATCGAGTAGGCCTCGACCAATACTCAACCAAAACCGAATTACCAAGACTTGTGTCCAAACATCATAGAACCAAATCCAACCGAACATTATGCCATTTTCGCATGGCTAAAGTTTACATACCCAATTTCAACAAAACATAATAGCCTATACATGCCGAAATGTTCTCCTAGACCAACTAAAAAGAAGATACCAAAAGTTGCTAGCCGGTGTGACGGCTTCGACGACGGTCCCGAGCACACAAAATGGATCAAGAACCTAAATAAGCAACAAATAAGCACACCAAATGAGTACATAACTCAGTAAGTCATAAGCACTACTCTACCGTCCAACAATAACAATCATAAGTGAAAAATAAATAATACAAAATCAATTTTTCCAACCATAACAAACTATGCTACAATTTCTTAAATTTTTGGTTCGATCTCATGCCAAGTCCTTCAATCAAATCAAATGCCAAGTCAGCCCAATCGATTTAGATCCATTTCCTCAAGTTTGGAACAACGATGCACTAGATAAATTTATGCATACACCGCACAATCTCAATTTCGATATTTAGTTAGTAGCTCAATCACTTACCTCGTTCATGCACAATTTATATCAACAACCGAATGTTGCACACATAGTCCTTATTATGTTCGCACACATAGTGCCATAGTGAATCGCACAGATAGTGCCATAGTAAATTGCACACATAGTGCATTTGAGATTCCCTCATGCTTCAACCTCCCAATCGGCACACATAGTGCCACATAATTTTGCACACATAGTGCCCTATGTTGTTTCATCATGGTAAAGCAATTTACTTAACTCAAATTGTACATATGGTCATATTATTAAGTAGGGGAATCATTCTGAAATATCTATCCAAGGAGTTCTAGCAAAAAGTGCTTAAGGACTTACCTTGTGTTGGGTATAACGGTTCCGACCCGGCTACTCAATGTCCTTGGCTTTGCCCTTGCTTGATTCCTCTTCTTTAACTTCTCGGGCTTAATAAATAAATTAACTAGTTTATTCATCTTGCTAAACATTTATAACTCAACTACACATGCATATGTATGTTTGTATATTCGGCAACCACTCTTACTAATTACCCATTTAGTCGATTACACACATAGTTAAAGGTAACATCACGAATGGGCATACTTATGTATATATATATATATATACATAACCGAATGTGCACCAAAATTTGATTCAACATCACCTACATACTCACTTTGATGGCGAATATATATATACATGTACAATGTCATCTATAACATCATCTAAACACCTAAATTCTTCTCATGCACACTTGATCGATTTTTTTCCCAATCTAGCATAGCTTCACCTCTATTTGTATTATCATATAAATCCCCATGTGACTACATTTCTTAAGTTTAACATCTTAATGCCCATTATAGCCACTCCCATAATCTAAATCTAAAAATCGGCAACATCCCTTTCAACTATGTTAGCCGAATCCTCATCCTCTTCTTAGTCCTACATTCGGCACCTCCAACACCATGACTTAACAACTTCAACTTTCATGCTAACATAACAAGCAACTTAACACATCCATATAACTAACACGTTAATAGCATCAAGGTATCAACTAAAATTTTTAAGCTTCTTGTCAAATCCCAACTCTCCAACAACCCCAAATCCAACCATGGGATAGATGGAATTCAAACTAACAACCAAAAATATACATGAATTTAAAGGAATAACTTCAACATACCTCAACCTAGATGCAATTATGGCCTAATTTCTCCAAAGCTTTTCTCTCCTTCTTTTACTTGGTTTTTCGGGTAAAGGATAGCAAGGATGAACACACACTTCTTTTTTTTTTGTTCATTTTCTTATTATTAATCTTTATTTCTTCTCTATTTTAATTACTCACTAATATTAAATAATAAACAACATAACCTTGGAAGAATGAAGCCATGCTTGGCCGGCCACTCAACATAATTTGGGGCATTTTGACATGCAAACCCAAATTTTCATATTTCAATACTATTTGGTCCTTACTTATTTACCTATCAAATTTTCTAAGTCTCTCAACTAAATCCTTTCAAGCAAGATTCACATTCCTAAGATAAAAATTAAAACATCAAATTTTTATACAAGTACCACCACACATATAAGGTATGCAAATAAAATTTTAACTAAATTTTATGACTCGGTTTTGTGGTCCCGAAACCACATTCCGACTAGGGTCAAATTAGGGCTGTTACAGTCATATTGCACGGCCATGTGGCCCCTGGGGTACCTTACAATTTTAAGTCAGTCTTGAGCATGACCAAGGCACACAGGCATGTCTTGTGGCCATGTGATTAAGTCAGTATGTATGCTCTTATTTGACACGGTCTAGACAAACGGGCGTGTCTGATGCTGTGTGAGGCACTCGACCTATTCACATGGGCGTGTGATCTCTGTAACTTTGAAAATTGTTTAAGTTTTGAAAAATTTTGTATGAATTTGATTTAGTCCTGACCCCTTTCTAAAGCATGTTTAAGGTTTCGTAAATCTTCTAAAGAGACTATTTGTGTAAGAATTGCTATGATATGATGATGTATGATTTATTATTCGTAAAATATGCTAATTTTCCAGTAACGCCTATAACCCTAGTCTGGCAATTGATACGGGTTAGGGGTGTTGCACATAATGACTATCTTATCAAGCACAATTCCATGCCATTATAACCATGACTGAAAACATCAAAATCTACTGAAATAGTCACTGGATAGTGTGATAGGTCTCCAACGAGCTTCCGAATCGATTGAGCTTCCTATTATCTATAAAACATGAGAAATGAGACTATGTAAGCATATAATGCTTAGTAAGTTCGTAGAACATAAAACATAACTCATAATTTCATTACATAACATTAAATTTTAACATGATATAATCCAAGCTTTAGCTTGGCACAAGCCTAAGCACCAACACAAACACATTAGCATACTTAAACATAATTCATATGAATTTAACATGGATAAGCATTATACTTGAGCTTGATTCAATTGGATTTATCATTCATCATAACATAACATGTTTTTCATGTAGCTTACCATTTCAATGTATTTCATACATACATGTCTTGATTCAAATTGAACACTTACCATTTACTTTCAAATTCATGCCTGTTGAACTCTTTAGAATATCATCAGATACGTGGGATAGCTCACACGAAGTGTGCCAAGCATATAATCATAACCTTTCCTTTCTTTTACATCGTTGCTCGCATGAGCTATGAAATAGGCTTGCTCACACGAGCTGTGGGTCAGAATTTAAGCTAAACAATGCTGCTTACACAAGCTATGGAGTATCCGCAACACATGTTGGACCTCAGCCATTAGTAGGACATTTAAGACCAGCACCTGAAACATGAAAACCCTAATGACATGTCATTTGTATCCTACAAATTCCTAAGGTTCAAACAAGGCTTGATAATCGTCGTACGTCGTTGGGTTTCCATTAATTATTTACATAATAATCCATAATTTACATATAGCTCAAAAGATATCATTAAAACATTACATAATTACACAAACTTACCTCGGGAATAAAGGCATAGAAACAGAGGCAACTAATCCGAAACTTTATATTTACCGCGATCTAAAGTCACAAGGTCTATCTTGATCTAAATAAAGAAATTCAATCTATTTAATATCCATTTTATCCAATTCAACCCAAAATTCATATTTTTGCAAAATTATGCGTTTGCCCCTATTGTTTTGATTTCATGACAATTTACTCTTTAAGCTTGTAAATTGAAATTCATGCAATTTTATCCCTACACAAGCTAGACAAATTCAATATAGGTCCATAGCAAGTCATACAATTAATTATTTTACAATTTTCACCATGTATTTTACACATTTTACAAATAAATCTCTATTTGACATTTTCAACAAAATTCACTTTACAAAATTTGTTTATTTATCAAGAAAGATTTTTCTTCCATGAAACATTAAGAATCACATGCGTACATTCATGGAAAAACCCTAAACTTTTAAAAATTTTGCAAATCAGTCCCTGGGCTAGTTAGATTAAGCTACAATGACTTTAAAAACATAAAAATCATTAAAAACAAAATGAATTTGTACTTACATGCAAGAGGGAGAGATGACCAAATGCTTGAAGTGTTAACAATGGTGTTTTCTTAGGTCAAATTTTAGTGGAAGATGAAAAAAAAAGATGATAGCTTTTGTTCTCATTAATTTACTAAAATTTATTTATTAAATTAGTTATTGAGCGTTATTATAACACCTGTTTAGTGTCCATATTTGTCCAATCATACTAAAAATGGTATAATTACCACATAAATCCCTTAAGAATTTAATTTCATAGTCATTTTATACTTCTAACTTATAGAACTCTAATTTTGAATCTTTTACTATTTAGTTCTTTTCACCAAATTAAACATGCAAGCGATAAAATTTCTTAATGAAATTTTTATACAACCTTCCTAGTATCCTGTAGATATTAAAATAATAATAAAATAAATATTCATACATCGAATTTTTGGCCTCAAAACCACTATTCTGATTTTATTGAAAACGAGTTGTTACAACTCTCCTCCCAAAGGAAGTTTCGTCCCCAAAAATCTTACTAGCAAAGAGGTTCAGGTATTACCCTTTCATAGCTTTTTTCAGTTACCAGGTGACTTCTTCTAAATTGTGCTGTTTCTAAAGAACTTTCACTAAAGCTATGCTTTTATGTCTCAATTTTTTAACCTCTTGAGCTAAAATTCTAATCGATTCTTTGTTGTACGACATAACAGGCTGAATCTCGACATCAACAAGTGAGATAACATCTGAAGGGTCTGATTTATGTCGTCGTAACATAGATACATGAAACACATTATAGATATTTTCTAACTCTTACGACAAAGCTAATCTATAAGCTACTGGTCCAATTCTTTCACTGATCTCATATGGCTCGATAAAACATAGACTAAGCTTTCCTTTATGACCAAACCCTAGGACATTCCCCCAGGGTGAGACTTTAAGGAATACTATATCGCTGACTTGAAATTCAATGTCTTTTCATTTTAAATCTGCATATTATTTTTGTCGATCTGAAGCTGCTTTCAAACTATCTTGAAAAACATTAACTTTTTCTTTGGTTTCTCGTATCAAATCAACCCCGTGAAGCTTTCTCTTACTGAGCTCAGTCCAATATAATAGAGTTCGGCACTTTTCACCATACAAAGCTTTGTATGGTGCCATCTTTATACTCGATTGATAACTGTTGTTGTACGCGAATTTAACTAACGATAGAAATTTCTCCCAGTTGCCTTCGAACTCTAAACACAACATCGAAGCATGCCTTCGAGTATCTGAATCACTCACTCGGATTGACTGTCTGTCTGAGGATGAAACGCTGTACTAAAATTCAGGGTCTTTCGGAATACAAACTCTTCCACGAAAGCACAGAACTCCGTCAATGTTCAGTCCAAAATCCTCATTCTCACCATTCTCAACTTGCCGAAACCAAAGAACTAACAAATCATCCTTCAAATGTTTTTCTTTAATCTGCTCAATCCAAGTAGGCCTCACTTGCAATTCTGCCAACAGACTTCCATCGTTGAACAGACTCAAACGTGCAAACAAGGCTCTCAAATTAGTAACAACTCTTCGACTCAATGCATCAGCCACCACGTAAGCCTTACCTGGGTGGTGCTCAATCGAACAGTCGTAATCCTTAAGAAACTCTACCCATCTTCGTTGCCTAAGGTTTAACTCCTTCTGAGTCAACAGATACTTTAGGCTCTTATGGTGTAGGGAAGAGTGGTAGAAGGATTCGGCTATGGAGAAAAGAAGAGGAGAAGGTAGATGGAGAGAAAAAGATAAGAAAGGAGGAGGAGGAAAGATGGTCAGAAAAATGGCACACTTACCCCTAAATGCCGAATTTATACTTGGCATTTAACTTAGCCGAAATTTGCCCCCTAAGCAAACCCTTGGCCGACCAACTGTTGCTCCCTAAGAGTCCACCATTCGGCCAATACTGCTCTCCCTAATCAGCTCCTAAATCTGCTCCCTTATCCCCTCCTTACTCAATCCCTTGAGCTATTTAAACTCCTCCTGACAGTCTTTCACTTGAGTTCCATTACTTACCCTTTCCAACCATAAAAATAATTCCCTTAATATGCTTTTATTATGACATGAACCTTGGTTCTCCCTAGCATCCACACGCCACCTTTATAACCTCCCCAGTAGTGTCACATGCCACTTTGCCACCTGCTTCCTTGTGTTCAATTTTTACCCAATTAATACTTAAAAGCCCAGTTAACCAGAACCCCTTCTTCTTATGGAATCAAAACTAATTAAAATTACTGGATTTTAACTTAAGCTTGTTCTTTCTAGAGGCCCACTAACCTGATTAAATCTACGCCAAGTAGACAGAACACCAAAAATTTAAAATTTGCCAACATACACAGAATTCTCGAAAATTGGGGCGTTACACAGCAATCCCTAAATGTCACATGACCAAGGTACACGCCCGTGTACTAGGCCGTTTCCTTCCCACAACTGAGATGCACGGCCATGTCTCTGCCCGTGTGTTTACTACCATGCATACTTACTTGAAAATTTTACGTGCAGGGGACGTACGACCGGACCACACGCCCATAGGGCAGACTGTGTGTCACACACGGCCTAGACACACACCCGTGTGTCTACCCGTGTAGACGATATAAGGCTATTTACCAAGCCTGTTTGCCACCCTTACTTACACTACCTATGCATTAGCAACCAAAACCAATACAGGGCTATCTCATGCAACCAAATCAACCACAATAAACAACATTCCATGTGTGCATTTTACTCATCTATGAAAATAACATCTTTGTATATAAATCAAAATGAATGTCAGCCATCGTTCAAGGCTTAATACAAAATGAGAGATTTATCCCAAACCAACACATTTGGCCAAATTAATAGTAACCGAAAACACAAGACTAATTCCCTATACATGCCATATTAAAAAATATAAATCAAACTATACCAAATGCTTCGATTGATAGTGTGATCGATATCTCTTACTTCCATTGATCCTTAAGCTAGATAGGCGACACTATAAGAAAATGGAAAAGGAGAGGGAGCACACATAAAGCTTAGTAAGTTTCACATAAATGAATATACAACCTAACTTTACCATTCACCAACAAGCTTATAACATACAATTGGGCATAAGCAAAAACTTACTCATGAATATTCAGTACACATCGTATATCATAAAATGGGCTCATATTCTATATATACCAAACAACTACTTGTACCACTTACAACATAGTTATACTTTCCTCGTTAACTTGAAATCATAACTTTTACCGTTGAACCATTTGGAACACCATCAGATATTCATTAAGCCTCAAACATGAGGTAAGGTGCCGATGCCATGTTCTAGACATGGTCTTACACAAGCTCTAGCATATATGTACCGATCCGTGTCCCAG
This sequence comes from Gossypium arboreum, assembly GCF_025698485.1. Classification (NCBI taxonomy): domain Eukaryota; kingdom Viridiplantae; phylum Streptophyta; class Magnoliopsida; order Malvales; family Malvaceae; genus Gossypium; species Gossypium arboreum. The sequence continues at coordinate 54,307,172 of NC_069072.1, forward strand.
ACATGGTCTTACACTAACACATCTCGTAGCCGATGCATTTCCCATACATGTCTTACACTGACTTACGTCTCGAGGCCGATGCATATCCCAGACATGTCTTACACTAGCACTTGTCTCAATGCCGATGCCATGTCCCTAACATGGTCTTACACTGGCTCTCATTATGTGGCCGATGCATGTCCTAGACATGTCTTACACTAGCTTACAATAACACATATGTTATGGCATGAATATCCGATTTATTTTCTAGGTTCAAACGAGAGCTCTACTATCTCTACTACCATCATGCTTTCTCAATTCCATAATCAAGCAATTCAAGCTATATTAAATTCAAGTACAATTCAAAACATACATTAACATTGTAGTTGTATTATTTACATACAACTTACCTCGGATCACAAAATATAGCGACTAGTCGATTTAGTCGATTTGATTGGCTTTCCCCGGTCTAGATTTAGATTTAGTATTTCTTGATCTATAATAAAAAAATGTACTTATTTAGTCACTTTATCAATCTAGGCACTCTACAATTCATAATTGGGCATAATGACCAATTTGCCCCTAGACTTTTGCAAAATGTCTATTTTACCCCTAAGCCCGAAAATTGATTTTTATCGAATTTCTTCACACTTTAAGCCAATCCAAACCCTTTCTACTCTTATAAACACTTCAAATTCCCACTATTTCATACACTTATCACCTATTTTACAACTTATGCAAAATAGTCCTTTTAGGTGTTTTCATGTTAACATCTTTCACAAAAGCTGTTTATAAGACACCCAAAACTCATTTTCTTCCATAAAAACTGAAACGCCCCTTACCCGTGTTCCACATCAAAACAGGGTACGAGGTATTACCAGCTCATAATATATATCATTGAACAAAACCGAAATAGAAATATGTCATCCAAACAGATAATGTATCATTATAACATATGTCTTGAACAATATTAGCCAACTTTAATGGCTTATACAAAATAATTTGGTTAAATAATGTAACCAATATTTTAAACCTAGGCAATTATGACACGTAACAAAAAAACGAAGCCTACTATACATGCCATAATTCAAAAGAAATGTTTAGTTCAAATACCCAAAAGTATTGATAGTGTGGTAGATCTTCAACGATCCTTAACTCCAGAGCAATGCCGGACGACACTATAAGACAAAAGAGAGAAAAGAAAGTAAGCTTATATAGCTTTGTAAGTAAGTATATTAATAATAATTAAAGAATCTAATATGTTTACACATTAACTCAAGTGTATCTACTTTTAATTTCAATATTTACTCCACTTTGATTGAGCTGTCTCTCCTGCATCATGTTCACTAAATAAATCTGTAAAATTTTCCTGAAACTAGACTCATATAACTTATCAATAATTTTTTCTAGAATTTTTGGTCGGGCCAATTAGTACAGTTTATTAGTTAAAATTTCCCCTATTATACAGCTCGACTGATCTGACATCTATTCACTACGAGTTGAATTTATCCCAGTACACAATTCAAATAGACATGAAACATGTTTCATTTAAAACTAGGCTCAATAAGGAATCTATACATATAAACTATATTTCTTAATTATTTTTGTACAATTTTTAATGATTTATCAAAGTCAAAACAGGGGATCACATAGTCAATCTGAACAAGTCACACACAAATATAAATATCTCAAAATATAGAGTTGATTTTCTTGATCTGTTTCTTTTATATGAAAATAGACTCACTGAGATTTAATTTAATATCTCATTCAGCTTCTAATTAAATTTATACTATTTTTGGTGATTTTTGTCACTGCTACTGTCCAAAACAGTATTATTGCAAATTCACTCTTTCACACTTTCTTTGTATTAACCTCAATTAGCATACATATCACAATTCATTTTCACCATATTTCATACATCACAAGTATAAGTCCATGATTACAATGCCACCGTAAAATTATCCCATTGAACAATTCGGATCAATCTTCGATACTTGATGGTTTCAGCACACTGCCCCACTATCATATTTCATATAACTCGGCCTCTCTTGTACACATGGTGAACACTTAGTACCACCCATGTGACCTAGCCAATTTATCTCGTAGCTCTCTTGTCTACATGGTGTCCTTCACTTGGAATCACACATGCGACCTAGCTACTTTTATCTCTCCCGTAGCTCTCTTGTCTACATGGGATACATCCCGTATCACACATGTGACCTAGCTACTACATAGTATCTTGTAGCTTTCTTGTACACATGATGTGCACTAAACACCATACATGTGACCTAGCTACGCTCCATCTATATTATTCAATCTTTTCAAATGTTCAACTGGGATTTCTCTCTCTATTACTTATTTCCATTCCTCCAATAGTCGATTTATGTTTCAAAATTAGCTAAAATACATATAATAGGCTGAAATATAAAAACGTAAATGAAGTTAATGTATTCTTTACATACAAACTTACCTCGGTGCAAAATATAGAAATTTTGCAATTTAGTCCAAAACCTTTTCCTTCCCCCGTTCGAGATTGATTCCACGCCTTTCTTGAACTATAACAACACATTTATCTCATTTAACACTCATACTATTTATTTCAATCCAAAAATCACATTATGGAAAAATTACATTTTTGCCCCCTAACTTTTACAAAATTACAATTTTTCCCCTAGGCTTGGGAATTTAATTTCAGCCCTTATTATTATGATTTATGACATGCTGATCATTGTTCCCTTCTATGACAACATCAAATTCTCACTCTAACACATAGTTATGAACAATAGGTATTTTTACCGATTATGTCGTTTTGCTCGTTTTCGCTAAAAATCGCTTAGAAAATATCGTTATCCTAACTTCAAACATTCATATTATACCATCAAACATCAAAATACATGCATATCATTCATGGGTAAAATTTTAAACATAAACCCTAGCTCGAAATAATGGTAGAAATAGGTAGACCGAGCTACAAGGATTTCAAAAATGTAAAGAACATTAAAAACGGGGCTTGAATGCACTTACTATTGAGCTTGGAAGCTTGGGAAAAACCCTAGATATGGAGAACATGTAAGTTTCGGCCAAGCTTGAATGAAGATGAACACATTTTTGTGTTATTTTTGCCATTTTATTTCATTTAATATGCAAATGACCAAAATGCCCTTACTACTAAACTTTCTTAAAATTCCATCCATGTCCTAATTTTTGTCCATATAAAGTATAATGGTCTAATTTCCATTTAAGGACCTCTACTTAAAACCCCCATTTCAATCAAGTACTTTATGAACTAGAACACACATTTTTTACCTATTTCAATTTAGTCCTAAATATCAAATTAAACACCCAATCGATAAAATTTCGCAACGAAATTTTCACACAATTATGAAATCATAATATAAACACTAAAACTTAATCAAAATAATTTCTTTCAACCTCGAATTCGTGGTTTCGAAACCACTATTTCATTTTGGCCCTAAATATGGCTGTTACAACTCTCCCCCCATTAGGGATTTTCGTCTCTAAAAATCTTACCGGTAAAGAGATTTGGGTACTGTTTTCTCATGGCTTCCTCTGGTTCCTACGTAGCTTCTTTTACTCCATGTCTTTGCCATAACACTTTCACTAAAGCTATACTTTTCTTTCTCAACTTTTTTACTTCTCGAGCCAAAATCTTAATCGGTTCCTCATCATAGGTCAAGTCCGATCGAATCTCAATTTCTGCTGGAGAAATCACATGTGAAGGATCAGAACGATAACATCGCAACATTGATACATGAAACAAGTTATGAATTCTTTCTAACTCTGCCGGTAAGGCCAACTGATATGCCACTGGTCCAATTCTCTCAGTAATCTTGTACGGCCCAATAAAACATGGACTCAACTTGCCTTTTCGACTAAATCTCAGAATCTTCTTCCATGGTGACACCTTCAAGAACACTTGATCACCTACCTGGAATTCAATCTCTTTTCTTTTTAAATTTGCATATGACTTTTGTAAATCTGAAGCAGCTTTCAAGCAATCACGAATTACTTTTACTTTCTCTTCGGTTTCTTTAACTAGATCAACTCTGTGAATCTGTTTCTCACTAAGTTCGGTCCAATATAAAGGAGTCTGAAACTTGCGACCATACAAGGCTTCGTACGGTGCCATCTGTATACTTGACTGAAAACTGTTATTGTAGGCAAATTCAACCAAAGATAGATATTTCTCCCAACTGCCTTCAAATTCTAAAACACAGCATCTAAGCATATCTTCGAGTACTTGGATTACTCTTTCCGATTGACCATCTATTTGTGGATGAAATGCGGTACTAAAGTTCAATTTTGTACCCAAAGCTTCTTGTAACTTTTTCCAGAATCTCGAGGTAAACCTCGGATCTCTATCAGATATTATAGACATAGGTACCCCGTACAACCTCACAATTTCAGCAATATATAATTCAGCTAATTTATCAAGTGAGTAATCGGTACATACCGGTATAAAGTGAGCCGAGTTTGTTATCCTATCAACCACTACCCAGACAGCATCTTTCTTTTTAGGAGTCAGAGGCAAACCTGTTACAAAATCGATGGTAATCCTATCCCATTTCGACTCAGACACCATTACTGGTTGGAGTAATCCTAAAGGCACTTGATGCTCAGCTTTTACTTGTTGACAGATCAAACACTTGGTTACAAATTCAGAAATGTCCCTTTTCATGCCTGGCCACCAATATAACTTCTTTAAATCATTATACATTTTTTGTGCTACCAGGGTGAACCGACAAACAACCACTGTGCGCCTCATGTAATATTTTCTGAATCAATTCATCATTTTTCGGTACACATATTCTGTCTCGAAACATCAAACAGTCATCCGGTCTAACTCAAAAATCTGAGCCGTAACCCGATTCGCACTAAGTTCTCTTGGTTCGTAACTCACTATTGTTCTTTTGAGCATCACAAATTAGCTGGAGAAATAATGGTTTAGCCCTTATCTCTGCTAAGATTGACCCATCATCAGACAATGCTAACCCCATTGTGACACCTTGACCCATCATCAAACAATGCTAACCCCATTGTGACACCCCTAATGTGACCCTAGTCGGAAAGTGGTTTCGGGACCACAAAACCGAGTCACAAAAATAATTAGATGTTATATTCTGTGCTTATTGTATGTGGAATTTGTATGTGTGAATATTTCATGTTTGAATTTTGTTAATTGTGAGTGAATTTTATTAAATAGGACTTATGTGAAAGAATTTAAAAATGTGCTAGGCAAATGTAAGTGGCCTATTTATGCATGTTGCAAAATAATTGTACTTGCATGTCAAATTCCCCACTCTAGAGGAAGTGGCAGGCCATGATGGTATGGGATACAAAAAAACATGCATTTTGTGTTAATATTATAATGACTACATGGTTTTATAATAGGAAATAAGTATTAGAAGAAAAAAAAATAAAAGAAAGCCATACATTCCCACCTTGTTCTTGCCGAATGTTGGAGAAAGAAAGAAGAAATATGCTTTGAGAATTTTAGCAAGATAGCAAGCTAAAAATCCAAGGTATGTGCAATGGCCGTAGCCTAAAGGGAGGGAGAGGAAAGTTTGGTTGCTTTGATTTTTGGCTTAGAAGATGGCTAGAATGAGGTATGTATTGAATGATTCTTGAAAATCTATGCATGTTTGAGATGATTAGTTCAAACTCTACTCATCCCATAGATGTGTTTTGGTTTTGGTTTGATAATGATGTTAATGATGGTGAGTTTCGGTCATGCATTAACTGAAATTGTAAGTATGATTTATGGTATAATTTGTGTGATGGAATGGTCTTGAGAGTTGGCTTGATTAAATGTGTAAAATGCTAAGTGTTTTAAAGATGATGTAATGGTTATTTCGGTTCATGTGAAGTAAATATAGATGATGGTTATAAGCTGTTTTATGATTTGAAAATGGTGATTAAATCTTGTAGTTAAGTGTTTAGATATATATATATATATATTAATAATGAATTTAGTTGTACTTGCTATGTGAGAAATGTGCAATGCTATAGGTATTTGATTATTAGATATGGTTATTTTAAGTTGATTTGTGATGGTATGATTGCATTGATGAAGTGGTGGGAAGAATTAGCTATTATGCTTGATACTAATGCGAAAATGAGAATGTTGTACTTGAAAAATGTAGGTGAACATGACAAGTGTATTCGCTTAGGGCCTAGAGGATATGAAAATTTGGTATTTATTTTTGATTGTGTGTGTATGACCATGGATAATTGGCTGCACAAATATTATGAATACATAATGTATGATAAGTTTATTAAGTTACAAAACATTATACATGATCGGCTAATGTAAATTATTTGAGTAAAGTATATCTTGATGGTACATTTCGGCTAGTATAAAATGTATATGGATGTCGTATGACTATGCTTAATTTGGGAAGTAAATTGTTTGATCTAGCTCAAGAGGCCTAGAGGATCAAAGTTGGATAAGGGAAAGAAAGAGGTGATCGAATAGCCATCGTAATCGTTCGGCAACTTCCGAGGTAAGTTTTAAGTGATTAAATGTTGAGTAAATTCTATCATAATAGGACATAATGAGTTGATTTAATAAGATATGATGTGGCCATGATATGTCTTAAACTCAAATGGTAAGTTCCTAAGTGTTTGGACTTGAAATTTAAGAGCAAATTGTAATAATTTGCTCAAGACAGCGGCAGTAACGTGATTTTAGAAAATCACTATAAATGTTTGGTGTGGAATTATAGGCTGAAAAAAATATAAAATCAAAGCTTAATTAGTCTAGTTTCTTATAAAAGAGACCGTGTAAGTAAGGAAATTTCCTCTAAAGAGATATTTAAAGTTGTGTGAGACGGTGTCAGAATGACTCCAAAATCCCCTGTTCGGTTTTAAGAAAATCACTATAAATTGTACAAAAATGGTTACAAGATAAAATTTATATGCTTGGACTCCTTAATGAGTCTACTTTCAAATGAAATCAAGTATAACATACTTTGAATTCTGTACAATGAGAATTTTGACTCGTAGTGAAGACTGGTCAGGTTAGTCAAATAGTGAAACAGGGGAAACTTTAAGAAAAATCTGGTATTGATTGGCCACACCTAAAATTCTGAAAATTTTATGGATGAAATATGTATGAGTCTATATTCAGAAAAAATTAACGGCAAGTGATTTGGAGTCTTGTAGCTCCGGTTATAAATAATTTAGTGACCATTGCTCAGGAAAACAGCTACTTGCGAATATGTGATTTTGTTGCAAACATGGATAAAACTTGTTTTAGTTGCTCATAAGCTATTGATTGAACCCATACTTGAATTCTAAATCGTGATATTGTAAAATGATATATGAGTATTATATGGATCCTTGATATTAAAATTTGTGAAAGTGTGTATATATGTGATAAGGCCTAATGGCCGATGTGATGAATGTGAAAGTGTGTATATATGTGATAAGGCCTAATGGCCGATGTGATGAATGTGAAAGTGTATGTATATGTGATAAGGCCTAATGGCCGATGTGATGAATGTGAAAGTGTGTATATATGTGATAAGGCCTAATGGCCGATGTGATGAATGTGAAAGTGTATGTATATGTGATAAGGCCTAATGGCCGATGTGATGAATGTGAAAGTGTATGTATATGTGATAAGGCCTAATGGCCGATGTGATGAATGTGAAAGTGTGTATATATGTGATAAGGCCTAATGGCCAATGTGATGAATGTGAAAGTGTATGTATATGTGATAAGGCCTAATGGCCGATGTGATGAATGTGAAAGTGTGTATATATGTGATAAGGCCTAATGGCCGACGTGATGAATGTGAAAGTGTATATATATATGTGGTAAAGCCGAATGGCTAATGTGAATGTTGTAACATGTGATTAAGTGTACATGAAACTTGGAAATATGTTCCGGGTGAGACCCGATGACTACGTGTAGAGATTATGTCCGGTAAGACTTGCAATAAGAATTGCTTATAAATATACATAATGCTAAAGGTTAAACAGTATGTACTCCAAGTTTATATATGATGCATACGAGAGCAATCTATGGGACTATTCCTATGATTATGTGACATCGGATTAGTGGGAGAGGGTATGTGAAATCATACGATATATCTATAAATCATCTATAAATCATACCAAAATATACCATTTCTCAAGCATTAATATATCAACTAATAACTAACCAAATGAGCAACCACTTAGCCATACCAACAACCATGGCAAACATGCCAAAACACATGGTAAACTATAAACATCACATATATCATTTGTCAACATATAAATCAAGCCAACTCAAATGGCCATACACATCACCATTTACAAGCGAAATCTCATGGTTAATATCATAACTCAAAACATACCAAAATGACACTAGCCTATACATGCCATATACCATATATACAAAGCTTCAGACGTAGCAATGAGTTGATCGATAGTGTGGTGACATTTCCCGACGATCCTCGAGTCTGAGTTAGCTTTAATACTCTATAAACATAGACAAATAATGCACAGTAAGCTTCATATCTTAGTAAGTTTGTACTAAATAACTCGACAGTTCATAATATTCAAATAAAAAATTAATAAAAACTTAATAAGTTTCATATCATCAATCAATTCTAACCTATGACCATTTATCATATTTTTACAAATCCATCAAGGTTCATACACATAGTATCAACTACCACATAGGTATCGTATGTACCTGTACTCTCCTGTATTTATTTATTACTTTTTCACCTCTTTGCTCAATACGTTATTCCATATGGAAATCTTTCAATACTCAAAGAACTCCCACAATTAGTGCAAAAATGATTATTTGCATCTATAATAATGTCGCACACTTAGTGCCATTACATTAAACTAAAGATATCTCAGTATCGCACACTTAGTGCCACATATAGCTGAAGCTATTCCATTTTACACCACTAAGTGCTATATATAGCCGAAGCTATCTCGAAACGGACACTAAGCGCCAAACATAGTCAATTTGTCATCATACTCAACCGTAGTCTCATATATATAATTTATGCGATATTAAATCATTCAAAACATAATTGTAACAATATTTATCATGTACGAACTTACCTCAGACGTAAAAACGACGAAACTAGTTGATTAGTCGACTACTTTGTTCTTGCCTCGATATAAGTCCGGGTTCCTCTTATCTTGATCTATATTATAACAAATTTAACTTATTTAATCACATAATCTTCCAATTTAGTCCATAAACACATATTTGGGCATTTTTACACTTTAGCCCCTAAAGTTACACATTTATTCAACTTAGTCCCTATTTCATAAATACACAAAATTCACAAATTTCAATGTGACCCATGCTTAGCCAAATTTTCCTAGTACACATATCAGCCCATATTTATCATTTATTTCACAACTTAACCCCTCAATTTACATTTTTCTCAAATTAATCCCTAATTGACTTTTTTGTCAAAAATCACTTTACGAAACATGTCTATCAAACACCAAGCTTGCATAGTTCATCATCAAACATCATAAAACTCAGGGATTCATCAATGGCATTTTTCAAAATCACTAACAAAATCAAAAATTAAGGTATAGGCTAGCTAATACTCAAAGCAACAATCACAAAAACGTAGAAATCATCAAAAATAGATCAAAACCGTACCTTAATTGCTTGAATATACAAGGCCGAATGAAGAACCCTAGTTTTTCTTTTTTTTTTTCCTTTAAAATTCAGCTACAAAGATGATAATGAGACCATGTTTTGATTTTGTTTTACTTAATAATTCATTATTATGTAATTTACCAATTTAACCTTACCTTAAACAGTACTATAACACATAAACCATGTCCATTAATGTGAAATTCCCCTATCAATGGTCTAATATTAACATAAGGACCTTTCATTTAATAAGACATAGCAAATAGCCACTCTTAACTTATAGCATGCTACTTTTGCATTTTACGCGATTTAGTCCTTTTATCAAATTAAGCATTTAAACGATAAAATTATTTCACGAAACTTTCGTACATATATAATCACATGCTATAAACACCAAAATAATTTTTAAAAAAATTTTGACCTCAGATTTGTTGTTCCAAAACCACTATTCCAATTTAGCTAAAATCGGGCTATTACAACTCTCCCCCCTTAGGGATTTTCGTCCCCGAAAATCTTACCAGTAAATAGGTTTGGATATTTCTTTATCGTAGCATCTTCAGGTTCCCACGTAGCTTCTTCAACCCCATGTCAATGCCACAATACTTCCACTAATGTAATTTTCTTATTTCTCAACTCTATGATCTCCTGAGTTAGAATTCAGATCGATCTTCACTGTACGATAAATCTGACTGAATTTCAACCTCAGAAGGGGAAATAACATGTGGTGGATCGGATCTATATTTTCTTAGAAACGATGCATGGAATACATTGTGAATCTTTTCTAACTCAGATTGTAATGCTAGCCGATAAACAACTGGTCCAACTCGCTTGATAATCTCATACGGCCCGATGAATCTCGGACTCAATTTACCTTTACGACCGAATCAAAGTATTTTCTTCGACGGAGATACTTTCAAAAACACTCTATCTTCGACTGAAACTCAATATCTTTTCGTTTCAAGTCTGTGTATGATTTCTAACGATCTGATGCTATTTTTAAACTATCACAGATCACTTTCACTTTCTCTTCTATTTCTCTAATCAGATTGAGCTCGTGAATCTTATTCTCACTTAGCTCAGCCTAATACAATGGTGTTCAACATTTACGACCATATAGAGCTTCGTACGGAGCCATTTTTAATTCTCGATTGAAAACTATTATTATACGCAAATTCAATCAATAGCAAATACTATTATTATTCTGGAGGGCCAAATCAAGGGACGTTATGGATGATCTCGGTAAATAAATAGGAATTTACGTAGATTAATAGAAAAATGTTTTAAATGTTCTAGTAATACTCTAAAACCCTGTTTCGGCGACGGTTATGTGATAAAGGTGTTACACTTTAAGTGTTTGTATAGGTTGGTAAAATCTGTTAAAGGAGGATTCAAGTGTTCTGAAACTTTAGGTCTATGGTGAAACATGCGATTGTGTGATTTCTATTAAAAATGGTGATGTGTGATTTTCTGACACTCATGATATGTGGTATATGGCGATTTGAATTTGTATTTACAATAAACGTGATAATGACTTATTGATGTTCTAATCGCATGCTAAACATGTTAATATTATAATATTTTGGTTCGCATGTTAAGCATGCTATTAATTTGATTTTGACTCGCATGTTAAGCATGCCATTATTTCTCATTCTGATTCGCATGTTAGGCATGCAATTATGTTAAATCGAAAATAAATTTGATTCGCGTGTAAAGCATGGCTATTGTAAAATATGTTTTGTATGCCATATCACATGCATGGGGTTGGAATAATGCGTATGGAGGAAGTATCTGACAGTTTAATTACATATTGATATGAGTAAGCCATTATTGCCGGACAAACCGGGGTGGTAGGTCATCGTTGCTGGGAAACACGAGATGAATTAACTGGTGGTATACTCACAATATTCTGTATCTGGCAGTATATTTGCATTATCTAGTGGCTCAACCATGATATTCTATTTCATGAAAAATTCTTAGAGGTCCCGGACTCATTCAAGGGACGTTATAGATGATCTCAGTAAATGAATAGGCATTTACATAGATTAATGGAAAAATGTTTTGAATGTTCTCGTAATGCTCGGAAACCTTGTTCTGGTGAAGGGTACGGGTTAGGGGTATTATATTTAGTGGTATCAAATCAATGGTTTAGACGATTCTCAGATTTAACATAGCAAACACGAGTTTAGCTACATATGCCATTATATAAATTGTGATAGTGTGATGACTCCTGATCATTTAAAATGTGTTTTTCATATAGTAATGTCATCCAATCGGGCTAGAGCTGAATCTGAGGAAGTTGAGAGCAATGCTTCAGCTTCAATTTAAGGAGTCCCGTCTGGGTCTAGTAGTGAAAGGCCTATGTCTGAGGGCCAAAGTGAGGAGGCAAAATAGGTCTTCTTTCAAATGATGAATGAATGGTTTATACAGTACTTGAGAACAAACCCTGCTGTACAATGACCTCCCCCACCTACTTCCCAACCGATTTCTGAGGTGCCACAAGGTGCCGAACCTATTAGAATTGGTAAGCCTTCGATAGATAAAATTCACAAACATGGGGTGAGAGAATTTAGAGCTACCACAGATGATGTGTGACATCCCTAAATTGACCCTAGTCGGAAAGTGGTTTCGGGACCACTAAACCGAGTCATAATAATAATTAACCATCATAATTAATGCTCATTATATGTATATATGCATGTGTGAAAATTTCATGTTTGGATTTTGTTAATTGTAAGTGAATTTTTATTAAATAGGACTTATGTGAGAAAATTTAGAAATGTGCTAGGCAAATGTAAGGTGGCCTATTAATACATGTGGGAAAGTGTTGTCCTTGCATGTCAAATTAGCCAAAATGAAGCATGATGGCCAGCCATACTATGGGTGGAAACATGTCTCCAACATGTTAGACTAGTGATGCATGTAGGAAACAATAAATTAAGAAAGTTAGCATTAAAGAAATGGAAAAAGAAAATGATGATAACAAAAAAAAGAGTGTGGATGCTTCCCCCCTTGCATACATGGGAGAAACAAAACAAAGAAAGAAAGAAAAAAAAGTGTTCATTCTCTCATTTTCTCCTTGCTTGGCGAATGTACTAAGAAGAAAGGGGAAGCTTGAGAAAATCAGCCATGGGAGTTTGCTAGACTAAGGTATGTTGATGTTATCCATGAGATTTATGCATGTTTTAGTTGATAGTTTGAGTTCCACCTAACCCATGGTCTAAACCTTTACCATGAAATGGGGATGATATTCGCCATGGGTGTTGTCTTCTTGGTATCATTGATGTTTGATGTTTGATGTTGTGGTGGTGAGGCATGAAGATGAGTTAAGGTTCAACTAAGGTGGATTTGTGGATGTTATTTGCATGCTAAAGGTAAAGCTTGTAATGATGCATGGTATGGTGTTGTATGGCATTTGGCCATGGTAGGAAATAAAAGGAAACTATGTTCGTTGCTCATGTCATTTGAATGAGAAGTGCTAGTAAGGTGAAGTACAAATGTTAGTGTTTGATTTACTAGTGTATATATATGCATACTAGCCTAGTTGTGAACTTGAATCAAATTGGTGTTAAGTCGATACAAGAGACCTTACTTGTTGAATGTATCAAGTGTGGAAATCGACCTTAACATGAATGTGTATGTTCGCCACATGAACGAATACATATGTTGATGTGTATATTCGGCCTTAGGTAGCCTATTGAGGGCCTTAGCTTTTCCTTGATGCTTGAATGAATTGTATTGAATTGCTTGATGTAATATAAAATGTGCATGACCAATGTGTATCCAAGCAAAAGGGTGGCCATATGACCATTTAAACTCCTTGTCATATTCGCCATAAGCTAGCATAATGAGGTTTTAATAAGTTAAATTTGTGTGAACTAGCTCAAGAACTCAAAGGATCAAAGTTGGACAAGGGAAAGACAAAGTAATTGAATAGCCATTGAAAACGTGCGACAACATCCGAGGTAAGTCATTAAGCATATATTTGGTATTGATTTAAATGATCATAATATATGCGCAATTGTGTTTAATGAATTGATGTGTAAATGAAAATGTATGTGTATGGAATGATGCCATTGTTGAATGTATAAAGGCAGCAAAATGCATAAGGTATTGGTCACGACACTAAGTGTGCGGGTATAAATGGACACGGTGACAAGATTGGCACTAAGTGTGCGGGTTTAAAATTGTACAGCACTAAGTGTGCGAGTTTGATTCTATAGCACTAAGTGTGCGAGCTGAAAATATATAGCACTAAGTGTGCGGATTCACTATATGCTCTTGTATTACAATTGGCACTGAGTGTGCGACATCATCGAGTTAATCCCGGACAGCGAATCGGGTAAGTACCTGGAGCTCATGACGAATAGGCAATATGTTCATGCTCGGGGTTGAGCTTGGTAAGCTTTAAATCTATGTGATGATTGCAATTGTGTGATTGTGGTGAAAATGAGTTAGTGTGTGAAAATGCCTCAAATATCTTATCGTATAAATATGAAATGTGGATGTATGGCTTGGTATGAGATTGAACCGAAAGGTCCGAGGAATTATGGTATAGTTCCGATATGGATGAAGTACCTAGCCTTGTTTCATTGTTTCACTTTGTGATGAATTTAGCTAATGGATAATTGTAAAGTGCTTATGACTTACTGAGTTATAAACTCACTCGGTGTTTTCTAGTTTAATATGGATGGAACGAAACGACCATATGAGCAGTATATTGAGAGATATTAAAGTTCTCGTGAGACAGGGCCAGAACGGTTTCTGGGTCCCCTGTCGTGACTTTGAAAATTTACTATAAATTTTCCAGAAAGAATTAGAAGTCATGCCTTATATGTGCAGATTCCATTTTGAGTCTAGTTTCATTAGAAACAAACGGCACTAGTATTAAAGCCCTGTACAGAGCGATATTCAAGTTTTAACGCGCGAAGGTCAGTGTAGTCGACTCCTGTAACATTGGTGACTTTAACTAATAAACTGTACCAATTGGCCCCACCAAAAATTCTAGAAATAAATCCATGGATAGATATATGAGTATAAATTCAGGGAAAATTTACGGAATCAGTTTCCGAGTTTTGAAACTCGAGATATGATTTTTATGGCGACAGATGACGCAGTTTTCCAGCTGTATGGAAATGCCAAATTGGTTGGTACCTTGAGGAGATTTGGCCCATTAACCCTCGTGTCCCATAACGGCGACAGTCACGGGTTCGGGTGTTACATTTTAATTGGTATCGAGCTATGGTTTAGTCAGTTCTAGGACTACCATAGCGCGTGTGAATCTAGCTATACATGCCAAATTGTTAGTGCTTAATAATGTGATGACTTGACGGTTGAAATTTTTGTTTTGATTAGCAATGGAACCCGGGGTAGAGAGACCCTTGGCGGATGACGTTGAAAGTGTTGCGGCTGCTCTGCGCAAGGGACACCGCCTGTTGAGCCTCGATCATCCGCGAATAATCAAAATGAAGGGCGAAACAAGCCTTCTTCACCATGATGAATGAGTGGGTCGCGCAATATGCCCGAACCAACCCGGCTGTCCAACCATTCCCGAATTTAAATACTCCACCCCAAGAGCCCGCAATGCCTCCGATTCTCGATCCCGTGAGGCTGAGTAAACCACCTGTGGACTTGATTAGGAAGCGTGGGGCCGAGGAGTTCAAGGCCATAGTTACCGATGATGCCGAAAAGGCCGAAGTTCGCTCGATAACACCACTAGAGTGTTAGATGAACTGTCATGCACACCGATGAATGTCTTAAGTGTGCTATATCCTTGTTGAGACTCGACTTACTATTGGTGGAGGACTTTAATTTCCATAGTCCCAAATGAACGAGTTACTTGGGATTTCTTTCAATCCAATTTGAAAGAAATACATTAGTCAACGGTTCATCGATCGAAGCGTAAGGAATTCTTGGAACTCAAGCAAGGCGGATGATCAGTATCTGAATACTGAACATGAGTTCGTAAGACTTAGTCGGTATGCTCGGGAGTGTGTGGCTGATGAGGTTGCGATGTGCAAAAGATTTGAAGAAGGATTGAATGAAGAGTTAAAGTTACTAGTGGGAATTTTGGAGATAAAGGAGTTCGTGACACTAGTCGAACGAGCTGCAAGGCGGAAGAACTTGGGAAGGAGAAGAAGAAGGCTGAATTTGAAGCAAGAGATTACCGTAAAAGATCGACGAGTAAAGCTCCGTTCTCACCTGTAAAGAGGTTCGGGGAGGACACCAAGAAGTCGAGGACGATCGGGAATTTCCATTAGAGCCCGACCATTGACGGACTCCCGAGCTACTTGAGTAGCTAGTGTGGGCAATAATCGTCAAGAGAGACCAATGCCCCAATGTGGAAGACGACACCTAGGTGAATGTTGGGGTAAGTCTGTTAATAGGGCTCTGTTATGGATGCGGTTCAAGGACCACTTCATTAGAGATTGCACGGAGCTAGATGAGAGGAATAAGACGCAAGGTGCAAGACCTAGTGGAACGACGGTGGAGGTAGGCCCCGAGAATCTCTGGAGGTAGGGGTGGTAATCGAGAGGAGCCTCTAATACGGCTGTCCGATCCGAGACCCGTGCTCTGCTAGAGCATATGCCATCCGCAGCACGAGAGGAGGCATCCTCCCCGACGTTATCACCGGTACTTTTACTCTCTTTGATACTATTGTGATTGCATTGATTGACCCCGCTCTACTCACTCATATGTATGTGAAACCTTAGCATCCAAAGAAGACTCTACCGTTGAGTCTCTCGAGTTCGTAATTCAGTGTCAAACCCTTTGGGTCAATACGTGCTCGTTGATAAAGTGTGCAAGAGATGCCCCTAATAATTCGAGAATCCTATTTTCCTACCGATCGATGCTTCTACCATTTCATGAATTCAATGTTATTCTTGGTATGGATTGGTGACAGTACATGATGCAATGGTGGATCGCAAAGGAAAACCATTGATTTGAGGAGTGCAAATAATGAGGTAGTCCGAGTCGAGTCTCTCGATTTAAAAGGAGCGCCAATGATAATATCTTCTATGACCGCTCGGAGGTATGTGAAAAGGGGTGTGAAACATACCTTGCGTATGTGTTTGGAAGTAAAGAGACGGAAAGGAAACTCGAATCGGTACCGTGGTTTGTGAGTATTCGGATGTTTTTCCCGAGGAGTTACCGGATTGCCACCGGTTCGAGAAGTGGAATTGACATCGGTTGTACCGGTACTACACCAATTTCAATAGCCCCGTATCGTATGGCATTAACGGAATTAAAGGAATTGAAGGTTCAATTGCAAGAATTGACGGATAGAGGTTTCGCCGACGAAGTTTTTCTCCATGGGCGACTTGTATTGTTTGTGAAGAAGAAGGACGGAACCATGAGGTTGTGCATCGACTATCGTCAACTCAATAAAGTGACGATAAAGAATAAATATCCATTGCCACGAATTGACGATTTGTTTGATCAATTAAAGGGAGCCTCGGTGTTTTCAAAGATAGATTTGAGGTCGGGTACTATCGGTTGAGGGTCCGAGAATCGGACATACCCAAAACCGCTTTTAGAACGAGGTACGGTCACTCTGAATTCTTGGTGATGCCGTTTGGGCTCACTAATGCCCTCGGTGTTTATGGATTTAATGAATAGAATTTTCAGGCCATACTTGGATCGGTTCGTAGTTGTATTTATCGATGACATTTTGGTCTATTCGAGATGAAACCGAACATCTTGAACACCGAGGCTAGTGTTGCAAATCTTACGAGATAAGCGATTATACGCAAAGTTCAAGAATGTGAATTTTGGTTGAAAGAGGTTAGCTTTTTGGGGCACGTGGTGTCCGCATCGGTGTCGGGTGGACCCGAACAAAATTCGCCATAGTCGATTGGAAACCACCAAGGAATGTTACCGGTTAGGAGCTTTTTGGGGCTTGCCGGTTATTACCGACGATTTGTAAAAGGTTTCTCGACGATAGCCACGCCAATGACGGCTACTCCAAAAGGATGTTAAGTTCGAATGGACGGAGAAATGTCGAAAAGTTTCGATCAATGAAAGCTTATTTGATGAAGCCCCAATTCTAGTGCAACCCGAATCGGGCAAAGAGTTTGTCATTTATAGTGACGCATCCCTACTTGGGTTGGGTTGCGTATTGATGCAAGAAGGGCGAGTTGTGGCCTATGCATCGAGACAATTAAAGCCACATGAGAAAAATTATCCGACCCATGATCTCGAATTGGCTGCCATCGTATTTGCCTTAAAGATATGGCGACATTACTTATTTGGTGAGAAGTGCCATGTGTATTCGGATCACAAAAGTCTCAAATATTTGATGACCCAAAGAGACTTAAATCTGCGACAAAGGCGATGGCTCGAGTTGTTAAAAGATTATGAGCTCATCATTGATTATCACCCGAAGGGCTAATGTGGTTGCGGATGCCTTAAGCCGAAATCACTATTTGCTTTATGAAGCGATGAATGTACACTTGTCTATCCTACCCGACAATGTGTTAGTAGCTGAATTGAAAGCCAAACCATTATTGATACGTCAAATTCGTGAAGCTCGAAAAGTCGACGATGAGTTGGTTGCAAAACGGGATGAGTGTGTTCGAACAAGGACTCGAATTTCAAATCGATGATGACGATTGTTTGAGGTTCGAAGTCGTCTGTGTTCCAAAGAATTGAACTTATTCCAATAATTTTGAACGAAGAACATTGTAGCCGAATGGCAATCCACCGGGAGTACGAAGATGTACAACGATTTGAAACGTCGGTTTTGGTGGCATGGTATGAAACGAGACATCTCGATTTTGTTTCGAGATGTTTAATATGTCAACAAGTGAAAGCGGAACATCAAGTGCCTTGAGATTACTTCACCGATCACGATACCCGAGTGGAAATGGGATCGGGTCACAATGGACTTTGTATCCGGACCGCCATTGTCGCGAGTAAGAAGGATGCGATTTGGGTCGTTGTCGATAGATCGACTAAGTCGGCTCACTTTATCCCCGTCGTCGGATTTTTCAATGGACAAACTAGCCGAATTATACGTTTCTCAGATTGTGAGATTACACGGGTGCCTATTTCCATCGTGTCGGATAGAGATCCGAGATTTACCTCGCGATTTTGGAAGAAGTTGCAAGAAGCTTTGGGTACCAAGTTACATTTCAAAGACCGCTTTCACCCCAAACCGATGGTCAATCCGAACGGATAATTCAAATACTCGAGGATATGTTGAGATGTTGTATCCTTGAGTTTAATGGTTCATGGGAACAGTATCGCCTTTGATTGAATTCGCACAACAATAGCTTTCAATCAAGTATTAAGATGGCGCCTACGAGGCTTTATACGGTCGTAAATGCCGTACCCATTATTCGGACCAACTTAGTGAAGGTAAATTCTTGAGGTTGATTTGGTTAAGGATGCCGAGCAAAAGTTCGAGTAATTCATG
Source organism: Gossypium arboreum (assembly GCF_025698485.1). Classification (NCBI taxonomy): domain Eukaryota; kingdom Viridiplantae; phylum Streptophyta; class Magnoliopsida; order Malvales; family Malvaceae; genus Gossypium; species Gossypium arboreum. Next base: position 54,326,211 of record NC_069072.1, read on the forward strand.
AAAGTTTGAAAGTCGCTTGAATCGCCAAAAGTCGTATGCGGGTTTGAAAAGAAAAGATATTGAATATCGGGTTGGAGACAAGGTCTTTCTCAAAGTTTCACCTTGGAAGAAGGTGCTTAGATTTGGTCGTAAGGGCAAATTGAGTCCGAGGTTCATCGGGCCATATGAAGTATCCGAACGAGTTGGGCGATCGCATATCGATTAATTTTGCCCCGAGCTCGAAAGGATTCACAATGTTTTCATGTCTCGATGCTTGACGATATAGGTCGATCCATCGCACGTAATTGCTCCATCCGAGATTGAGATTCAGCCTAATTTGAGCTATGAAGAGGAACCGGTTCGCATTATGAGGCGTGAAGTAAAAGAGTTGCGCAATAGGAAAATCCCGTTAGTGAAGGTGTTGTGGCATAAACACGGAATGGAAGAAGCCACTTGGGAACTTGAGGACTCTATGAAAGAGCGATACCCGAGCCTATTTACCGGTAAGATTTTCGGGGACGAAAATTTCTTAAGTGGGGGAGAGTTGTGACATCCCTAAATTGACCCTAGTCGGAAAGTGGTTTTGGGACCACTAAACCGAGTCATAATAATAATTAACCATCATAATTAATGCTCATTATATGTATATATGCATGTGTGAAAATTTCATATTTGGATTTTGTTAATTGTAAGTGAATTTTTATCAAATAGGACTTATGTGAGAAAATTTAGAAATGTGCTAGGCAAATGTAAGGTGGCCTATTAATACATGTGGGAAAGTGTTGTCCTTGCATGTCAAATTAGCCAAAATGAAGCATGATGGCCGGCCATACTATGGGTGGAAACATGTCTCCAACATGTTAGACTAGTGATGCATGTAGGAAACAATAAATTAAAAAGTTAGCATTAAAGAAATGGAAAAAGAAAATGATGATAACAAAAAAAAGAGTGTGGATGCTTTCCCCCCTTGCAGTACATGGGAGAAACAAAACAAAGAAAGAAAGAAAAAAAAAAGGGTTCATTCTCTCATTTTCTCCTTGCTTGGCGAATGTACTAAGAAGAAAGGGGGAAGCTTGAGAAAATCAGCCATGGAGTTTGCTAGACTAAGGTATGTTGATGTTATCCATGAGATTTATGCATGTTTTAGTTGATAGTTTGAGTTCCACCTAACCCATGGTCTAAACCTTTACCATGAAATGGGGATGATATTCGCCATGGGTGTTGTCTTCTTGGTATCATTGATGTTTGATGTTTGATGTTGTGGTGGTGAGGCATGAAGATGAGTTAAGGTTCAACTAAGGTGGATTTGTGGATGTTATTTGCATGCTAAAGGTAAAGCTTGTAATGATGCATGGTATGGTGTTGTATGGCATTTGGCCATGGTAGGAAATAAAAGGAAACTATGTTCGTTGCTCATGTCATTTGAATGAGAAGTGCTAGTAAGGTGAAGTACAAATGTTAGTGTTTGATTTACTAGTGTATATATATGCATACTAGCCTAGTTGTGAACTTGAATCAAATTGGTGTTAAGTCGATACAAGAGACCTTACTTGTTGAATGTATCAAGTGTGGAAATCGGCCTTAACATGAATGTGTATGTTCGGCCACATGAACGAATACATATGTTGATGTGTATATTCGGCCTTAGGTAGCCTATTGAGGGCCTTAGCTTTTCCTTGATGCTTGAATGAATTGTATTGAATTGCTTGATGTAATATAAAATGTGCATGACCAATGTGTATCCAAGCAAAAGGGTGGCCATATGACCATTTAAACTCCTTGTCATATTCGCCATAAGCTAGCATAATGAGGTTTTAATAAGTTAAATTTGTGTGAACTAGCTCAAGAACTCAAAGGATCAAAGTTGGACAAGGGAAAGACAAAGTAATTGAATAGCCATTGAAAATGTGCGACAACATCCGAGGTAAGTCATTAAGCATATATTTGGTATTGATTTAAATGATCATAATATATATGCAATTGTGTTTAATGAATTGATGTGTAAATGAAAATGTATGTATGGAATGATGCCATTGTTGAATGTATAAAGGCAGCAAAATGCATAAGGTATTGGTCACGGCACTAAGTGTGCGGGTATAAATGGACACGGTGACAAGATTGGCACTAAGTGTGCGGGTTTAAAATTGTACAGCACTAAGTGTGCGAGTTTGATTCTATAGCACTAAGTGTGCGAGCTGAAAATATATAGCACTAAGTGTGCGGATTCACTATATGCTCTTGTATTACAATTGGCACTGAGTGTGCGACATCATTGAGTTAATCCCGACAGCGAATCGGGTAAGTACACGGAGCTCATGACGAATAGGCAATATGTTCATGCTCGGGGTTGAGCTTGGTAAGCTTTAAATCTATGTGATGATTGCAATTGTGTGATTGTGGTGAAAATGAGTTAGTGTGTGAAAATGCCTCAAATATCTTATCGTATAAATATGAAATGTGGATGTATGGCTTGGTATGAGATTGAACCGAAAGGTCCGAGGAATTATGGTATAGTTCGATATGGATGAAGTACCTAGCCTTGTTTCATTGTTTCACTTTGTGATGAATTTAGCTAATGGATAATTGTAAAGTGCTTATGACTTACTGAGTTATAAACTCACTCGGTGTTTTCTTGTCACCCATTTTAGGTCTCTTGGACTTGTATTGTTGCGTGCTCGGAACCGTCGTTGAAGTCATCACACCGGCTGAAATATTTTGGTATTGTCTTCGTTGTTGAAGAACATTTGGCATGTATAGGCTATTATATTTTGTTGAACTATGGGTTGTAAACTTTAAGCCATGTGAAAATGGCCTATGTGGTCGTCGAGTGGGATGCTAGAACCTATAGCCACGAGTCTTAGAAACTTTAATTTTGATAAGGTGGCCATAATTTGTGTCATGTTTGATGGATGATTAAGGCCAAGGAAAGATTCATGAAATTGGCATAGTCTACTGCAGTAACTGTTGCGGACAGCAGCAGTGAGGTGAGATTTAAAAATCACTAAAAATAGTAGAAGTAGAATTAAATAGTGAATAAATTATTCAATTGAACCTTGATGATTCTAGTTTAATATGGGTGGAACGAAACGACCATATGAGCAGTATATTGAGAGATATTAAAGTTCTCGTGAGACAGGGCTAGAACGGTTTCTGGGTCCCCTGTCGTGACTTTGAAAATTTACTATAAATTATCCAGAAAGAATTAGAAGTCATGCCTTATATGTGCAGATTCCATTTTGAGTCTAGTTTCATTAGAAACAAACGGCACCAGTATTAAAGCCCTGTACAGAGCGATATTCAAGTTTTAACGCGCAACGGTCAGTGTAGTCGACTCCTGTAACATTGGTGACTTTAACTAATAAACTGTACCAATTGGCCCAACCAAAAATTCTAGAAATAAATCCATGGATAGATATATGAGTCTAAATTCAGGGAAAATTTACGGAATCAGTTTCTGAGTTTTGAAACTCGAGATATGATTTTTATGGCGACAGTGACGTAGTTTTCCAGCCTATCTGGAAATGCCAAATTGGTTGGTACCTTGAGGAGATTTGGCCCATTAACCCCTCGTGTCCGACACCGGCGACGGTCACGGGTTCGGGGTGTTACATGATGATTCAGAAAGGGCTGAGTTTTGGCTAGAAATACTATGTGGGTTTTTGATAAACTATCCTGCACGCCTGCTGAATGTTTAAAATGTGCAGTATCTCTACTGAATGATACATCTTATCATTGGTGGAATACCATAACTTCAGTGGTACTGGGAGAAAATGTTACATGAGAATTCTTCCAGGCTCAATCCAGGAAGAAGTATGTTAGTTAGAGGTTCATGGATCAGAAAAAGAAAAAATTTCTAGAGCTCAAACAAGGAAACATGACTGTATCCGAATATGAATGGGGATTTGCTTGGTTGAGCAAGTATGCTAGAGAATGGGTTCTAACCAAGGTCGAAATGTGTAAACGCTTTGAAGAGGGTTTAAATGAAGACATCAAATTATTGATTGGAATTCTTGAGATAAGGGAATTTGCAGTGTTAGCTGATCGAGCCCACAAAGCTGAGGAACTAAGTAAAGAAAAGAGACAAGCTGAAAGAAAGGCTCGGGTTTTTGGAAAAAGAACCATGAGTAAGTCACACTCATTTGCTTCTAAGAAATTAAAGAAGTATTATGATCGTGTTACCACCTCTACGGGATATGCTAGAAGAGAGCGGGGCACTCAACATTCTAACCCGAGGTTTTTATCTCCATCTATGACTAGTGTGGGTAGTGTTGGTAATCCCAAACTGAAATGTAAACATTGTAACAAATTTCATCATGGGGAATGTCGATCTAGAAGTAGAGCTTGTTTTGGATGTGGTTCAATTTAGCATTTCCTCAGAAATTGTCCAGAAAGAGTTGAAAAAAAGATAGAACTAGCTCCAAAGCTAAGTATTCCTGTTTCGAGGGGCAGACCACCTCGCCATCCTGGTAATGTTGGTGGTAGTCGAGGTACTACCAAGGATACAACAGTTATATCTGAGACACTAGCACCTGCAAGAACATATGCTATTTGTGCTAAAGAAGATTCCTCTGCACCAAATGTCATTAGTGGTACATTTTCTCTACTTGACACTAATATTACTACATTAATTGATCCTAGTTTAACCCATTCATACATATGCACGAACCTAGTGTCTGTTAAAAATTTACCTGTTGAATTTATTGAATTTGTGGTTAAAGTTTCAAACCCCCTAGGCCAGTGTGTTATGGTGAATAAAGTTGGTAAGAACTATTTGTTAATGGTAAAAGGTTATTACTTTTTAGCTGGCTTGATGTTAATGCCATTTGATGAGTTTGATGTGATCTTAAGAATGGATTGGTTAACTCGATATGATGCAGTGGTAAATTGTAAGCAGAAATATATTATATTGAAATGTGAGAATGGTGAATTACTTCATGTTGAATCTGATAAAATGGTTGGATTACCTAATGTGATTTCAGCAATATCAGTATAGAAATATGTCTGAAAGGGTTATGATGCTTACGTTGCATATGTGTTGGATACTAAAGTATCTGAGTCAAAGATTCAGTCAGTGCCAGTAGTATGAGAATTTCCTGATGTATTCCCAGAAGAATTACCTAGGTTACCACCGGATAGAGAAGTGGAATTCTCTATAGATCTTGTCTCGGGAACAACACTGATATCCATAGCACCTTATAGAATGGCTCCTACTGAATTGAAAGAGTTGAAAGTACAATTACAAGAATTGATTGACAGAGGTTTTGCTCGACGTAGTTTCTCAGCTTGGGGTGCGCTGGTTCTATTTGTAAAGAAGAAGGACGAATCGTTGAGGCTGTGTATTGATTACAGACAGCTAAACAAAATTACAATAAAGAACAAGTACTTGCCTTGTATTGATGACTTGTTTGACCAGTTAAAATGTGCCACTATATTTTCAAATGTTGATCTTCATTCTGGCTATTATCAATTACGGGTAAAAGATTCAGATGTGCCAAAGACAGCTTTTAGAACTAGGTACGAACACTATGACTTTCTTGTGATGCCATTCGGCTTGACAAATGCTCCTGCAGTGTTTATGGATTTCATGAATAGAATTTTTAGCCCGTATTTGGATAGGTTTTTTGGTGGTATTTATAGTTGATATTTTAGTTTATTCCCGAGATGAAAATGAACATGCTAAGCATTTGAGAATAGTATTGCAAACTCTACAAGAGAAACAACTATACATCAAATTCAGTAAATGTGAATTTTGGCTAAAGGAAGTTAGTTTTCTTGGGCATATAGTATCTACTGAAGGTGTTAGAGTATACTCGAATAAAATTTCAGCCATTGTTAATTGGAAGCCACTGAAGAATGTGTCTGAAGTCCGAAGTTTTCTGGGACTAGCTAGATATTATAGGAGATTTGTAAAAAGTTTTCAATGATAGCATCTCCAATGACTCGTTTGTTACAAAAAGATGTGAAATTTGATTGGACTAATAAATGCCAGCAGAGTTTTGAGAAGATGAAAGCTTTATTGACAAAAGCACCAGTGCTAGTCCAGCCAGAATCAAGTAAGGAATTTACAATTTATAGTGATGCATCATTGAATAGTTTAGGCTGTGTTTTGATGGAAGATGGTAAAGTAGTAGCCTATGCTTCATGACAGCTAAAGCCACATGAAAAGAACTATCCAACAGACGATCTTGAATTGGCAACCATAGTGTTTGCATTAAAAATCTGGCGACATTACTTGTTTGGTGAAAAATGTCACATATTCATCGATCATAAAAGTCTGAAATACTTCGATGTCACAGAAGGATTTGAATTTGAGACAGCACAGATGGCTTAAGTTATTCAAAGATTATGATCTTGTTATTGACTACCATCCGGGAAAAGCCAATGTAGTGGCAGATGCTTTAAGCAAAAAATCCCCGAATACTTTGTGAGCAATGACTACCAAACCAATGTTTTCACAACAGATTTCTAAAGCTCAGAAAAATGATAGTAAGTTGCAATCAAGATGGGTACAAAGTGAATAGACTCCTGATTCAGATTTTTAGATTTGGGCTAATGGTTGTTTGTTATTCAGAGGCAGAGTATGTGTACCAAAAAATTTGGAGTTGTTACAGAAGATTTTGAACGAAGCTCACAATGAAACACCCCATAGCTGTAACCCATGTTGGAGTGAAATACGAGGCATTACCTAACTCGATCTCAAGCACACAAATGTTTCCCAAGTCACCAAGACTTGGTCCAATTTAGAACTTTTTCAATTTCTACTGTAAACTTCTTATTATGAGCCTACGAGCCCCAAATCGACCATTGAAAACTATTCGGGATCAGCCCAGGTCCTTAAACCATCTATAGAAAATTTGACTTTAAAACAGGGCACACGCCCGTGTGGCCATTTCAACATCGTCGTGTTGATGGCCCATGGGGCTCACACAGCCTAAGGAATATAGGGACACGCTCGTGTCCTCCATTCGTGTAGAATTAATTCTAAATGTACACCTACAGGGGTTTCCACACGGCCTGGAAAATGCCCGTGTCCCTGGTTCGTGTCATTCACATGACCATGACACACCCGTGTGTAAAAACATGGACATTTTGTCTCTGATGTCAGAATCCCCAAAATGTCACAAGGCCAAGGCACACGCCCGTGTGCTAGGCCGTGTCCACCACATGGCTGAGACACACGACCGTGTCTCTGCTCGTGTGTTTACCACCATGTATACTGATTTGAATTTTTACATGCAGGGGACACATGGCCGGACCATATGCCCATGGGGAAGACCGTGTGGACGATATAAGGCTATTTACCAAGCCTCTTTGCCACCCTTACTTACACAACCTACACAAAAAAAACCAAACCAATAAAAGGATAACTTATTTAAACCAATCAACCACAATAGAATACATATCAATTAAACAATTACTCATTTATGAGAGTAACTTCATTTGAATATATCAAAATGAATATTTGCCATCATTCAAGGCTTAATAAAAAATGAACGGTTTCTAACCCAAGCCAACACATTTGGCTAGTTCTCAATGACACAAAAATAGTAAAGTCCAAGCCCTATATATGTCATATTCAAAAATATAAATCAAACTATACCTAAATGTTTCGATTGATAGTGTGATCAATATCTCTGACTTCCTTTGGTCCTTGAGCTGGATAGGCGGCACTATAAGAAAATGAAAAAGGAGGGGGAGAAAGCATAAAGCTTAGTAAGTTGCACATAAATAACTATACAACATAACTTTACAATTCATCAACAAGTATCATAATACACAAGTGGCATAAGCAAAACTTACTCATCAATATTCAATAAACCTCATATAGCATATATTGAGCTCACATTTCATACATACCATATAGGTACTTGTACCACTCACATTACGGTTATACTTTCCTTGTTAACTTGAAATCATACTTTCACTGTTCAATAATTTGTAACATTATCGGATACTTATTTAGCCTCAAACATGGGGTCAGGTGCCGATGCATGTCCCAAACATGTCTTCCACTGGCTTACGTCTTAAGGCTGATGCATGTCCCAGACATGTCTTACACTAGCACTCGTCTTAATGCCGATGCCATGGTCTAGACATGGTCTTACACTGGCTCTCATGATATGGCCGATGCATGCCCTAGACATGTCTTACACTAGCTCACACAATTGACCCAAATGTCATGGCATGAATATCCGATTTATTTCCTAAGGTTCAATCGGGAATTCTACTATCTCTATTCTCATCACATTTTCTCATTTCTGCAATCAAGCAATTTATGCTATAATAATTTCAATACAATTCGAATACATATATTATTAATGCAGCTGTACTGTTTACATACAACTTACATTGGATTACAAAATGTGGTGACTAGTCGATTCAGTCGATTTGCTTGGCTCTCCCCTGGTCTAGGTTCGAATTCGATATTTCTTGATCTATGTTAGAAAAATGTACTTATTTATTCACTAATTAAAATTAGGCAATCGAAAATTCATATCTTTAGTAAAACGACCATTTTGCCCCTAGACTTTCACAAAATGACCATTTTGCCCCTAGGCTCAAAAATCAATTTTTACCGAATTTCTTCTTATCTTAAGTCCAATCGAACCCTTTTTTACGCTTATAGAAACTCCAAATTCCCACTATATCACGCATTTATCATCTATTTTACAACTTGTGCAAAATAGTCCTTTTAGGTGTTTTCATGCTAACACCTTTCACAAAAGTTGTTTATTAGACACCCACGACTCATTTTCTTCCTTAAAAACACAGTAAACATTACAAATATTTTCATGGAAAAACCCTAAACTCTTAATCATTTTGAAAAATAGTACCATCATTTGAAAACTCATGCTTCAATGGTCTCAAAAATGTAAAAATCATTAAGAAAAACTATCAAAATCACTTACTTGTGAGGATTACAAGTTGCTGAAATTTTTAAGCTTTCAAACCCCCTTCAATGGCTGATTTTCAGAGGATAAAGAAGATGAAAAAGGGATGATATCATCTTTCCTTTATTTACTCCTATTTTAGTCAAAATAAGCCACCTAACTTATCAAATGTTGAAAATTTGACCGCCTTTGTCTCCTATGGCTGGCCATGCCTCCCTAAAGGGTCTAATTGCCCTTTAAAGACCCCAATTTATATTCTCTACCTATTTGGCACTTTAGCTATCAAAATAGGACTTTTGCATTTTACGCGATTTAGTCATTTTTCACAATTGGGCTCACAAACATCACAATTAACCCACCAAATTTCTCATGCACTCTTAAAAACATGCTATAACATCTAAATAATTATAAAATAATTTATTTGACTCTGAATTTGTGTTCCCAAGACCATTATTCTGATTATGCCCTAAATCGGGCTGTTACATTTCTCCCCCTTAAGGATTTTCGTCCGTTAAAATCTTACCGGCGAATAACTTTGAGTACTAATCTCTCATAGTCTCCTCGGGTTCCCATGTGGCTTCCTCGACTCCATGTCTCTGCAGCTATGCTCTTATTCCTCAACTGTTTGACTTCTCGAGCAAAAATCTTTACCGGCTTTTTGCCAAAAGTCATGTCTGTAACACCCCAAACCCGAGACCATCGCCGGTGTCGGACACGAGGGGTTAACGAGACAAATCCTCTTAAAGTACCGACCAATTTGGCATTTCTGGACTGGCTGGAAAACTACGTCACCGTCGCCTTAAAAATCATATCTCGAGTTTCAAAACTCAGAAATTGGTTTCGTAAATTTTCCCTGAATTTAGACTCATATACCCATCCATGGATTTATTTTTAGAATTTTTGGTTGGGCCAATTGGTACAGTTTATTAGTTAAATTCACCCATGTTACAGGGATCGACTGCTCTGACCTTTGCGCGTTACAACTTGAATATCTATCTGTACATGGCTTTAATACTGATGCCGTTTGTTTCTAATGAAACTAGACTCAAAATGGAATCTGTACATATAAGGCATGACTCCTAATTCTTTCTGGATAATTTATGGTAAATTTTCAAAGTCACGACAGGGGACCCAGAAACCGTTCTGGCCCTGTCTCACGAGAACATTAATATTTCTCAGTATACTGCTCATATGGTCGTTTCGTTTCATCCATATAAAAATAGATTCATCAAGGTTCAGTTCCATAATTTACTCACTATTTAATTCTACTTCTACTATTTTTAGTGATTTTTCAATCTCATCTCACTGCTGCTGTCCGCAACAGTTACTGCGGTAGACTATGCCAATTTCATGAATTTTTCCTTGGCCTTAATCATCCATCATACATGACACAAATTATGGCCACCTTATCAAAATTTGAGTTTCTAAGACTCGTGGCTATAGGTTCTAGCATCCCACTCGACGACCACATAGGCCATTTTCACATGGCTTAAAGTTTACAACCCACAATTCGACAAAATATAATAGCCTATACATGCCAAATGTTCTTCAACAACAAAAACAATACCACAAGATTTCAGCCGGTGTGATGACTTCAACGACGGTTCCGAGCACGCAACAATACGAGTCCAAGAGACCTAAAATGGGTGACAAGAAAACACCGAGTGAGTTTACAACTCAGTAAGTCATAAGCATTCATCAATCCATCGATAAAGTTACTACTACATGTACAACAAATGAGGCTAGGTACTCGTCCATATCGAATCTATACCATAATACCTCGGACCTTTCGGTCCAATCTCGCACTAATTCATACATCCACATTTCATATTCTATACAACAAGATAATCAAGCATTTTACACATTAACTCATTTTCCAGCACAACCATACAATTTCAATCATCACATAGATTTAAGGCTTACCAATTTCAACCCCAAGCATGAACGTATTCTCTATTCGTCATGAGCTCGAGGTACTCACCCGATCCGCTGTCCATACTCAATTCAATGGAGACACACCTCCATATATTTAAAGTACGCACACACAGTGCTTACTACTCGATTTCACACACTTAGTGCCACGTAATTTAAGCCCTTTTACGATGCCATACCCTCCGAGCTCGCACACCCAAAGGTCAGTATTTTTCCAGCTTGCACACTTAGTGCCATATATTTCCAGCACGCACACTTAGTGCCGATCTCACACCGACACACGTATTGTTCAAGACACTTAGTGCCGAAAGCAAACTTTCTACACATTTCACTATTTCTTTTACATTCAACAAATGTCATCACTCCATACACATACATTTTCATTCATATATATATATATCATCCCATTAAACACAATTGTATAAATTTTACAATCATTTAAGCAATATCAAATACGTGCTTAATGACTTACCTCGTGTTGGGTAAAATAGTTCCAAGTCGGCTACTCGATGACCTTCGTCTTTCCCTTGCTTGATTCTCCTTCTTTAACTCCTTGAGCTTAATCAATAAATCACTAGTTTAACCATCTTGCTAAACATTCATAATTCAACTACACATGCATATGTATGCTTGTATATTCGGCAACCATTCTTACTAATCGCCCATTTGGTCGATTATACACCTAACCGAATATGCACCAAAAACTTGATTCAACATTACCTACATACTCACTTTAATGGCGAATATATATATATATATGTACAATGTCAACTAACATCTTTTAATCACCTAATTTCATCTCATGAACATTTAATCAAATTTTCCCAATCTAGCATATATTTTCACATCCATTTGTAACATCATGTACAAACACATATACACATATATCAAAACACAAATTTTACCTATCATGCAACAAGCATAAATCGCACTTATGAGCATGCCATGGCGAATACATCCCACACCATCCCCTTTCAATTTTTGGTCATGGTTAAACAAAGAAAACTCCATGTCTTACTCAAGAATGCTAAAAGAAATTTCAAGAGTAGTCAATCCATCATTACATGTATCATCAACAAGCTTCACATTTAGCATGCAATGGCTTTAACACAATATCAACCTTGGCCAAATACCATTTCCATGGCATAACAAGGATTTGGACCATGGGCTAACATGAACATCAAGTTAGCAACTAAAACATGCATGAATCTCATGACACAACCTCAAACATACCTTAATCTTGACACAAGTATGACCAAATCTCCTTCTAGTTCTCTTCTAAACCAAGCATGAAGCAAAAATCATTCCTTTTCCCTTAGTATTTTCAGCCAAGATTTGAGAATGGATGAACAAATTTTTTCCTTTCTTTTCCTCTACTCACGGCAACAAAAGGGGGCATCCATGCTCATTTTTTTTCATTTCTTTATTTTTTCTACATAATCCACTAACTAAACATGTTGGAAACATGTTCCTTGCCCATATTCTTGTCATGGCCGGCCACTCTTCCCTTTTTTGGGCAAATTGACATGCAAAACCACTCTTTTGCATGCATGTACTATTAGACCATTGTAAGATTAGCCTATCACCTTTCAACAATGTTTCATACAAGTCCATTTTAATAAATTCACATAGAAATGATCAAATTAATGCATGAAACTTTCACACATGCATTTACTAACATCATAAACATAGAATATAACTTTTAATTACTTATAAGACTCGGTTTAGTGGTCCCGAAACCACTTTCCAACTAGGGTCAAATTAGGGATGTCACAATGTCCGGATGAATCTCAATGTAATAGCCCAAAATTAGGTCAAGTTGGAACAGAGGTTTCGGGACCACAAAATCTAAGATAGAAATAATTATTTTATGATTATTTTGAGGTCTATGATATGATTGCATGATTGTGTGAAAATTTCGTGAAGAAATTCTATGCATAAAGTGCTCAATTTGAAGTTAGGGACTAAATTGAATAAGTTGCAAAACTTGCATTCTAGAAGTTTCTAGTATGAAATTGCTTTGAAATATTAATTAGGAGGTATTAAATAGAAATTTTACCAATTTCTATGTGATGGACAAAAATTGGACATGGATGGAATTTTTGAAAGTTTAGTAAGGAAGGGCATTTTGGTCATTTGGTAATTAAAAGAAATAAAAAGGGCAAATAAAGCCAAAATTGACTCATCTTTTTCAGGGAGGCCGAAATTAGCATGGGGGAAGCCATGGCTATGGTTTTCAAGCTTTCCAATCTCAATAGTAAGTTGGTTTCTAACCGCGTTTTTCAAGTTCTTTACGTTTTTGGAATCCCGGTAATTTAATTAAGCTTGTTCTAGCAATAATTTAAGTTAGGGTTCATATTTGAAAAAATACCCATAGGTGAAATGTGTTTATTTTTCTATTTTATGATAAAACATGAGGTTTTAAATTATGTTAGACAACTTGTGCTACTCGGTTTTGAGTGAAAACGAGTAAAAGAGCTTAATCGGTAAAAATACCTAATAGTCATAATTATATGTTAGAGTGAGAATTTGATGTTTCCGTAGAAGAAAAGTGATCAACATGTCATAAAACATAAGAATAAGGGATGACGTTTAATTCCCGAGCCTAGGGGCAAAAGTGTAAATATGCAAAAGTTTAGGGGAAAAATTGTAATTTTTCTAAAGTTTGAGTTAAGGACTGTTTTGAATAGTACATTAATTAAATAAGTAAAATATGATGTTTTAGATCCCGAAAAATGAGATTTGAACCTAGAATGGGAGAAAAACGAAAATTGGGAAAGTTGGTAAAATGGCCGTTTTAGTATCGAGGTAAGTTCATATGTATAATAAGCATTAATTTATGCATGTTTCAATGTAAAATTGATATATTTATTATGATTTCCAAGGTGTTGAAAGTATGTAATTTGGTATGATAATAATACAACAATAATGTTGTCATTTATATTTGAAAGTTAAATTTAGTGAATTAATTGAATTATGTTAAATTAAATGATTATGGTGCCAAGTTTATGAATGGATTTAAAAATATGTCTATGGTACATGAAGTGCATTGAATTATCATACATAAATGTAATTTCTATGATTATGGATATTATGGGAAATTGTAAGTTCATATGATTTTTAATAAGGCAATGTGTAATTTAATGTTATTGCCTTGATATTAAATGAGATATAAGTTTATATGTAAGTAATACATCAATATTACTTGTATTATGATATTTTATAATAATATTGGAAATATGGTTGTGGATAATTACTTGATTGGTGAAATTGTTGGAAAAGAGAGAGAGATCCCAGTTGAACCTTCGGAAAGATTGGATGATACAGATAGTATGTAGCTAGGTCACATGTATGGTGCTGAGTGCACATCATGTGTACAAGAGAGCTACAAGACATTATGATGTAGGTAGGTCGCATAGGTGATACTATGTGTACACCATGTAGACAAGAGAGCTACAGGATATATGTAGCTAGGTCGCATGCATGGTTCCAAGTGAAGGACACCATGTAGATAAAAGAGCTACGAGATAAATTGGCTAGGTCACATGGGTGGTAATGAGTGTTCACCATTTGTACAAGAGAGCCAAACTATATGATGGGTGGAGCTATGTTCTGAAACCACCAACTATCGAGGATTGATCCGAAGTGTTCAACGGGAGACTCTCTATGTATTGCTTTGTGAGTTTTGTGATGAATAAGTGCAGCAACTTAGCTATGTGAATGATGTGTTCATTAAGTGACCAGGATGTGGTAAGGTTATAAACAAGTTATACATGAGGATGATTTTATGGTGACCTTGTGATCATGGGCCTATACTTGTGATGTATGAAATGTGGTGAAAATGGTTTGTGATATGTATGTTAAAATGAGGTTAATACAAAGAAAGTGTGAAAGAGTGAATTAGCAGTAAAACTATTTTGGACAGTAGTAGTGACGTGATTTTGAAAAATCACAAAAAATAATATAAATTGAATCAGAGACTGAATGAGATATCAAATTAAAGCTTAATGAGTCTATCTTCATATAAAAGAAACGAAGCAAGAAAAAAAGTTCTATATTTTGAGATATTTATGTTTTTGTGAGACTAGTTCAAAATGATTACGTGATACCCTGTTTTGACTTTGGAAAATCACAAAAATTTGGATAAAACTAATTAGACGCTTAAACTTATATTTTTAAAATCTCTAATGAGTCTATTTCAAGATAAATCAACAAGAACATTATCCGAGTTCTGTACTCTGAGATAATTAATTTTTAGTGAAGAGAGGTCAAAACTGTCAGAAAGTGAAACAGGGGAAATTTTCTTGAATAAACTATGCTAATTGGCTAAATCAAAAATTATGAAAATTTTATAGTGGAAAGATATTGAGTCTAGTTTTAGGGGAAATTTATGGATCTTAATTTGGAGCTCTGTAACTCGAATTATAAATAAGTAAGAGACTATGACTCGTGTGGACAGTTTGATGTGAGCATTTATTAGTAAATTGTGAAACGTACTTACAAGAATGCTATATACATTAAGGATGTGGAATGGAGAGGAGGAGGAGGAAAATAAATATATGCGGAATACATGGAAACTATGGTATATGAAATACTGATACAATGAAATAAATGATATGCGTTTATAAGAAAATAGAAAGAGAATGATATGTATCATGACATGTATATATATATGACTAGTCACAATGCTTGTTGGGCATGGAGTTGAATTGAGATGTTTCAGGCAAACATGTGATTTTGCGCATCTGAATTGTGATATTTTATAAATATATGATCTAGTTTTAAAAATGAATGCTTGATGATTAAGCTGAAGATATTTGGTAAGATGATAATCTTGGTATAAATGTATAAGTGGTACTATAATAAACAAGGTAAAATGAGTATGAGAGACACATGTATGATGACATACAAATGCTATGTTTGTGGTTTAATTGAGAATATTTAATCATTAAATGAATACCATGTTATATGCTTTTGATTTTGTATAAGTGTGTAACAGATTAAGGTTGACCAAAGCTTGGAAAATAGCCTAGGTATATTCCACACAGGCAGAGACACGACCATGTGTCTCAGCCGGGCATGGAACACGACTTTGGGACACGGGCGTATGAGCCTTAAAGCATGGAATTTCCAAGATTTTCGTAAGTTCTCGTTTAGTCCCAAACCCTTTCTAAAGTATGTTTTGGGCTTCGTAGACTTAAATAAGGGACTATGTGTAAGTGAATGAACGTTTTGAAATATGAATGAAATTTTATGGCGCGTATTTTAGTTTAGTGTTTGTATGTTTGTTCGGTAATGCCTATATCCTGGCCTCGGTACGGGTAAGGGGTGTTACATTTAGTGGTATCAGAGCAGGTTTAGTCGATTCTCGGACTAACATAGGAAGTGTAAGAGTTTAGTTATACATGCCACAAATATGTGATAGTGTGATGTCTTTCGACACTAATGAGGGCCATTTTGTTTAAAATGAAGTATTCTCCAACCGAGCTACATCTGACCATTTAATAGTAATATTGAAGTATTTGAATAAAGCGTAGCTATGATGTGTTAAACTCGGGAAGGTATGAATAAGAATTCGTGATATATGTATATGTGAGATGAAAGTTTATATAGTGATATATTTATTCATATTTTTTGGCCTACATATGCTGTTTCATGCTTGACTAAATTTATTAGTAAATGTGATGACTAAAGTTATTCAAAATTCATAGAATGTATAAGTGAGTGCACTTGTTTGAAATGAAATAATTGGAAATTTTTTGTAAGACAAATATGAATAATAAATTGTTTGAAGTGGATAGTATGATTATAATGACATATGTGGATAATGAAAAAAATGTGTCATATAGATATATGTCAGAATCGAGTTGGAGACTGTAGACCTCACCCCTTACCGATGAGGTGTATATAACAGAAATTCATAAGAATCATGTTGACTAAGTTCCTAAGTGTGGAATCAAAGAGTTCAGTGATAAAATAATTATAGATATGACTAGAGACCGAGAACGGTTGACAAGTGAAGGACGAGTTAGGAAATATCGAGTTGATCGAGTTATCTTGGGATTCAAATTGATGACAGAGTGTTTCTGAAAGTATCGTCTTGAAAGCAATTAGTTAGTAATGCAGGAAATTATGAGAAATATACTAAACTTCACTCCGATAAATTTTCGAGGACGAAAATCTCTAAAGGGGGGAGAGTTGTAATAGCCCAAAATTGGGTCTAGTTGGAACAGAGGCTTCGGGACCACAAAATCCGAGATAAAAATAATTATTTTATGATTATTTTGAGGTCTATGATATGATTGCATGATTGTGTGAATGTTTCGTGAAGAAATTCTATGCATAAAGTGCTCAATTTGAAGTTAGGGACTAAATTGAATAAGTTGCAAAACTTGCATTCTAGATGTTTCTAGTATGAAATTGCTTTGAAATATTAATTAGGAGGTATTAAATAGAAATTTTACCAATTTCTAAGTGATGGAAAAAAATTGGACATGGATGGAATTTTTGAAAGTTTAGTAAGGAAGGGCATTTTGGTTATTTGGTAATTAAAAGAAATAAAAAGGGAAAATAAAGCCAAAATTGACTCATCTTTCTCAGGGAGGCCGAAATTAGCATGGGGGAAGCCATGGATAGGGTTTTCAAGCTTTCCAAGCTCGATAGTAAGTCCGTTCTAACACCGTTTTTCAAGTTCTTTATGTCCTTGGAATCCCGGTAATTTGATTAAGCTTATTCTAGCAATAAATTAAGCTAGGGCTCATATTTGGAAAAATACCCATAGGTGAAATGAGTTTATTTTTCTGTTTTATGATAGAATATGAGATTTTAAATTATGTTAGACAACTTGTGCTACTCGGTTTTGAGTGAAAACGAGTAAAAGGGCTTAACTGGTAAAAATACCTAATAGTCATAAGTATATGTTAGAGTGAGAATTTGATGTTGCCATAGAAGGGAAAAGTGATCAGCATGTCATAAAACATAAGAATAAGGGATGAAGTTTAACTCCTGAGCCTAGGGGCAAAAGTGTAAATATGCAAAAGTTTAGGAGCAAAATTGTAAGTTTTCCAAAGTTTGAGTTAAGGACTGTTTTGAATAGTACATTAATTAAATAAGTAAAATATGATGGTTTAGATCCCGGAAAACGAGATTTGAACCTAGAATGAGAAAAAAATTGAAAATTGGGAAAGTTGGTAAAATGGCCGTTTTAGTATCGAGGTAAGTTCATATGTATAATAAGCATTAATTTATGCATGTTTCAATGTAAAATAGATATATTTATTATGATTTTCGAGGTGTTGAAAGTATGTAAGTTGGTATGATAATAATACAAAGAATAATGTCAGTAATTTATATTTGAAATTTAAATTTAGTGAATTAATTGAATTACGTTAAATTAAATGATTATGGTGCCAAGTTTATGAATTGATTTAAAAATATGTCTATGGTACATGAATTGCATTGAATTATCATACATAAATGTGATTTCTATGATTATGGATATTATGGGAAATTGTAAGTTCATATGATTTTTAATAAGGCAATGTGTAATTTAATGTTATTGCCTTGATATTAAATGAGATATAAGTTTATATGTAAGTAATACATCAATATTACTTGTATTATGATATTTTATAATAATATTGGAAATATGTTTGTGGATAATTAATTGATTGGTGAAATTGTTGGAAAAGAGAGAGAAATCCCAATTGAACCTCCAGAAAGATTGGATGATACAGATAGTATGTAGCTAGGTCACATGTATGGTGCTGAGTGCACATCATGTGTACAAGAGAGCTACAAGACATTATGATGTAGGTAGGTCGCATGGGTCATACTATGTGTACACCATGTAGACAAGAGAGCTATGGGATATATGTAGCTAGGTCACATGCATGGTTTCAAGTGAAGGACACCATGTAGATAAGAGAGCTACGAGATAAATTGGCTAGGTCACATGGGTGGTACTGAGTGTTCACCATGTGTACAAGAGAGCCGAACTATATGATAGGTGGAGCTATGTACTAAAACCACCAAGTATCAAGGATTGATCCGAAGTGTTCAATGGAAGATTCTCTATGGAATGCTTTGTGAGTTTTGTGATGAATAAGTGCAGGAACTTGGTTATGTGAATGATGTGTTCATTAAGTGACCAGGATGTGGTAAGGTTATAAACAAGTAAGTTATACATGAGGATGATTTTATGGTGACCTTGTGATCATGGGCCTATACTTGTGATGTATGAAATGTGGTGAAAATGATTTGTGATATGTATGTTAAAATGAGGTTAATAGAAAGAAAGTGTGAAAGAGTGAATTAGCAGTAAAACTATTTTGGACAGTAGCAGTCCTATGATTTTGAAAAATCACCAAAAATAGTATAAATTGAATCAGAGACAGAATGAGATATCAAATGAAATCTTAATGAGTCTATCTTCATATAAAAGAAACAGAGCAAGAAAAAAAGTTCTATATTTTGAGATATTTATGTTTTTGTGAGACTAGTTCAGAATGATTACGTGATACCCTGTTCTGAATTTTGAAAATCACAAAAATTTGGATAAAAATAATTATAGGCTTAAACTTATATGTTTAAAATCCCCAATGAGTCTATTTTTAAGATAAATCAACAAGAACATTATCCGAGTTCTGTACTTTGAGATAATTAATTTTTAGTGAAGAGAGGTCAGAACTGTCAGAAAGTGAAACAGGGGAAATTTTCATGAATAAACTATGCTAATTGGCTAAATCAAAAATTATGAAAATTTTATAGTGGAAAGATATTGAGTCTAGTTTCAGGGGAAATTTATGGATCTTAATTTGGAGCTCTGTAGCTCGAATTATAAATAAGTAAGAGACTATGACTCGTGTGGATAGTTTGATGTGAGCATTTATTAGTAAATTGTGAAATCATACTTACAAGAATGCTATATACATTAAGGATGTGGAATGGAGAGGAGGAGGAGGAAAATAAATATATGTGGAATACATGGAAACTATGGTATATGAAATATTGATACAATGAAATAAATGATATGTGTTTATAAGAAAATATAAAGAGAATGATATGTATCATGACATGTATACATATATGACTAGTCTCAATGCTTGTTGGGTATGGAGTTGAATTGAAATGTTTCAGGCAAACATGTTATTTTGCGCATCTGAATCGTGATATTTCATAAAGATATGATCTAGTTTTAAATATGAATGCTTGATGATTAAGCTGAAGATATTTGGTAAGATGATAATCTTGGTATAAATGTATAAGTGGTACTATAATAAACAAGGTAAAATGAGTATGAGAGACACATGTATGATGACATACAAATGCTATGTTTGTGGTTTAATTGAGAATATTTAATCATTAAATGAATACCATGTTATATGCTTTTGATTTTGTATAAGGGTGTAACAGATTAAGGTTGACCAAAGCTTGGAAAATAGCCTAGGTATATTCCACACAGGCAGAGACACGACCATGTGTCTCAGCCGTGTATGGAACACGACTTTGGGACATGGGCGTATGAGCCTTAAAGCATGAAATTTCCAAGATTTTCATAAGTTCTCGATTTAGTCCCAAACCCTTTCTAAAGTATGTTTTGGGCTCCGTAGACTTAAATAAGGGACTATGTGTAAGTGAATGAATGTTTTGAAATATGAATGAAATTTTATGGCCCGTATTTTAGTTTAGTGTTTGTATGTTTGTCCAGTAACGCCTCGTACCTTATCCTGGCCTCGGGTCGGGTAAGGGGTGTTACATTTAGTGGTATCAGAGCAGGTTTAGTTGATTCTCGGACTAACATAGAAAGTGTGAGAGTTTAGTTATACATTCAACAAATATGTGATAGTGTGATGTCTCCCGACACTAATGAGGACCATTTTGTTTAAAATGAAGTATTCTCCAACCGAGATACATCTGAGCATTTAATAGTAATACTGAAGTATTTGAATAAAGTGTAGCTATGATGCGTTAAACTCGGGAAGGTATGAATAAGAATTCGTGATATATGTATATGTGAGATGAAAGTTTATATAGTGATATATTTATTCATATTTGTTTGTCCTACATATGCTGTTTCATGCTTGACTAAATTTATTGGTAAATGTGATGACTAAAGTTATTCAAAATTCATAGAATGTATAAGTGAGTGCACTTGTTTGAAATGAAATAATTGGAAATTTTATGTAAGACAAATATGAATAATAAATTGTTTGAAGTGGATAGTATGATTATAATGACATATGTGGATAATGAAAAAAATGTGTCATATAGATATATGTCAGAATCGAGTATATATAACAGAAATTGATGAGAATCATGTTGACTAAGTTCCTAAGTGTGGAATCAAAGAGTTCAGTGATAAAATAATTATAGATATGACTGGAGACTGAGAATGGTTAACAAGTGAAGGACAGAGTTAGAGAAATATCAGAGTTGACTGAGTTATCTTGGGATTCAAATTGATGACAGAGTGTTTCTGAAAGTATCGTCTTGAAAGCAATTAGTTAGTAATGCAGGAAATTATGAGAAATATACTAAACTTCACTCCGGTAAATTTTCGAGGACGAAAATCTCTAAAGGGGGGAGAGTTGTAATAGCCTAAAATTGGGTCTAGTTGGAACATTGGTTTCGGGACCACAAAATCCGAGATAAAAATAATTATTTTATGATTATTTTTAGGTCTATGATATGATTGCATGATTGTGTGAAAATTTCGTGAAGAAATTTTATGCATAAAGTGCTCAATTTGAAGTTAGGGACTAAATTGAATAAGTTGCAAAACTTGCATTCTAGAAGTTTCTAGTATGAAATTGCTTTGAAATATTAATTAGGAGGTCCTAAATAGAAATTTTACCAATTTCTAAGTGATGGAAAAAAATTGGACATGGATGGAATTTTTGAAAGTTTAGTAAGGAAGGGCATTTTGGTTATTTGGTAATTAAAAGAAATAAAAAGGGAAAATAAAGCCAAAATTGACTCATCTTTCTCAGGGAGGCCGAAATTAGCATGGGGGAAGCCATGGATAGGGTTTTCAAGCTTTCCAAGCTCGATAGTAAGTCCGTTCTAACACCGTTTTTCAAGTTCTTTATGTCCTTGGAATCCCGGTAATTTGATTAAGCTTATTCTAGCAATAGTTTAAGCTAGGGTTCATATTTGGAAAAATACCCTTCGGTGAAATGAGTTTATTTTTCTATTTTATGATAGAATATAAGATTTTAAATTATGTTAGACAACTTGTGCTACTCGGTTTTGACTAAAAACGAGTAAAAGGGCTTAATCGGTAAAAATACCTAATAGTCATAAGTATATGTTAGAGTGAGAATTTGATGTTACCATAGAAGGGAAAAGTGATCAGCATGTCATAAAACATAATAATAAGGGATGAAGTTTAATTCCTGAGCCTAGGGGCAAAAGTGTAAATATGCAAAAGTTTAGGAGCAAAATTGTAAGTTTTCCAAAGTTTGAGTTAAGGACTGTTTTAAATAGTACATTAATTAAATAAGTAAAATATGATGTTTAAGATCCCGGAAAACGAGATTTGAACCTAGAATGAGAGAAAAATTGAAAATTGAGAAAGTTGGTAAAATGGCCGTTTTAGTATCGAGAGGTAAGTTCATATTTATAATAAGCATTAATTTATGCATGTATCAATGTAAAATAGATATATTTATTATGATTTCGAGGTGTTGAAAGTATGTAAGTTGGTATGATAATAATACAACAATAATGTTGTAATTTATATTTGAAAGTTAAATTTAGTGAATTAATTGAATTATGTTAAATTAAATGATTATGGTGCCAAGTTTATGAATTTATTTAAAATATGTCTATGGTACATGAATTGCATTGAATTATCATACATAAATGTGATTTCTATGATTATGGATATTATGGGAAATTGTAAGTTCATATGATTTTTAATAAGGCAATGTGTAATTTAATGTTATTGCCTTGATATTAAATGAGATATAAGTTTATATGTAAGTAATACATCAATATTACTTGTATTATGATATTTTATAATACTATTGGAAATATGTTTGTGGATAATTACTTGATTGGTGAAATTGTTGGAAAAGAGAGGGAAATCCCGATTGAACCTTCAGAAAGATTGGATGATACAGATAGTATGTAGCTAGGTCACATGTATGGTGCTGAGTGCACATCATGTGTACAAGAAAGCTACAAGACATTATGATGTAGGTAGGTCGCATGGGTGATACTATGTGTACACCATGTAGACAAGAGAGCTACGAAATATATGTAGCTAGGTCGAATGCATGGTTCCAAGTGAAGGACACCATGTAGATAGGAGAGCTACGAGATAAATTGGCTAGGTCACATGGGTGGTACTGAGTGTTCACCATGTGTGCAAGAGAGCCGAACTATATGATGGGTGGAGCTATGTGCTGAAACCACCAAGTATCGAGGATTGATCCGAAGTGTTCAACGGGAGACTCTCAATGTATTGCTTTCTGAGTTTTGTGATGAATAAGTGCAGGAACTTGGTTATGTGAATGATGTGTTCATTATGTGACCAGGATGTGGTAAGGTTATAAACATGTAAGTTATACATGAGGATGATTTTATGGTGACCTTGTGATCATGGGCCTATACTTGTGATGTATGAAATGTGGTGAAAATGATTTGTGATATGTATGTTAAAATGAGGTTAATACAAAGAAAGTGTGAAAGAGTGAATTAGCAATAAAACTATTTTGGATAGTAGCAGTCATTTGATTTTGAAAAATCACCAAAAATAGTATAAATTGAATCAGAGATAGAATGAGATATCAAATTAAATCTTAATGAGTCTATCTTCATATAAAAGAAACAGAGCAAGAAAAGAAGTTCTATATTTTGAGATATTTATGTTTTTGTGAGACTAGTTCAGAATGATTACGTGATACCCTATTTTGACTTTGGAAAATCACAAAAATTTGGATAAAAAGAATTAGAGGCTTAAAATTATATTTTTAAAATACTTAATGAGTCTATTTTCAAGATAAATCAACAAGAACATTATCTGAGTTCTTTACTGTGAGATAATTAATTTTTAGTGAAGAGAGTTCAGAACTATCAGAAAGTGAAATAGGGGAAATTTTAATGAATAAACTGTGGTAATTGGCTAAACCAAAAATTATAAAAATTTTATGGTGGAAAGATATTTGAGTCTAGTTTTAGGGGAGATTTACGGATCTTAATTTGGAGCTCTGTAGCTCGAATTATAAATAAGTAAGTGACTATGACTCGTGTGGACAGTTTGATGTGAGCATTTATTAGTAAATTGTGAAATCGTACTTACAAGAATACTATATACATTAAGGATGTGGAATGGAGAGGAGGAGGAGGAAAATAAATATATTTGGAATACATGGAAACTATGGTATATGAAATATTGATATAATGAAATAAATGATATGTGTTTATAAGAAAATAGAAAGAGAATGATATGTATCATGACATGTATATATATATGACTAGTCCCAATGTAATGCTTGTTGGGTATGGAGTTGAATTGAAATGTTTCAGGAAAACATGTTATTTTGTGCATCTAAATTGTGATATTTTATAAAGATATGATCTAGTTTTAAATATGAATGCTTGATGATTAAGCTGAAGATATTTGGTAAGATGATAATCTTGGTATAAATGTATAAGTGGTACTATAATAAACAAGGTAAAATGAGTATGAGAGACACATGTATGATGACATACAAATGCTATGTTTATGGTTTAATTGAGAATATTTAATCATTAAATGAATACCATGTTATATGCTTTTGATTTTGTATAAGTGTGTAACAGATTAAGGTTGACCAAAGCTTGGAAAATAGCCTAGGTATATTCCACATTAGCAGAGACACGACCATGTGTCTCACCATGTACTGAACACGACTTTGGGACACCAAGCAGTGTGGAGCCTTAAAGCATGAAATTTCCAAGATTTTTGTAAGTTCTCGGTTTAGTCCCGAACCCTTTCTAAAGTATGTTTTGGGCTTCGTAGACTCAAATAAGGGACTATGTGTAAGTGAATGAACGTTTTGAAATATGAATGAAATTTTATGGCCCGTATTTTAGTTTTGTAACATCTCGAAATAGGGCTAAACGGAACAGTGGTTGCGAAACCAAAAATCTGAGGTAGAAAAATTTATTTTATTAATATTTTGAGGTTCATGATATGATTGCATGATTGTGTGAAAATTTCGTGATGAAATTCTATGCATAAAGTGCTTAAGTTGAGATTAAGGACTAAATCGAATAATTTGCAAAACTTGCATTCTAGAAGTTTTTAGTATGAAATTGAATTGGAATATTAATTAGGAGGGTTTAAATAAAAATTTGACCAAATTCTAAGTTCATGGACAAAATAGGACATGGATGGAATTTTTGAAAGTTTAATAAGGAAGGGCATTTTGGTCATTTGGATATTAAATGAAATAAAAAGGGAAAAATAACACAAAATTCATCATCTTCTTCATTAGCACGAAATTTCAAGGGTTCTCCATAGCTAGGGTTTGTTTCAAGCTTTCAAGCTCCATATTAAGTGATTCCAAGCCCCGTTTTTAATGTTCTTTACGTTTTGAGTCCCTAGAGCTCGATAAAGCTTATGCTAGCAATAATTTAAGTTAGGGTTCATATTTGGAAAAATACCCATAGGTTAAAAGTTTTTATTTTGATGTTTTATGATAGAATATGACGTTTTAAATTATGTTAGACAACTTGTGCTACTCGGTTTTAAGTGAAAACGAGTAAAAGGGCTTAATCCAAAAAACCTAATAGTCATAAGTACATGTTAGAGTGTGAATTTGATGTTGTCATAGAAGGAAAAATGATCAGCATGTCATAAAACATAAGAAAATAGGATGAAGTTTAAATTACGAGCCTTGGGGCAAAAGTGCAAATATGTGAAAGTTTAGGGCAAAATGTAATTTTTCCAAAGTTTGGGTCAAGGACTGTTTTGATAAATGTGAATATTAAATAAGTTAAATTTTCTATTATAGATCAAGAAGAGTGAAATTGGGAGTAGATTGGGGAAAAGAAAAAGTAAAGGACTAAATTGTAAAGTTTAGTCACATTTTGTATCAAGGTAAGTTTACAGTAAATAAATGCAATATTCTTTTATTTTACATTATTATTGTCAATTTCCAGCATTTATATACTTATTTTCTTTGAATATTTAAAGTCGAATTAAAGGCAAAGTGACAGAGAAAAAGCATTAGGAAGCCCCGTTTGAACCTTAGGAATGTTAGGATATTGGCGTTGACAGGACAGGACAAGATAGAAATGAGCCATGTAAGTCCATATTAGTTATATGGATTTGGAGACAGGAATGAGCCATGTAAGCCGATATTATATATATATATATATATATATATATATATGGCATTGGAGACAGGAATAATTCATGTAAGTCCATGTCGAAGACATGGCATTGGCAGGATATTGATAGACAGGAACAACCCTAGTATCCTTAGTATTCTGAGTGGTTCAACGGGTCATTGTACACGCTAAATTACAGTGAATTATTAGCAAAAGGGAAGGTAGATTATATTTATGAATAGTGAAAGGTTAGGTAAGAAAGAAGGTAAGTGAGTAAAGAAGAAGGTAGAAAATGAGAAGTAAAGAAAGTTTATGAGGCTAGGTGACATTATGTATAATTATTCATTATGTTGAATGTTGTAATTTATTTTCTTGTAAGCTTACTAAGCCTAGTGCTTACTCTCTTTATTTTCTTTTTCTTTTAGTTTTTACCAAGCCACTCGGGGATCAAAGGAAACGTCGGAGACCCGATCACACTATCGAAGAAATCACATTGGTATAGTTATACGTTTCGTTTTGTGTATGGCATGTATAGGAACTTGGTTTCTTTTGATATGATATGATCAATGAATGATGTGTAAATACTTGCTAGTGATTAGCTAATAGAGTGGCTGATGATATACATGTTAAATAGTATGTATGATTAAGTAGTAACTATCACATGAAAACTAAGAAAAATGTGAAAGTAACTTAAAAACAGATTCAAGTATCAAAAATAACGGGATTTTGAAAAATCACAAGAAATTTTAGAGACATGGCTTGATGATGAATAATATATGAAATTAAAGCTCATTGTGTCTATTTTCATATGGAATAAGCAAAACAGGTAAAGGTTTTGTATTTTATAGGGTATCTGAGTTTTGGTGAAATAGGGCCAGAGCGATTTCTGGATCCCCTGTTCCAACTTTAGAAATTCACCATAAATTTTAAAAAAATAATTAGGTGGTTCACTTTATATGGTTAGAATCATTATTGAATCTAGTTTTAATAGAAACAAATGGTATAGGCATATGATTTTTGTACAGAGAGAAAAGTGGTTCGTAGTAAGTAGAGGCCAGTGCAGTCGAATTCTAAAACAGGGGTAACTTTAACTAATAAACTGTACTAATTGGCTAGGTAAAAAATTCTAGAAAAAAATAAGTAGATAGTTATATGAGTCTAGTTTCAGGAAACATTTACAGATCTTAATTTTGAGTTTTGAAACTCAAGAAATGAAATTTTAACCAACCATGACGCATAAAAATAGTTTATTCCGAAAATTAAAATAAGTGGTTTAGAGTTGTTTAAAAGGTAAGATAAGTTTAGTAACACCTCAAGCTTGACTCCAGTGACGGTTTCGGGCTGGGGGTGTTACAAGTTTAGTGTTTGTATGTTTTTTCGGTAACGCCTCGTACCTTATCCCGGCCTTGGGTACAAGTAAGGGGTGTTAGACTCAACATCTGTCGGCACAATCACATGCGAAGGGTCTGATCTATATCAACGTAGCATGGATATATGAAACAAGTCGTGAATCTTTTCCAACTCTGGTGGCAAAGCCAATCGATAGGTGATAAATCGTAATTTATACATATTTTTACCTCATGCTTAGCATATTGTTGGAAGAATTATCCTTAGATTTAGCATATTTTTGGAAGAATTATCCTTAGATTTGTGAATTCGATGCTCTTAATCCTTTAATTTCATGTTTTATACTTAGGTGAGCATAGGAAAGTGAAAAGAGCGAGAAACAGGCTGAAAACAGAGAAAATGGACCAACATGGGAAATCAACATGGCCTGGACTTCCTCACAGGGGTAAGCCACTCGGTCGTGTCCATTTGGCAGAATCGAAGCACGACTTACACGGGTAGTGTAACATCCTGATTTTGGGCTTAGTCAGAACAGTGGTTTCGGGACCACAAATCTGATGAGGAAAATTTCATTTTTATTATATTTTTATGGTCTACAATTTCACGAAATGAATTTTTGAAAATTTCGTTCGAAAATTTCGACGTTTGGGCACTCAATTTAGTAAAAAATGACTTAATTGTAAAAAGTGCAAAAGTTGACTTCTACATGTTAGAGGTATCAAATTGTTATAAAATTTTAAATGGGAGGTCCTTGAATGATAATTAAACCATTGTATAACTTGTTGGACAAAAATGGCCTTGATTGGGTAAATTTTGAAAGAATAGTAAAAAGGGCATTTTGGTCATTTAGGGGTAAAATAAATTAAAAGACAAATTTTAAATTCCAAAATGTGTCCCTTTCTTCTTGCTACAGCAGAATGTACCAAGAGCAGCCATGGTTAGGGTTTGGCCAAGCTTCCAAGCTTAATAGTAAGTGATTCTGAGCTCTGCTTTTAATATTCTATGTATTTTGAAATCCGGTAACATGATCTACTCATTTCTACCATTATTTTGAGCTAGGATTTATGTTTAAAAATTTACCCATGAATGATATGCATGTATTTTGATGTTTAATGGTAGAATATGAAGCTTGAAATTGTGTTAAACAACTTTTGCTAAGCGATTTTACGTGAAAACGAGTAAAATGGTATAATCGGTAAAAATACCTAATGTTCATAAGCACATGTTAGAGTAAGAATTTGATGTTGCCATAGAAGGGAAAAAAAGATCAGCATGTCATGAAACATAAGAAAATAGGGAGAAGTTTAATTTTCGAACCTTGGGGCAAAAGTGAAAATATGCAACAGTTTAGGGGTCAAAATGCAAATTTGTAAAAATATGATTTTTAGACCCATATGAATAGTGTGACTAATTAGTAGGCTAAATGTGATATTATAGATCAAGGAAATCGAGATTTGGACTTAAATCGGGAAAATACAAGGTTATGGACTAGAAATGTAAATTGTCATTTCTGGATCCGAGGTAAGTTTGTACGTAAATAATTTATCGATTCTTTTTATTTTTTTATATTTTGTTATCATATGAAATGTGGATGTCTATAGAATGATTATTTGTTGTAAATTGAAAATTGAAAAAGGACTATGAATAAATTGTAACATGTTGGAAAGTGAGGAATTTCCTAGTTGAGCCTTCGAAATAGAAACGATATGAATGATCTATTGTAAGGTCGCATGTGTAGTACTAAGTGCAGGCTACTATGCGTACCCGATAACTTCGATCACGTGTGTAGTACTAAGTGTAGGCTACTACGTGTATCAGATGGTTAGGTCACGTGTGTAGTACTAAGTGCAGGCTACTACGTGTACCAGATAATTGGTTGCATGTGTAGTACTAAGTGCAGGCTACTATGTGTACCAGATAGCTTTGGCTACAAGTGTGAAAATATGTGCAGGCAACTGAGTATCAGTTATTATTCCGAAGAGATCAACGGGAAAATCGATTAAGTGAAAATACATGTGAACATGATTATATGATGAATAAGTACAGGTATATGTTTAAGAAAATTTTGAGGAACATGTTCGATATTTGAGTGAACTTCGATAAGACAAAATGGATTAAGTGAAATAATGTAAGAGTGAATTTTAGTAGTAAAACAGTGTTGGACAACAGAAGTTGTGTAGCTTTGAAAATTCACCAAAAATTGTGTAAGTTGAATTAAATTTCAAATAAATTATGGATTTAAATATTAATGAGTCTATTTTCATATAAAAGAAACAAGGGGAGAAAAAGAGTTCTATATTATGTGATATTCTAATTTTTGTGAGACAGTGTCAGAATGAATTCGAGATTCCCTGTTCTGAATTGGAAAAGTTTTTAAAAATTTTAGAAAAATGATTATGGGTTATAATTTAAATGCTTAGAATCTTTGATGAGTCTACTTTAATAGAAAGAAACAGAAATGTTATCCGAGTCTCGTACTATGAGATAAATAAATTTTAATGAAGAAAGGTCGAAGCTGTCAAACAGAAAAACAGGGGAGATTTTGAGTAATAAACTGTACTCATTGGCTGTACCAAAACTTCTGAAAATTTTATGGTGGAAATATATATGAGTCTACTTTCTGGGAAAATTTATGGATCTTAATTTGGAGTTCTGTAACTCCAGATATGAATGATTTAGTGACTGTGACGCAAGAAAACAACTTAACCAGAACATTTGTAAATGTACAATTGGGTTAGTTTTACCATGGAAAGCATGTTAGTAAATTGCTTATTATTATTTCATGCGAGCTTACTAAGCGTAAAGCTAACCCCCTCCTTTCCATTTCTTGTAGTGTTGTCAGGTTAGCTCAGGGTTGGAGATCGTCGGAGGCAGCATCACATTATCAAGCCAACACCTTGACAATATAAACACATATGCTAGAATTATCAAGTGAGTGGCATGAATATGGACCTAGTTTTATAACATGTGTTATTATAATTTGGCCAAATATATTGGTCTTTAGTGAGCTAATGATTCTGATTTATAAATCTAGCTATTTATGTTATGTTTGATATTGGTGATGTGCATATGCTTGTTTGTCATGCATGGTTGGTAATATGTTATGTGTTGTTATGAATGTTTAAGTCTGTTAACGCCTCGAACCCTGTCCCAAAGTTGGATACGGGTGAGGGGTGTTACAGGGAGGCCACACACCCGTGCCTATGTAACAGCCTTGAACACAGATTGAAGAAATCGCACAGGGCGTGTCACATGGGCGTGTCCCTGTTGGCCCAAGTTTAGTTCCATTCGGAAAAGGCCACTCTTGAGGGCTTTTAGGCATTATAAAGCCTATTTCAACACTTGAGGAGGCACTTAGAAGAGACACATGGAGTAGGAGGCAAGGAATTACTCAAGGGAAGCCGATTAATCCATCTCAGAAGCTGGATTCATCGTCAAGACTGAAGATCTCCCTTTAATTTCCTTCAAGAGTTTTGGGTTTTCTTTAAGTTTTGTTATTATTATTCTTTTGAGATGTTTTCTTTTGTAAATATGAACTAAACCCCCTAAATACCTAAGGGGAATGAAACCTTATTATCTGAATTGTATGATAAATATTTGACTTGTTCTTAATTATGAATTATTCTTGTTTTAATATTCCAAGATATTGATTCAAATACTAATGTGCTTATTCAGAGGAGCAAAAGTCCCTATCTAAGAGTAGATCTAACATAATTAAGCGGAGTTGATTGCATGCCTAGAGATAGGGTGACAAGATATTGTCGGATTAAGGTGAAACCTAATAAGGGAATCCACAGATCAAATTAATGCAACACTAGGGAGTTAATTAGAAAGAGATTTCAATTAATCAACCTAGGGTTAGACGTTCTTAGTCTTGAGAGAGATAATAACATAAATTAGGGATTTCTACGGATCAAGTCAAATGAATAAATCGTCTGATTCAGAGTCAAATAAAAAGTGAAGTCAAGGTGAATTTTTCCTTGGGTATTGTCTTAATCAATCAGTTTCCTCAAAAGTTTTTTCCCAATTTTCTTTCGTGCATCCTTAGTTTAGTAATTAGTTTAGATAAACAAAATCCTTAATTGTTTAGGCTAGATAATAAAAAGAAAGTTAATATTAGTACTCTTAGTTCCTTTGGGATTCGACAATCCGGTCTTGCTAAAACTACTACTGTTCGACAGGTGCGCTTGCCTTTGTCATGGTATTAGTTAGTTTCAAGAACGGTCAATTATAAATTTTTAAAACTTATCGCGATGAGCATATCAAGTTTTTGGAACCGTTGCCGGGGAACTAAGATATTAGGAACACTTGATTTTTATTACTTTAGCCATTTTATTTTTATTGTATTTTAAATTTTTATTTTATTTTCTAATTTTCCTTTTATTCGCTTCTGGCAGGTTTTCATAGTTTATGGCTAGAAGAAACCCGTCGAGACCATTACTGTTTGATAGTGAGATCGATCGCACAGCTCGCAGAAACAAAGAGAAATAAGGTGAAGCCTAAGATACACAGAGGAAGAGCAAGAGGACGATACTTCAACCACAACCGAGGAGATGGCTGAAAATCAGAAAAATTCGCTACCTCCTACGATTGATGCTGACCTAGTAAATTAGAATCCTGGACAACGCACTATGTATGATTATGCTAAACCTAATTTAACAGGAACTGAGTCGAGTATAGTTAGGCCTGCTATTGCTGCAAATAATTTTTAACTGGAACCTAACACAATTTAAATGATCCAACAGTTTGTTCAGTTTGATGGTTTGCAAGACGAAGACCCAAACTCTCATTTGGCGAATTTCCTAGAGTTTTGTGACACTTTTAAAATCAGTGGCATTTCTGATGATGCCATTCACCTTTGGTTGTTTCCCTTTTCATTGAGGAACAAAGCAAAATAGTGGTTGAACTCGTTACCACGAGGGTCAATCACTACTTGGGAACAAATGACAGAAAAATTTTTACTTAAATATTTTTTGCCACCTAAAACGGCTGAATTGAGGAATGATATCTCTTCTTTTGTGCAAATGGATCTAGACACACTCTATGATGCATGAGAGAGATACAAGGACCTTTTGAGAAGATGCCCTCACCATGGGCTGCCTTTATGGTTGCAGGTTCAAACATTTCAGAATGGCCTGAATCCTTCGACTAGATAGAGGATTGGCACAGCTACTGGTGGGACTATCAATAATAAAACACCTGAAGCAGCTTACAAATTTATTGAAGAAATGTCACTGAATAACTATCAGTGGCAAGTTATGATGACAAAGCCGACGAAAGCAGCCAGTGTTTTCAACCTCGATGCGGTTACTATGCTATCCAACCAGATAGAACTTTTAAAAAAAAAGATTGACGGTTTATGTGGTTCTACTCAGGTACATCTAGTGATGAGGTGCGATTCAAATGGAGGAGGAGAACACACAGAATATCAATCCTTCAACCCTAGCATCGAGGAGGAACAAGTCCAATATATGGGTAACAATAATTCTAGATATCAAAATAACCCATACAGTAATACCTATAATGTAGGTTGGAGGAGCCATCCTAATTTCTCGTGGGGTGGTCAAGGGAGTCAAAGGCCACAACATCCTCCGGGTTTTCAGCAACCACCTTACCAACAGGAAAAGAAGCCGAACCTTGAGGAGATGCTAACGAAGTTCATCTCAGTGTCAGAAACTCGCTTTTAGAATACTGGAACAACATTTAAGAATCAACAACCATCGATCCAAGGGCTCGAAACTCAGATAGGATAGCTCACCAAATTGATTTCTGAATGACCATAACATATCTTGCTGAGTAACACTGAATCTAACCCAAGGGAACAGATCAATGCAATCACCATTCAAGATGAGGAAGGGTTAGTCGAACCTGAACCAAAACTGAGGCAAGGAATTGTGGGAAGTAAAAATAAAGGTGAGGTGGACCACAGTGAACAAAAATCGATAAGTAAAGAGTACAAACCTCATCTTCCATACCCTAATGCGACAAAGAAAGACCGCACGGATGAACAATTTGGTAAATTCCTTAAACTTATAAAGAAATTACATATTAACTTACCGTTTATTGAAGCTCTTTCGCAGATGCCAAACACAGTCAAATTCTTAAAGGAGCTTTTAACAAATAAATGGAAGTTGGATGAGGCGTTGCATGTGGAGTTAAATGTAGTTTGCTCGGCCACGATTCCTTGTTTAATTGGTAGCTTAGATGTTAATAATGCTTTGGCTAATTTGGGCACTAGTATCAATGTCATGCCTTATAAAATGTTTAAACAACTAGGTCTTGGGAAACCCAAACAAACTAGGATGAACATTCAGTTAGCCGATAAAACTATCAGATTTCCTAGGGGTTTTATTAAAGATGTACTCGTTAAAATTGACAAATTCATATTCCTAGTTGATTTCGTTGTTCTAGACATAGAAGAGGATAGGGACGTGCCTTTAATTTTAGGAAGGCCTTTTTTAGCAACTGCTAGAACTATAATTGATGTTTGTATAGGTGAACTTACACTTCGTGTGGGTCAGGAAACAATCACCCTTCAAGCTCGTAATTCAAGTAACACATCAAATATCGAGGGTGATTGTATAAATCGTACTACTAATACTGACCATGTCGTGCAACCTTCTTTATAGGAAACACATTCGAAAAGCACACATGAGCCTTGTTCAAGTAACAATAACGAACCCATCTATGAAGAATGAAGGCTACAAATCGAAGAACTAGATGAATGGAAAACACATAAACCAAGGACACACGATAAACCAAAACCATGCCATGACGAGCTCAGTATTTCACCAAATCAACTTAAGGTTGGAGACAAAGTACCAGTAGATGCAGTAGACCCTTGTATTGCCACTTCTGAACCTAACGGAGCAATCCCTTTTACGGTACTCAGCATTTTTCTGTATGGTACAGTCAAGGTAATTCATCCTAAATTCAACACTTTTAAGGTAAATAGTACTCGTTTAAAACCTTATTTTGATGAAATTGATAGCAAGGATGAGGAGTGTAAACTCCCCGCACCACCATGATCACGCAAAAGAGAGGTAAGTCGAGCTTAGACCCTAAATAAGCACTTCTCGGGATGTAACCCGAGCACTAACAGTACAGATTTCTTTAAAATTTTTGTTTTTAACATCTAACCACTAACTGAGTCCTTGAAACACAGGTTTTCTAATCCACAAGGCCAGGAACTCGGGCGTGCCTTAGGACGTGCTCACACCACGGGCGGAGACACGACCGTGCAATACAGCTGTGTGAAAACAGGGTAAAATTTTTCCCCAACACAGGTTGCGATAAGCTACCATGGCCGTGCGACTTGGTCGTGGTGAATCTATCAAAATAACATGGGCATATGACACGCCCATGTTTAGAGGCCATGGTTGAAACTAAGAAAGCAACACAGGCATGTGACATGCCCATGCCCACCATCCGTGCTCAAGACTGATAAAACAACACGGGCGTGCCCCACGACCATGTGCCCCAAAACCTATATAAACCCCTCACTATTCATCACCCCCTTCCCTAAAATCCCTAACCCTCACCGTCGCAACTCTTGCCCATGCCCTACTTACCACGCCCATGTGCCGACCACAGCATAACCATCACGACCCAAGCCCCTCCCTCTACCAAGCTATTGTGTTTGCTCATTCTTTCCTCTTCATTTTGTTTACTAATTTGATTTTTCTTGTTTAATTTTGACTCTTAATCTTCATAGTTATAATAATAGCCATGCTTATGCTTTTTGTTTCTTGCTATTCTAGTTGATGGATTATGGTACATTCATTCTTATGTTGCCATGGACTTCAATCTATTTCCCATATTATCATTCCCATATGCATTCATTCAGTAGGCATTATTCACGTATTCCTATTTGTTGTAACGACTTAAAATATCTGATCAAGTTATCTTTCAGCATAATTGTTTTTAGTACATGACTCCTATGAAGTATCTCTATTTAGTTCTAACATGCATTGCATATTTTTCCATGCTATTGTTGGGGAGTAATTTTATTTTTTATTATCATTTGCCATTGCAGATATCATGTCAAATCATGGTAAGAAAACCGCTGTCCTCGCTTCAAAAAAGAAGAAAGGAGCAGCGTCATCCTCGGGTCCTACTGTGGAGATCAGGCACCCCTTTAATTAGTTTCCCTTAGGACCCCAGGAAGAACTCTTTTAGATACTTTGGGGCTGACGGGTTGCTACATTGACTGGGTCGCACTTGAACAAATCCAACTGGCTGACGCAATCCGAGCCCTCTTGACGACTGACCCATGGGGGCCCTTTTTCGAGATCATCGAGTCGATGTACCTTGAGCTCATATTCGAACTCTACTCGACATCCCATCTTCAAGTAGTTATGACGGAGTTCGATGATCCTGAAACGATCCTGTTTCGTCTCGGCTGTTTAGTCCGCCAGCTGAGCGTACTTGAGTTCGGCGTCGCTTTGGGGCTCTATACATAGGAGTTCATGGAAAATGATGATTTTGACACACTCCATCGCCACATCCACTTGTCTCCCTCCAACTGCTGGAGGGCCCTCGTTCCTGCTTCGGCCACCTACGACCCTAGTCGCTCCAAGGCATCGGCCCTCGCCCCATCCTTGAGGTACTTACATGCCATCTTGGCCCATACTCTGACAAGGCGACAAGAGAGCACCGGCGTTGTCAACACTCACGACGCCTACTTTTATGGAGTATGGCGAACGGGCACATTTTCTACCTTTCCTATTTCATTGTCCTCGACATTCGCCATCAGACAGAGTGGTATAGGAAGGGAGTCATATCCATCGGCCCTTATGTAACTCGCCTGGCATGGTATTTCGGCCTCCTCAGCACGGTGGGGCAAGCATCTTCCCTCACCCTCATTGGTCAGATGTCCCCACAGGGAATCTCGAGTATGCTACATATGAGGATGATCAAGAGTTGACGTGGAGTTGACCTACCCTAGTACCGCCTGGTCCAGTCCGCCGAGGAGGAGGACCTAAAGGACATTACTGATGATGTCCCTCCACGTCATGAGGACCCACCATGTCAGCCACCACCCATCCATCGTCCAGTTCATGCGGCAGCTTCATACTCTGATATCTCTGAGTGCCTTACTCGATTTGAGTAGCAGCTTTTTCAGTGCTTTGATCACACTGATGCTACTCCACATCAGATTTGTCAGCACCTCCACATCTCATCGCCACCACCACCTCGCGAACCATCCAGTGATGACGATGTTTAAAGACTTTTTATTTTTATTTTCCCTTTTATATTTATTTATCTTCTTTAAGTACTTTTTATTTTATCTTCATTTAATACTATTTCATTTTTAGGTTTTATAATTTTTATTGAACAATTTATAGTTTCGGCTAGTTCATTACGAGTAATTATGCTTCTCTATATTTCCTAAAGAGTTCTTGATTTTATCACGCTTATAAAGAGCTCCAAAGCTCATCATCGCTAGGAACTCGAAACTCCATTGAAAAGGTTCTCCACGATCGCCATGTCCCGCCCGACCACCACGATAACCTCTTCGCTGGACACTGTGGTTGTGGAACCCAACCTCTACCACCACCGGAGTATCCTCCTCCAATCTTATCATTGCCTTGGCCGATTATTCTCCATACCTCCAATTTAAGGATTCCATTTAACATTCAGAAAGTTTCACTTCTCTCCCTCTCTCTTCTGATATTATCTTTATATCACTATTATATATCTTTGTACATTGAGAACAATGTATATCTTAAGTGTGGGGGAGGGATGTTTATATCATTATCAGAAAAATCCTTGAATTTTGTCTCGCTCTCAAATAATCTTCTCATATCATTATGAGAATGAATTTTGATTAATTTATGAGTTTTATTGATATGTCTTGAATTAAAACATAGGCCTTCATGCATTGATGGCTTAAACTTTAAGGAATTAGAGAATCAAGCATGATAAGTTGATTTTTTTTTTAGTTTCAAAATTTTTAGGTTGTTTCCCCAAGTATAGGTATTATCTTAAGTTGAAAGCCACAGGTTTAACATAAAAAAGACATAAATTTTTTGTGAGATCTTGAGCCTTTAGAGCATATTTTATTTCTTTCATGCTCACTTTTATTATGAGTGCGTTAGTATTAATTTGTTATTCTAGAACTTGCTTGACTATGCATGTCAAGACCACACCATTTATTTGATATGTTGAGATGATAAAGGCACTTAGGTCTAACCTACTCACTCCACAAAAGCCTACCTTCATAATTAACCCTTAGTGAACCCCTTTGAGCCTAACAAACCATCCATTGATTTACCCTCAATATTAACCTATAATCCATTATTGTTGAAATCCCCTTAATTAAGTTGATTCCTATTTTTATCAAGATTTGATTTGAATAAATTACTTAGCTATGTTTTATTTTTTATGGTTAACCTATGTTTTTGACTTGTTCTTAAAAAATAATAAAACAAAATTTTAGTATTACAATACATACATATATTAGTAGTAATTCGTTGTTTTTGAGCTTAAGTGTTCAATTCCATATTTTGAGAAGAAGCTCACATGTTTTTGAGATGTTTTCTTTCATAAATATGAACTAAACCCCCTGAATACCTAAGAGGAATGAAACCTTATTATTTGAATTGTAGGATAAATATTTGACTTGTTCTTAATTATGAATTATTCTTGTTTTAATATTCCAGGATATTGATTCAAGTACTGATGTGCTTATTCAGAGGAGCAAAAGTCCCTGTCTAAAAGTAGATCTCATATAATTAAGTGGAGTTGATTGCACGCCTAGAGATAGGGTGACAAGATTTTACCGAATTAGGGTCAAACCTAATAAGGGAATCCACAGATCGAGTTAATGCAACATTAGAGAGTTAATTAGAAAGAGCTTTTAATTAATCAACCTAGGGTTAGACGTTGTTAGTCTCGAGAGAGATAATAATATAAATTAGGTATTTCCACGGATCAAGTCAAATGAAAAAATCCTCTGATTCAAAGTCAAATAACAAGTGAAGTCTAGGTGAATTTTTCCTTGGGTATTGTCTTAATCAATCAGTTTTCTCAAAAGTTTTTTCCCAATTTTCTTTCTCTGCATCTTTAGTTTAATAATTAGTTTAGATAAACAAAATCCTTAATCGTTTAGGCTAGATAATAAAAAGAAAGTTAATACTAGTACTTTTAGTTCCTTTGGGATTCGACAATCCGATCTTGCTAAAACTATACTACTGTTCGACAGGTGTGCTTGCCTTTGTCGTGGTATTAGTTAGTTTCGAGAACGGTCAATTATAAATTTTTAAAACTTATCGCGACGAGTATATCAAGTTTTTGGTGTTGTTTCTGGGGAACTAAGATATTAGGAGCACTCAATATTATTACTTTAGCCATTTTATTTTCATTGCATTTTAAAATTTTCTTTTCTTTTCTAATTTTCCTTTTATTCGCTTCTTGTAGGTTTTTATAGTTTATGACTAGAAGAAACTCGCTGGGACCATTACTATTTGATTGTGAGATCGATCGCACAGCTCGCAGAAACCAAGAGAAATAAGGCAAAGCCTAAGATATAAAGAGGAAGAGCAAGAGGACGATACTTCAACCACAACCGAGGAGATGGCTGAAAATCAGGAAAATCTGCTACCTCCTGCGATTGCTGCTGACCCAGTAAATCAGAATCCTACTCCACATACTATGTATGATTATGCTAAACCTAATTTAACAGGAACCGAGTCTAGTATAGTTAGGTTTGCTATTGCTGCAAATAATTTTGAACTGAAACCTAACACAATTCAAATGATCCAACAGTTTGTTCAGTTTGATGGTTTGCAGGACGAAGACCCAAACGCTCATTTGGAGAATTTCCTGGAGTTTTACGACACTTTTAAAATCAATGGTGTTTCTGATGATGCCATTTTCCTTCGGTTGTTTCCCTTTTCGTTGAAGAACAAAGAAAAACAATGGTTGAACTCGTTACCACGAGGGTCAATCACTACTTGGGAACAAATGATCGAAAAATTTTACTTCAATATTTTCCACCAGCTAAAATGGCTAAATTGAGGAATGATATCTCTTCTTTTATGCAGATGGATCTAGAGACACTGTATGATGCATAGGAGAGATACAAGGACCTCTAGAGAAGATGCCCTCACCATGGGCTACCCTTATGGTTGCAGGTTCAAACATTTCTCAATGGCCTGAATCCTTCGACTAGATAGATGATTGACACAGCTTCTGGTGGGAATATCAATAACAAATCACCTGAAGTAGCTTACGAATTTATTGAATAAATGTCACTGAATAAATATCAGTGGAAAGTTATAAGGACAAAGCCGACGAAAGCAACCGGTGTTTTCAACCTCGATGCGGTTACTATGCTATCCAACCAGGTAGAACTTTTAAATAAAAAGATTGGCTGTTTATGTGGTTCTACTCAGGTACATCTAATGATGAGGTGCGATTCAAATGGAAGAGGAGTACACAGAGAATATCAATCCTTCAACCCTAGCATCGAGGAGAACAAGTCCAATATATGGGTAATAATAATTCCAGATCTCAAAATAACCCATACAGTTATATCTATAATGCTTGTTGGAGGAGCCATCCCAATTTCTCGTAGGCTGGTCAAGGGAATCAAAGGCCATAACATCCTCCGGGTTTTCAACAACCACTTTACCAACAGGAAAAGAAGCCGAACCGTGACGAGATGCTAACGAAGTTCATCTCAGTGTCAGAAACTCGCTGTAACATCCTGATTTTCGGATTTATTCGCAGTTTTCAATATTTTGAAAAGATTTTAAAATTTTGTATTTGGATGTGGAATTAATATTTTGAGTAGGTAAATAGGCTTATAGAAGGCCCATGTGTTGGCCAAAAACCCGGTTGAATTTTTAAACTTTTGGACATAAAGGTTAGGGGTTCTGGCTAACTGGCCTTAAGTGGAGTGATGGGTAAATTGCATCACAAAAAGAGCCTTGGTAAAGTGGCCAGGGTGACGCCACTAGGCTCCTAGAAAAGTGGCGTGTGGAGCAGTGGGGAAGGCATGGGATCGATTCCCTGTGTTGACAAATAGATGCATTTATTTTAAGTGCGGGAGGGGTAAGTGTTGGAGTTCAAGTGGATTCGCTAGAAGAGAGTTGGATCAGGTTTAAATACTTGGATTAAGGAGGGATAAGGGAAAGATTTAAGGATTTGGATGAGGCTAGAGTTGGCGAATTATGGGAATTGAAGAGGAAAATCGGCAGGGGTATTAGGTTGGTATTTCGCACTTAGGGTATGGAGTGGTGCCGTTTTCTTCTTTTAACACCTTAGGGTTGTTTTTCCTCTCTTTTCCTATCTAGCCAAACTACCACCTCCCTATTCTTCTTCTTCTATTTTTCTACTTCAAAACTATTCATCAAACCCGCTTATCATCAAGACCTTTGCCAAAATCACAAAAGCCGAAAACCTGTGATCACTGCTTGTACCGATTTCTTCAAAGCCAGGTTCTTCTATGTTCTTTGTTTTTATTAAATCTACGATTATCTTATCTTAATCCTAGATACCTGACGGCAATTCTTCTTCAAGGTCATAGCCTCATATCTCCATCTCCTTCACCACCCAAAAGTCAAGTACCATTGGTTTAGGGGCTTATAGTCAAATTTCATCAACCCTTGGATTCGGTTTTACCATTGTTCTAAGGTTAAATCAGACCGGATTGCGAGGAAATCAAGTAGGAGTAAGGGTAAGTACTTATCATCTCGGATCTGTTCTTATTTTGCAAAGTTAAGAAAAGTCAAGTCCCTAAAATTAGGGAGGTCATCGATTTGGGCATGTGGCTCTAAGGGTTTTTAACTGACATTTTCTGTCAATGATTAGTGCCTTCTTAAGTGTTGGATTGAAAGCGTGAATCATTGGAACAATCGGATTCGGAGCTAGCTATCGATTTTGGCAAAAGGTAAGGGTTCAAAGGCTTTTTAGGGATATGGTTCGATCATAGATAAGTAAGTTTTGGGGGTTTAGTGATTATGGTTTGTAATTAAGAACTGTGCTAATCAATTGTAGGACATCGAAAGTGATCTCGATGGCGATCGTCATGAATCGGTGTGTACCAACCCCCTTCCTTTGTTCAATTCTTAAAAGTTTGAAATATCAAATTCCATTTCATAGGCTTGTGAGTATACGAATGCTCTTAAGACATAGAGTAATTGTTAGATTTAGCACCGCAAAGTGGTAAGTAAGTTCGTGTGACATTTTAGCGTATTTAGGGAAAAGAGGCCTCGATGGGCCAAAACTGGGCCCAATGGGCTTACGGACCAATATGGGTAAAATATGGGCAAAGTAGCATGTTAGTTAGATGGTGGAACCAAATTGCGAAATCGCTAAAATTATCAAGTAGCTTGTGTAGTTGCGTAAGTTCTTAAATTACCCGAAGAGCATAATCACCGAAATACCCTTAGGGTTTAAAATGACTGAAATGCATGAATAATTGATACTGTGTTTTGCATATTATGCTTTTAATAATATCTGTTGCATGGGGTTGGGGTATTGATGGAGGAAGTACTGAATGTGGTTCATCCACATACTGGAGGCTTTGCCTCAACTTTCTGATATTTGAGCAACGTTCGCCACTTTGTGGAGTGTGAAATTTGGGTGGGTTGAGATATTCCCCACATGGAGTGTAGGGCTGGTACGAGGACTATGTAGTGGTTGGTGGGTTGAGTAGTCTCCCTAGTTAGGCTTGCATGCATTATTACTATTGTTACCTATGTTACTGAACTGGGCCTATGGGTCATACTGTTATGTTAAAAAGGGCTAAGGCCTTGCTACTGTATTCTGAAAAGGGCTTCGGTCCACTGTATCGTTATCCTGAATAGGGCTTAGGCCCAATGGGCTCGAGCTGATTTGGGCTTTGGATGGGTTTCAGATACACCGAGTTTTCCCAAACTCACCCCTTCCTCTTCCATCCTTGCGGTGAGCCCTAGTTGGTGGACTTGGAGTTGGGCGGGATTCAGAGTGGCCATAAAGATTGATTGCCGATTTTAAATAAGTTTAGCATTTAATTTGGATTATTTTATTATGCTCAAAGTTGTAATAAGGCCGCTCTTTTAATTAATTTTATTTTGGGGATTATTAAACTGGTTAGCACTAGGGTTCGCTTTATAAAAACTACTTGTTTTAAAAGATCACGATGACGCGCAAAGTTTCCAAAAGTAAATGTTTTTTCAAGAAAATAAATATTTCCAAAGAACGTTTTCAACCTTAATCATTTTCTTAAAATGAGACATAACCAAACGGTTTTCTCCAAATCATACGAGATGTTAGAGTGTGGCAATGGCGGTGTGCATGTCTAGGATTGGATCCGAAGGGAGCTTGGTACTTAAGCAGTCCGACGGACTCACCTCCTCTCCGTCCTGGTTTCCTACCGGTGCATGCCTTCCTTTCACTTTAACTCGCTTTTAAAAGTGTCTTTACAACACCAACTAAGTTTTTTTCCAAACTAAGTAATACGGAATGTTTTGAATACTTGATGTGGCGATCGATTCGGTCATAACGTCTAGGCCGAGTTTGGGGTGTTATATTTAGTGGTATCAGAGCCTGGTTGCAACAACTCTACTGTGGATCGGTCCAAAATCTTTTAAAAAAATTAAGTTTTTCAAAGATGTTCAAAGTTTTTCTATTGAACGAGGTTAAATCAATAGTTTTGAAATGAAAGTGTTCTCAAATGAAATCTTTTTATTTTCAGAAACAAAAACATGGGTTTTATGGATCGATAAAGAAGTGGCACATGAATCCCTGCACCAAGTCTGTAAGTGTTCTTTTCTACTTTACATATTTATATGGAATCGGATGAAATAATACTATAGATAGTCTTGAGCCTTAGAGATAGTGCTATTGATAAGGTAGTATTAGGGCTACAAAACCGAGACCGTAGCTAAATTGTGATTGCGCCAAAATAACTCAAACTCTATCTGCTCATAATACATTCGTAATAAATAGTGAAACCAAGAAACTAATGTCATAAAATTTGTAATCGATAAATCGTTATGAGTACAAGGGCTACTCGAGGAAGAGGCCGTGGTCGAGGCCGAGGTAGCACTCAAGCCGGATCTGCGTCATCCAACACATGCCACCGGCGAGGTACGCCCACCACCGGTTAATGAAAATGGGCCGTCGATTGGGCTGCGGGGATGACGCTCGTCTCGTGCCATGTTGAGGGTTTTGGAAAGGGTGGCCGAGCTAACGTCGGGCCCATGAATAGGGGTCCATTTCAATGACTTCGGCCAACGGAGCTGAGATTTTAGGGCGATCTGGTGGCCCCAAATGTGGTGAATCTTGGTTGGAAGCCACCGAGCGGATCATGGATGACCTGGACTGCTTAGTAGAATAGAAGTTGAAAGGGGCGGTTTCGTTACTACGGGATGAAGCATATCAGTGGTGGATTACTGTGAGAGAAGCTACCCCAGCTGAGAGGGTAACATGGGAGCTATTCAAATGCACCTTTAAGGCAAAATATGTTGGAGCTAGCTATGTGGATGCACGCAGAAAGGAGTTCTGAATCGACTCGTGGAAATAAGACCATTGCTGAATATGAGGTGGAGTTTCTACGATTAAGTCGGTATGCTAATGGCATCGCTTCCACGAATCTGAGTCAGCGCTCGCTTTTGAGGATGGTCTCGGAGATGAGTTAAGGGTGCTCATAGCTCCGCAGAGGGAGCGAGATTTCGCTGCACTGGTAGAGAAGGCTAAGATAGCCGAGGAGGTGAAACAAACCGAACGGAAGAATCGTGATAGGGATCGAAATTGGTTCAAGAGGGATGCTTTGGACGGTGGGTGCTTAAATCGAAATGTTAAGAGAGCTAGGATGGAGGAACCGGTTCGAGCAGTTCTGGTGAACACAGGTAGACCGCAAGTTTGTGGGGATTGCGGCAGAATGCATTAAGGCGAGTGCTGGAAACGTTCTGGGGCTTGTCTTCGTTGTGGGTCTAAGGAGCATAGGATTAAGGATTGTCCTAGGAGGGTCACTCAGGCTCAGGGGGCCGAGCAAGGGGCTGTGTGACCGGCTCAACCTGTGAGGGATGGACCGCTGCTGCCAAGAGGTCGTGGACAAGGTCGCGGTGGTAATGGCCGTGGACGTGGGGCACCTGGCAGGGGTATTGGTAACGCGGATGCTCGTCAGCCAGCTTTGGTGTATGCTGCTCGTCTCCGCGAGGAGGGTGACGCGCCTGATGTCATAACTGGTACGTTTTTTATCTATGGTGTACCTTATACTGCTCTGATTGATGTGGGATCAACCCATTCATATGTGGCATATAACATTTCTGGGGTACTGGGTGTGCATTCTGAGGAGACTGTATGTGGGGTGTCTGTGATAAGTCCTTTAGGTCATTCGGTTAAGGTAGAG
The DNA here is from genome assembly GCF_025698485.1 of Gossypium arboreum. NCBI lineage: Eukaryota > Viridiplantae > Streptophyta > Magnoliopsida > Malvales > Malvaceae > Gossypium > Gossypium arboreum. The sequence goes on from NC_069072.1 coordinate 54,371,028, forward strand.
AAACTCTTCAAGGAGGTGCCTCTGGAGATTCAAGGTAGGGTTTTCTGTGGGGATTTGATGGAGTTACCGCTTGAAGAATTCGATTTGATACTAGGGATGGATTGGTTGACCAAGCATAAGGCAACTTTGGATTGTGCAGCTAAGAGGATGGTGTTAAGGACTGACAATGATGAAGAGGTAATGATTATTGGAGAACGAAGGGATTACTTATCCAATGTAGTATCGGCGTTAAGGGCTGAGAAACTGATGCGCAAGGGATGCGAGGCATATCTGGCTTTGGTAAGCCAAGCTGAAACTGAGGATCTGACTGTGGAGACCATCAGAACTGTTAGGGAATTCTGGGATGTTTTTCCGGAGGAGCTTCCGGGATTACCTCCAAATCGGGAAGTTGAGTTTGGAATCGATTTGTTGCCTGGAACAGCTCCAGTATCTATTGCACCCTATAGGATGGCACCAAAGGAATTAGTGGAACTGAAGGCTCAAATTCAAGAGTTGTTAGATAGAGGCTTCATTAGGCCTAGTGTGTCTCCTTGGGGAGCATCGGTCCTGTTTGTGAAGAAAAAAGACGGAACGATGCGCATGTGCATCGATTATCGCCAGTTGAACAAACTGACGATTAAGAATAAGTATCCACTACCAAGAATTGACGATCTGTTTGATCAGCTTAGGGGAGCTTCAGTATTCTCCAAAATCAATCTTCATTTTGGATACCATCAGCTAAGGGTAAAAGAAGGGGATATTCATAAAACAGCATTTCGAACTCGATATGGACATTATGAGTTTGTGGTCATGCCGTTTAAATTTGACGACGCACCTACACTTTCATGGATCGATGAATCGAGTATTCCAACCTTATTTGGACCGATTCGTAGTCGTCTTTATCGACGATATCCTGGTATACTCTGAAACGGAGGCGAAGCATGATGAGCATCTCCGTATTGTGCTGCAAGTGTTAAGGGAAAAGGAGCTCTATGCAAAATTCAGCAAGTGCGAATTCTGGTTGAAGGAGGTAACCTTCCTAGGGCATGTGGTCTCTGCCAAGGGGATTAAGGTGGATCATCGTAAAATTGAAGCGATTCTGGAATGGAAGCCACCTAGGTCAGTATCGGAAATTCGGAGTTTCCTAGGGTTGGCAGGTTACTACAGAAGGTTTGTGAAGGGTTTCTCGGTAATGGCGACACCTTTGACAAAACTTATAAGGAAAGGAGTACCATTTGTCTGGACCGAGAAACAGCAAAAAGCTTTTGATCGGTTGAAAAAGGTATTGACCGAAGTGCGGTGTTGATTCAACCGTGTGCAGGAAGGACTTTATCAGATACAAGGATGCGTCGCATGTGGGGTTAGGTTGCGTCGATGCAACAGGGCAAGGTGGTCGCTATGCATCGCAATGACTTAAGGCTCATGAGGTGAATTACCCTACGCATGATTTGGAGCTAGCAGCGGTGATTTTTGCGTTAAAAATTTGGAGACATTACTTATATGGGGAGAAGTGCATTATATACACAGATTATAAGAGCTTAAAGTATTTGTTGACTCAGAAGGAGTTGAATCTTAGGCAACGAAGATGGGTGGAGTTGCTTAAAGACTACGACTGTTCGATAGAGTACCACCCAGGAAAGGCTAATGTGGTGGCGGATGCATTGAGTCGAAGGGTTGTTACTGATTTGAGAGCCTTGTTCGTACGATTAAGTTTGTATGACGATAGAAGCTTGTTGGTAGAACTGCAAGTAAGGCCTACTTGGACTGAGCAGATTAAGGAAAAACAGTTGAAGGACGATTCATTAGCTCTCCGGTTCCAAAGAAGTTGAGAGTGGTGAGAACGAGGATTTTGGGTTGAACATTGAAGGAGTTACGTGCTTTCGTGGAAGGGTTTGTATTCCAAAGGACCACGAATAGAGGCGATTAATTCTAAAGAGGCTCATGGTGGACTCGTGCCATGCATCCTGGAGGGAATAAGTTATATCGAGACTTGCGAGATGTACCGTGGCCCAATTAAAGCGTGAGGTGACTGAATTTGTTGGGAAATGTCTGACGTGCCAGCAGGTTAAGGCTGAGCACCAATTGCCTTCGAGATTACTGCAACCTGTGAAAATTCCGCTATGGAAGTGGGAAAGAGTAACAATGGACTTTGTGAGTGGGTTACCTTTGACACCCACCAAGAAAGATTCGGTGTGGGTAGTGGTGGATAGGTTAACAAAATCTGCTCATTTCATACCTGTTCGTACCGACTACTCACTGCAAAAGTTGGCCAAGTTATATGTGGCGGAGGTAATGCGACTGCATGGGGTGCCGTGTCGATAATTTCGATCGAGACCCTAGGTTTACATCTCGGTTTTGGCGAAGTTGCGAAAGCGTTGGGTACGATTGGATTTTAGCACTTTTCACCCACGCATGATGGACAATGAAAAGGGTTATTCGAGTTCGGAGGATATGTTGAGGGTTGTATCATTGATTTTCGTGGAAGTTGGGAGGACTACTTACCATTGGCGGAGTTTGCCTACAATAACAGCTATCAAGCAAGTATTCAGATGACACTATATGAAGCGCTTTATGGGCGAAGATGTCGTACGCCGATGTGTTGGACAGAGTTAGGTGAACGACGAGTACTTGGACCGAAATTGGTGGCAAACACTGAAAGCAAGGTTAGACTGATAAGGGAACGGTTAAAGGCGGCATCAGATAGACAGAAGTCGTATGCGGATCTAAAGCGCAAAGAGATTGAGTTCGCTGTTGGGGATATGGTTTTCTTGAAGGTTTCCCCTTGGAAGAAAATTTTGAGATTTGGTAAGAAGGGTAAGTTGAGCCCACGGTTTATTGGGCCTTACCGAATTGTTAAGCGGGTTGGACCAGTGGCTTATTAGCTAGAGTTACCACCAGAACTGCAGCGTATCCACGATGTTTTTCATGTATCCATGCTGAGGAGGTATCGATCTGACCCAACACATATCATACCAGTCGCAGAAATCGAGGTACAGTCAGATTTAACTTTCGAAGAGGAACCTGTGCAAATACTTGATCGTGACGTCAAGATGTTGAGAAGGAAATCAATTCCACTAGTGAAAGTACTTTGGAGAAACCATGGCAAAGAAGAAGCTACTTGGGAGACTGAGGAGGCTATGCATCAACAGTACCCTCAACTATTCTAATAAGGTAAAATTTCGAGGTCGAAATTTCTTTAAGGAGGGTAGAGTTGTAACATCCTGATTTTCGGATTTCTTCGCGGTTTTCAATATTTTGAAAAGATTTTAAAATTTTGTATTTGGATGTGGAATTAATATTTTGAGTAGGTAAATGGGCTTATAGAAGGCCCATGTGTTGGCCAAAAACCCGGTTGAATTTTTGAACTTTTGGACTTAAAGGTTAGGGGTTTTGGCTAAGTGGCCTTAAGTGGAGTGATGGGTAAATTGCATCACAAAAAGAGCCTTGGTAAAGTGGCCAGGGTGACGCCACTAGGCTCCTAGAAAAGTGGCGTGTGGAGCGATGGGGAAGGCAAGGATCGATTCCTGTGTTGACAAATAGATGCATTTATTTTTAAGTGCGGGAGGGTAAGTGTTGGAGTTCAGTGCATTCGCTAGAAGAGAGTTGGATCGGTTTAAATGCTTGGATTAAGGAGGGATAAGGGAGAGATTTAAGGATTTGGATGAGGCTAGGAGTTAGCCGAATTATGGGAATTGAAGAGGGAAAATCGGCAGGGTTTATTAGGTTGGTATTTCGGCAGTTAGGGTATGGAGTGGTGCCGTTTTTCTTCTACTTTAACACCTTAGGGTTGTTTTTCCTCTCTTTTTCCTCTCTAGCCGAAACTACCACCTCCCCTATTCTTCTTCTTCTATTTATTCTACTTCAAAACTATTCATCAAACCCCTTATCATCAAGACCTTTGCGAAATCACAAAAGCCGAAAACCTGTGATCACTGCTTGTGCCGATTTCTTCAAAGCCAGGTTCTTCTATGTTCTTTGTTTTTATTAAATCTACGATTATCTTATCTTAATCCTAGATACCTGACGGCAATTCTTCTTCAAGTTTATAGCCTCATATCTCCATCTCCTTCACCACCCAAAAGTCGAAGTACCACTGGTTTAGGGGCTTATAGCCGAAATTTCATCAACCCTTGGATTCGAGTTTTACCATTGTTCTAAGGTTAAATCTGCACCGGATTGCGAGGAAATCAAGTAGGAGTAAGGGGTAAGTACTTATAATCTCAGATCTGTTCTTATTTTGCAAAGTTAAGAAAAGCCGAAGTCCCTAAAATTAGGGAGGCTGTCGATTTGGGCATGTGGCTCTAAGGGTTTTTAACTGACGTTTTCTGTCAATGATTAGTGCCTTCTTAAGTGTTGGATTGAAAGCGTGAATCATTGGAACAATCGGATTCGGAGCTAGCTATCGATTTTGGCAAAAGGTAATGGTTCAAAGGCTTTTTAGGGATATGGTTCGATCATAGATAAGTAAGTTTTGGGGGTTTAGTGATTATGGTTTGTAATTAAGAACTGTGCTAATCAATTGTAGGACATCGAAAGTGATCTCAGTAGCAGTCGTCGCGAATCAGGTGTGTACCGAACCCCCCTTCCTTTGTTCAATTCGGTAAGAGCTGAAATACCGAAATTCCGGCATTTCATAGGCTTGTGAGTATGCGAATGCTCTTAAGACATAGAGTAATTGTTAGATCTAGCACCGCAAAGTGGTAAGTAAGTTCGTGTGACATTTTAGCGTATTTCGGGAAAAGAGGCCTCGATGGGCCAAAACTGGGCCCAATGGGCTTACGGACCAATATGGGTAAAATATGGGCAAAGTAGCATGTTGTTAGATGGGGAACCAAATTGCGTAAATCGCTAAAATTATCAAGTAGCTTGTGTAGTTGCGTAAGTTACGAAATTACCCCTGAAGAGCATAATCACCGAAATACCCTTAGGGTTTAAAATGATTGAAATGCATGAATAATTGATACTGTATTTTGCATATTATGCTTTTAATAATATCTGTTGCATGGGGTTGGGGTATTGATGGAGGAAGTACTGAATGTGGTTCATCCACGTACTAGAGGCTTTGCCTCAACTTTCTGATATTTGAGCAGCGTTGCTGCCACTGTGGAGTGTAGGGCTGGGTGGGTTGAGATATTCCCCACATGGAGTGTAGGGCTGGTACGGGGACTGTGTAGCGGTTGGTGGGTTGAGTAGTCTCCCTAGTTAGGCTTGCATGCATTATTACTATTGTTACCTATGTTACTGAACTGGGCCTATGGGCCATACTGTTATGTTAAAAAGGGCTAAGGCCTTGCTACTGTATTCTGAAAAAGGGCTTCGGTCCACTGTGTACTGTTATCTGAATAGGGCTTAGGCCCAATGGGCTCGAGCTGATTTGGGCTTTGGATGGGTTTCTGTATACACTGAGTTTTCCCAAACTCACCCCTTCCTCTTCCATCCTTGCAGGTGAGCCCTAGTTGGTGGACTTGGAGCTGGGCGGGATTTAGAGTGGCCATAAAGATTGATTCCCGATTTTAAATAAGATTAGCATTTAATTTGGATTATTTTTATTATGCTCAAAGTTGTAATAAGGCCGCTCTTTTTAATTAATTTTATTTTGGGGATTATTAAACTGGTTAGCACTAGGTTCGCTTTATAAAACTACTTGTTTTAAAAGATCACGATGACGCAAAAGTGTCCGCAAAGTAAATGTTTTTTCAAGAAAATAAATATTTCCAGCAAGCGTTTTCAACCTTAATCATTTTCTTAAAATGAGACATAACCAAACGGTTTTCTCCAAATCATACGAGATGTTAGAGTGTGGCAATGGCGGTGTGCATGTCTAGGATTGGATCCGAAGGAGCTTGGTACTTAGCAATCCGACGGACTCACCTCCTCTCCTTCCCGGTTTCCTACCGTGCACGCTTCCATTCACTTTAACCCGCTTTTAAAAGTGTCTTTACAACACCAACTAAGTTTTTTTCCAAACTAAGTAATACGGAATGTTTTGAATACTTCGATGTGGCGCATCAGATTCAGTCATAATGTCTAGGCCGGGTTTGGGGTGTTACACTCGCATTTAGAATACTGAATAAACACTTAAGAATCAACAAGCGTCGATCCAAGGGCTTGAAACTCAGATAGGATAGCTCGCCAAATTGATTTTTGAACGACTACAAGGTAGCTTGCCGAGTAACACTAAATCTAACCAAAGGGAATAGATCAATGCAATCACCATTCAAGATGAGGAAAGGTTAGTCGAACCTGGACCAAAACCGAGGCAAGGAATTGTGGGAAGTAAAAGTAAAGGTGAGGTGGACCACAGTGAACAAAAATTGGTAAGTAAAGAGTACAAACCTCGTCTGCCATACCCCAATTCGACAAAGAAAGACCGCATGGACGAACAATTTGGTAAATTCCTTAAACTTATAAAGAAATTCCATATTAACTTTTTGTTTATTGAAGCTCTTTTACAGATGCCAAAGGCATTCAAATTCTTAATGGAGCTTTTAACAAATAAGCGAAAGTTGGATGAGGCATCGTATGTGGAGTTAAATGCAATTTCCTTGGCCATACTATAGAGTAAGCTGGCCAACAAATTGAAAGATCTAGGGAGTTTTACGATTCCTTGTTTAATTGTTAGCTTAGATGTTAATAATGCTTTGGCTGATTTGGGCGCTAGTATCAATGTCATGCCTTATAAAATGTTTAAACAACTAGGTCTTGAGAAACCCAAACAAACTAGGATGAGCATTCAGTTAGCCAATAAAACTATCAGATTTCGTATGGGTATTATAGAAGATGTACTCGTTAAAATTGACAAATTCATATTCCCAGTTGATTTCGTTGTTCTAGACATAGAAGAGGATAGTAACGTGCCTTTAATTTTAGGAAGGCCCTTTTTAGCAACTGCTAGAACTATAATTGATGTTTGTACAGGTGAACTTACACTTCGTGTGGGTCAGGACACAATCACCATTCAAGCTCGTAATTCAAGTAACACATCAAATATCGAGGGTGATTGTATAAATCGTACTACTAATACTGACCATGTCGTGCAACCTTTTTTATAGGAAACACATTTGAAAAGCACACATGAGCCTTGTTCAAGTAACAATAACGAACCCATCTAGGAAGAACGAAGGCTACAAATCGAAGAACTAGATGAATGGAAAACACATAAACCAAAGACACACGATAAACTAAAACCACGCCATGACGAGCTCAATATTTCACCAAATCAACTTAAGGTTGGAGACAAAGTACTACTAGATGTAGCAGACCCTTGTATTGCCAATTCTGTACCTAACGGAGCAATCCCTCTTACGGTACTCATCATTTTTCCATATGGTACAGTCGAGGTAATGCATCCCAAATTCGGCACTTTTAAGGTAAATAGTACTCATTTAAAACCTTATTTTGATGAAATTGATAGCAAGGATGAGTAGTGTAAACTCCTCGCACCATCATGATCATGCAAAAGAGAGGTAAGTCGAGCTTAGACTCTAAATAAATGCTTTTCGGGATGCAACCCGAGCACTAACAGTATAGATTTCTTTAAAATTTTAGTTTTTAACATCTAACCACTAACTGAGTCCTTGAAACACAGGTTTTCTAATCCACACGGCCAGGAACTCAGGCGTGACTTAGGCCGTGCTCACACCACGGGTGGAGACACGGCCGTACGATACAGTAGTGTGAAAACAGGGCAAAATATTTCCCCAACACGGGATGCGATAAGCTGCCACGGCTGTGCGATGAGGCCGTGGTGAATCTGTCAAAACAACACGGGCCTGCGATGCACCCGTGTCTAGAAGCTGTGGTTGAAACTGAGAAAACAACACAGGCGTGCGACACGCCCATGCCCACCACCTGTACTCAAGACTGATAAAACAACACGGGTGTGTGCCTATACACACGTTCGTGGGAGAAGTGAACGAAGTAGGGCATGACCATCCGACACGACCGTGTGCACCAACATGCCCAAAGGACACGGGCGTGGGACAAATTTTAGACGTGCCCAAATTTGATAATCACGATAAACACGGGCTGAAATAAGGGCACATGGGCGTGCCGCACGGCCGTGTGCAGCAAAATCTATATAAACCCTTTATTATTCATCACCCCCTTCCCCAAAATCCCTAACCCTAGCCGCCGCAACTCTTGCCTACGCCCTCCTTACCATGCCTGTGTACCGACGACAGTATCACCATCAACGACCCAAGCCCCTCCCTCTACCAAGCTATTGCTTTTGTTTATTCTTTCTTCTTCATTTTGTTTACTAATTTGATTTTTCTTGTTTCATTTTGACTGTTAATCTTCATAGTTATAATAATAGCCATGCTTATGCTCTTTGTTTCTTACTATTCTCGTTGATGGATTATGGTGCATTCATTCTTGTGTTGCCATGGACATCAATCTATTTCCCATATTATCATTCCCATATGCATTCATAAACTAGGCATTATTCTCATATTCCTATTCGTAGTAATGACTTAAAATATCTGATCAGGTTATCTTTTAGCATAATTGTTTTTAGTACATAACTCCTATGAAGTATCTCTATTTAGTTCTAACATGCATTGCATATTTTTTCGTGCTATTGTTGGGGAGTAATTTTATTTTTTATTATTGTATATTTCGTCTTGCCATTGCAGATATCATGTCAAATTGTGGTAAGAAAATCGCTCTCCTTAATTTAAAGAATAGGAAAGGAGTAGTGTCATCCTCGGGTCCTACTACGGAGATCAGGCACCCCTTTATTTAGTTTCCCTTAAGACCCCAAGAAGAACTCTTTCAGATACTTCGGGTCCGACCCCTAGGTGCGGGCTACTGCATTGACTGGGTCGTACTTGAACAAATCCAACTGGCTGATGTAGTCCGAGCCCTCCAGACGACTGACCCATGAGGGCTCTTTTTCGAGATCATCGAGCCGACGTACCTCGTGCTCACATTCAAACTTTGCTCAACATTCCATCTTGAAGTAGTTATGATGGAATTCGATGATCCTAGAACGGTCCAATTTCATCTGAGCAGTTTAGTAAGCCCGTTGAGCGTACCTGAGTTCGGTGTCACTTTGGGGCTCTATACGGAGGATTTCATTGACGATGATGATTTTGACACACTCTATTGCCACATCCACTGGTCTCCCTCTAACTGCTGAGGGCCCTTGTTCCTGCTTTAGCCACTTACGACCCTAGTCACTCCAAGGCATCCACCCTCGCCCTATCCCTGAGGTACTTACATGCCATATTGGCCCACACTCTAGCAGGGTGGCGAGAGAGCGCTGGCATCGTCAACACTCACGATGCCTACTTTTTATGGAGTATGGCGAATGGGCAAGTCTTCAACCTTACCTATTTCATTTCCCTCACTATTTGCCATCAGATGGAGCAGTATAGGGAGGGAGTCATATCTATCGGCCCTTATGTGATTCGCCTGGAATTGTATTTTGGCCTCCTCAGGACGGCGGCATAAGCATCTTCCCTCACCCTCATTGGTTAGATGTCCCCATAGGGCATCTCGAGTATGCTACATATGAGGATGATCAAGCGTTGACGTAGAGTTGACCCACCCTAGTACCGCCTAGTCCAGTCCCCCGAGGAGGAGGACCCAAAGGACATTACTGATGATGTCCCTCCACGTCATGAGGACCCACCGTCTCAGCCACCACCCATCCATCGTCCAGTTCATGTGACGGCTTCATACTCTGACATCTCTGAGTGCCTTACTCGATTTGAGTAGCAGTGTTTTCAGCGCTTTGATCACACTGATGCTACTCCACATTAGATTTGTCAGCACCTCCAGATCTCATCGTCACCACCACCTCGCGACCATCCGGCGATAACGATGTTTAAAGGCTTTTTATTTTTATTTTCTCTTTTATATTTATTTATCTTCTTTAAGTACTTTTTATTTTATCTTCATTTAATACTATTTTATTTTTCAGTTTTATAATTTTTATTGAACAATTTATAGTTTCAGCTAGATCATTACGAGTAATTATGCTTCTCCATATTTCCTAAAGAGTTCTTGATTTTATCACAGTTATAAAGAGCTCCAAAGCTCATCATCACTTATGAACTCGAAACTCCACTGGAAAAAGTTCTCCACGACTGCCATGTCCTGCCTGACCACCACGATAACCTCTTCGCTAGACACTGTGGTTGTGGAACCCAACCTCTTCCACCACCGGAGTATCCTCCTCCAATCTTATCATTGCCTTGGCCAATTATTCTCCATACCTACAATTCAAGGATTCTGTTCAACATTCGGGAAGTTTCACTTCTCTCCCTTTCTCTTCTGATATTATCTTTATATCACTTTCCGACCTGCAAGAACTGCAACAGGTGTCATCTGGGTGAGTGCCATAAGAAGACAGGAGCATGCTTTAGATGCGGGTCAAAGGAACATCGAGCTCAAGATTGCCAAGCTTATTCTAGTTAGGAGTGCGTGATGTTTGGGTACGAATTGTATACGTGTGCGATAAGGTGTTTATTTATTTTGGTAATTAGATGTTCTGGGTCGTATTAAAATTATTTAGATCAGAGTGCACAGCGGTAGCGTATTAGCATAGTGTTACACGATTATATTAGTTTTGGAAATTTCAAGGACGAAATTTCTTTAAGCAGGGTAAAGTTGTAACACCCTGAATTTGGGGCCTAGAAGAGTTGGATTTTGAGTCTGAGATTCGGATAGAAGAAAACCTGAATAATTAAGAAGTTTTAAATATTATCGTTTAAGAAAAAATTTTGAATTAAATTACTACTAGAAAATTTTTACTGTATTTAATATTACGGATATTTTAAATTTTATGAAATTTTAATTAGTATTATGAGATAAAATTATTATTGTTAGAAAAATATTATTGTATGTATGTTTGAAAACTTTTATGAAAATTATTATTATTACTTCTTGTATTATTGATATTTGAAATTTTATTATTAGATATATTTATAAAAGTATTATTGTTTTCGTGTTTTGAATATTGGAACTGTGTTTAAATGTGTTAGTGGGCTTTAGAAGGCCCAAGCCTAAGTTAAACACGGTAAAATGTCAAGGTTGGATTTTAAGTGAATAAGAGACTTGGTTAAGTGGGCTTTTAAGAAGAACTTCCTAAATTATGACACAAATAAGGCCTTGGTAAAGTGGCAAGGTGGTGCCACTAAGTTCCTAAAAAAAATGGCTTTTGGGAAGGAATTAAAGGTCCAGGGTTCAAGTTGCAAGATAGGCATATTGTTACTTTTTAATTTTAGGCATGTGCCGGGCATGTGATCACTTCAGTGAATTTCGGCAAGGGCTTTAGGGAGGTTGGGCCAATTGTTTTAGTTGATATTAGGGTTAGGTTCTTTTCTTTTTCTGTCTTGGAGTATTAGGGTTAGCCACCTGAAAGCTTTCACTTTCATTCATCCTCTCTGAGTTCTCACAAAAGCCGAAAACGTAAATTCCTTCTCCTTGGTGCCGATTTCTTCTCCTGTCTTCTTCTATTTTCTTTTTATCCTTCTTTTATTCTCTAGCCAAACATTCCTACCATTCTACTCATCTCCTATATCAATCCCATCCTCTACAAAACCTCCAAAGCTGATTTCTCCAAGCCAAAATCCTTCAGTTATTTTTGTTCTTTTTGATCAAATTTTATCTTCTCTAAACCCTTAGTATTTGTCGGCAACATTACTTCAAAGTTATAACCTCAAATCGTCATCTTCTTCGTCACTTAAAAAGCTGAAATACCATAGATTTAGGGACTTATAGCCGAAACTTCAGATCTCCTGGATTCGAGTTCTACTATCGTTTAGAGGATAGATCTACATCAGATCTGCGTAGAAGTCAAAGAGGAATAATGTAACACCCCGAACCTGAAACCGTCGCCGGAGTCGAACACGAGGTGTCAACAGACTTCAAACCACTTATTGAGAAGTTCCAGACAAGTTGCCAATCTGTGTGCTAGTCGCTTCAAAAATCATAACTTGAGTTTTACAACTCAAAAATCAGCTTTGTAATTTTTTTCTGAAACTAGACTCATATTTCCATCTACATATTTTTTTCTAGAATTTTTGGTCAAGCCAATTAGTACAGTTTATTAGTTAAACTCTCCCATGTTACAGGGGCCGACTACACTGACCTTCATGCGTTACAACTCGAATAACTCCCTGTGCAGGGCTTCAATACTGGTGCCGTTTGTTTCTATAGAAACTAGACTCAAGGAGGAATTTATAAATATATGGTATGACTCCTAATTATTTCTGGTTAATTTATAATGAATTTTCAAAGTCGGAACAGGGAATCCAGAAACCGTTCTGGCCCTGTTTCACTAAAACCCAAATATCTCTTAACATACAACTCATATAACAGTTTCGTTTCCTCCATATGAAAATAGATTCATCAAGGTTCATTTACATAATTTATTCACTATTTAATTCCATTCCTACTATTTTTAGTGATTTTTCACATCCACGTCACTGTTGCTGCCAGCATCATTTTCTAGGGTAGACTTTCTCATCTAACACATAGCTTCTATGATTCAACCACCCTTTTTCATATATGGTCCAAAATATAAGCATGATGACCCATTCTAATGGCTGGTCATTGCCAAACACTTCCATGCCTCTTAATGAGCATATACATACCAAAAGATTATAACATTATGCTCAAAACATTTATAAGCCATTTTCGCATGGCTATTCAAAATTTTACATACCAAGTTCAAACAAAACATAATAGCCTATACATGCGAAATGTTTTCTTAAACCATCTAAGAAGAAGATACCAAAAAGTCGCTAGACGGTGTGATGACTTCGATGACAGTCCCGAGCACGCAAAATGGATCAAGAACCTAAATAAACAACAAATAAGCACACCAAATGAGTACATAACTCGATGAAGTCGTAAGCACTACTCTACCATCAACAATAACAATCATAAGTGAATAATCAAATAATACAAAATAGATGTTTCCAGCCATAACAAACTATACTGCAATTTCTAAAATTTTTGGTTCGATCTCATGCCCAATCCTTCAACCAAATCAAGCGCCAAGTCAGCCCAATCGATTTGGATCCGTTTCCTCAAGTTGGAACAACAATGCACTAGATAATTTTATGCGTACACCGTACAATCCCAATTCGATATTTAGTTAGTAACTCAATCACTTACCTCGTTCATGCACAATTTATTTCCACAACCGAATGTGGCACACATAGTGCTTATTATGTTCGCACACATAGAGCTATAGCAAATCGCACACATAGTGCTATAGCAAATCGCACACATAGTGCTATAGCAAATCGCACACATAGTGCTATAGTAAATCGCACACATAGTGCCATAGTAAATCGCACACATAGTGCCATAGTGAATCGCACACATAGTGCCATAGTGAATCGCACACATAGTGCCATAGTGAATCGCACACATAGTGCATTTGAGATAGCCTCATGCCTCAACCTTCCAATCGGCACACATAGTGCCACATAGTCTTTGCACACATTGTGCCTTATGTCAATTCAGCATGGTAAAGCAATTTACTAAATTCAATTTGTACATATAATCATATTAATAAATAGGAGAATCACTCAGAAAATATCTATCCAAGGAGTTCTCACAACAAGTGCTTAAAGACTTACCTTGTGTTGAGTATAACAGTTCCGACCCTGGCTACTCGATGTCCTTGGCTTTGCCCTTGCTTGTTTCTCCTTCTTTAACTTCTCGGGCTTAATAGATAAATAAACTAGTTTAATCATCTTGCTATACATTTATAGTTCAATTACACATGCATATGTATATTTGTAGATTCGGCAACCCCTCTTACTAATTACTCATTTAGTCGTTTATACACATGATTAAAGGTAACATCATGAATGGGCATACTTATATATATATATATATATACATACCCGATTGTGCACAAAAAAATTTGACTCAACCTCACCTATGTACTCCCTTTGATGGCCGAATATGTATATATGTATAGTGTCATCTATAACATCATCTAAACACCTAAATTCTTCTAATGCACACTTGACCAACCTTTTTCCTTTTTTTTTTTTTTCCAATCTAGCATAGCTTCACCTCCAACAAAATGACTAACATCTTCACTTTCATGCTAACATAACAAGCAACTTAGTTCATCCACACAACTAACATGTCAATAGCATCAAGGTATCTACTAATTTTTTTTGTCAAATCCCAACTCTCCAACAACCCCAAATCCCACCATGGGTTAGATAGAATTCAAACTAACAACCAACAATACACATGAATTTAAAGGAATAACTCCAACATACCTCAACTTGGATACTAGTATGGCCGACTTCTCCAAAGCTTTTCTCTTTTCCTTTCACTTGGTTTTTCGGCTAAGAGGTAGCAAGGATGAACACCTTTTTTTTGTTCATTTTCCTATCATTAATCTTTATTTCCTCTATTTTAATATCTTACCAACATTAAATAATTATAACAACATGATCTTGGAAAGATGAAGCCATGCTTGGCGGCCACTCAACTTAGTTTGGGGCATTTTGACATGCAAACCCAACTTTTCATAATTCCATACTATTTGGTCCTCACTTATTTACCTATCGATTTTCTAAGTCTCTCAACTAAATCCTTTCGAGCAAGATTCACATTCCTAAGATAAAAATTGAATCACCAAATTTTTATACTAGTACACCACACATATAAGGTGCATAAATAAAATTTTAACTAAATTTTATGACTCGGTTTTAATGGTCTTTGAAACCACATCCCGACTAGGGTCAAATTAGGGTCATTACAATTCTCCCCACTTACGAAATTTTCGTCCCCAAAATCTTACCGTAAATAAGTTTGGGTAACGCTCTTTCATAGAGTTCTCGGGTTCCCAAGTAGCTTCTTCCATCCCGTGTCCGAGCCATAACACTTTTACTAATGGAACCCTTTTGTTTCGCAACTCCTTCATTTCACGAGCTAGGATACTGAATCGGTTCTTCTTCATAACTCATATTGGCTTGAATCTCAACCTCGATGGACTAATTACGTGGGACGGATCAGATCTATAGCGTCAAGCATCGAAACATGAAAGGCGTCGTGAACCTTTTCAAGTTCGGGGCAAAATCGACGACACGCAACTAGACCGACTCGTTCGGATATCTCATATGGCCCGATGAACCTCGGACTCAATTTGCCCTTGCGCCCAAATCGAGTATCTTTTTCAAAGGCGAAACTTTAAGAAACACTTTATCTCCCACGATACTCAATGTCTTTTCGTTTTAGATCCGCGTCGACTTTCGACGATCGGAGGCTATTTTGATTTTCACGGATTACTCTTACTTTACAAAGATCTTTAATCAAATCCACTCAAAATTTTGCTCTCACCGAGCTCATCCAAAACAATGGTGTACGACATTT